>NW_027526407.1:199700471-200300471 GCF_048455015.1 Haemaphysalis longicornis | reverse complement strand
CCCACGACCCTGCGGGCGGAACGCAAGATACATGGTGCTCTACCCACTGCGCCACAAAGCCGACACAGAATGGGGGGCTACGAACGCGCCTTATATCCTTGACTCATTCAAACTACGTCAAGAAGCTGCTGATACAACGCATTCACTACCTGTGGGCGGAACGCGAGGTACATGATGCTCTTCCCACTGCGCCACAATAATCATACCCACCTGCTAATAAATGATGTCATACCCACCTGCTAATAAATGATTTCACGTGACCACGTATTTACGTCTCCTCATTTAATTACAATTCAACAACCAACAGCAACAAGTGCAACAACATTAACGTAACGCAAACTACTTAACGTCGTGCGCCCCCGGAAATGCTCTGCATTTGATCGTGCCCCTCGCGAGGGGGATGTTTGGTGAGACTGACGGACAAAGCTGTGCCCAACCAGTTCTGCTTTTTTTATCTGTTAAACATGCAGTTTTTTCGTCTACTTCGAAGCCACGTCAGGCGCCTCTAGCGAATCACACACGTACAACAGAAGACGGCACTAGGGCAAATGCGTAAATCACCGCACCGCACGTTTTCACAAGAGCGCTACTTATTCGGAGGCATTTGACTACATGCTGAACGACTTGATAGCGCACTCAAAAAGACCCTGGGCGCCCTCTTGTGCTCTTGAAGAAAAGAAATGGCACGATTTGCTTTGACATTTCCTGACGACGGCTGAACAAAATCTCAAACCAGGAGGGCACCCTCTCCTACCAATCGACCAGGCCATTCACCGCCTTTGCCACGCCAAGTTTTTCACGGCGGTGAATTTGAAAACCATAAGTGGGAAATATAAATGGAAAAAAGCGACCTTGAGAAGACGACGTTTATAAAAATGCAGGTCGGACTGTACGAGGTCAAAGTGATGACGTTTGGACTATGAATGGCACTAGCAACGATTCAACGAGTAATGGACACTCGGCTGGCCGCCCTGAAGGGGCCCACCTGACCCATCTACTTCCACTACCTAGTCGGATTTCCCCCGAATTTTGACGAACACCTTGCGAACTTCGAGTCTGCACTGGAGTCCATCCGTTTGTTGCTATTAACGTTGACGCACAAAACGTGCCGCTTCGTGCTTTTAACTCATGCTTTAGGCCGCATCTTCATCCCCAATGGTGTCCTGCCTGCTCCGGCAAGAACGCCAGTCATAGCAGACTTTTTAAGGCCTATGGACACGAAGGCCGTGCGAAGATGCCCAGAATGTGAGCGCACTAACAGGGCTTTGTCGCAAGGTTCGCCTGCACGAGAATATGGTAGGAGTGAGAATATGGTATAGCTCAAGGTTAAGAAGTCCGATGAAGCAGTCAATCAGGGCAGAATGTGCGGACAGAAAATTGAGACCGTAAATGAGGTTGAATGGCAGGCAACGGCCGTAAACAGTGAAGAGAACAACAGTTTGCAGGCCAATGATGGTGACAAGGGCGGCACACAGTCCCCGAGCTGAAGTCGTTCCTCCATCAGTGACACAGACAGCACAAGAAATGGCCGGGGTAAGTACTTTGCGAAGACGCGACGAAGTGCTCCACACATGAAGTTTCCGCACCAGTGTGAACGAGGGCCTTGACGGGCACACCATCTACGTGATCTTCAAGTAAACTGTGTTGAGCCGGTATCACAAAAGATTAATTTCAGCGCGGTTCAAAATGCAGCGCGAACTCTGGCAGATGCATTTCTCAATTTTCCGAGGAGGGACGCCCACTCTTGGCCACCAACGGGAAAGGACGCAGTTGCGGCGACCGGGACTGATGGCACTGGGGAGAGAGAGAACGGCTGAATCGGGACACGTGGGAGGAAATATCAGCGTTTTGCGACATATTTACATTACAATATTGTCGACGTCTGCCGTCCACGGAATAAGAATCAACAGAGGCCAGCTGGAGCGACAAGAACCAACAGGAGCGGCAATAGCGGAAGGAAGGAAGGAAGGAAGGAACAGTACAGGAGAGGCAGGGAGGTTAACCAGGATACTGTCCGGTTGGCTACTCTACTCGGAGGGGGGAGGGGATACGGGAGATGAAAGGGGAAAAGAGGACAGCGGTATATAATAAAGGATAGAGTGAGAGGAAGAAAATTAGGAAAAACTCAAGGCGTGGCCTTGACAACTACAAAGGCGGTACAAAGGACGCACACAAAACCAGAAAATGCACAAAACTAAGGCGGTACACTGATAAAATTGGCGAACTAAGGGAACTGCACTGTAGTATTGTCCCTACAATCGTTCAGACAGGAACTTGTCTGGCGATATGACGAACCCTATGGCAGAGCAGATAGGCCTATCGTCCGGAGTGCTCAACTCAGCGACTTTCCTTCCACGAGGAAGATAAACACTGAAGTCAGCGCGCGGCTCACCAGGAATGAAGTAGGGGCGCACATCCTGGCAGCTCACGTAGCAAGCAGAAGAACGGCCAAATTCTCGCAATTTCTTCGCGCACGACTGCCTGAGAGAGAAAGAAAAAACATTTTAATGAGCTCAAGTGTGAGAGTGGAACCCTAGTCCGGGAATTCATGCGTTGCCCTCGCCGTCTTGGCCCGTGTCACCAGGAGAGTCTGGTCCTCCGGTTGACAGCTGGTCAACAGTGTCTCCCACAGCTCAGGAAAGGAATAGGTGGAGAGGGGTGGTAGGGCTGGGTTGTGAGCGCATTCCACAATTATATGCTGGAGGGTACCTAGCTGTGGACAAAACTTGCATAGCGCGGAGTACTGTGTGGGAAACAATAAATTCATTTGAACCGGGTGAACGTACGTACCTGCTTGTAATTGTCGGAGTGTTATTTCCTGAGTTTTGCTGAGGGATGGGTGAGGGCACGGGAATTTTTGTCTGCTGGTCCGGTAAAATTGGGTAATTTCCTGATAGGTGAGAAGTGGCGTCGGAGCTGCGGTGACCTCTGGGGCTCGGTGGGCCAGTTCGCGAGCCTGTTGGTGGGCGAAGTTGTTGCCCGTTACAGAGGCATGGGCAGGTGTCCAAACGATCGCCACTTGGTGAGATGGACGGTATCGCTGAAGTAACCGCAGGGTCGTTGGTGCAACCCTCCCTGAAAGGAAACTGCGGCAGGCTGCTTGAGAGTCAGTGATGATGACTCTGCTGCAACATTGGATGAGGGCTAAGGCAATGGCGAGTTCTTCGGCGTCTCGTGGGGATGTCGTACGGATGGATGCGCATGAAGTTAAATGGCTTCTGGTTGTTGTCACTGCAACCATGGTTTGGTTGTCAGTGTAGCTCGCCGCATCGGTGTAGGACACGTCAGAGCGATTTCCATATAAGCGTTCGTGGGCTTGGCTGCGGGCGGTCCTGCGCTCGGGATAGAGGTCGGGGTTCATATTCTTTGGTAGGGGTCGTACAGAGATATGTTTACGCCACTCGTCTGACAAAGGGGCCAGGTGGGTTTGTTCTGCACAGGGCCAGTTGATGCATTGCAGAAAAAAGCGGCCTGCTGGAGTGTGTGTCAGACGGAGGCGCTGGCTTGCGAGATGACCTTCAATGAGTTCCTCAATAGTGTTGTGAAGACCCATTTCAAGAAGCTTGGTTGTCGATGTACTCATAGGAAGCCCGAGTGCTTGTTTAAATGCCTTCCGAATGATCCTGTTTAGTGCTTCAATGTCGGATTTGGTTAGGGCCATGTATGGAGCGACATAGGTGAGGCGAGAAATGACGAAAGCTTGAATTAGTCTCATTGTGTCCTTTTCTTTCATTCCTCGATGCCGGTTAGTGACCCGCCTAATCATATGCACGACTTGAGCTGACATATTACGCAGTTTGGACAAGGCAAAGTCGTTTCGGGTATTGGCTTGGATGGTAAGGCCTAATATCTTGAGTGAGTGGCTAGGTTTGATCGAATGGCCGTCAAGAGATATTTCGATGGGCTCGACGTGGTGTCGTGGGGGGTGTTTCTGGATGATGACAAGTTCTGACTTTTGCGGTGAACAATGTAAGCCACAAGCCTGGGCGTAATTATTGACTTCTTCGGCTGCACGCTGCAATGTGTCCTGCAGCCCACCGAGAGAGTCTGTGTCAGTCCAGATGGTGATGTCGTCTGCATACAGTGCGTGGTGAAGATTCGGAATCTGCTCTAGCTGTTTTGGTAGACCCAGAAAAGTGATATTGAAGAGGAGTGGAGACAATACCGAGCCTTGCTGTGTGCGCCGACTGCCAAGAGAGATTGGTTTGGATTTTATATCGCCAATTTTGAGCACAGCCTGGCGGCCTGTGAGGAAGTCCGAAATGTAGGAATAAATTCGGTTGCCACAGCCAGTATTATTAAGGCGGGAGAGAATCGCTGAGTGCGCAACGTTATCGAAGGCCCCTTTTAGGTCGAGGGCCAAAATGGCTCGAGGTGAGTGGCGAGTGGCAGGTGCAATTACCTCTTTTTTGAGTCGCAACATAATATCCTGGGTGCTTAAATGTTATCGAAAGCCGAACATTGTTTTGGGCATTTGGTTGGTGTCTTCAAGGTATGGCTGCAGCCTTTTGAGTATAATGCGTTCCAATAGCTTCCCCACACAAGAGGTAAGGGAAATAGGCCGGAGATTGTCTATGTGTGGGGATTTGCCCGCTTTAGAAATGAAGCGGACTTCGGCGGTTTTCCATTGAATGGGTAGGCTGCCAGATGTCCAAAATTCATTGAGGTGTTTAAGCAGGATGGAAAGTTCATCATCACCTAAATTGGCCAGGAGCTTATAGGTTACTTGGTCAGGACCCGGGGCCCTCCTTATTTTGCATTCCACCAGGGTTGCTTCCAGTTCAAAAAGTTGGATATCTCGGTCCAAATCTGCGTTGTGAGTACCAGAGTACAGTGGCGGCGGGGATAGTATCTCTGTTTGGAGGTATTTAGCCGGTAAGTCTTGAATTAGGTGTTCTGGAGTGCCGGGGTAAGCGTGAAGAGTGCGGGCCATGTTTCGATTTGATTCCCCCTTGCTGTTTAGGGGGTCAATAAGGTACCTAAGTAGGTTCCAGGTTTTGCGGGAGGTCAGAGTGCCTTGGAGGCTGTCGCAAAGCTGCAGCCAATTTTCTTTGCTCAACAACTGTGCATACTCCGCCGCCTGTTGACTGAGAAGAGATATCCTCCTACGGAGCTTCCGATTGTGGCGCTGGCGTTTCCATCTACGGGCAAGGCTATGGCGTGCTTCCCAAAGGTGCAGCAACCTCGCATCCACACAAGGGGTCTGGTAAGTCGTGGTTACAGCTCGCTTATGAGAGTGAACTGTCTGAAGAAGGTCGTCTATCCATGCAGTGTAGGACTGATCGGGATTTGGCGAATGGCTGCACAGCGCCTTCCGAAAATTATCCCAGTTCGTAATCCGAGTTTTTCCTAATCGTGCCTTGTAGTCCCGGTTACGCAACAGGAGGTGAATAATGTCGTGGTCTGAGCCTAAGTTAGTGTGGGTGGATGACCACGTGACATCGAGCTGGCCCGCCAACAAAGACAAGCCTGGGGTGGTGTCCCTGCAAGTACTGGTGCCAGTTCGGGTGGGTGTGTTTGGGTCGTTCAGGATGGTGAGATTAAGCTGCTCAATGGTCGAGGCAACTTGCCGACCTTTTTTCGTGCTGTACTTGTAGCCCCAAAGTTGATGGTGGGCATTGAAATCTCCTAGAATAAGTACTGGACGGGAGCCAGCTAGGGCGATAGCATCCTGTATCGTAGATTGAACGTCAGGTTTCTTGGTGGAGGGCCGGCAGTAGATGTTGAGGATGAAGAGATTGGATTTAAGTTTGGTCGATGGCGATAAAATTTCCAATAGTGTGTGTTCGCACCCTTTTTTATTTATTTATATTTATTTATTTACATACCCTAAAGGCCCGAATGGGCATTACATAGGGGGGGATAGAGTGGGGTTATAATCAAAAGTACAGTACATTTTTCCAGCAGAACATAAATGAAGACAGAGAAGGTGTACATGACTATTGCATCGAGAAACTGAAAGTACAATCCAGAAACAACGCCAAACAACAATACATTACATTGAATGAAAAAAGGGCTTCACGCGAAATACACTTAAAACAGTAAGAAAAAACAAAAAAGCGCAAACAGTACACTCTACTGGGGGCAAAAAAGATACAGAGAAAAAAAAGAAAAACACAAGAAAGATATATGCGACATCAAAGAACTTCAAGAAAGGTTTTGAGTGCATGTTGAAATGATGATGAATCGGACAGTTCTGCGATGTGAGCAGGTAACGAGTTCCATTCTGCGATTGCAAGGACTAAAGGAGAGTTTTTATATCTTTCTGTTTTAGCGAAAATTGGTTTAACTTTGAAAATGTGGTCAACCCGGGCAGAGATATGAGGCGGTGGAATGATATGAAGGTGGGAAAACGGCGTGCTACTGTGGTACAGCGAATGAAAAAAAGATAGTCGAGCCAACTTTCGGCGCGTGGCAAGCGAGGGAAAATGAAGTGAATCCTTTAAAGAAGATACGCTTTGGTAACGCGAGTACGAGGACGTAATGAACCGGGTTGCCTTGTTCTGGACGGATTCCAAGAGGTTAGTTAAGTTTGCGCCCTGAGGATGCCATATGATTGAACCGTATTCTAGTGAGGGCCGGATAAGGCAATTATATGCATGAAACCTAGTTTCCTTGGTGGCTAAATGTAGGCGCCTCTTGAGAAGGCCAAGTTTTTTAAGGGCTTTGGTAGTTATGTATTCTATATGGCACGTCCACTTTAAATTCGCCGTGAAGAACACACCTAAATATATAAACGATTGAACTGAATCTAATGGATTATCATTTATTTTGTAATTTTGTATTTTGGCGTGGAATGCTGTACAGAAGCTATTGAATTTCGGATGAGTGTGGCTGTGGCTCGTTTAGACAGGTCTTCATAGGTAATATAGCCAGGAAGCTTGCTGAGGCCGTTCGTTTCTTGGACGGCAATGATATCAGGTGGGGGATCGAGAGTGTTTATATATTGTTGTAAAGAGCCTGATTTGTTCTTGAAGCCTCGACAGTTCCACTTCAGGAGCGCAGTGGCGTGCTTGTTAAGCTGTGTCGTGGTCATCTAGGGATGAGTGGCCGGGTTTGGGTTCGACGGATCTGGCATAAGGGGCGGGTCGGCGGTGGGAGCGAGAGCCCATGCTTTCAGGTCTATCTTGACGGATGGGGCCGGCATCAGGTCGGCTCTCTAGCTGGCCGGACAAGGCATCAGGGCGGGTCTCTAAATGACCGGAGAGGGCAGGAAGAGACATTACCTCTTGGCAGAAATTTATGTGCTCGGTTCGTAGCGAGTTAATTTCTTGTTTAAGGAGGTTGTTGTCTTGCCTGGGGTTTTGAATTTCTTGATTTAAGGTGCCAAGTTGTGCATCAAGCTTGGTTAACTTGGACTGGAACCATGAGGGATTGTCGGATTGGGGTTCGGCCTCTGCGGTCTGGGTTTCTTGTGGCGTGGGAGGGGGCTGCGGTCTCGTAAGGGGCGCGGAAGTCAAGGGTGGGGGCTGTGGGTTGGGTTTCTTGCGTTTTTCGGTCACGGTACCCTTAGTGAGTTCTAATGCGTCAAGACGCAATTGAAGAGCTGACATAACCGATTTTTGTTGTTCAAGAAGCTGTACTAGTTCTGTGCAACCCTGACATGATGTGGCGGACTTATGATTTAAGTTGGAAGGAGGGGTTGAGGTCAGAGCTGTGGGAGACACCCGTTGTGCCCAGCTTACTTGTTTTGTGTCCACGTTTGAGCCAGTTTTCCCGGTATTCTCTGGTCGAGAACCTCTGTTGCTGGATTTGCTACGCAGTCTCGAACTCGGCGTGGTAGACCGCTCCCGGCGTCGCCCTCGTGTCAAAGAAGAGTCTCGCGCTGGCTCCCGGCTTCCCGCTCTGGCTTGTCGAAGCCTTCGTTGACGCAGAATATACGGTTCCGCGTAGCGCTTGCTGAAGCCAGGGGAGCCGGAGAGATGAAGGCCACCGCAGAGGCCACAGGTGGGAGAGCACGGGTGATCTGGAACAGCGTCCCGAAGACCGCACTGATGGCAACCTTGAGCCGTCGGTTGAGGGCAGGCTGTGGAACGGTGTCCAATCGCACGACATGTAGAACACACAGGAATTGTCTTTTTGTATATGGAGCAAGGGTATTCGGCCCCATAGAGTCGTACATGGTAAGGTAACTTTGGTCCCGCGAAAGTAAGGATGACCGTTGTACTTTGGCCCAATCTGCGCACTGCGTAGATCTCGTCGTGGGTTTGGTCCAGGTTGTTCAGGATTTCCTGCTCTGTGAAACGAAGGGGTACCCCACGGATAATTCCCTTGATTGAGTCGTCTGGTGCTAAGCCGTAGAGCGAGACTTGGTGGATGGCAGCTCCGATAGTGAGTTGTTTAACTTGGCTTAGAGCACGAGCGGCCTCCGCAGAAGGTGTGCTTACTGTAGCCGTATTCTGGGTCGTGTCAGTACGTAGCTTCAGGCTCGCCTGTCGCCAAGTAGTCCCTATGGCATTGAGTAAGGCGATGGAGATTTCTGCGTATTGAACATCCCCGAGACGAAGGCCCCTTGAGGTCGTAAGACAAGCTTGAAGTCGTCACGAGGTAGCGGTTGAGGCCGAATGGACGTCTTACGTGTTGACGTAAAGGCTGTAGTGGCATTTGCTTGAGCAACGGCTGTCTGCGCACTTCCTTTTGTAGATAAGCCACGTTGGCGTCGGCGTTGCGCTTTCGACACGACCTCGATGAAGCCATGGCTATTTCCTGTTGGGACTCTGCGTGGCCATCTTCGATTGCTTCTGGGTCCATGTCGGCATCCAGGGGAAGACTAAACTCAGGTACTGAGACAGGCATGGTGCCGTCTCCGACGTTCGGTGTCCCTTGCATGACAGGCACAGGCGCCGCGCCCAGCTCTCCGGGGTGGAGGGTTAGGCCTGACATGGCCATGACGCGGCCATCAAGAATAACAGCCCTAACTAAGGTAACACTGCACGCACAGGGTCAACTGTGGTGTCAAAATGATCGTCAGAAGTTGATACGCACAGTAATTACACTGGTTAAGACGGACGATAAAATTACCGCAATAGATGAGGAAAAACTGTAGAGCCCATTGAAGCACGACTGCAAGCTGCCTCTTCTTCCCGACTGCCTGAATTAGGGATAGCATAGGCGTACCCTTTTCAGGGGTCTGTGGAGAAAAAGATGGAGCCATGGCCTTCAGTTGCAGTGGTACCACCTTAGTGATGGTCGCAGTTTCCTGGAGATCGCAGGCAGCTGTCCAGGCAGGGCATGCCAGGAGCGAAACACATCCTCGTGTGACGACGTGTCACAACTGTGTTCGTTAGCCTTGCGTGCAGCGGTGCAATTCGAAGGCTTTTCGCCTGCTCGAAATGCCGGCACTCGCTAATTATGGAGTCTACAATTGTGCAGTCCTTCCATAGGAGCAGATCGAAAGTGTCATCGGCTATTGCCTTCAGCACATTCGCCACTTTATCATTCTGTGATATATCATTGTCGACCTTTTGTTACAGCGAGAGGACGTCTTGTCTGTAGGCAACATATGATTCCATGGGTGGCTGCACACGTGACGCTAGCTTGTTTTTTTGTGTAGCCGCCTGGTAAGTGGTTGCTCGTCCGAGAGAGAGAGAACAACTTTATTTAGCCAAACAAAATTGCGGTGACTGCGTGCCGGATGGTGTGGTTCCCTCTTCACGGGACCCATATGCTTCCTCGGCTGCCTGGCCCCTGAAGATCAAGACGAGCTGGTTTTCCAAGGCGGGGCTGGTAAGCAAGGTCTCCCATCGCTGGTTATGGGGTGTGGGAAGGGTGGTGGAGGGTTGCGTAAGGGGTGGGGGTATGGTCTTGGTGAAATCGCACTCTCCGATGACGTGCCGGAGCGTTCCCGATTGCCCAGAGAAGTTAAGCTCTTTCTCATATCTCTCGGGGTACATTCTGCTTTGGAGATATGGGTGCGGGAAGGATCCTGCTTGTATTTGCCGATAGATCGTTTGCTGCGCTCTGCTGAGCGATTTGTGCGGGTCAGGGTACCGCCGTCTGCATTCCCTGTAGTGACTGGTGATGTCCTTGTAAGTCGTTATGGCCTGCAGCTCGTGCTCATCTGCCCGGTGTTCAAGTTGTCGGGCAAGCTGGTGGGCGCGTTCGTGGCCGTCTAGCCCTGAGTGAGCCGGTGTCAATATCAGTTCGACTTTCTGCTCGGGTATGCGGCGTATTCCTCCCTCTGGTATTCTGAGTGCTGTCAGAGACACCTGCCCTTTTCTATAGTTAGCATACGCTTTTTGCGAGTCCGTAATTATTTTGCTCGCGTTAGGCAGCGTGAACTCCAAGGCTATTGCCTCCTCTTCCGCTTCGTCCGGGAACGCCATTTTGATAGATTCGCACGTCACCAGCGCATCTTGGGTCGTGACCGATATCGCGGCTCGTATCGAAAACTTGGGTAGAGAGGAACCAGTGTAAACGGTGATCCCCGTTGGGTCTTCTTGTTCTTCCACTTGCCTTAGCATTTCGATGAGGGCCTTGACCCTGGCCTCTCTGCGCCCGCCGTTGCGACCCGGTCTCATATTTCTGAACAGGGGTCTGCTTTCGAATTTCTGAGCCGAAAGCTTCGGTAAAGTTCCCATTCCCTCGTGGCCGGCCTCTTGCCAGCCAAACGTGGCCAGTAATATTCGGCCCGCCGAGGTTTGGCTGAGCCGCACTCTGGGTAGATAGGTGGGCTTCTACCAATTCTTCCACCCTGTTGTGTTTGGCCATGCCTAGCAGATTCTCTGTGGACTAGTGTCGCGGCATACCTGTTGTATATTTGTATATTTGGCTTCGGTTCCCCGATCACTGCCGCAGGTGGCGCCAGTGTTGTTTAGGTATATAAGCATGCGCAAGTTGGAATAAAGGGGTCTTTTGTTCCGATGGGCACTCAAGTTGTCTAGTCGTTCATTCATCGGCGGCACACGCCGCCACTACATTGGCGAGGAGGATGCTCGTTTAGGGGGGGGCGTGATTTTCGTCACTTTCGCCGACTGGTTCCCGCGCCATTAGTGTTTCCGGACTGGCACCACCGCCCCCGTTCCTGCCCACGCCTGGCCGCCCTGCTGTTTCCTGGCCGCAATGGATCCGCATCTTCGAGAATTTTCTGCTCGCAGCTGGTGCTTCGGACTGTGCGCCGGACCGTCGCAAGGCTCTTCTACTCCACTGCCTCGGCGTCGAAGGCCAGCGCATATTTCACACTCTGCCGCTTCCATCCTCGGCCAACGCTAAGCCCGGTGAGCCAACAACTGCTGATACAGATTCTGGAGCTGTCAAGGACACTACTCAGACAAAGAATGAAGCGTCGTCGTACGATACCGCTGTCGCAGCGCTGCGTGCGCACTTCACGACAACAATCAATGTTGTGGTCGAACGGCACCGTTTCGGTAGGCGCGTGCAGCAAGTCAGTGAAGCAATCAATGAGTACGTTACCGCGTTACGTGAGCTTTCTGCTACATGCTCTTTTCCTTCTCAGGAAGATTCCTTGCGTGACCAGTTCGTTGCGGGCGTATTATCGCGGAACTTGCGCGAGCGGTTGCTGCTTGAAGGGTCTTCTCTTTCGTTCGCTCGAGCTGTACTTATAGCGACGCAGTTTGAGCAGGCAACCAATGATTGCAAGGAATTTGCGGCTGCAGATGTTCAGCGCATAAATTCTCGCGGAAACATCCCGCCGCCCGCACCTTCTTCCGGCGACCCCTCGAAGCGGTAACGCAGCCTACAGGCCCATTGTTATCGCTGCGGTTCACACCGGCACAACGCTGCTTCATTCCGCTGCCCTGCTAAAAACAAGCGGTGTCATGGTTGCGGTATTATGGGTCATTTTCGCTCAGTCTCCAACAGAAACGCCGCCCCGGTTCGTGAACTAGACGGCGAAAATTCCATAACTGAAGACGTATTGAGCATTCTGGCTGTGACGACATCCACTCGTCCCGCATTCTACATATCAGTAGCAGTTGGTGAAACGAAGTTAACTTTCCTCGTGGATTCAGGGTCATCAGTTTCGATTTTGACGCATGACCTATTTAGGGTGCATTTCGAAGGACAGGAGCTTTCAGCTGCTCGAATTAGACTACTGAATTATTCGAAGAAACCAATTCCAGTGTGTGGATGCTTCTTTGCTGATGTCACGTACAATAACTGCACAACAGTTCTTCTTTTTTATGTCGTTGAACAAGGTACCTAGCTTTTGGGTATTGATGCAATCAGGGCGCTCGGTCTGCAGATTGATGGCTCGTCACTACAGTGCCTTGAAACGACAGCGGCGCGTACTAGCGCTCGAACGGAGCACACCGCAGTCAAGGCAGAGGCGGAGGAGTCCATTCACCTTCCATCAGAATTAGTCGAACAGTTTGGTGCTATTTTTGATCCAGGACTTGGCATCGCAAAGGGTTTTGTTCACCGCGTCAAAACACGGTCGACAGTTCAGCCAGTTGCTTCAAAACTCAGGCGCCTTCCACTCTCACTGCGGCCACGAGTCTCAGAAGAACTCCGCCGCTTGGAAAAAATGGACGTGATAGAGCGAATAGAGGCATCCGAGTGGGTGTCCCCCATTGTTGTGGTTGAAAAGAAAGATGGAGGTATCCGCCTTTGTGTAGATCTTCGACAGGTAAACAAAGCCGTCGTAGCAGATAGTTTTCCCCTCCCTCATACAGAAGAGCTATTGCATAGTCTAGTGGGGGCAACCCACTTTTCCAAGCTTGATCTTGCATCAGCTTACCATCAGGTCATGCTTCACCCCGAGAGCCGCGATTTAACGGCTTTTATAACACACGACGGGCTCTTCCGTTTTAAGCGCGTGTGTTTTGGGCTCGCGTCAGCACCATCTGCTTTTCAAAGTATGATGTCGAAAATTCTGCAGGGCTGCAGTGGCGTCCTGTTCTATATCGATGACATCATTGTGTTTGGGAAGGGGAGAGAGGAGCACATGGCGAATCTTACCGTAGTTCTGAGGCGCATAAAAGAGGCAGGACTCAAACTGAACACAAAATGCGTCATCGATACGCCGGAGCTTGCGTTCTTGGGCCACAGGATCACTACAAACGGTATTGTGCCGTTGAAGGAAAAGGTTGCTTCCATCCGAGACACTCCAGCGCCCACTGATCCAGCCAGCCTTCGATCATTTCTGGGATTGGTCGAATATTATTCTAGGTTTATTCCCAACTTCGCTGACCTGGTTGAACCAATGCGTGTCCTGCTAAGAAAGGGGCACCGATTCGTTTGGTCTGACGAGATAGACGCTAGTTTCAGAAAGACCAAAGACGCGCTGGCATCTAGCACTATACTGAGAATGTTCGATGCATCTCCTCCAGTCTTAGTGTCGACGGACGCATCAGAGTGCGGACTTGGAGCGGTCCCACAGCAGGTGGACGGACATAAACTGCACACTGTCGCTTTCGCGTCTCCAGTTCTTTCGCCAGCTGAGAGGAAATATTTGGTAGGAGAAAGGGAAGCGTTGGCCTGTGTTTGGGCGTGCGACCGGTGGCACGTGTACTTGTGGGGACGCCACTTCACGTTGCTCACTGATCATCAAGCCTTGGTGGCATTGCTTTCAACACAGGGAACAGGAAGGCGCCCCTTGCAGGTAGCGCGATGGACAGAACGCCTACTACGGTACACCTATACCGTCGAGTACCGCAAGGGGTCGCAAAGCCAAGTGGCGGACGCACTCTCACGCTTGCCCGCGTCGTCTTTCCAGGAAGAAGAAACGCTGTTTGACGAGGTTGTATCGGTTCTCGAAATTCCTTCCTGCATTACTAGAGAACAGTTTGAGCAGTCCCAGTTGCAAGATAGCACACTGCAACAAAGCAAAATCTATGTGCAATCGTCGTGGCCGGCACACAAATTCTTATCGGCCGAGCTTCAGCCGTTCTTCAAAGTACGTGACGAACTTTCTGTGGTAGACAATCTGATCTTGCGTGGCGAACGGCTTGTGGTTCCTACATCACTCACGCAGCAGGTAATCGCTGCAGCACATGAGTCACATCCCGGAGTGGTGCGAACAAAAGCGCGCCTGCGATAAAAGTATTGGTGGCCGGGCATGGACCGCCAAGTCGAGCTAGCTATCCAGAGGTGTAGCATATGCCAGGAAGCAGACAAGAGCATAAAGGTGCGAGCTACACCCTTGCAACCGGTCCGCTTTCCAGAGCAGCCGTGGCTCAAACTAGGCATGGATATTGTAGGCCCATTTGAGAGGGCGCCCTACGATTGCAGGTACGCAATCACGCTTGTCGATTATTATTCCAAATGGCCCGAAGTGCATTTCTGTAGCGAGACAACAGCCAGCACAGTAATACGCTTCTTAGTATCCGTGTTCGCGCGCGAAGGCTATCCAGAAGAGGTTATTTGTGATAACGGTCCACAGTTTGCATCTCGGGAGTTTGAGGCATTTCTTCAAGATCGTGGCATCCAGGTCAAACATTCGTCAGTATACTATCCACAAGCGAACGACCAAGTGGAGCGCTTTAACAGAGTATTAAAAAGCTTCATTCAAGTGGCGGTTCTTGAGCAGCGACCCTTGCGCCAGGCGGTAACAGACTACCTGGGTGTTTACCGATGCACACCGCATGCTACAACGGCAAGGGCTCCAGCTATTCTGCTACACGGGCGGCTGCCAAGAACTCGGTTGGATGTCGTCGGGCATCCGTCGGTCACCTTCTTTGATGATCCTCACTTGGAACTCCGGCGTTTACGTGAGCGGGTGATGCAAAAGCAACAGATCAGCAAACGATACACGGACGCTCGGAGGGCTGCAAGAGAAACCAGAGTTGACGTTGGTGACTTCGTCAGAGTGAAGAAACCCACTGCTAGATTTAAAGGCGACCTAGAATTCAGCCGCCCAAGGGAAGTGATCAGCAGGAAGGGACCATCCTCTTTCCGCCTGGCTGACGGCAAAACGTGGAATGCATCGAAGTTCTCAAAGGTGCCACGAGCCTCTGCCGCCCTTTATACGTGAGGAGTAAACGGTACAGCTAGGGTAGAAGGATCTCTGCCTAAATGTGAGGGCCCCACCCCAGAGATAACTACGACGACGTCAGCTGCTGCTCCTTCGGCTGCGCAGGCGCCCACGTCTCCTGAGCACGCTGCGCAGGCGCCCACGGCTCCTTCGGCTGCGCAGGCACCCACGTCTCCGTCGGCTGCGCAGGCGCACAGGTCGCCTGCTGCGACGCAGTCGGCCAAGTCTCCAGGAGCAGCCGCACAGCAACGCAGGGTGCAACCACAGACTACCACCAGAGCGTTATGGCTACGTCTAGCAAGCGAAGTTGTGCTAAAGCGAATGGAACGGACATATCCAGTGTGGTGGATTTCTTTTGTAAATCATGTGATTTTGTAGTACTATATAGCTATGTTAATTCTACAGTTTGTATTTTTGAATAGTATTTTTGCATATGTACTAACATACTAACCTACTACATTACTAATCCATATAGCTGTTTTTAAGGAAGGGAATGTGTTGTATATTTGTATATTTGGTTTCGGTTCCCCGATCACTGCCGCAGGTGGCGCCAGTGTTGTTTAGGTATATAAGCATGCGCAAGTTGGAATAAAGGGGTCTTTTGTTCCGATGGGCACTCAAGTTGTCTAGTCGTTCATTCATCGGCGGCACACGCCGCCACTACAATACCTAGCGCCACCTTTGTTGCTTTGCGTAGGATAGCGTTCAGTTGATCTCTGTCTTCCTTCAGTAGCTGTAGGTACGGCGGCGCGTACACGATGCGCGACGTCACAAAGGCCTAGACCAGCGTGAGCGCGTCGTCTTCCTTCAGTCCTCTTCGACTGTTTGTGACTTTTCGTATCGTGTTCGTGACCTGTTCCATGGTGGTCTTGATCTTGCTTAGCGCCGCTGCCGCCTTGCCGTTGTTCTGGAAGATCACTCCTAGGATTCGGGCTTGCGTGGTCGGTGTTATGCTTGTCCCGTCTACAGTAATACGCACTATCTCTTGCTCTTTTTTCTTCGGGCCTTTATGATTAGGAGCTCTGATTTTTGTGCCGAGCAGTCGAGACAACATGTCTTTGCACAGTCGTGTACGGTGTCGGCCGCTCTTTGAAGGGTCTCTTCCATCCAACTCTCCGACCCGGCTCTAGACGTCCACACGGTAATGTCGTCCGCGTAGAGAGCGTGGTCAATGCCCTCTTTGCCTTGGAGCAGCGCTGGGAGCGGGAGTAGCGCTATGTTGAAAAGCAGGGGCGATAGGACCAACCCTTGCGGGGTGCCCTGTCTACCAGCGCTATCGGCCGCGAGGTCTCGTACCCGATCTTACTCTTTGCCGTTCTATTACTGACAAAGTCCCGGACATACTTGAACATTCGCCCTCTGCACCCTGTGTCTTGCAGGTTACGGAGTATGCTGTCGTGGGTTACGTGGTCGAAAGCTCTGTCGAGGTCGAGCGCCAGGATCGCCCTCGGGGTGTGGTTCTTGGCTATTTTGGTCACCAGTCCGTGTAGCAGCACTAGGATTAGGCCGCGTCCATGTCTTCGTTGCTCGCCCCTTCCTACACAAAGGACGGTTTGCCGCTTTTTTCCGTTTTGAGGTACTTCCGCGTGAGTTCTCGCACAAGCTTGTCCCCGTCCCCGTCGTAGCTGTTGATCGTTCGGGCGAGGTCGCGGGCACCTGCGCTCTTGCTCTTCAGTGGTTCTATGAGGTGCTTCAGCAGTTGACAAGGTGCCCTGGAGACCGTCGCAGACCTTCATCCAGTTCTCCCTGCATAGTAGTTGGATCGCATTCTCGGCTGCTTGTCTGTTGAGATCGTGGATGCGTTTCCGCATCTTCTTGTTGTGTCTCTGCCTCTTCCACCATCGGGTAAGCCCGTGTCTGGACATGTGGGCGAGCCGGCTGTCCACGAAGGAAACCTGCATTGTCGTCGCTATCTCCTGTGTGCACTACTCGACTAGTTTGCGTTGCTTCTTGGTCCACACAAGATACGTCTTGACTTCATCGTCGCTTTCTTCAACCTCGTCGTCTTCCGCTTTGGCTTTTTTGAGCAGGCAGTGCCAGTCCGTAATGCTGGTGTACCCCAGTTTTGCCTTTATGTCGGGTACCCCGAGGGTCACACAGGTCACGTCGTGGTCCGAGCTGAGGTTCTTCCCGGTGTTGTGCCAGGCAACATCGAGGTCCCACCGTACTAGCGTCCGGTCCGGGGTGGTGTCTCGGCGTGCCCATGCCCGCCCTGGTCGGTACGCCCGGCTCGTTTACCACCGTCATGTCGTGGTCTTCCAGCGCTTTTGCGAGTTGCTTCCCCCTCTTAGACGAGTACTTGTCCCCACTGCGTGTGAGCGGCGTTGAAGTCTCCTAATATGAGTATCGGTCTCGTTTTTGCTTCTTTCACGCAGTCTAAGATGGTGCCCTCAAAGTCGACTGCCCGTCTCAAAGGTCGGCAATGTGCGTTCAGAACTAACACATTACCGGCGTTTCCCACTTTTCTGTCGGGAATTTCGTTTAGCGTGTGCTCACAGCAGCGTGGGGCAGTAACGTGCTGCGTAGCCGCCACATTACTGCGCACTAGGATCGCCGTGCCTTTCTCGCTGGGGTCCGTGTAAGTAATGTACCCCGCCAGCTTGACTCGGCAATTGGTTTCCTGTAGCGCAATGACGTCTGGTTTCTGTTATAGGTTGTCCGCGTATTACTGAAGCTCCCCGATCTTGTGCCTTACGCCCCTGCAGCTCCATTGGAGTAATGTCGCGGTCTCTTTCTGCTTGTCCTTAGTCTTCTTCTGTATGTTGGGTGGTAGCCTTGTTTTTCGCGGTGGTAACTTCTCGTGGCCGGCCTCTCAGTGCTAGTCGAGTGGTTTTCTTTTTAATTACCATGGTGCGTCTGAGTTTCGCGTGGAATGGTGAGATTCTGTTAGATAACCGGTTGTATTTTTCTTCAATGTTACCCACTCTTGTGGTTAGGTTGCTTGCCTGCTCTATGACTTGAGTTACTTGGTTGGAAATGTGCGCTACCTAGTTGTTGAGCTGCGACAACACGTTCATGACCATCTGCATCGGGGGAGCGGCGGTAGTATCAGCGTGTGTAACGACGGCCGCTTCTTCAGCCTCCTGTTCGTCCATTGGTACTACTGCTTTTGTCGGCGGTGCCTCCGGCTCTTACGCCATCGGCGGCGACGGCTAGAGGGTGTCTCCTTTGGCTACCTTTCTGTTGACCTCATTGGCGCCCCCGCTGTTATTACTACTGCTGTTGTTACCGCTCCTGGATTTATCTAACGCCTCGGCCTCGACACGCTCCCTTAGCGCTCTGATCTGTTGATTCGGCCTCTCTGTCATTTTCTTGAGTTCTGAGCATTGCTTACATTTGCCGCCACTAGGAGGGGTAGTAGGACGGGTGGGGACGAGGGGAGGGAATTTGCTGCTGGTAAGAATGACGGGAGGCCAGCCGCCCAGCCCACCTGTTTCTCGGGACGTTCCGGTTGGTCTTTCACTTGGACCTCGAACGCGACTCGCGTCTGCGGGCCCCCGTTGCGGTGGCGTGGCCGCAACGGGGCCACGCCACGCTGCACTCGCCTCGCTGCACTGGCGCTTCTCCCTCTCCTAGTCAGGGAGTGGCCTCGGCGTCCCGATGACGACCTGTCACACCGCAGTGGCCGCTCATCTTTTGCTCTCTGGCGTTCCCATCTTCGCTTGCGTACCACGCACGGCGTCTTGTACCTTGCTTTACATTTTTGTCCAAGGTTAGGTGGTCGCCCCCACAGAGGCTGCACTTGGGCTTACATTTGCGAATTGCGTCAGGGTTCTAGACGCCGTTGCCGCGGCAGATCCGGTTCGTTGGGTTCGGGCATACATCCATGAGGTGGCCGAAGCGGCCGCACTGGTAGCGCATGTCGATCCGCTTGCGGTATAGCGAGCACTCGACCAGCAGCTTTCCGTACTTTACGTAGTTCGTTGCCTTGCGGCAATCGAACGCTATTACCACCGACATAGACTTGCCTATGCGGTTGGCTTGCAGTGCTGCGGGGTTATACTCGTGCACTATGAAGTCGTTCATTTCCTGAGCGGAGTCCGTCAGAGGGACTCCTCCGACCAATCCCTTGACGGTGCCGTGGGGGGCCGATTCATATGTACTAACCTCGTGTTTGGCTCCGTAGACGGCGAGGTTACTGACCACTGCGTAGCGGTCGCGTTCTTCCTGCTCGGAGTGCTGACGATTACATTATTTTGTCGTTTGTTCGGGCATATCTTGTCTTGCCTCGCTTCTTCCCCACTCACGTTCGCTGCAGCGACGATGGCTCTGCTGATCTCGTACCTTGAGACTTCGCTGACGCCAGGCCTCCCCTGGGTCGCATGACGATCTTGGTGTCATTCCTTGGTAATTCTGGCATTCTTGCTGCCTTAAGCAGCTTTACCGAAGCAGGCGGTAAATGCCTGCTTCGGCACCGCCGACGTCCGGCTGCGACTTTGTCGTAGTTAGGTTCAGTTCTCGCTGCTTCGCTTGAGTCTTCTTTTTCCCGGTGACTCGCCATCCGAGAGCTTTGGAAATTTGATCTGGCTGGATATCCACTCCATCCACCTCTAAACGCATGGCGGAGGCCATTTTCTTGAAAAACCTCACAGCTGGTCTGTCGGAAGGTCGGGGACCTTGCCAGGACACGCCTACGCTTACCAGCTAGTCCTAGCACCCGTTAGGCTTGACTCGCGGTGACTCGGCGCTCGCATAAAAAGTCTTCCAAAATCCGAAGAAATGGGTTTCCACCTTCAACTTTGGTATTTACACGTTCCTTGCAACTTCAAGGACGTCGTGGTGGTGAAATTTTTATTGTTTGGGATGAATGACCGGGCGTCATGTCAAAAATCTTCGGAGCTGCTGTGAAGCACGTATGACCAGCTCGATTCTTTTTGATACGTCGCAAACTTTCTGCTTGCAGACGTCCCAACTGGTCACAGTGGCCTCGTTAGTCTTAAACCAGACCTTGGCGGGACCCCTAAGCTACTTGTAGACGTTTGCAAGCATCCCTGGTATATCCAAGCGGTTATGAGCGCGGGCGAAGCCAATCAGCGAAGCCAATGCGAAACCAATCCGCGACGCGTATGCGAAGCCAATCTGCGACGTCAACATAATCTGTGCTATTGAACGTACCAGGATCTCGGAACTGGGACAGAATGATGATTGCCGCCATTTCTCCGTCGGATGACATCGTGTCAAAACCAATGTGGCATTCGCTATGTAGTTTCGTGTTGGGGAAGCTTGCCAACCGAGGTCATACTGCAACCTCTACCATAAAATGTTAAGAGGAAGATGCAGGAATGATAGTGTATGTCTAGGTATTTACAATAGGCGAGTAGGAGGAGTGTCCACAAGCCGAGCAAGCCGTCTGCGGTAAGAAGGAGAACGAACCTCGACTTCATCGTTCGCTGCAAGCGCTTTGAGCACGGCTGGCAGGGCTCAGGCACATGGCCCCACAATCTTTCATGCACTGAGCTTCTGTTCATGTGCCATTTTTTTCCTAGGTGGTCCTCCGGCCGAAACGTTAAAAACGGTTCCTGTTTGGACGTGTGTCCCCTTTTTTTCATGAGTTTGACCGCTGTCCAAGAAACGGTTTCTTGCAACTATATATATATATTTATATATATACAAAAAAGTAGAGTCCGACGCACGTCTCAAAAAACGAACACAAACATATTTACTAACGTTTCGACTGGAGGTCCAATCTTCATCGGAGTAACATTTACAGTACACTGCAGCACGCTTTTATAGGTGGTGTAGAGAGAGGAAGTTGCGCTACAGCGCGCCCTCCTCTTTAAAAGAAATCATACGTCATCATTGAGCAAAACAAGAAGAAACGGAAGACATACACCTGAGAGAGAATGCACTGCCCTCCCTCTTTTTTGGGGAGAAAAGGTGCGCTACAATGCGCCCTGTTTAGAACTAATTATTGGCAGGTGGTACAACACAAAGAGAAAAGAAAACTGCAAAGGGATGTCTAGGAAGGAGGTAAATTGGCGCCCCTCCTCATAGGGATTACAGAAGAAGCGGGGGGGAAGAGAAAGATTGATTGAAAATATCTTAAGAAGAAAAAAGAGGGAGGAAAGAAGGTGGCTATCCCAATTCCGGGATTCCACTGGCCTCCATCGCCGCTATGGCTCTCTCTACCAGCCATCGCTGGCAGGCAGGGTCATCGCTGCGCAGGGTGGCCTCCCACTGCTCCCTTGACGTGTTTGTGAGTGGGTGTACTGTTGGTATGTACTGGCATGCCCACACTGTGTGGTACGCGTCCGCCCTCTCCCGGCAGTGCCGGCAAAAAGGTGAATATAACGTGAAGTACCAGCAGTGCAGTCTAGCCAGTGTGGGTAATGTGTCTGTCTGCAATCTCCTGAGAATGTGCTCTTCTTCATTACTGAGGCTTTTGTCCGGTGGTGGAAATGTTCTTCTGTTGAGTCTCAATATGTTCAAATATTCGGTGAAGGTAACGCTCACCATGTCTAAGGACGGGGCTTTGTACAAGGGGGCCGGGATAAGAAGACCTCGGGCTGTGTCATCTGCGGCCTCATTCCCCTTGTGCCCTGTGTGTCCTCGCGTCCATATGATGAGCACATATTCCGGTGGGCGTTTACGAAGAATTTGGTGGGTGATTTTGAAGACATTGCCCTGTATAAAGTTTCTGCAGGCCTCTTGCGAGTCAGTTAAAATTATTGCCCTGGGGTTCTAAGCCATAGCTAGGGCGATGGCTGCTTCTTCCCCCTGGGCGACGATTTTTGTCTTTACGGTAGCCGAATTTACAACTCTTCCATCCGGCGTCGTAACTGCTGCTACCATCTTGTCCTTTTGAGGTCCGGCGGCGTCCACGTATAAAGTGTTGTGGTTGCTGTCCCATAGTCGCCCCAGGTACTCGGCCCTGGCTCTCCTTCTCTCGGCGTTATGTATGGGATGCATATTCCTAGGTATTCGACTGATGGTAATTTTGGCTCTCATGTCTGGAGCAAGATCTTCTAGCGGCTCTGGATTCCCTCCGGGCGTGGAGATACGTAACTGCTCCAATAGCCACTTTCCATTGGATGTTTGGTTTAACCGCCTAATTTGGGCTATCTTCTGAGCTTCCCACAGTTCCTCCACCGTGTTATGAACCCCGAGCTCTAGAAGTCTGATGGTAGATGTCGAGTTTGGAATCCCAAGGGCTGTCTTGTATGCTTTTCCAATTTGAATGTTTAGTTTTTCTACCTGCCCCTTGGTGAGTCGGAGGTACGCCGTCCCGTAGATGATACGCGATACAATAAAAGCTTGTACTAGCCTTGTAGCCTCCCGTTCACCAAGTCTGTGGCGTTTATTCCTAATTCTTCTTATCATCCTGAGGACTTGTTCTGTTGCTGCCCCGAGTTTTTTTAGTGTAGTCCCATTTCCCATGCCTTGTGGAATGTGTTGTCCCAGTATTTTGATACAGTTGGGTCGAGGGACCAGCTCGCCATTGATGTGAACTTCTATGTTATCGCTTGGTCCTCTTCTGGGGCTCTTCAAGATCAGTAGAGCAGACTTCTCCGGAGCGCATTACAGACCCCTGCTTTTAGCATAGGCATCAACTACATCGGCGGCCCTCTGCAAGCTCTCCTCCACTTCTGCGTCGCTCCCTGTTCTGCACCATACCGTGATATCGTCCGCATATATCGCGTGACGAATCCCGGGAATGCTGTCCAGTGCAGTGGGGAAGTCTCTCATCGTTAAGTTGAAGAGAAGGGGCGAGAGAACCGCTCCTTGCGGAGTACCCCTGGAACCAAGAGTTATCGGCTCCGATTTGATGTTCCCCAGGGATATAGTAGCTTGTCGCATTGTGAGAAAGCTTCTGATGTACCGGTAAGTCTACTGCCCACATCCAATGTCCGTTAATCCCTTGAGTATACTGCTGTGAAGCACATTATCAAACGCTCCCATTAAGTCCAGAGCTAGGATGCACCTAGTCTGGGCCCTGGTGTGCTTCTCCAGGAGATCCTTGTACAACCATAGCAGTATGTCTTGGGTGGACATGTGTGGTCGAAATCGAATTGTGTGTTTGGCAATAGCGAGTTCTTCTCAATAAATTTAGTGAGCCTCGTGTTTATTACTCTTTCGAATACCTTCCCTAGACACGAGGTAAGCGATATTGGTCTCAGGTTTCCTAGTTTTAGTGCCTTGTTGGTTTTCGGGATAAATCTGATTTCAGCTTTCTTCCAGCCTGGTGGTGTGATTCCGCGATCCCAATGTTCCAGATTAAAGTGTTCCACGAGTTGGGCGATCGTGTCGTCGTCCAGGTTGAATAGTTGTCGAGCTGTAATAGAGTCTGGTCCAGGAGCTGCCGTTTTTTTCATGAGTGTTAGTTCCGCTCTAAATTCTTCAGTGGTTATCGGTCTGTCTAGTTCCTCGTTCGGTTCACCTGCGTATTCGGGCTGATCTTCTGGGGGATCGGTACAGAGGTATTTGTCTGCTAAGCGCTTTATAACCTCTTCATCTGACCCTTCTGTTAGATGTATAAGTTTGTTTAGGCGTTCTTGCGAGGCCGACCTCGTCCCGTTCGGGTCTATCAAGGACCTTAACAGTTTCCAAGTTTTTGACACGCTTATTTTCCTCAAATTTGATCGCACAGTGCATTCCAGTTTTGTTTTATTAGGCTGATGGCGTAGCTCTCCGCTTCTCGGTTGAGCGCTTCTATTCTTTTCTTCAACTTCTGATTATGTTTCTGTCGTTTCCACCGCCTTGTGAGGGCTCTTCTAGCATCCCATATGTGCAGGAGACGGGAATCTATAGCCGGGGTATCTTCCGTAGTATTTACGATTTTAGTGCATGACGCTATCTCTTCAACTACATTTCTCGTCCATTCCTCGATGCTTCGTATAGAGATAGCCTTATTAACTCTACTTTCTCTCCATTTGTCCCATTCAGTAATTCTGGCTTCTCCAATTTTTCTTTTGCATTTAATACTATCAAACTCGGTCATCAAGATATAGTGATCGCTGCCTACATGTTGGTCTAGGTTTTTCCAGTTTGGGCTTCTGACGTTTCTTACCATTGTTAGGTCTGGGCATGTATCTCTACTTACACTATTGCCCATCCTGGTGGGAAACTCAATGTCTGTCAGGAGAGTCAGGCCCTCCTGGTTGATCACCTCTTCCAATTTCCTCCCTTTGGGGGTAGTAATAGGGTATCCCCATGAGGGATGCGGGGCGTTGAAGTCGCCCCCTATAATGACCGGTTCCCTCTTAGCTCACCCCAAGAAGCCTCTGATGAGTTGAGCCGGTTTCGGATTACGGTCTTTAGGAGGGCTGTACACGTTAAGGATGTGTATTCCGGCTTCACCTCTCTTGATTGAAAGGATGGTCACATGACAATGTGAGGTGTCCACGTCCAATGGGTCTTGTAAAATGGCCGTGTAGTGTTTGTGTACTAGTTTGGCCGTGTACTGGTCTTGTTGGTACGTTATGTAATCCTTTAACTTGATAGGCGTCACATAGAGTTCTTGTAGGAGAATGGCTGCCGGGAGTCTGTCTTGTTGAGAGATAAAGAGGCTTAGGGCAGATTGTTTACGCCCGTAGCCCCGGCAGTTCCACTGCCATACGCTTAACTTAGAGTGGTGTAGCATATGGAGCCTGTATCAGAATACCAGTCTCCTTGCATAGATCTTGGCTCCTTGCGTCTTTTTTTCCTCTCCTGTATTTCTCTGCGTGTCGCGGTGATGGCCGTTTGGATGTATCTTCTGTTTCCTGCAATTTGTTCTCCCATTTCTGTGAATTTTTCCTGTGCCTTCTGGAGCTGAGCTTGTGTTTGCCCTCGGAAGGCTCGAAACGCTTGTATTATTTGCTGGTAGATGCCCCCAGAGAAGGTGGCGGGTGTGGTTGCACTTGCCCATGTTGCTGCGGCTGCGCTTGCAGGGGGGAAGAGTTCGTGTTGGTCTCAATCATACCGTGCTGCTGAGTGTTCTTTGTGAGTTCCTTAATGCGTGCTTCCATGACTGCTAAGCGCGCCTTAAGAGTATTGTTCTCTTTTCAAAGTGCGTGCAACTCGTCATTTTGTTGAGTGTGTTGTGCGTGTGTGGGAAGGGGAGGCCAATCCGCACGGCTCACCTTACTCGAAGTCTTTTCCACCCCTGGCAGCAGGCGGCCCGAGGACGTCTGCTTCGTTGCGCTGGTTTGCCTGGCCGGAGGGTGGCTCCATGGTTTGTCGCTCCAGGCGTGACCTTCCCGGTTGGAGCTTGTGTTCCTTGCTTTCCGGGCGGATTGCTGGCGGCGGGGTGTAGAGCGGCCACGTGATGATGAGCGTCCGCGCGTCGTTGACATCGATGTGGAAGTCTTCAACCGCACCTGTTGCCTTCCCTCGATTGGCTTCTTCCTTCGCCATTCTTTTCGCTCTTGTGTTCCCCGTCCGCAATCTTCGATGGCTTGTCTGGGCGGAAGAATTTGAGTGGGCATTCCTTTGCGTAGGTTTGATGGGACCCCTTGCATAGCGCACATACGGGAGTACATGGGTGTTCCTCCGTGGGATTGGGCCGCCCACAAATGGCGCAGGCATAAGCTTTTGGTTTTGGGCATACATCTGCCCTGTGCCCCGGTTCCCCACAATTGAGGCACGCAGGGCGGGTTTTCCTGTAGATGTAGCATCTCTTTTCTAGCCATTCGTATGTCACTGTGTACGGGACCTTGTTCCCGGCGAAGACGATCATGGCGGAATTAGTTTTTCCCAGTCTCCTGGCGCCTAAGATGTGGAATCCCGGAGCTTGAAGTTCTCTTTCAATCTCGCCGTTGCTAGCCTCGGGACTGACGCCGTGGATAATTCCCCTGCACACGTCGGTCGGTAACGTGGGGTAAGCGGCGACTTGTACCTCCTTTCCAGCTAGGCGGATGAGTTGTATTTTCGAGAGTTCGGCTGCGTCCTCTTCGTTACAGGTACATGCGATGATTATATTCTGTTGTTCATGTATTCGTATTAATGGCCCTTCACGTAGTGGTGCGCTTAGGGCTTCCCTAATGCTTCTCACGATTTCCCTTTCAGAGCTTCTGAGGCTTATCGTGGTCTTGGGCTTGATGACAATCTTGTACGCAAAGTTGCGCAGACTGGGCATTCTAGGAGACTTCGGTTTTTTACCCACCTGTGTTTGCACGGGTTCCGTTTGTTTCTTCGATTGGCAAGACTTGAGTGCTGCTTGTCGTCGGCGAAGCTGTGTGCTCCATTCCGGGTCTTCCTCGGCGGCGCCATGGTTTTGTGTCGGCGGGCGCTGCTGTGTGGCGTCCACGTAGCTGTATTCCATCGCCGCCGGGTTGTATCCCCTTGTCAAGGCAATTCCAGAAGGTTCCATCTTGTTCTGGGGCAATCCGAACGTCAGTGGTGGGGTTAGGCCTGGCACTACGCCCGACTGACCCGCCGAACTGGTGTCGCTGTGAGACGCCGTCGCTGTGGTCGTGCTAGGCCTATATAGGCCCAGCTCTACCGCGAAAAGTTCAGAGCCCTATATCGCAAAACGTTGGGCACTCACCAGGATAAAAATTATACCCAGCGATTCCTGGCACTTTAAAATGTCCGCTACAGCACTTTTCACGGTGATGCAGGCATTCTTTCGGTGATGAAACTTGCAAAGGCGCGGTGCTCACACGAGGTGTGGCCGAACGCTTCTGCGCTTGCAGCGCCGCCGAAGAGAAAGAAATAAAGGCGGCGGAACGAGATAAGGAACTGGGGAACGCGCGTCAGCACGCTCTCGCTTTTCGTCGTAGGAATGTGTCACGTGAAGCCGGCGCTAAGTGGCTGTCATGAGTCAAGGACAATCCCCGCAACGACGCCGAAGGAGATCAAGGAAGAGTCGACCATTTCCTATTGTCCTGTCGGCGATTTTCAAACCTCAGACGTCAGCTCCTTGAGGTGCCGCTTCATCACCTGGGGTTGGCATTATCAGTGCCGGCTCTTTTATCATTTGGGGCTTCAGAAACTGGATATGGCCGCCGGGATGTTTGCTCTTCTCTTCTGCACTTCATAGAAAATTCCAAAAGATTCACAACCTAATTCGTATCTTATTCTGGAACCTCACCAGACACCTCCAAACGTATGCATTGCCGGTTTTTTTTTTTATTATTATTATTATTATTATTATTATTATTATTATTCTCCCCCTCCTCCTCCCCCTCCTCCTTCTTCTTCTTCTTCTTTCTTTCTCTCTTTCTTTCTTTCTTTCTATGTTTATTTTGTTTCAATATTGACTAATTTCCAATCTCGATTCCTCAAACAACAGAAGAAAAAAGCTTCCAAAATTTTCTAACTTTTCCTCGAATTTCCTTTTTCCTTTTTTTTTTCTTTTTCCTTTTCCTAACTTTTCTAACTTTTCCTGAACTTTTCCTCTAACTTTTACCTAGGCAGCAATCTCATTCGAATTAGCGACTGATGTTTGGCCGATCCCCTGATTGGGTATGCGCTAATATGTTGAAGGAACAACAACAACAACTACTACAAGAGCAGGGGGACGAGAGATCGAGGCAGGTGCGGTGCGAGGGGACCAGGCTCCGGAACAGCCAAGCCAAGGGTGACGCGACCCGAGGAACCGACGTCGCTACACAAGCCTGGGCGGGAGCGGGCCGACGACGCATCGGCTTCAGCCTCCCGACGTTCCGCCAACCCACGTCGTGGCGGCTCCACAAGCGACGGGCGCACCCCTTCGGTCAGCGGAATTTAACCGTTGTCCTGTGCTACAACGGCCCTGGCAACGGCAAGGTCCTCCGGATTCCCAGGCTCACTACGCTAGTCGGCCAACAACACGACAACAGCACGCGGGTACCAGCTCTTCGCGGCGCCCGGCGATTTCCTCACGTCAACACGCATGGTCTTCGTGAGCCTCACCTGTAAAGCCATATCTTGCAAGGACAGTGTTTAGGTTCTCAGGCAGAAGTGTCTTAGGAGAGTTTCGTAGTTCGTTCACGGGTGTGTTTTTCTTTGCTCTCTTTCGTTTGTTTCCTTTCTGATAAATGCCTTTTCTGAAGCATGTACCCGTTTCCTTCTTCTCTGCCGGTGGAGACGCGTGACAGTGGCTAAGCCGGCGCTAAGGGGCTACGTTAATGAACCTGGAGGGATGAAGCCGGCGCTGGTATGCCTAAAAGAGCGAACGCAAGAAGCGAACGGAAGAAAGGCGAGTAATTACTGTGGCAAATATGTCAGCGCGCCCACGCCTTCGTTCAACACAGAAGATGCGGTTTTGAACTTAATTATGAGATATGATTGGCAAACTTCGCGTGCGTGGTTGCTGTTGAAATTGGATTCAATTATTGTTACCTTCAAATGACTAAATGAATGACCCGAGATTCCGACGTGACGGGACAAAGGAAGGTTAGGAAGAGACTTGGCGTGTGCCCTATGATTGTTGAACCTTAATCTAAAAGCGTTCGCCATCTGGCCAATATATTGCAGGTGGCAGGTATTGCAATCGAGCAGGTAAACTACGTTAGCGCTGTCACACTTAAAATTTCCCTTCAGTTTTACAGAGAAGTGCGAGGCGGTGCTGGAGGCTGTTTTTGTTCTTGTCATGTGGGGGCATACCTGACAACGAGGCTTGTTGCAGGGCCCACAACCGGTCACTGATGAATGGCTGAGCCTCGAAGATGTCAGAATGTCGCGCAGGTTTTTGTTTCGCCTGTAGACAACACGTGGGGGTTCGGAAAATATAGATGCTAGTCGAGAACTTTGACCTAATATGTTTTGATGCTTTCGAAGTATGCCAGAAACATTCGGCACAGTTGCGGAGTGAGTGAGAACTAGGTTACTTGAAGGGCGTCGGTCGGCTGGCTTCCTGGAGTTAAGGAGTTCATTGCGGCTCAGCTCTCCTGCTCGGCGAATGGAATCGTAAATTAATTGGAGCGGGTACTTATGTTTAAGCAGATCGTTTTTCATTCCCTCACAGTTGGAACGAAAATCGGTTTCCTTGGAGCATATCCGGCGGAAGCGATGCGCTTGACTATACGGTAATCCCGTCTTCCAGTGCTTAATGTGACTACTTTGAAAATGCAAATATTGATGGGAGTCTTTCGGTTTTCGGTAAAGGGTGGTCTCTAATTTTTTCTGCGAGACAGATACCGTCACGTCGAGGAAGTCGATGCTGGTAGCGGAAAATTGGTGTGAGAGAGAGAAAGAGAGGACTTTATTTGATGCCCGAGATGGGTTCTGAAGGGTAGACGACTTGGACGGTCTCCCTCCCTCGTCCGTCAGCCAGGATTCCTTGGATCCTCGCGGCGGCTTCGGCCATCCGGACTGCTGTCACTTGTGCCTCCGGTGTGGAGCTGAGCAGAACAGTCTCCCATTGTTCTGCAGTCTTAATTTTGTAGCTTCTAAGTGTATCTACATCGGATTTGCTATTATAGCCATTCGTATTTTGTTGGAGCTTATGGCAGGACCATATCATGTGGTGTAGGTCGGCTCTGCTGTTGCATAAAGTGCAGAGGTTTGAATAAAGGTCTAGGTAGCAGCGGTTGAGGAAAACAGGGCTCGGAGAAGTGTTCGTCTGCAACCATCGCCACGTGACTGCCTCTTTCCTGGAAAGAGTGTGGTGGGCCGGTGGATATTTGCATCTTGATAACCTGTAGTGATTTATTTTATCCCTGTATGTGACTAGTCTGTCTTTGTGAGATCTCGTAACGTGTGCTTGTTCTTGGCTTTCCTGCGACGTCTTGTGTGGGGATGATGGTGGTTGTGGTGGCGTCGTAGGCAACACAGCTCGGTTGACCAGAGCTCGAGCGGTTGCGTGGGCCAGTTCATTCCCCTGTAGGCCGCAGTGGGCCGGAGTCCATATCAAAAGAATTTTCCTTTGGTTAGGGGTCTTCTCTAACAACGAGGCTGCTGCAGCGGAGATCCTGCCTTTCGAGAAGTTAAGAATGGCGGACTTCGAGTCGCTTATAATTGTGTTTGCGCAGGTAGAATTTATAGCAAGGGCTATGGCCATTTCCTCTCCCGGTGTGAGAAAGAAATGTTAGGTTGGACCGCGTTAAACTCGGCTATAAATCTTAGGAGACTGGATTCTCTGTGTGGCCCAATCAAAAAGACATCATCGATGAAGCGCTTGTAAAAAATGGCTTCAATTCGACGCTTGCAAGAAACTCCTCCTCGAGAACTTCCATGAAATATTTGCATAATTTGGCCCTATCTTTGTGCCCATGGATGTATCACTGACTTGAACATAGTGTTTGCGGTTGAACTCGAAATTATTTAGCTCAAGAAATATTCTCAGTAATAAGGCCAATGTGGAATTCTCAACTGGCTTAGGCTCCCGCGATTCACTGTAAGCGTGGATCACCGCTTGTATTCCATCAGAGTGGGGGATATTGGTATACAATGACGTGACGTCCATGGTGACAAGCAGACAGCCACCGGGATTCTCAAGGTGTAATATTTCAGAGAGGAAGTGGTTGGTATCTCGTATGTATGAAGGAAAGTTAGGGGGAATTCTGTTGATTAAGTTGCCGACATAGAGGGAAATATTTTCGGTAACCGTGGCCTATGCCAGATACGATTGGGCGACCAGGGACATGTGCCTTTTGAATTTTGGGCAAAAGGTAGAACCTGCCTGCTATTGGGCTGAGTGGTATCAGAGAACGCATCGTCGTTTTGTCTATTTCCTTGGCCTCCAGTAGTGCTTCGAGGTTTTCCTTGAAAATTTCTTTATCTTCAAAAATTGAATCATATTGAAGAATTTTGTAAAATGATGTGTCGGATAATTGTCGGTCTGCTTCTTTGATGTAATCATGCTTGATTATATATATATATATATATATATATATATATATATATATATATATATACCGTAAAAACCCGCGTATAATACGAGGTGTAATACGGGGACATCAAAATCAGAAAAAAAGTTTTCATCCGCATATAATGCGAGGTAAAGAGCACAGAAAACATTTATTTGCACTGCAGTTTCCATTCAGTCATTGTCAGTTTTCGGTGGTACTATCTTCCGACGTCCGTTCAGTCATAGTCAGGTTCGCTGCCGCTGTCTCCTGAAGTCGCCTTGTCGGAAATGTCTTCCCCCAGAAAGTGGTCCTCAGTGCCATCAAGGGCGTTCGAGATGCCGCATTTCTTAAAAGAGCGACTGACGAGCTCCTCTGGGATGCTGGCCCACGCATCCGCGATCCAGCCACAAAGCACCGCTGGAGAAACCCGCGTCAGCCATTCGGTAGCTGTCACTTACGGGTCTCCTCACCTCATCCACTCTTGGTAGCAGGACTTGATGCAGTCTTTGAAAGTCTTGTTGATGCAAACGTCTGGCGGTTGCAGCTGGGATGTCATTCCTCCTGGAATGACAATGAGTTCGGTGCGGCGTTCGCGCTACAACTTCTTCACGGAATCGGCCAGGCGGCAGCGTTAGGCGTCCAACACGAGCACTGACGGGAATCCCCAACAGTGCTCCAGGCCGCCGACACCGCACAGACTTTATCCAGTCATGCACCAGTTCCTTTCTCCACCCACGAATGCTGCCTTCGGTGACGCCGAACTGCCGTCCTGCGGCGCAATTCCTGATGGTCTCGGTGCATAAAATAACTTTTCTTTTAATTGCAGCCGAATACTGTTTTGGTGCACCCAACATCGCGATAGACTTGCGGTGAACGTGCCGAGATCCTTCGCGTGGTCAAAACAATCAAAATGGCGCCGGCTGAGAGAAGCAGCAGCAGCTAACGCCACCGCAAGATGGCGCACCCTCCGCTGAAACCGAAAGTGCAAATTTTAGGCTGAAAGCTTTGGGATCCACATATAATACGAGGCCCAAATTTTAGATAGTAAAATTTGGGAAAAAACCTCGTATTATACGCGGGTTTTTACGGTATATGATTTGAAAATGAGGGGCTCGTTAGGAAATACAGAAAGAAACGCCGGCAGTCTACAACGCCAAAGGAGGAATAGGGGAATGGTTAGACTATTTTTTGACCGTTATTGAAATTATATTTTTTTAATAATTTACGTAGAAAGAAAGAAAGAAAAACTTCGTAAGGCATTCCGTAAAGCCATTCGGTAAGGTAAAAATTGGTAAGCCATTCAAGATTTAATGGAAAGGCGTGGGTTCGGTCCCCACTCTGGGCGCGTGTTTTTCTTTCTTTCTTTCTACGTACATTAATAAAAAAATATAATTTCACTAACGGTCAGAAAATAGTCTAACCATTCCCCAATGCCTCCTTTGGCGTTGTAGACTGGCGGCGTTTCTTTCTGTAATATATATATATAAATGTGTGTGTGTGTGTGTGTGTGTGTGTGTGTGTGTGTGTGTGTGTGTGTGTGTGTGTGTGTGTGTGTGTGTGTGTGTGTGTGTGTGTGTGTGTGTGTGTGTGTGTGTGTGTGTGTGTGTGTGTGTGTGTGTGTGTGTGTGTGTGTGTGTGTGTGTGTGTGTGTGTGTGTGTGTGTGTGTGTGTGTGTGTGTGTGTGTGTGTGTGTGTGTGTGTGTGTGTGTGTGTGTGTGTGTGTGTGTGTGTGTGTGTGTGTGTGTGTGTGTGTGTGTGTGTGTGTGTGTGTGTGTGTGTGTGTGTGTGTGTGTGTGTGTGTGTGTGTGTGTGTGTGTGTGTGTGTGTGTGTATTGCCACGGCGAAAACTAGCAGATGACGAACGATGTAGTTCTAAGGGATTGGTCGACAAGCAAGAACAATGCTTCCAGCGACGGTTGTTGGTAGAGGAAGACGACGAGGTTTCTTGTGGGTCGTTCTGACTGTTAGCGGCACACCACCCTTTCTTCCTGTAAATAGTGTTAATACTGTAAATACATTCTTCTCTTCCGCATCCTCGCCTCATAACATCTTGTGGTGGAGGTGCTGGCCTTCTGCGAAGACGGAGCTGCGAAGCGGACGCCACGTCCGGCACACTTCCTTTCGCAAAGAGCACTCGGGGACAACCCTCACCATGACTGCGCCTAGCCAGCCGCTACAGGCCAGACCATCATCCTTACCCACCCGCGCGAACCCAGTAAATTCAGCGGCATGGATGACGTCGACGTAGAAGACTGGATCCTTATGTACGAGCGTGTCAGTAGCCACAACTGCTGGGACCCCACATTCGTGCTCGCCAACCTGGACCTCTACCTTAAAGGTACGGCCAAGGATTGGTTTGGCACAAACGAGGCCCGCCTCACCAGTTGGGACGCTTGTAAAGAAGAGCTGAAGGCTCTGTTCGGACGGTCCGAGAGTCGGCAGCTGGAAGCCAAAAATGACCTTGCTCCCGCGTGCAAAGCCCCACTGAATCGTACGTTACTTACATTCAGAGCGTGCTATCCCTTTGCTACAAAGTCGACCGTCAGATGTCGGAGGAAGAAAAAGTAGGCCACGTCTTAAAAGGCATAGCCGACGATGCTTTTAACCTTCTAGTTTTCAAGAACTGCGACAAAGTTGACGACCTTATCGCCGAATGTCGTCGCTTTGAGCTGGCGAAAAGCCGCCGAATCGCTTAAAAATTCACTCCGCTCCCTAACACGGCTGCAACCTCTTCCTGCGAAGATAACCTCCAGCCGCCAGCAGGACAGCGCACTTCCACAGGGATGGCACCAACTCCAGATAATATCACAAGAATTGTACGTCGCGAGATTGAGGCCATTGCCCCAACTTGCTTCCCGCACGACACTGAGAACTCTTCCGCTGTCCCTGTACCTCTCATACAGGCAGTTGTGCGCGAAGAGCAGCTGAACGTAGGAGTGCAGCCAATTGGCTCCGTGAGTCACCCATGGGCTCGTTATGGTTCACCCATCAGCCCTTCTCGGTGCGACAATATGCCGCCACGTTTCCAGAGCCGCCTCGCTGATGAATGGCGGACTCCTGACGACCGGCCGATCTGTTTCAACTGCAGACGGGTAGGCCACGTGGCTCGATACTGCCGGAGCCGTCCATTTCCGCCCCGCCAGAATAACTTCTACCAGTACCCTGACCGACCCTCCTCGACGCTTCTACTCTCGCCGTCAGCCGCAGCTGAACACCGCTCATGCCGCCGACAATCGCTGGTCTGATCGTTCCCCATGGCCGCAGCGTCGCCAGTCCCGTTCTCCTCGTCGCTTTTCCTCGCCGACCCCGCCGACCAGCTACTCGAGACCCGCCCAGGAAAACTAGAGGATGCAGCCTCCGGAGGTGACGCTGCATTTTCCGACCGACCTGAAAATCCTCTGATAACACTGCGAGCCGAAAAGAACTTGTTGGACGTAAAAGTTGATGGTGTCGATGTGAGTGCGCTTATTGACACCAGGGCGCAAGTATCGGTCATGAGTGCGAAGCTTCGGTGTCGTTTGCGAAATGTTTTGACCCCAGCCACTACGTGTCTCCGGGTCGCTGACGGAGGTACCCCAGCGGTCGCCGGTATGTGCACCGCGCGCGTCACCATCGCTGGCCATGACACAACAGTCCTGTTCGCCGTTTTAGACCACTGCACCTATGACCTTATTCTAGGCCAAGATTTTTTGTCGGATCATTCAGCGCTCATAGATTGTTCTCTCGGCCTCGTCCACCTCGACCTTCCACTGCCACCAGTCACCCTTGCCGCGTCTGTGCTCTCTCGAAGATGTTCGTTTACCGCCTCGAGCATTCACTTATGTCCCGCTGTTCATCCCTTCCCCTGTACCGGACGGGGATTACGTCGTATCGTCAACCACACCCTTTGCACTGGAGCGCAGAGTGAAGCTACCACACACAGTTGTGAGAATAAAGCAAAGCAGAGCATCTCTTCCGTTTCTGAATTTCAGCTTTTCCGTGCAATCGCTGCCCAAAGGAATCACTCTTGGTCATCTGTCCCCTTTAGGAGAGTACAACCTTTCTGTTTTAACGGCAGATCCCCAAAAACATCCCGCCGATGACTTTTCTTGTGCCCCTTCCCCAACCGAACCATACTCAACGATGTTGGCTCCCGATCTCCTTTCTGCACAGTCCGTTGAGCTCCGCCGACGTCTAGCATCCTATTGGGACATTTTCGATCTCAAAGACCGCCCTTTAGGTAAAACTTCGTCGGTCAAGCATCGAATTATTACAGGAAGCGCAAGCCCAATTCACAAACGCCCGTACAGAGATTCCCCCGCTGAGAGGCGAGTAATCCAACAAGAAGTGGATAAGGTGATGGCGAAGGATATCATTGAGCCTTCCTGCAGCCCATTGGCTTCACCAGTGGTTCTAGTCAAGAAAAAAGACGGCACATGGCGGTTTTGCGTGGACTGTCGACACCCTAATGCCGTCACGAAGAAGGACGTTTAACCCCTTCCGCGGATAGATGACGCCCTTGACTGCCTCCACGGAGCCAAGTATTTTTCATCCATCGACCTTCGGTCGGGATATTGGCAAATTGCCGTGGATGGAATGGACCGTGAGAAGACCGCCTTCATAACACCTGATGGTCTTTATCAGTTCAAGGTGATGCCCTTTGGCCTCTGCAACGCTCCAGCAACATTTCAACGCATGATGGACTCACTGCTCCAGGGCTTTAAGTGGTCCACATGCCTCGGTTACTTGGACGATGTTATCGTTTTTTCGCCTTCGTTTACCACCCATATCGAGCACCTTTCTGAGATTCTGGCACTTTTCCGACGGGCGGATCTCCAGCTAAATTCCTCAAAATGTCATTTCGGCCGTAGACAAATAGCAATCCTGGGGCACCTCGTTGACGCCAGGGGAGTTCAACCCGACCCGGATAAACTTCGCGCAGTCCAGAACTTCCCGGCACCGCGCTCAACAAAAGACGTCAGAAGCTTTCTGGGACTCTGTTCCTACTTCCTCCGGTTTATGAAGGACTTTGCGCACATTGCCCGACCACTCACCGGCCTGCTGAAGAAGAACGTTTCGTTTTCCTGGGGCTCCGATCAAATGGCCGCTTTTACCACCCTAGTTTCCGTGCTCACCAATGCACCACTTCTGGCTCATTTTGATCCTCATGCGCCCACAGAAGTCCGCACGGATGCCAGTGGTTACGATATCGGGGCGGTCTTGGCGCAACGACAAGGTGGACTGGAGCGTGTTATCGCCTATGCCAGCCGCCTTCTTTCCACCCCAGAGCGCAACTACTCAATCACTGAAAAAGAATGTCTCGCTCTTGTGTGGTCAGTGACCAAGTTCCGTCCTTACCTGCACGGCCGCCCGTTTACGGTCGTGACAGAACATCACGCGCTGTGCTGGCTCTCTTCGCTAAAGGACCCCGTAGGGCGGCTAGGTCGGTGGGCATTGCGTCTCCAGGAGTATACATTTGATGTAAAATACAAATCTGGACTTTTGCATCAAGACGCTGATTGCCTGTCCCGCCACCTTGTCGACCCACCCGACGACAATGAAGATGACGGTGCAGCTTTTCTGTGCACTATATCTGGCCTTCTTCGCATTAAGGAAGAGCAGCGTCATGACCCGGCAGTACGATATATTATAGACAACCTTAACTCGGCCTCACCCGACACTTCAACGGCAATGTTTCTGCTCCGTGACAACATCCTATACCGTCGCAATGTTCGTCCCGATGGTCCTGAGCTGTTGCTCGTTGTTCCCCAGCACCTACACTCCACTGTGCTGCAGCAGCTTCACGACATTCCGACTGCTGGGCACCTCGGCATCTCTCGCACTTATGATCGAGTCCGCCGTCGTTTCTTCTGGCCTGGCCTATACCGTTCCGTACACCGCTACGTCAGGGCTTGCGACCAGTGCCACCGCAGAAAAGCACCAACGTCGCTTCCAGCGGGCCAGCTCCAGCCTCTTGACATCCCGGCAGAACCTTTCTTTCGTGTTGGTCTAGACCTGCTTGGCCCCTTTCTCTTGTCTTCATCGGAAAACAAGTGGATTGCTGTCGCGACCGATTACGCCACGCGCTACGCCATCACGCGTGCATTGCCGACCAGCTGTGCTACAGATGTAGCCGATTTTCTGCTTCGGGATATAATTCTCCAGCATGGCGCACCTCGACAGTTGCTCACTGCCCGCGGACGTTACTTTCTCTCCCAAGTAATTCACGATATTCTTCGCTCATGCTCCGCTAAGCACAAGCTATCTACAGCATATCCCCAAACTAACGGCCTCACGGAACGCCTCAATCGAACCCTGACAGATATTCTCTCTTGCTACATTTCTGCAGACCATCGCGACTGGGACGTCATGCTGCCCTATGTGACTTTCGCTTATAATTCATCCCGCCATGATACCGGAGGATATTCACCATTCTACCTTTTATATGGCCTTGATCCTACTCTACCATTGGACACACTCCTCCCCACGTCGGGCGACCTACCGCTACGGCGGTCGGAGTACGCCAGTGAAGCCATTGCCCGCGCTGATCATGCGCGGCAGAAAGCCCGCCACCGACTTTATTCCTCGCAAGCTGTCCAGAGAACGATTTATGACCGCAAACAGCGCGTGGTCCACTTCACACCGGGATCCCTTGTCCTTCTCTGGACACCTACCCGCAAAGTCGGGCTTTCTGAAAAACTGCTGCCCCGGTACTGTGGCCCGTATCGTGTGCTACGTCAAGTGACCGATGTCACGTATAAGATCTCCCCAGTTTCTCCACCCTCGTCGACTCGTGCACCTTCTACGGACATTGTCCACGTAGTCCGGCTGAAGCCGTACCAGCCGCCTCTCCTGGACATAGGTCGGCAAAACAGAAAGAACTCACTCAAACTCAATCACAATTTTTTTCATTCGCGCTGTACTCAATCAAACTCAGCCTCAAAAAGCTCGTCTGTTCCCAAAATCACTCATACTCACTCATCAAATACTCATTTGTAATCATACTCACTTGTACTCAAACTCATTTGTCCTCACGAGTATTCGTACTCAATCTGTATTCATGAGTACTGAATCTGTGCTCATGAGTACTCACTCTGTACTCATGAGTACTCAATCTTTTGTACTCATGAGTAATACTCATTCTACAATCACGAGTACTACTCATTCTGCACTCATGAGTACTCAATCTGTACTCATGAGTATTCAATTTGTATTACTCACGAATAATCAACTTATCTGCACTGTTAGCTAGGTCGTATCTCGAATTGAAGAATAAATATAAAAAATAACATGTTTAATTTATTAGAAAAACGCAGGTTACATATATATCAGGGCAGAGGAAGAAAACGTCTGACGCGGTGCACTGTCGTAGGGCGACTTACGGCGCGAAGGCACGTACATATGAGAGAGCGAAACGGAACGTAAGCACTCGCGTTGCGTCTGGCGTCTCCTCTTGTTTCAGGAATAAAACAACGAAGTCTAGGCCGGGTCGGGCTCAGGGGAGCTCGGGACTTGTCGGTGCGGGCGTGGCCGTAAACTGCGGTTTTGTGCGTGTCTTCGGGTGGCAGCTTTTGTCGTCCGTTTTCGTTTCCGGACGCGCTGATACTCTCGTAATCGTGCTCCAAATCTGAATTGTGCCTGCCCGCAGGCACAATGAAACGTTCGCGTAGATTGACGTCCGTTCGTATCCAGATCACTGTCTGCTTATTCACAGATGCTCGATGCTGGTGTTCGTTTTTAAATGCGAATGCATTTATTAGTCAGGGGTTGTCTTGCGTCCATCGAGCGGCGTGCGCCTGCATTACTCCAGCGCGAGCGCACGTGAGCGCTCGCCTCGTAGTTCTGCCTTCGTCGTCGTCGTCGTCGTAAATGCGAATGCATTTCTTAGTCGGGGGTTGTCGTGCTCCGTCGGCGTGCGCCCGCAGGTGTTATCTCTCCGCGCTCAATGCGGAACGCATGCGCTTGAAGCGAGCTGTACTAGTTTGCTCGAAGCGGCAAGGACGGCGAGTACTGCGGTGTTAGTCTCGTGTCTAACGTGTATGGGAACTTGATATCGCACGCCGTTGCCACGTCTCCCGTTCGAGACACGTCTCCGTACAAGGACTTGTACACCCTTGCCTACACCGGAGACGGAGTCTTTGTGGTGACCGTGTACCTCGCGCCCAACCTCGCTCGAGACGCCGTTGCCGCGCAGCTGGACGCGGCTATGGAAAGTGTGCGCGTGCGCTCCAAACCCTCTGACCCCATAGTCTTGGTTGGCGACTTCAACGTTGACGTGCGCAAGAAGAGTGGCGAGTGGCTGGTCGAGTACATGCAGACCAGGCACTGTATGCATTGTCTCTCTGCCGGCTTCGACACGTGCCCCACCACCATTCACGGGAGTTGCATTGATCTGGTCTTTACGCGAAACTGTGACGCGCGTATGCTTCTCAAAGACCCTTTGACCGTGCACTTTAGCGATCACAAGGCAGTGATTGTGGCCGTCAGGTACAACGATAACACAAACAGGTGCTGATGAATAAATGATTACGTTCACACTCTCGTCATTAATTACGCCATTACTCGCAATACACTCATCGGTGCACCCAATGCGTTCGCATTTCTGCACGATTCCCTTCGGGGAGGTGCGGGGGAATTTTTTTATTGTTCCGGATACTAGAAACTTCGTTAAGAGGGTGTTAGTCTCGTTGAGTTTCGATGAATTTCAAATCTGCTTGATTTTATTGTGTGTGTGCCGCGGGATTGCCTTCGTCAGACCTGAACTTGACAGTATTTACGGCGTTGCGTTAGCCGCGCCGCTTCCGTCGGCGATTGTGTTCGTGTAGCTCGTCGCGTGCTTGATGCATGGGGGGCGTAGACGTCCAGTTTGTCCTGTGGCTAGCTGCGTTGTGTAGGGATGGCATAGTTCGGCGCGTTGAGGACGTTGCTTGAATTGTCGTGTGCGTTGCGTATGGTGCGGGAGCCGTTTGGCTTTTCGTTTAGTGTGCGGTAGCGTGGCGTTTTCGTAGGGGGGCATGGCTGATCGGTCAAGGTCGTTGCGGCTCCGTGCTCGCAGTCGCAGTGGTTGTTTAGGAAGTTAAACCGTTGTGGTGGGGAAGCAGGCGTGGTTCATGCCGTCCGTTCGGTCCCACATTCCTTGGCGTCGCAAGCGTGACTTCATCGTTAAGGCATTCAATGCCTTCGTCTGGATCGGGTTCATTTGTTTCCGTTCTTGCCGTGTCCGTGTCGTCGCTCAAGCCCTCGTCTTTTGCCCGTTGTTTCGAGAATGCTACAATCGCCATCTCTCCCATACAAGCAGGCTCCGTTCGTCCCGAGTCCGCTTGCTCGCGGTTTCGTCCTCTTGTTCTAAATGGTGTTTGTCGTGTGAGTCTCGGTCGGAGCGTGGGTGCCGGGGATCTTGTTCGTTCTAGCTCGGACATGCCGCATGCGCTGGCCGTGTCGTTGCTCGTTGACGGACCTACCTGCACGAGTGTTATGTCGTTCGTCCGCTGGACATCGGGCTGGAGCAGCGGGTGTGGAGAGCGTATAGGCCTCTTGCGCTGGAGTTTTGGCGACATGCAGCGCCCCTAGCGGCCGACGCCTCTGGGTAGTACAAAAGCAGACGACCCTCGCCGTTCTCCATGTGTTTTCAATTACAAGCCAGAGTGAAAGTTGGTTGTGGCGCTTCGTGGCGTGTTTAAATGACTGCGTACTGTATCAAATAGCCCTTAAAGTAGCTGCAGAGGCTAAACAAAATAATATCCACTAAAAGAAGTTGATTTGTCGGCTTTCTTTTGAGCGAGCTGTCGCGGTGGTCGTGGCGTGGGACAGTATCGCCAGGTCGGTGGTTTAACTGTTTGACGACAGTTACAGTTTTTTCTTCCTGCGTGCGGTCGACAAAGGAAAGTTCACGAGTAGCATAAACACGGAACGCTGCTCATCCTATATCCTGAGGTAACTGCAAAAGGCTGCTTCAGCGGGAGCATGCAAGCGAACGCAAGAACTGCGCAGCCGACTCAGCTGATACTGCTGGCCTGGCACCGCCTTTGAAACGAGTGGAAATTTTGTTTCGTATTTTCGCAAACTAAATTATTCTTGCGTAGCGTTTTACCCCGCACGATTTACGAACGGCAGGGTACATGTATACTAGCGAGTAGGTGGGGCAATAGCGCCAGATAAACAAATTAAGCGCTATTAAAGGACAAAAACATGCACCAAATCACACGCCCGCTGTCTGCAAAGATGTGTACTTCTATAACATCACATAACACAGCATAACATAATACAGCCGGATACACGGCGCGGGGCCCCGAATATTTATATACGATCATCACTGACTGTGTTGGTTTTCTAGTGCAGGGGTCGTCGAATCTGAACGCCGACACGCCAGTTTTGACTTCGAGTTAGACAGCGAGACAAGAACAGATAATTGGCGTCCTCCAGTTGAATTGCCCCCCCCCCCATCTTCACACTTCGCCAGATTATTGTAAAATATTATTAGAAATTCGCTGAATTTTTTCTCTGTGCATTGAAAGCCTCCCTCCTTCTCCTCCTCCTCCTCCTCCTCCCCCCCCCCTTCCGGATTTGCCGTCCAGCCCTCCGCCGTGTCGGCTGCATGGAACTAGGCCGTTGCTGACCCCCATTGTAGGCTAGGCTATCAAGTGCGAACTGGGAATGTATACGCTGCAAGAGCGTAATTAAGTAAAGTGAGAGCAAACAATTAAGGAAGGCGAGCGGCCTCTTTGTTCGCCCGACCACTTTGTTTTACGGCCACTAATTTCGGAATCGCAAAACAGATTTCACGCTTCTGACGGTCGCGGCATTTTGTCACTGAGACACGCAACAAAACGGCAAGCTACCGCTGCACCATGTATTCGTAACGGCGACGCAAACGAGCAGGTACGCAAAAGAGCGGCGCACCGCAGCAGGCGAGCCTGCGGTTCGCCGGACTCGCTGGCTTTTTAAAGCGCGATCATCGCCGATTGCGTCGCTCTTCCTTTTTGATGGGCTGTTTTTGAGAAGTTTTGCCACCTAGAGTATTAGTTTTAAACTAGAAATTTTACTTAAACTTTCACTTCGTACGACCATCGATCGGTTCACAGGCGAGTAGCAGACGCCGTCATGGTCCCGGCACTTTCGTCGGCGCTGTAAACGTGTTTAGCGCTGCAAAGCTTTTCTCCCTAATGCCAAATTGATCGCCAGAAGATATCGGACTCGTCGGGGATGGGCTGGTGTCTATGTCGCAAAACAATCGGGAGCATCGAGCTCATTCTGCTTCTGTGAACACGGGATCCTATGGGACCTGCGCAGCTTTGTACTACCCGGAAGTACTGCCCGGAAGCCGCTTGCACAGCGCCCCCTGGGCAGCGCAGGAGGCGGTAGGGTTGAACTGCGTGCGCTGGGTCTATTCATAGCCTCCTCTATAGGCTATGGTCTATTGTTGCTTGTGGCCAGGTGATTTCTGCGGTTGTAACATTCGCTGGCCAAGTTCGGATAGCAGCAGTGGGAGCGGAGGATGCCGCGAATGGTAGTTTCCTCCGTGTGTGCTGTTTTGGTGGCGTTCCGTGCTCTGTGCATTTCGTTCGCCGTGGTCAGTTCCACTGGTTCAAGTTGGATGTCGTTCGTCGCCTCTAGTGCGTTTCGTGCGCTGTACGTCTCGTTTTATCTAGGAAACTCCCCTATAATTGGTGTGCGGTTGTTCGCCACGTATGATGCATTTCGGCCGCTGTGCGTCTTGTTCTCTTGTCGTGGCCATATCTACCAATCCGGATGTGATGTCGTTGGTTGTGTGGACCGGCGCCGGGACAGCACGAGCAAAAAATGTACGTATTGGCTCCGTTGCGTTCCGTGCTCTCAGCGTTCCGTTCGTGTACGTCTGTACGGGAATAGCGGGTGCCAGGAACGTGGTGCCTTCTGGCTCGTGCACGCTGCGTACGTTGCGCGTCTCGTTTCTCGTTGCTGGAATGACCTGCGCATGGGCGATGTAGCTCATGGGCGATGTAGCAGAGCAACGTGTGTTCGTTATCTCACCAGAAATGCATTGACCTTCGATGCGTTTCCGTAATCGTGGCGATTACCTGGGAGAGGTACGGTGAGCACGCAATCACAATTTTGCATGCGTCGTCTCGTTCATGTGCGTGCTGTCGTGCATTCTGCCTGTGTCCGGATCTCGTGCAGTCCAGGCACCGTGGGAAACGTGCGGCCGGCTCTCGCCAGTTGTCTCTGAAAACTTTCTCGTTCATCACGCACTCTTAACAACTGACCTGATAATATTGTCAAGTTTCTTAAAATCGTTTTGTCGTACCTTGAGATAGGGCACTGCATATGTTATGCGGCTGATGACGAAGGCCTGCACTAGGCGGAGCGTCTCGCATTCCTGGAGGCCCCCGTGTTTGCCTGATACTCGACCGATCATGCGGCTGATTTGTTCACACCTGGATTTAAGTTTGTTAAAGGAAATGGCGTTATTGCATTTGTTATTACTCCCTTCCAAAACGTCCACCGAACATTTAACACAGCTCGGGATGCACAATACGATCACTGAGCTCATAGAGGCTCAGAGTCAAATCATGTGACTGTCAATGACAACTACTGCCAGGCAGGTCCTTGAAGATCTCCGCATCCCTCTACCCCCTACTACTGAAGACAGAGCGGACATCCCTCCCCCTTGGCGCCGCAAACTAATCGTTAAACCTCTGACCCGTAATATGCATCCTGACCGAAACTCAGGAAGAAGGCAAGCCCGAGCAACAGCCATAACAAAACAATGTGGCACCCGTAAAGGCGTGTATTATGTAGACGCAGCGGGGCCCACACCGGAGGGCATCTGTACGGTTGCGGTCCTGCATGAGGGAATACAGGTGGATGGACTATCGGTGAAAAAGAGTTACATTGAGTTTGCTGAAGAGACGGCTGTAGCTTTGGCCGCCACTCACTCTGACGCAACGCACATAATGTCTGACTCGCAACAAGCTTGCCGAAATTTCATCAGGGGTCGGATAGCACTCCTACCTAGAAAAAAATTCTCACAAATGCTAATTCAGAAATATCCGACACCATAAAACAACTTGTATGGGTACCTGGCCACCAGGGAGTAGAGGGGAACGAGGCTGCGCACACAGCCGCCCGAGCATCTCTCCCCCGGAGTTCCTCTGACTTCCCAGGCTCTGACCGTACACTTGTACCTTACCCGCTAACCACATTCTCTGAGGTCACAACGTACCTGCGCCTCGGTAGGCGGGCGTTCCCGGTGCCCGCCAAGGGCCTGGATAGAACTGAGGAGCGCCATCTTCGCCGGCTGCAGACGGGCTCATTCTACAGCCCCGCATTGCTTAAACACATCAACCCGTCCTTCTCGGGTTCGTGTAACTTCTGCGGTCAGTGGGCAGACACGTATCATATGGTATGGGCCTGCCAGTATAATCCAGGGTTAAACGTCAAAGTGAAGCCAACGAGGGAGGGCTAGGAGGCGGCCCTGTCCGGCTGCTCGGACCTAGAGTCTCAGCGGGCTCTCGTCCAGCGGGCACGGGCGGCGGCCTCGACCAATGGGATCCCGGACGGAGGAATACCACCCACGCAAGAAAGGCCTAACCGCCTCTTCCTCTCTTTAACTCTGTCTTGTACATTAAGAAAGTTTTTCCTCCTCCTCCTCCTCCTCCTCACGCAGCCTCCTGCTCTCAAACAGCGCCGCTTGCAGAGTCCTCTGCCGTTTGGTGTTTGAGGCAGCCTGAAGTAGCGTTGGCACATTCGTTCGTTTGGAGAGATGGCGACGTTCTTTGTTGTCCTCTAGAAGACGCAAGACGATGTCGTCCTTACGGCCAGAGCAGGGTAGCCTTCGTAATAGTAGTGCGCTCACGAACTGCTGTTTCTTCGCAGAGCATAGGACGTAGCGTTCCGTTGAAGACAGCAGAGTGTCGACCACCACTGACATGGAGTCCGTGGGTGCCTCACGTCTGCGTGCCGCACTCTCGTAGTCATGGTGCGGTTCGTCCACGTTGTTCGTCTCTTCGTCCGTTCGTCCTCTCATGGCCTCAAATCCTGATCCTGTCGACTGCAACATCTTAGCTAGGTCGTGGCTCGAATGAAAGGCTAAACAGAAAAAAATAAAATGTTTAACTAATTATGCGAGGCTAAACAAAATATGCGAGGCTAAACAAGGCGTCGCACGCGTTCAACTGGATATTATGATGTCCGATTCCCAACTCACAAACGTGCCTAAGTGTACTCGGATATTTTATTTCCATTGCTGGGGCAAATTCCACCGCCGCGCCTGTATGTTGGCGCTATATGCTCACTTGTAAATGGCACTACACGAGACCATATTACTAGTGAACCTGAGCAAAATGTTTCAAAACGGGAACCAAATAAAACCATATGGGCGCACGTACATCAGCCAAATTGTCGCTTGAATACGCACAGCGGAATGGTGCGGACAATTTCGGTGAGACAAACGTTACAAACCACGCAGTCGGTTTGACGCGAGTTGCGTAAATTAACTGCGACTGTTGAAATGAGCGGTTCGGCTCATGAAACGACTACACAGAGTGACATGCGTCTACGGAATCTTCTGAAGACCGAAAAAGGGGGACTTCAGTACGTCTAGTGCGTGCATTGTTAGCAGCCTTCACCGCCTCTCCCCTAAAACACTGGAAGGGAGCACGCGCAATGAAGCCGCCACGCGTTCACAGGCCGCGTCAACAAAAATAACTGCGGCAGTCAACACGTGCCATAGGAGAAGAGCAACTGCGGCCGCGTTTCCCGCCGGGCCCTCACCCCCTCGTTTTTCCCTCTTCACCGTCACCCCTTTGCAAGCGACCGCCGAGAAACGCTTACAGCGCCAAAGAGGGACCGGGAAAGGAGGGAGGTGCAGTTTTCGTTGTCTAATTTTGCCATCCTTGACTGTTAAGCTCCACAGCGGCACCGTTAAATGTTCGCGACTCGTACACGCGCGTCCGGACTCGAGCTCGTGATAAAACTTGTTTGCACTACTGTACTCACGAGTGCATATACTCAAGAGTGCAAGCACTCGCAAAACCAGTATTCATGAGTATTGTACTCACGAGTACTGTGTACTCACGAGTACTGTGTACTCATGAGTACTCATACTCATTAGTACTCAAACTCATGAGTACTCATACTCATGAATACTGTACTCATAAGTACTCATAATCATGAGTAGTATACTCATGAGTACTGTACTCACGAGTAGTGGACTTACCCCTGTACTCACTCGTCATCATACTCACCTTTTTTTTTTTGGGTGTGTACTCAATCACCATCGTACTCACTCGTGAGTTTGAGTACAAATGAGTACAAATGAGTGTACTCACGAGTGAGTATGCCGACCTATGCTCCTGGATTCGCCGTAGCGCCGCGACGCCGCTTGTTCCGCCGGGGGGTAATGCCACGGCGCAAACTAGCAGATGACGAGCGATGTAGTTCTGAGGGATTGGTCCACAAGCAAGAACAATGCGTCCAGCGGCGGTTGTTGGTAGAGGAAGACGACGAGGTCTCTTGTGGGTCATTCTGAATGTTAGCGGCAGCCCAGCCTTTCTTCCTGTAAATAGTGTAAATACGTTAAATACATTCTTCTCTTCCGCATCCTCGCCTCGTAACAATATATATATGTGTGTGTGTGTCTGTGTGTGTGTATAAGAAAGAAATAAGGGTTGGCAGTCAAGAAAACCCCGGAAAGCAAAGGGTGATGTGGTAGGTCATTGAAACAGATAAATAATTTTGAAAGAAAGAAAGAAAGAGGAGAAATACAGTTTTCTGAGTCTCAAGAACAGTACGCGCAATAGTCGGATAGAATCCTGCAGAAATAAAAAAAAACCGGAAAACGTGTTGTGTTTTGGAACCATGCGTGACTATAAAAAAGAATACTGCTGTGCAATGAATTCACTTATGCATCACCCCGGGCACAATCTACGTCAAAAAAGGCGGCGATCCACTTCCTTATTTGGCGCATTTACACAAATCACTCTCCATGCCATTTCCGAGTACAAAAAATCGATTTTGTAGAATTCAAATTTGGCGCCCTTCGAAGACCGCCTCATAGTCTCTACAATGGCAGAAAGAGGGCGCCAGGAGTCCGCTAGAAGTAGGAGTTCCTGTATAAACATCCCCCTCGCGAGGGACACGATCAAATGCAGAGCATTTCCGGGGGAAAACGACGTTAAGTAGTTTGAGTTACGTTAATGTTGTTGCAGTTGTGGAAACTGCTGACGAGAGAGCGCTCGTCAGCAGTAATTTGAATGATTCAAGGATATAAGGCGCGTCCATAGCGTCCCGTTCTGTGTCGGCTTTGTGGCGCAGTCGGTAGGGCACCATGCACATTGCGTTCCCCCCGCAGGGTCGGGGGATCGAAACCTGGCGCCGGATAGTATTTTCTTTTATATAGTGTAGGGGGAGGGCTGCGGACAAGGACGGTGCGGACTACGACGGGGCAACGCGGGTGACATCGTGAGTTACTGAAATGCCTTGCATTTATAAATGCCCGCCAGGTGGCATCCGAACCCACGACCTCCAAAATACCGGTCTGGTGCGATAACCACTACGCTACCGGTGGGGCGAGTTTCCCCTCCACTTTCTGGGGTATTTATGTTAAGGTATTTTTGTTTCCTGCGCTTGGGGGTGGTAGCCAGTGCCACTCGGACTGCTCGGGGTGAAGGGGAGCTTCTTTTTAACCCCCGGGCCGTGACTCGGGTCTCTACGACACGTAAAGAGTGGTCGACCAGCGTTGAACCCTCTTAGGCTTCCTATGGCACCAAGACTGCCAGAACAGAGGCCCTCGCTATGCGTGTAGCGAATCCGAATAGGAAATGAGGCGCTCGTTGAAAATAAGACAGAAATAAGGGTTGGCAGTCAAGAAAACCTCGGAAAGAAAGGGGATGATGTGGTAGGTCATTGAAACAGATACAGAATTTTGAAAGAAAGAAGGAAAGCTGAGAATATATATATATAGTGGTTGTATTATGCGCTTGCTCCGCAGTTCCAGGCTTGAAAGGCGTAGGGGGACTGCACCTCCACCACACTATAAGGGGGATTATAGCTGGGGACCAGCATGACGCTTGGAAAGAGGCAGAGACCAGAGACGGGCAAGGCAGCGCAGACCGATGTCTCGGTGCGTTCTCTTAGAGCGAGTCACTCACAATGCTGACCGTTCCTCTTCTTCTCTCGCCCAGCGCCTTGCGCCTGCCATCATCATGCGGCACATAGCAGTCCTTCCTCTGCCACATACCCCGTCGTTGCACAGGGGAGATTGGCGCACACTAAGCGCAAGGTATGTCGTCGTGTCGGGGACAACGACGGGATGGTAGCCAGGGTGGTGTCCATATATATATGGACACCACCCTGGTGTCCATATATGGGTTGGTGTCCGTATATATTGTAATGGGGTTTATTTAGACAGCCAAGGAACCGAGGGGATCAAGCGACGGTGGCCGAAGAAGCAGAGCAGCCAGCACTGAACACGATCACGGTGTGAACGCTGCGCGCTTGATGCGTGGGGATTGTCCGTGGCGATTGTCCTGCTTGAGCTTGGATTTCGGCCTGAGCTTTAATCCCTTGACCCGGACCTCTCTTCTTCGTTACAATTACCCCCGAGTGACAAGGAGCCATCCTGGCGACTTCATGGTGAGGGCGAGACGATGGGCTCGTGGTGGAGCTTCAAACGGTTAGCGTGGACAGTTTCGCGGCCATGGCGACGAAGATCGTCAGATAGTGGGAGCGACTCGACGGCGTAGTTTACTGGTGATACGCGCTCTATGATGCGATACGGGCCATAATATTTGGCGAGGAACTTAGGAGACAGGCCAGGCCTTGTAAGCGGTATCCATAGCCAAACAAGAGATCCAGGGGGGAAAGAAGGCGGAGATGACCCACCTAGGTCGTGTTGGTACTTTTGGCGGCTTTGTTCACTGGACGTGAAGGAACGAGCTAACTGGCGACATTCTTCAGCGTGTCGCGCTATATCGGAGACGGGCTTGCCTTCCGAGGCATCGGGGAGGTATGGAAGGATGGTGTCCATGGTGCATGAGGGCTCGCGTTCGTAAAGAAGGAAAAAGAAAACCCGGTGGTGGTTTGCGTTGCGGTATTATACGCGAAAGTGACGAATGGAAGCACCAAGTCCCAGTTAGAGCGGTCCGATGCTATGTACATGGAAAGCATGTCACCAAGCGTGCGATTGAATCGTTGCGTCAAACCATTTGTCGGCGGGTGGTAGGCAGTAAACGTCCGGTGAATAATCTTGCATTCATTGAGGAGAGCTTCCAGAACTTCGGACAGAACGTCTCGTCCTCTGTCGCTGAGAAGCTCCTTGGGGGAACCATGATGTAGGATGAAGTGATGAAGAAGGAACAGGGCGACGTCGCGTGCCGTAGCGTTGGGAAGCGCGGACGTTTCTGCTTAGCGTGTAAGATGGTCTACGGCGACAATAATCTACCTGTTCCCAGAAGGCGTGAACGGTAAGGGTCCGTAAAGGTCAATTCCCACCCGGTCAAAGGGGCGCGAAGGGCACAGTAGAAGTTGCAAGTCTGCTTCAGGCTTTGGATGGGGTAGCTTGCGTCGTTGGCAGGCCTCACAGCCACGGATGTACTTGCGCACAAAACTAGACATTCCCTTTCAGTAATACCACTGACGAAGCATAGCGTACGTTTTCAAGGCGCCAGCGTGCGCGGATTGGGGGTCAGCGTGGAAAGCTGCACATATTTCTGCTCGTATATGGCGTGGTATTACGAGCAGCCTTTTCCTTCCGTCGGACATATAGTTGCGACGGTATAGAAGACCCTCCCGCGCAGTGAAATGAGCTGCGTTCAGTCGTAGTGGTCGAGGTTGGGAGGTGGAAGTTGGGGCGGTAAGGCATGTTATAATAGAAGAGACCCAAGGGTCTTGTTGCTGGTGAAGGGTCAGGTCAGGAAGCGCGAGCGCAGAGACGATGGACTCCGGTGAATTGGGGCACGTCGTCGAATCTGGCAGAGGCGAGCGAGAGAGGGCATCGGCGTCAGGGTGTTTGCGCCCTGATCTGTAAATGACGCGAATGTCGTATTCTTGAATACGTAGGGCCCAACCTGCAAGCCATCCCGTGGGGTCTTTGAGAGACGACAACCAACACAGGGCGTGGTGGTCAGTGTCAACGTCGAATGTGCGGCCTATAAGTAAGGTCGGAACTTTCCCAAGGCCCAAACAATCGCGAAGCACTCCTTTTCGGTTACGAAATAATTGGAATGCGCTTTCGTGGGGGTCCGAGTGGCATAGGCAACGACGTATTCCGGGTAACCAGACTTCCGCTGTGCGAGAACACCACCGAGGCCGACACCACTGGCGTCCTTGTGCACTTCGGTTGGGGCGCTGTAGTCGTATTGGCGCAGAATGGGTGGTGATGTCGACAGGCGCCATAAAGTAGAAAAAGGCTCGTCACACTCTGAGGACCACGAAGTTACTCCATTGCCGCTGCCCAGTAGTCTTGTTAGGGGCGCTATGATGGAAGCGAAATTTCGGACAAACCGGCGGAAATAAGAGCAGAGGCCAATGAAGCTGCAGAGGGCCTTGAGTGACGTCGGCTTGAGAATTCCGAGACTGGCTGCAGCTTGTTCGGGTCAGGTAGAACACCCTACTTGGACACCACATGGGCTAAGATTGTCAATTTGCGGGCCCCGAAGCGACACTTTTTCAAGTTTAGCTGTAGACCAGCGGCCGTCAGGCAGGTCAGAATTGTTTGAGCCGGATCAGGTGTGTCTCGAAATCTGGAGAAAACACGACATCGTCTAAACAACAGAGACACGTGTTCCACTTGACACCTCTTAAGATATTGTCCATCCTCCGTTCAAATGTTGCGGCCGCGTTGCAAAGGCCAAATGGCACTACATTAAACTCATATAAGCCGTTGGGAGTAAGAAAGGCGGTTTTTGGTCGGTCAGATTCGGCCATCGGAACCTGCCAATAGACGAATAGCAAATCTAATCAAGAGAAAAATTCCCCACCGTCCAAGCAGTCAAGGGTAGACATCTTTGCGGGTCATCTTGTTAAGCCTCCAATAGTCAACGCAAAAACGTATGAAAGCGGTATTTTTTAGTTACGAGCACTACCGGCGATGACCACGGGCTTTGCGACGGTCGAATGACACCTCGCCGAAGCATGTCTTCCACTTGCTCACCATTGACGCGGCGTTCAGATGGTGATACTTGATATAGACGCTGGCGCAAAGGTGGCTCTGCGCCAGTGTCGATGTGATGGGCGAATTTTGACGTACGGCCCAAGGCAGTTTGGTTCGAGTCAAAAGAATAATGGAAGGCGCTTAGCAGTGCGAGCAATTGTGTGCGCTGCGTTAAGGTCAAGCTGCTGTCCAATGAAGAGGCGGAAGCATCGGCCGGTAGCGGATGGGCATGGGAGGACGCAGTGGTGAGAGCGTTGATGTCCAGGGCAGATGTACTTTCGTCATCGTCGAAGTAGAGAATGCAGGCTATGGGTTCAATATTACCGAGGGATTCGCCGCGCAGCAAACTGAAAGGGCAGGGGGTCGGATTCGTAATCCACATTGAGGTGCAGCCAGACTGGAGCTCCAAAACGGCGAAAGGAAGGGGTAGGTTTTTCCGGCGGAGGAATACTTCGGATGGAGTAAACATAACCGTGTCATCGGAGGTAGAGTAGCAAGATAGAGTTACAAGGATGGAGATGTACGGCGGGATATGAGCGTCTTCGGAGATGATGATTTTGTCGCTGGAAGAGGACGAACCGGAAACGTCGCACAAAGTCTCATAACATTGAGCAGATAACTCGACCTCAGCACGGGCACAATCGATGATCGCGTTGTCGCGGGTGCGTTTTAACGGGGCACCCGGAATAACATTACTCAAGGAGGTGACGACGTTTGTTGGTTCCGCAGGATGCTGAAGTCCGACAGGGGGGTAGGGCAGGCGAGGGCAGCAAAGCCGCCTCAAACGTCTAAGGTTGCTCTGGACGCGACTAACTGCCCGCGGGGCCTTTGCGTGAACGAGGGCTGCGGAGCTGCCACATACGTTGACGCATCAGCGGGGGACTGGCGAGGTCGGAGTGCAACACAGCGCTTGACCGTTCCCGAGGGCCGTCCCCCGCTGCGCTTTTTCCTCTCCTTTTATACCCTTTCTAGCAAGGGAGACCCCGAACTTCCCGGAAACGCGGAGCCTGCCCTAGCACCCCCCGTCGGTACAACGCGAAACTGGTTTATTATACACTTTCCGTTTTACACTGCAGATTGCGCCTGCCTTCTTACATTTCTTCTTTCAAGGCAGAGATGGCGCTTGCATCGTTACAGCGTGATGGCGAGACAGGAAATCCCACCCCAGGATAATGTCGTGGGAATGGCATTATGGGGTAAATGGTATCTTGAATAACTACACGCGCTTTACACGTCTCAAAAGGTTTGACTTGTTCAGCGCTTGCGGTACGAAGCGAAAGGCCTGTGAGGGGTGTGGAAACTTTTTTCAATGACCGACAAAGTTTTTCACTTATCACAGAAATAGCGGCTCCTGTATCTACGAGGGCGACTCTGTGTATACCGTCAATTGTTACGTCGATGACATTTTTTGGGGGCGATCGAGGTCTTGTGCATTTCGATGGGTGCGCAGTTCATGCCTCGTGACCTGCGCACGTTAGTTTCCCCTCTTGGACATCTTCGGGGCGGCGACGCATGGGCGACAGTGAGCGTCGGCGTGGTGACTGTGAACGGCGGCTGGCGTCAACGGCACGATTGGGCGGAAACTGATCAGGAGTTGGACCAGGATGTGCGCCACGACGAAGCGGCGGCGGCTCATACATCGACATGGGGTGGGGTGAGTAGGCAGATGCACGAAGTGCGTCGGGACGAGATAGTGGCATACGGCGGCAATAACGTGTAACATTACCCAGTATGCGGGAGGCGAAGCAGATAGGCCGGTTTTCAGGTGTTCGCCAAGAAGTGGCGACTGGCGGCGTCATCTGAAGAGGGAGCGGCGATAACGTTGGCCCCACACGACGAATTGCGGAGAACTGGCGTGGAGTTCGGGCCGCTAATTGAGCGTAAGTGAGCGGTGCGGCGTCTTGAGCAGAAAGTTCAGCTGTCGGAAGTGTTCGGCGATTTGCTCCTTAATAACAGTTTAAAGAGCAGGAGCTAGAGATGATGACGTCTCCTGAACGTGGGGCACGCAACAAATTTGGCGCACGACCTCTTCGCGCACAAAATCTTGTATTTTTGCCCAAAGGGAAGGGATTTCCGAAGAGAGAGCGAGGCCCGACACGGTATTCACTGGCCCCAAAGATTGACGGACCATGACCCGGCGCCTGCGCAGTTCGTCGTAGCTCTGGCATATACTTATAACTTGACTCACCGGGGTCGGATCTTTCGCAATGAGCATCTGAAAAGCACCGTCGTTGACGCCTTTCAAGATGTGCCGGATCTTCTCGGCATCCGTCATTGCGGGGTCGACCCGCCTACAGAAGTCCACGACGTCTTCGATGTAACTGGGGACATTTGCTCCCACCTGCAGGGCTCGTCCGCGAAGGCGCTGTTCGGCGAGAATCTTACGCACGGCAGGGCGATCAAAAGCTTCTAAAAAGCGCGTTTTGAAGTCCGCCCAGGTATGAATGCCGGTCTTGTTGTTGTTGTACCACAGCTCTGAGAACTTCTCGAGGGAAAAACTCACGTTGTTGAGTTTCATCGGGTCGTTCCATCTGTTGTAGTTGCTGACGCGCTCGTATGACGAAAGCCAATCATCAGCGTCATAGCCGCCCGTGCCGGTGAACTTGGCAGGATCCCGCTCACGGAGCGTGCCAGAGCAGATCACAGGCGAGGGCGTCGGCTGCGTTTGAGTGGCGTGGTCGTTATCGGGCATGGTTGGGGTTGGAAGCCGCCAGTTTCGAAGTTCTAGGGTGATGGCAGCTGAGCTCGAACCCGCACACTCCACTAAAATGTAGTGGGGTTTATTTAGACATCCAAGAAACTGAGGGGGTCAAGCGACAGAGGCCGAAAAAGCTCGAGCAGCCGAAGAAGCAGAGCAGCCAGCACTGAACCCGATCACGCTGCGAATGCTGCGCGCTTGATGCGTGGGGATTGTCGTGCTTCAGCTTGGATTTCGGCCTGAGCTTTAATCCCTTGACCCGGACCTCTGTTCTTTGTTACAATATATATATATATATATATATATATATATATATGATTCTAAAATAACCCTTGAAGAAGAAAGGTTCTCTTTTCGCAACTGTTGGGAACAATAAAACCCTTGTTCAGTGTTTACCAAGTGTCTGCACCGAAGTTTTGACCTATATATAAATATATATATATATATATATATATATATATATATATATATATATATATATATATATATATATATATATATATATATATATATATATATATATATATATATATATATATACACATATAGCGAATCAGAATAGCGAATCAGAACACATAACGAATTTGGAAAGAAAGAAAGAAAGCGGAGAAAAAATGCCTGCCAGGTGGGATCCGAACCCACGACCTCCAGAATACCGGTCTGGTGCGATAACCACTACGCTACCGGCAGGGCGATTTTCTGGATGTCGTGGGTTCGGATCCCACCTGGCGTGCATTTTTTCTCCGCTTACTTTCTTTCTTTCCAAATTCTTTATGTGTTTTAATGACCTACCACAACCTCCCCTTTGCTTTCCGAGGTTTTCTTTGCTGCCAACCCTTATTTCTGTGTTATTTCTACGAGCCCCTGATTTCCTATTCTTGTTCGCTACATGCATAGCGAGGGCCTCTGTTCTGGCAGTCTTGGTGCCATAGGGAGCTTAAGAGGGTTTAACGCTGGTTGACCACCCTCTACATGTTGTAGACACTCGAGTCAGGGCGCGGGGATTAAAAGAAGGTCCCCTTCACCCCGAGAAGTCAGAGTGGTGCTGGCTACCACCCCCAAGCACAGGAAAAAAATTACATTGACATAAATACCCCAGAAAGAGGGGGCGGACAAATCGCCCCGGCGGTAGCGTAGTGGTTATCGCACCAGACCGGTATTCTGGAGGTCGTGGGTTCGGATCCCACCTGGCGGGCATTTTTTCTCCGCTTACTTTCTTTCTTTCCAAATTCTTTATGTGTTTCAATGACCTACCACAACCTCCCCTTTGCTTTCCGAGGTTTTCTTGGCTGCCAACACTTACTTCTGTGTACATATATACATATACACATAGAGGGCCTATATGAGTTTAATGTAATGCCGTTCGGCCTATGCAACGCGCCTGCCACGTTCGAAAGAATGATGAATAACAACTTGCAAGGTCTCGAATAGAGGGCATGTCTCTGTTCCCTAGACGATGTCACCGTGTTTTCTTCGAATTTCCAGACTCACCTGACTTTTCTGCACCAAATATTGACATGCCTAACTGCTGCAGGGCTTCGACTGAACCTTAAAAGTGTCGCTGTGGTGCTCGCACGTTGACTATTCTCGACCATGTCATGTCAAAGGAGAGTATACTACCCGATCCCGAAAAGCTCCGTGCTGTCGCTGACTTTCCCAAACCGACGTCAATGAAAGCCCTCCGCAGCTTCATTGGTCTGCGTTCGTACTTTCGGCGCTTCGTACAAAATTTCGCATCTATCATTGCGCTACTGACCAAGCTCCTCGGTGGTGACAACGGCCTGTCCTCGTGGTCCAAAGAGTGCGATCGAGTGTTTACAAGCTTCCGGCGTCTGTTGATTTCAGCGCCCATACTGCGGCACTACGATCCGAACGCCCCTACTGAAGTCCATACTGATGCCAGCGGTGCAGCCCTCGGTGTGGTGCTCGCTCAGTGCAAGCCTAACTACGAAGCATACGTCGTCTCGTACGCTAGCCGGACTCTTCAAAAAGCTGAACAAAACTATTCGGTTACCGAGAAAGAAAGTCTTGCCATCGTCTGGTCTCATTCCAAATTTCGACCCTATCTCTACGGCCACCCTTTTGACGTAGTTAGCGATCATCACTCGCTGGGCTGGCTGTCGTTCCTCAAAGACTCTGTGGGACGTCTTGCGCGTTGCGCGCTCCGCCTACAGGAGTATGATATTCGAGTTGTTTTTAGATGTGGCCGCAAGTACTCTGATGTGGATGCACTGTCACGTTCTCCGCTGCCTGGTAACCCGGAACGTCTTGCGAGAACCGATACGCTCGTAGTGTCATTGACCTTCACCGACATAGCTTCCCGGCAGCGAGATCACCCATGGATTGCGAAGATCATCACGTTTATATCAGCTACACCGACTCCTACACGGCCCAGGGCTCTTGGACGCCAAGCTTCCAACTTTGCCATACGGGATGACCACCTTCTCTACCACCGCAATTTTATGCCCGATGGACGGAAGTGGCTTCTTGTGATTCCGCGCTGTTTACATGCAGATATGTTCGCTGCTTACCACGCTGATCCCCAAGCCGCTCACACTGGACTTCTTGAAACGTCCACACTCATCCGCCAACGATACTATTGGCGCGGAATGTAGAGCTTTGTGCGCAATAATATTCGTGCGTGCAATGACTGTCAGCACTGCAAGACGCCTGCAACGCAACCAGCCGGCCCTCTGCAGCCTTTGTCATGTCCTCTTCGTCCTTACTATCGTGTCGGCATCAACCTGTACGGCCCCTTGCCATGCACTCCTTCCGGCAACCGAGGGATGATTGTTGCGGTCGACTACCTAACAAGCTTCGCCGAAACGGCAGCGCTGCCAGTAGCTACGGCGCGTGATGTTGCTGGGTTCGTCTTGCGCTCCCTTGTCTGGCGACATGGTGCACCACGCGAAATACTCAGCGACATAGGGTGCGTATTCTTCTCTCACGCTGTTGAAACCTTTCTCGCTCAATGCAGAATTGTTCATCGCACTACGTCCGCATACCACCCACAGACGCATGGCCTGACTTAGATATTAAACCGCACAATCGGAGACATGCTCACCATGTACGCCGCTCGTGATCATTCAAATTTGGATGTGGTTCTACCTTTTGTAGCGTTTGCTTATAACACTGCCGAACAGACCACTACTAGCTTTTCACATTTTTTCCTCCTCTATGGACGAGGGCCGTCTTGCACAATGGACACAATACTACCCTACAGCCCTGATTCTTCTGAGTGCCACCCAATTTCTGACATAAACCGACAAGCCGAAGAGTGCCGGCAGCTCGCCCTCTCACTGACAACAAATGACCAGGGTCGCCAGAAGCATCCTAACGAAACGACCATGCCTCATTGTCCTTTTGTACTGGTGATCTTGTGTGGCTCTGGGTCCCCGCTACAAGAGCGGGTCTATCCTCCAAACTGCTTGCGAAATATCATGGCCCCTACCGCGTCCTCAAATGTACTTCTCCCATGAACTACACAGTTTAGGGAGCCTACATGCGCCGCGCCTTCAAACGACGAAGGCGCGGCGCATGTAGCATGGTTCAAAAGCTGTCACCAACGGTGCGTTATCGCGCGGCACGAGTCCAATCCTCTGGCTGGTTCACCTTGGACGGCTTTGCCTCTTGATCCCTATATGAATAAAGAAATATTATATATATATATATATATATATATATATATATATATATATATATATATATATATATATATATATATATATATATATATATATATATATATATATATATTTGTAATGAGGTAAAGCGCACTGCAATAATTAGGAACTGCGGACAATCCCTTGTAATGGCTATGTGCCATCGGTCATCGCCATGTTGCTAGCAGACAACCAGCCGCTCGTGCGAACGAAGAAGAAGCTCGGTCTGCGCGGCTTTGGGTGTGACCGTTCGTCGGCTCTCTCGCTCTCTGTGGTTCTGGACCTCTGCGACCGTCTGCATCTACCAGCCAATAAACCCCCTTTCATTTTGGTGGAGGTTGCGGTTCTTCAGCTACGCCCGTCTGGGTTCTTGAAGCAATCCTATCAAGACTCAAGTATCGCGTCGGTCCGCGTCGGTCGGCGTCCCTCACCAAGCCCTGGAACTACGCAGCCGCACTATACCAACGGCCATGCCTGCCGGTAACGACACGCCTCATGTGCCTTCGGGCCCAGCTATCATCTGCGCTGGCGCTCTCCGTGAACGTGAACCTGCCAAGTTCAACGGCAATGAGGAGCAAGACGTTGAGGACTGGTTGGCGTCCTTCGAACGTGTTAGTACGCATAACAGATGGGACGACGCCATGAAACTCAATAACGTCAGCTTCTCTTTCACCGGTCTCGCCGAAGTGTGGTTCAACAACCATGGATCCGGCATAACCGCGTGGCCGACCTTCAAGACGGAATTGATTGCTGCTTTTGGCCGTCCCGCTGTGCGGAAACTGCTCGCCGAACAGCGCTTGCAGGGCCGCGTCCAGAAGACCGGCGAGACGTTAACGAGCTACATCGAGGATGTTTTGGACCTCTGCAAGCGTCTGAATCTATCTATGACAGACCCTGAGAAAATCAAGCACGTCATGAAAGGCATCGACGAGGGTGCCTTCCAGATGCTCTTGGCGAGAGGCCCAGGCTCCATTGCTGAACTGGTGAACCTGTGCCAGAGTTACGACGAGCTTCGTCGACAGCGAGTGAGCACACGACGCAGCTCTGTTCAAGACGAAGCCATAGCGAGCTTGGTCCGTGACCTTGACAACTCTTCTCTGCTGTTGCAGATCAAGCAGATAGTGCGGGAAGAAGCCGCCCGTCAGCTCTCCCTGCTGCCATACACCCCGGAGCCTTCGTCTACTTTGGCGCCAACACTCCGCAGTGTAATTCAAGAGCAAGTTGCTGACGCCATATCGCCGACGCCATTCCGACGCTGATGCCTTATCCCGTTCTCCAGTGTCACCAGAGAATGCCTGCATCCTGCCTGACGAGGCTGTTGTGTCCCCTCTCTCTTTGACTGACATGCCCTCTGAACAACGCAAGGACCCATGGATTGCTTCGCTCATCTCCTTGCTCTCGGACGTCTCCCGTACTGAACAACCTCGGGCCCTGCGCAGACAAGCTATGCATTTCATGCTTCGTGACGGGTTGCTCTACCGGCGGAATTACCTCAACGAAGGGCGGAAGTGGCTGCTCGTAATTCCTCGGCACCTTCGCACCGACATTTGCGCATCGCTTCATGCCGACCCAACGTGTGCCCACGCTGGCTTGCTAAAAACGTACCACCGTGTCCGTCTCCGCTATTACTGGCGCGGCATGTATACCTTTGTGCGCAAGTACGTTAGGTCATGCACTACCTGCCAGCGTCGCAAGTCTTCGCCTTCCAGCTCGGTGGGTCCACTGCAGCCGCTTCCTTGCCCGGAGAAACCATTTGACCTTGTTGGTATAGACCTGTACGGACCTTTGCCCAACACAGTCTCCGGCAACCGATGGGTTATCGTCGCCGTCGATCACCTGACGCGCTATGCCGAAACTGCGGCTCTGCCTGCCGCCACAGCACGAGACGTCGCCTCTTTCATCATACGGCGCTTCATTCTGCGGCATGGGGCGCCTCGTGAGCTCCTCAGCGACCGGGGACGTGTGTTTCTGTCAGACGTCATTCGTGCCCTCCTCGCTGAGTGCCGTGTTGTCCATCGAACAAGTACAGCGTACCATCCGCAGACAAACGGCCTCACTGAGCGCTTCAACCGCACCCTCGGCGACATGCTGTCGATGTACATCTCAGCGGATCACGACGACTGGGACCTTGTGCTGCCCTACGTGACCTATGCGTACAATACAGCCATTCAGGCCACAACAGGTTTCTCGCCCTTTTTCCTCCTGTATGGTCGCGAGCCGTCATGTACCCTCGATACGGTTCTCCCCTACCGACCGGATCGCTCCGAGTGCTCCCCAGCTTCTGAAGCTGCCAAGTACGCAGAGGAATGCCGCCAGCTTGCAAGGTCCTTTACGACTGAAGATCAGTTACATCAAAAATCTCGGCACGATGACACAGCATCCCACCCAACGTATTCTCCAGGATCTCTGGTGTGGCTGTGGATTCCCTCCACCACACCAGGATTGTGTAGCAAGCTTCTTTCTCGGTTTCACGGACCCTACCGTGTCCTCGAACGGACGTCACCGGTAAACTACGTCATAGAGCCGATGACACCTTCCTCAGACCTCCGTCGCCGCGGGAAGGAGACTGTTCATGTCCAGCGTTTGAAGCCGTATTATGATCCCCTAGTGTCGTGTGCCCCGTGACACGCCAGGATGGCGCTTTATTCCCCGGGGGGTAGTTGTAATGAGGTAAAGCGCACTGCAATAATTAGGACCTGCGGACAATCCCTTGTAATGGCTATGTGCCATCGGTCATCGCCATGTTGCTAGCAGACAACCAGCCGCTCGTGCGAACGAAGAAGAAGCTCGGTCTGCGCGGCTTTGGGTGTGACCGTTCATCGGCTCTCTCGCTCTCTGTGGTTCTGGACCTCTGCGACCGTCTGCATCTACCAGCCAATAAACCCCCTTTCAATATATATATATATATATATATATATATATATATATATATATATATATATATTGAAACGAGGGTAATGAACATATGCAACAGACGCAACATGCCATCAAGACATCGGGGTGTGGTGTCCCTGCTCCCCTGCACCGCGAAGCCGCCTTCTCCACTGGCGCCTACACTGCGGAATATGATACGGGACCAGGTAGCTGACGCATTGCCACCAGCCCAACACACCGCACCAGTCGCTGCCCCTACGCCCATCTCCGCTCTCACCTACGCTGGAGCGACAGCCAGGCTGCCACCACCGCCTGCTCCATTCTTCCAGTCCCCAGCGCCGCAACCAGCCGTGTCGTTCCAGCCTGCGGTGCGCATTACGCCGACTCACGTACCATCACGACCACTTCCAACCCCTATCACCAGTCCTTACGATGCGAATGCGTGGCGCACACCGGCCAATCGGCCCATCTGTTTCGCGTGTCGGTCACCCGGACATGTCGCCCGCTACTGTCGTCCTCGTGTGCTGCCGCCCGCCAACATTTTCCAAGCACCTTTTTACGCTAGCCCCCACAGCCCGTCTTATATTCCTCCGCAAACTCTACATAATTTGCCCACCTAGTCTTCTGAACAGCCGCCGTTCACTAGCCGCCGCTCGTCCTCCCCACGTCACCGCTCTGTTTCTCTTATGCGTCGCCGCCCGACCAGTGACGGGGAGGAAAACTAACAGCCGCAGTTCGTCAAGCAAGAGCTGCGTCACCGCCGAACTGCACAAGCCCTCAATTTTCACCGAAAAATGTTATTGACGTGATTGTAGAACGTGCCCCTACCGTTGCTCTAATCGATACAGGAGCCGCTGTTTCTGTTATCCATGCCCGTCTCTGCCGCTCTCTACGAAAAGTGACGCCGCCACTTTCTGGACTTTCATTACGAGCCGCCAATTCGCAACCCGTTAGGCCGCTTGCTACCTGCACTGCACGGTTCGTCATCAAGAACTTCTCTTACATCATTGAGTTCATCGTCCTGCCATCCTGCTCCCATGACGTCATCATGGGTTGGGACTTTCTTCCCCGCCACGACGGTATTATTGACTGTGCTCGAGCTGAAGTTGAATTTTCCACTGATGTCTTAGAGGATTCCGGTGATGCCCCTACTACCAAGCTACTAATTGACACTGACGTTCCGCCAGGCTCCTCTGTCCTCGTTCCATTACGTTGCACCACTGTCCCAGACGCAACAGTTCTCTTTACGCCCTCAGCCATTTTCCTACGTCGGAAATGTCTTCCTTTGCCCAGTGCCATTTTAACAACTAGTGATGGGTGCACAAAAATGAAATAGACTTCATATTATGCGATAACCCTGGAGTCGTGCAGGATGTGGAAGTGCTCGGAAGGGTAAGGTGTAGTGACCACCGTATGGTAAGATCTCGAATTAGGCTAGATTTTAGGAGAGGCCGAACAAGCTAGTACGAAAGGAGCCGATGAATAAGCTAACACTAGGACGTAAAGTAGAAGAATTCAGGATCGCGCTGCAGAACCGATATTCCACCCTTAACGAGGAAGCCGAGCTTACGACACAGGAAGTAAGCGACAACCTTACACGCATTATCACGGAGTGTGCAGTAGAAGTCGGGGGCACTATGGCTAGACAGGATACTGGTAAACTTTCACAGGAGACGAAAGATTTAATCAGGAAACGGCAAACAATGAGAATCTCTACCGCAGCTGACAGAATAGAACTAGCCGAGCTCTCCAAGTTAATCAATAAGCGTAAGACAGCTGACATACGGAAGTATAATATCGAGAGGATCGAATACGCTGTAAAGAACGGAGGTAGCCTGAAAGCAGAGAAGAGACGTCTTGGTGTGGGGAAAAATCAGATGTATGCACTTAAGGATAAGCAAGGCAATGTCATTAAAAATAGGGATAAAATAGTCACAGTGGCCGAGGAGTTCTATAAGGATCTATACAGTAGCTGGGACATACAGGATAATGCCCAACGAGACAGTAGCTCAGAGGAGATACACATCCCACCAGTAACGACCGAAGAAGTAAGGAAGGCTTTGAAAGACATGAAAGGGGGCAAAGCACCTGGTGAGGATCAGATAACAGCAGACCTCTTGAAGGATGGCGGAGAAATTGTACTTGAAAAACTGGCAAACCTGTATACGCAATGCCTAATGACCGCAATGGTACCGGAATCTTGGAAGAACGCGAACATCATCCTAATCCATAAGAAAGGCGACATGAAGGACTTGAAAAATTACAGGCCGATCAGCTTACTGTAAGTCGTCTACAAGGTATTTACCAAGGTAATCGCTAACCGAATCTCTGCAACCTTAGATTTCAGTCAACCTAAAGAACAAGCAGGGTTCCGTAAAGGTTATTCAACAATTGACCATATTCAGAGGATCAATCAGGTGATAGAGAAGTGCGCTGAGTATACTCGACCCCTATATATAGCCTTCATAGATTATGAGAAAGCATTTGACTCGGTCGAAACCCTAGAAGTCATTGAGGCATTACGGAACAAGGGGGTAGATGAGCATTACGTAAGAATATTAGAGGATATCTGCAATGGGTCTACAGCTACCATCATCCTCCATAGGGAGAGCAGCAAAATACCTATAAGGAAGGGTGTCAGACAAGGAGACGCAATCTCCCCAATGTTATTCACAGCATGCTTAAAAGAAGTATTCAGAACGTTGGATTGGGAACATGTGGGAGTAAGGGTTAATGGAGAATACCTCAGTAACCTCAGATTTGCTGATGAGGTTGCCTTGCTAAGTAACGGGGGGGACGAATTGCAAAGCATGCTTTCCCCACTGGGCGAACAGAGTAGAACCGTGGGCCTTAAAATTAATATGCAGAAAACTAAAGTAATGATCAATAACCTCGGGACAGCACAGCAGTTTGAGATAGGTGCCGAGGCAGTGGAAGTGGTAAGCGAATATATCTACTTAGGCCAAGTTGGGACCCCAGATCCCAACCATGAGGCAGAGATAATTAGAAGGATCAGAATGGGGTGGTGTGCATATGGCAGACATTCTCAGATAATGAATAGCAGCCTACCATTGTCGCTGAAGACGAAAGTGTACGACAGCTACATCTTACCGGTACTCACCTACGGGGCAGAAACTTGGAGGCTCACTAAGAGGGTACAACTTAAATTGAGAACGACTCAGCGGGCAATGGAGCGGAAAATGATAGGTGTAACATTAAGGGACAAGAAGAGAGCGGAGTGGGTCAGGGGGCAAACTGGTGTTTAAGACATATTAGTAGAAATTAAGAAGAAGAAATGGACGTGGGCAGGGCATGTAATGCGAAGGCAAGATAACCGCTGGTCATTAAGGGTAACAGAGTGGATCCCTAGAGAAGGCAAGCGGTGCAGGGGGCGGCAGAAAGTTAGATGGGCAGATGAGATCAAGAAGTTTGCGGGGATAAATTGGTCACAGTTGGCACAGGACCGAGATAATTGGAGAATAATGGGAGAGGCCTGTGCCCTGCAGTGGGCGTAGATAGGCTGGTGGTGGTGGTGATGATGATGATGATGATGATGATGGCGCAAGCACTATTTTAGTCACGAATCCGTCGCCGACTCCGTGTTCCCTTTTTAGCGGAGAAACACTTGGGTTTATCGAGATTGTGGATGCCCGGCTAGTCGTCGACGTACCTGACCATTTGCACCATGTTCAGATTGACGGAGTGACTGTTAGTTCCAGCGTACCAGAACAATTGCCATCTGCTGCTTTCCACCAGTGCATGGACGAAGACCTTGACGCAACCCAACGAGCACGACTTGCTGCATTGCTTCGGAAGTTCTGTTCGTCGTTTGATCACGCACAAAGCTCGCTGGGTAACACGTCCGTCGTCACGCACTCCATTGATACTGGTTCGCACGCCCCGCTTCGACAGCGCCCCTATCGTGTGTCGCCGACTGAGCGCCAAACCATTGAAGACAACGTGACGAACATGCTTAAGCGAGGTGTCATTCACCCTTCCAAGGGTCCCTGGGCTTCGCCTGTGGTGCTTGTTCGGAGGAAAGACGGCTCCATTAGGGTTTGCATAGATTATCGACGCTTGAACACCATTACACGCAAAGACGTCTACCCGCTACCTCGCATCGATGATGCGCTTGATTGTTTGCAGGGAGCCGAATTTTTCTCATCCCTCGACTTACGATCCGTGTACTGGCAGGTCCCAATGGCGGAGGCTGATCGCGCAAAGACGGCATTCGTCACGGCCTCTACGAATTTAACGTTATGCCGTTCGGGCTATGCAATGCCCCAGCCACGTTTGAAAGAATGATGGACAGTCTTTTGCGTGGCCTCAAATGGAAGACGTGCCTTTGCTACTTGGACGATGTAGTCGTTTTCGCTCCAGATTTTGAGACGCACCTGGTTCGCCTAAAGCAAGTTTTGACGTGTCTCACCGCGGCCGGACTGCAGCTCAATCTGAAGAAGTGTCACTGTGCCGCGCGCAAACTGACCATCCTGGGTCATGTCGTTTGTCAGGAGGGCGTTCGTCCGGACGAGACCAAGCTTCGTGCCGTCGCGGAGTTCCCGAAACCGACCACCCTAAAGGCATTTAGGAGCTTTATCGGGATGTGTTCGTATTTTCGGTGGTTTAGTCGCAACTTTGCGTCCATCATTTCACCATTAACAGAGCTTCTCAGCAGCGACAACGGCATTTCGGCTTGGTGAGCATCCTGTGACGAGGCGTTTGCGACACTCCGTCGTCTGCTCACATCGCCGCCTATACTTCGACATTTTGACCCGTCTGCTCCAACAGAAGTCCACACAGATGCTAGTGGTATTGGCCTTGGTGCCGTGCCCGCGCAGCGAAAGTCTGGCTTTGCGGAGCACGTCGTTGCATACGCGAGCCGGACGCTGACAAAGGCTGAGTCCAACTACTCAGTCACTGAAAAAGAGTGTTTGGCCGTAATATGGGCACTGGGGAAGTTTCGCCCATACTTGTATGGCCGCCGATTTGACATCGTCACCGCCCACCACGCACTGTGCAGGTTGGCCTCCCTCAGAGATACTTGTGGTCGCCTTGGTCGATGGGCTCTTCTGCTCCAAGAGTACGATATCAACGTCGTCTACCGTTCAGGCCGGAAGCACTCAGACGCGGATGCCCTCTCGCGCTCTCCGCTGCCGGCTGACGAGTCTCACCTCGCCACTACCGACTCCAGCTTGTCGTCTCTTAGTGCTACTAAAATGTGCGCTGAGCAGCGAAAGGACCCATGGATAGCTTCCATGATCAGCTTCCTCTCCGGTGCGTCCCCTGCCCGTGTATCAAGGGCCCTGCGACGGCAAGCTTCTCCCTTTTAACGGCGCGACGAGCTGCTTTACCGCCAAAATTATTTCTCGGGCGGTCGAAAGTGGCTTCTGGTTATTCCACGCCATTTGCGCGCAGATATATGCGCTTCACTTCATGACGACCCGAGCTGCGCCCATGCTGGCGTCATCATGACATACGAGCGACTCCGCCTCCGTTATTATTGGCGTAGAATGTCCAACTTCGTATAGAAGTACGTTCACTCGTGCCCGCAATGCCAACGCCGCAAGTCGCCACCTGCTCACTCGCCCGCTCCACTGCAACCACTACCCTGCCCGGAAAAACCCTTTGACCGCGTTGGGATCGATCTATACGGGTCACTGCCTTCTACAGCTTCCGGTAACAGGTGGATAATTGTTGCCGTTGACCACCTGGCAAGATATGCTGAAACTGCTGCACTGCCCGCATCCACGGCTCGTGACGTCGCCACTTTCCTACTACGTCATTTTATACTTCGCCAAGGGGCGCCTCGGGAGCTCCTGAGTGATCGAGGACGGGTATTCTTATCGGAAGTCGTGAAAGCGCTACCCGCCGAATGTCACGTAGCTCACAGGACAAGCTCATCATACCACCCACAGTCGAATGGGCTCACGGAACGATTCGTCCGCACCCTTGGCGACATGCTTTCAATGTATTTGTCATCCCACCACTCCAATTGGGACCTCGTGCTCCCATTTATAACGTACGCCTACAACACGGCCACGCAGGCGACGACGGGATTTTCCCCGTTTTTCTTGCTTTACGGACGTGAGCCGACATGCGCCCTGGATACCATACTCCCTTACAACCGCGATGCCACACAATACACACCGGTATCACAAATGGCGCAGCACGCCGAAGAATGTCGACAACTAGCCCGTTCTTTTACAACTGCTGGCCAACAGCGCCAGAAGCATCGTCGTGACGACTCCACCGGTCCTAAGACGTTTGATCCTGGTCCGCATGTGTGGCTTTGGGTGCCCTGCCCAACACCCTGTCTCTCCCAAAAATCGGTGGCCAAATATCACGGTACATACAAGGTCATTGCCCGCACTTCACCAGTGAACTACCTTGTTGAGCCCGTTACTCCGTCCTCGGATCTTCACCGCCGTGGCTGTGAAACAGTCCACGTTGATAGGGTCAAGCCTTACTACGACCCGCTCGTGTCGACATCACCCTAAGTCGCCAGGTTGGCTAATTCTGCACCGGGGGGTGATTGTAACGAGGGTAATCAACATATGCAATAGACGCAACATGCCATCAAGACATCGGTGTATGTGCCTCACCAGCATAGCCCATATAGGATTATGCCCAATCCACAGACGGGGATATGCACCAAACAGGTGTCAGGCAATGAAACAGACGATGAACCCCAGGACGTGCATGTGCCAGACACGCGCTTGGTGATCGCAATGCTCAGACCTGCGTTATCCATCGGCTTTGCTCCTGCAATTAAACAACCTCACCGGGCTACCGGCGTGTCGGTTGTCTTCTTAACAATATATATATATATATATATATATATATATATATATATATATATATATATATATATATATATATATAACATGCAAAGCGAGGGCCTCCGTTCTGGCAGTCTTGGTGCCTCATGTAGCTTAAGAGGATTCAACGCTGGTCGACCACTCTCGACATGTCACAGACACTCGAGTCACGGCCCGGGGGTTAAAAAGAAGGTCCCCTTCACCCCGAGTAGTCCGAGTGCCGCTGGCTACCACCCCCAAGTGCACGAAACAAAAAATACGTTAACATAAATACCCGAGAAAGTGGTGGGGAAACAGCCCCGCCGGTAACGTAGTGGTCATTGCACCAGACCGGTATTCTGGAGCTCATGGTTCGGATCCCACCCGGCCGGCATCTTTTCACCACTTCCTTTCGAACTCAAAAAATACTTCATCTCTTTCTATGACCTACCCCATTCCCCCCTTTGCTTTCTTCTTTTCTTCTTTGAGGTTTGAAAACAAAAAGTTTCCTTGTCTGCCAACCATTATTCTATGTATATATATGTATATATACAATATATATATATATATATATATATATATATATATATATATATATATATATATATATATATATACAGAAACATAGGTCTGCAGTCTACAACGCCAAAGGAGGCATAGGGGTGTGGTTAGGCTCTCTTTTTTCACTACGGTTAGTAAGGTTTACATTTTTTTTAAATATACGGATGAAAGAAAGAAAAAAAACACGCGCCCAGAGTGGGGACCGAACCCACGCCTTTCGATTAGATCTCGAATGCCTTACCAATTCGGCTATCTGGGCGTCTGTGTTCTCCTTCACTTTCTGGGGTATTTATATTTACTAAAACTATATCTGACAGGAACAACAGGAACGGCAGGAACGGCGTTCCTGCCGTTACATCGCTAGGATTTGGTTGTTTTTGATGCCAAGGCTCGAGTACAAAAATCCACAAGTCGCTACTGCGTTTCTCTTCCTAAAATCTGGTCAATTTGCGAGCCCTTCAGCCGTACGTGCTTCCTGGAAGGTCAAAGGCAGAAGAATAACCACGCAGCAGGCCGCAGCTTGTGCTTGCTTTCATGCTGGTTGCTTACGCGGCGTTCGACGGGTGAATAGCGTAGCCGCGAGAATGCTTTTCACCCTTCATCGTTTGTCTGGGGAGGCCAGAATGCGCGTCTCGCCGATAGAATTGTTCCCTGGCGGGGAAAGAATAGAGTTTTAGCAGTCCGTCCGATCTGTCGTATGCGTTGTTACTGGGTTGACCGGGACCCGGCTGGGCACTTGGGCATTCGTCGCGGTAGGGGGATTAGTTCCGCGGGCCTGCCTTCGCCATGTCCGTGCCTCCTCACCCTTCCTACTCACCCTTCCGCGCACTCAGGAGCAGACCGGACCCTGTCAACCCGGCAACAACGTTGCCAAAGAAACGGACGGACTGCTAAACGGGATCCGGACATTTCGGTTTTCGGTGTCGGACATTTCGGTCCAGGACGTTTCCGTGTGGACATTTCTGTGCATGAAAATTTTGGTGCACGACGTCTTGGCCCAGACATTTTGAGTGAGGGGATGCCCCAAGCATTCTTTGAACATTTTAGCTTTGATATTGTAATTTCGTGACTTGATATGATTTTACGTTCGAGAGTTGTGCTTGCGCCGCCGTTCGTGGAAACGAACGCTAAACCCTGGCGGAGCATTGCCACGTGAAACCCGATTTCTGTAGTAGTTGGTAAAAATTAACGTTGTTAATTTGGATCCGTTCAACCATTTTTTTGTTATTTTAACATTCGTGTGAACAACCCTAATACTTTAAGTGTTACCAAAGCGCTTTCCTTTCAGTTCACAAAATGTTGAAGACGCTACTGCTTTTAGTCTATTCCTTCCCCCCCCCCAGCAAAACTTCCGCGAAAAAATAACAGAAAAACGAGGTTGATTAGGCGCGTGTGCATTTCGTTTTAATTATTCTCTCAATCAATCTCGCCTTCGTTGCATTCGGTGTCAGTTCTACTTAAAACTAACAAACCAACGATCGCACTTACGGTGGCGTTACTTAGGGGAGGGGAAGGCTGAACCCCGCCGGCTACCAGCCCCCTTCGTAGAGAGAGTGGTTCACCATTGCGTCAACTGGACTTCGAAAACTTGAAGACGATTGTTGCCGCTCTTGTCACACTAGCCTATTCAAGTTTTTTGCTCCTTATGATAGGAGAAAGCAATGTATGCCTGGGGTGTCCATGATATGCGCGACTTGATGAGTTAATTCCCAAGGAGGCGACTGAAGGCGCATAAAGAGCGATTCCTGGAGTGGGGGCACCGTCGATATGACCGCGACGCGCGGAAGGGCGTAGCCAGCAAACGATGGTGGCCATTGTGTTCTCAGCGGCTTTTTGGGCGGCTTTTTCTGTCACATTATAGAGGTTTTCTGCGCCCATGGTGAATGTAAAGCTTTTTCTCTGTTTTAAACGCGAAGTGTGCTATGTCATTGTTCTGAACGTATCACCCAATTCCTGCAAAAGCCTCCACTAAGGGGCTAGCAGCATGTTATAAATAAAAATCACTGCGGTGACGCTTTGGAGACCGTGAACTCCACCACGCCAGTAGGATTTTCAGGGGAAACCGAAAATAATATGGCTGAAAAAGAAACCTGGTCGATATTCGAGGGTACAGGAGGGAGGTGGGAGGGGGGGGGGCGCAAGAACAAAGAATTAAAATGTGGTAAATGTAAACTTGTAAACATTAAACGAAGGTTGGTTGTCCCGAACACAATGGGTGGAATTTGTATGCACAACCGGTACGCGCTTAATCAGCAGTTAAGACATTAGAACCGGCGGCTGTTTTCCAAAAGGCCCGTTTTTCCTCCCCGACAATATCCTAGACCAGTGTTCGCGAATTCATTTTAGCAAGGCAGCCCAGCCTACGTACCACTATTCATAAGGTTTTCTTCATTCTGGGGGGCTAGCTAATGTTTGTTACTTTTTGGATATTGAGAGTGTGCATGTAATTTACGTAATTTGAGGGTGTGTAATTAAAAAAAATACAAGAGAGGCGGTAGACCATCGTAAACACGGGTAATTGTCTTAGCTAAAAAAGAGCGAATATAAATTAACAAGCTGTCATAAATGAAAAAAAACGTGTGCTAAAGAATTAAATCGGCTGCATAACAGGTGTCCCCAGGAAGAGGTATTAAACAAAAATATATAAATGTAGAATTTCTAAACATACCTGGCGAAGATTAAACATGGCATAAATAATAAAAAATAAATTCACTGCTCCAGATTGTTGTCCGTAACCCACATTAAGCGTAAATAAAAAATATAACGGCTGTCGCAAACAGGCAAGCACCGGATAATTTGGTCGCCGAAATGTCCGTACACCGAAATGTCCGAACACCGAAATGTCCGTACACCGAAATGTGCGTGCACCGAAACGCCCGTACACCGATATGTGCGTACACCGATATGTCCGTACACCGAAATTTCCGCACCGAAATATCCTACACCGAAATGTCCTCGAGCCGTCTGTAGTTTGTCCGGTGCTCCCTGAAAAAAATCGCCTACGAGCGTTTCTTTTGATTATCTTTATCTCCAGCTAATCTGCTGCCGGTGGTGTTAATATTCGTGTAATATACGTAGTTCGATGCGAGTTTTAAATGTCTCACTTAATTTCGACCCAGGATTATCCGACACTATATTTTAATTTAAAAATCTAATTGTAACGTTAATGTAACGACACGTTCCAATTCCAATTTTCGAAGTGGAACTGGAACGCGTTTTTTCGCAATAAAGGAACTTGTAACGGGAACTCGTTTCAAAATTGGCAAGGAACGAGGAACGAGCTTTCGTTCCTATTTTGGAGGAACGTGTACAACACTGCTAGATAGCATAAGAGGGCTTCCCGCCAGTTACCCGCTCATGACAGGGTGTAGACGTTCGCGCCACGCCCCGGGGGTTGATAAGAAGGTCCCCTTCTCCCGTGTAGTCTGAGTGGCGCTGGCTACCACCCTCAAGCGTCAGATACAGTTTTAGTAAATATGCATACCCCAGAAAGTGAAGGAGAACACAGTCGCCCAGATAGCCGAATTGGTAACGCATTCGAGATTTAATCGAAAGGCATGGGTTCGGTCCCCACTCTGGGCGCGTGTTTTTCTTTCTTTCTTTCTTCCGTATATTTAAAAAAAATGTAAACTTCATTAACCGTATTAAAAAAAGAGCCTTACCACACCCCTATGCCTCCTTTGGCATTGTAGACTGCCGACCTATGTTTCTGTATTTCCTCAACGAGCCCCTCATTTTCCTTAATATATATGTATATATATATATATATATATATATATATATATATATATATATATATATATATATATATATATATATATATATATATATATAGTGAGCACAATTAGGTATTCAAGTGCTTTTCATTTTGGTGCTTAGATTTACGTGAATTCCACCTCTACGGGTAAGTTATGCGCCCAGGGAGACAGAGTTAGGTGGTAATTGCTGATGTCCGTGGCTGAAAAAACTAATAATGAATAATTAACATTGTACTGGCTGTAGTAAGGAGGCATGATTGGCATGAAAAGTTAAACGCAGTCGTGTTTACACGCACTTTTATTTGGCAGAAGTTTTCTAGCGCATCCGTACTCCGAGATATCGAGCTGCGAAGTTTAATTGCCGTTTGCATGATTACGCACGCAAGACAATGAAGACCGGCGCAAAGCTCCTAGAATTTATTCTGTGTTTCGATAGTGGTTCCCAGTACTCAAGATAACGATAACACTAACCAAGACCGAAATGGTGCCAGTTATCACTTTTGCGTATGCATCCGCCACGTTTTCAAACTAAACACCGTACACAGCAGGGACGCCTCATAAAGGAGGAGCTTTTTTTCCGGTCCTCACAACATTGCATACGTGATCATGCGAACGGCAATTAAATAATATTTTCGCAGAGCCTGTGAATTTTGTAAACAGAAAAAATTTCAGAAGAAAGCTTCTTTTAGAAAAAAGCATTTCAAGAAAATCGAACTTCTTCCGCACTCCCATGTTAGGCTTTTTGATGATGATGATATTTGAATGTTTATGGCGCAAGGCCAACTAGGGCAAAGAGCTTCAACAAAGAGTTTTGATGATTAGCTGAGAACTAGAATTGGTTAGAGGGAACACAAATAAAATCAATTAAACACTATGAGTACAGCTAGTGTACAGGGCCAGGAAAAGATAAATAAGGTGGCTGGTGTATAGGACCACGGGTGAAACTATGTGTAGTATGAGATGAGATGTAAGAATTGAATTTCTGACAAAAACTTAAAGGTGCGCTGAACAGAAAACATAGCATCGTCTCCTAAAAAGTATGACGGATGTAATGGAATATGATGTCTGCAGAGTTCCCTGAAGTGTTTGCGTCGTGCAATCTCGAGTGCCTTGCATTGGATGAGGATGTGTATCACGGATAGGCCCTCCCCACACCTGCTTGCTTCCTGGAGATCCTGGAGATCCAGGAGGTTCCTGGAGATCCCGTAAGCACGTCGGAGTGCGTTACATGCGTAGGGCCTATCCGTAACCTAGCTAATGTAACTTCAATGTGCCTGTTGTGTGAGGCAGTGGTGTGTTGTCTCAAGGGTGGTTTTACTGCGTGTAGTTTGTTGTCTGTCTGTTCCCTCCAGTCTGCTTGCAGAGTTTGACGAAGTTGTCTGATGTGTGACTTGAGGTCTGTGTAAGGTAGTGTTGTTATGTTTACTATGTTTCGGAGTGCAGCATTGGCGGCCATTTCATCTGCCAGTTCATTTCCGCCAATGCCACAGTGGCCTGGCGCACAACACACAGGCAGAATAAGTTTGAAGAATAAGCTAGCATAAATGATTTGAATACAAGTATAATAACATGGTTTTTCGATTACTTTTCCAATGACAATGCACGGGCGACACTTAGCAAATCTGTATAGACGGTGGATTTATGAATATGATGTTCAGTATGTGACTTACAACCAGAAAAATGCCATTTGCTTCTGCCAAATACCTGTATCTACATTCATGGTTTTACCTGCTTTAAAATTGGGTCCATGTGCAGCACAAGACATTGCAGTGAATGTTTTAGATGCATCACTAAAAAACTCTACAGCCCTGTATTTATCTTGCAGATACATAACATGCTGCAAGATCCCCTTCTTGTAGTGTCCCGTTATTATCGTATTGTTAGAAAGACAAGTCACATGACAACAACGGAAATGCCATGGGGCTACAAGATAAGTGTGAGATGATTTCATCATCACCATCATCATCATCATCAGCCTATCTACGCCCACTGCAAGGCAAAGGCCTCTCCCATTAATCTTCATTTACCCCGGTACTGTGCGAGCTGTGACCAATTTATCCCCGCAAGCTCCTTGATCTCATTTGCCCATCGTACTTGATGCCGCCCCCTGCAGCGCTTCTTTAGGAATCCACTCTCTTACCCTTACTGACCAACGGTTATCTTGCCTTCGCAATACATGCCCTGCTCACGTCCATTTCTTCTTGTTAATTTGTACTAATATGTCATCAACACGCGTTTGTTCCCTGACCCACTCTGCTCTCTTCTTCTCCCTTAACGTTACACCTATCATCTTCCGCTCCATTGCCCGCTGAGTCGTTCTCAATTTAAGTTGAACCCTCTTAGTGAGCCTCCAAGTTTCTGCCCCGTAGGTGAGTACCGGTAAGATGCAGCTGTCATACACTTTCTTCTTCAGGGACAATGGTAGGCTGCCATTCATTATCTGAGAATGTCTGCCTTATGCATCCACCCCAGCATTATCCCTCTAATTGTTTCTGCCTCATGGTTCGGCTCCGGGGACCCAACTTGGCCTAAGTGGATATATTCGCTTCCCACTTCCACTGTCTCGCCACCTATCTCAAACAGCTTTTCCCTCCCGAGGTTATTGATTATTACTTTGTTTTTCTCCGTATTAGTTTTCATGCCCACGGTTCTACTCTGTTGGTCCAGTCAGGAAGGCCTGCTTTGCAATTCGTCCTCCGAGTTACTTGGCAAGGCAACGTCATCAGCAAATCTGAGGTTACTGAGGTATCCTCCTTTAGCACTTACTCCCACCTGTTCTCAACCTAATGTTCTGAATAGTTCTTGTAAACAGGCTGTGAACAACATTGTAGAGATTGTGTGTCCTTGTCTGACGCCCTTCCTTATAGGTATTTTACTGCTCTTCTTATGGAGGATGATGGTAGCTGTGGACAAATTGTAGATATTCTCTAGTATTTTTACATAATGCTCATCTACCCCCTTGTTCCGTAATGCCTCAATGACTTCTAGGGTTTCGACCGAGTCAAATGCTTTCTCATAATCTATGAAGGCTATATATAGGGGTCGAGTATACTCAGCGCACTTCTCTATCACCTGATTGATCGTGTGAATATGGTCAATTGTTGAATAACCTTTACGGAACCCTGCTTGTTCTTTAGGTTGACTGAAATCTAAGGTTGCAGAGATTCGGTTAGCGATTACCTTGGTAAATACCTTGTAGACGACTTACAGTAAGCTGATCGGCCTGTAATTTTTCAAGTCCTTCATGTCGCCTTTCTTATGGATTAGGATGATGTTCGCGTTCTTCCAAGATTCCGGTACACTTGCGGTCATTGGGCATTTTGTATATAGGTTTGCCATTTTTTTAAGTACAATTTCTATGCCATCCTTCAAGAGGTCTGCTTTTATCTGATCCTCACCAGTTGCTTTGCCCCTTTTTATTATTTTAAAGCATTGCTTACTTCTTTGGTCTTTGCTGGTTACATGTCTATCTCCTCTTAACTACTTTCTCGTTCGGTATTATCCTGGGTGTCCCGACTACTGTACAGATCCCTATGGTGCTCCTCGGCTACTGTGACTATTTTATCCCTATTTGTGATGACATTGCCTTGCTTGTCTTTAAGTTCATACATCTGATTTTCCCCACGCCAACACGCCTCTTCACTGCTTTCGGGCTACGTCCGTTCTTTACAGCGTATTCGATCCTCTCCATATTATACTACCATATGTCAGCTGTCTTGCGCCTATTGAGAAACTTCGAGGGCTCTGCTGGTTCTATTCTGTCATCTGGGGTGGAGATAGTCATGTTTCTCCATTTCCTAGTTAGATCTTTCGTCTCCTGAGAGCGTTTTCCAGTATCCTGTCTAGCCATCGCGCCCCGCACTTCTACTGCACACTCTGTTATATGCGTGTAAGGTTGTCGCTGGATTCCTGTGTCATAGCTCTGTTTTCTGAGAAAGAGCTGAATGGCTGTTCTGCAGGGCGATCCTGAATTCTTCGACTCTACGTCTTACTGTTAGCTCATTAATCGGCTCCTTTCGTACTAGCTTGTTCAGCCTCTCCTAAAATCTAGCCTAGTTCGAGATCTAACCACATGGTGGTCACTACACTATGCCCTTCCAAGCACTTCTACATCCTTCACGACGCCAGGGCTATAGCATAATATGAGGTCTATTTCATCTTTATGCCCCCATTCGGGCTCCTCTACGACCACTTCCGGCTCTCCCGTTTGCAGAAGAAGGTATTCATGATGCATAGGTTATTCCGTTCTGCGAGCTGGACTAGTAGGTCCCCCTGCTCTTTCTACAGCACAGACCATAGTTCCCAACTGCCTTGTCTCCAGCCTGATTCTTGCCTACTTTAGCATTTAGGTCCCCCATAACTGCGGTGTACTGTGTGTTTGCTTTGGGCATTGCCGATTCCACATCTTCATTGAAGCTTTCCACCACCTGGTCGTCGTGGCTGGATGTGGACGCTAGCCCTGTGCCACGTTTGGTTTGTACTTCCTATTGAGCCTAATTCCACCTGCTACCCTTTCGTTAATGCTATGGTGTTCTTCTGTGTTGCCGGCTATGCTTTTGTTGACTAGAGATCCCACTCCAACTTCTCTTCGGTCCACTAGACCATGGTAACATAGGACGTGCCCATTCTTCAGCACCGTAAGGGCTTCATCTCTCTTCACTATGGGAAATTTATGGGATGCCAGAGGCTTCACTAAGCCCTTTGAAATCCAATTTAATGCCCTTATTGCTCGAACAACACCTCTGGACTTGCTTCACTAGATAAGTATCTCGTGTTAAGCGTTGCCAGGTTCAGATTCCAATGGCGGCCTGTCCGGGGCCAGGGATCTTGGCACCCTCTGCTGCAACACAGGTCTGACCTCCGCCGTGGTGGGTTGCTTCGCAGCCACTGGAGACTGAGGGCTGTGGTTAATTGGCGTATTCATGGGATTTTGTGGCCGTTACTGCAACAGGGTGGCCAATCCTGCTCTGGTGAAGTAGTGCGTTAATGGTCGCCGGGGTCGGGCCGCACCCCAGGTCGCATTCTGCAATCCCATAACTACGCAGATTTTTTTTAATCAGGTGGGAATTGTCCGGCGTCGGGATTCGAGCCACGGTCCTTCTGCACGTGAGGCCGATGCTCTACCTCTACGCCACCGCTGTGAGATGATTTGAATGTGTCTAAAAAGGAGACCTCATGAATAGTCACCTCGTCCCTCCCTCTCTGTAAGAAGGGAACGGAAATTGATGGGCGGTTTAAAAATAGTCTATTCGTGGCTGTATCATTAAAACCAGTTTAAATGGATGGTTTTCTTTGATGAGATTTCGGAGGCATATAGAAGTTCAACATAAGTTCTCTGGTACGCTAAGCAGCATTTGTGGCACTCTGTATAAAGACTGTGCACAAGACTAGTACGGAATGAGCCACAAGACAGGCGAAGCCCCAAGTGAAGCACTGGGTAGGGCATTTTAAGTGCTGTTTTCGTGGCTGACCCATGCACAACACTTCCGTAGTCCAACCGTGACCCTACCAACGTGGCAGAAAGGTGAAGCAGGAGTTGTTTGTTTTAACCGTATGATCGGTGAGGTAGGATTTTCAGAACATTCATTGTTTTTAGGCATTTTTGTTTGAGTCTTTTTATGTAAGGGAAGAAGGTAAATTTTTCGTAAAACACCACACCCAAAAACTTGTGTTCCTTTTTTACTGGAATTGAATCAAGATTAAGTTTTATGTCGGGATCAGGCAGGATGCCGCGCTTTTTTTACAATACAACCCAGGTGCTTTTCGCAGGTGATTTCGTCTGCCCAGCGAGCAAGTTTGTTAACGCCAAAGTGGACCGGATGTTCACATATTGTAAGCGCCTTGGTTACTCGGTGAGGTAAGGCGTTTATTGAACGACTAACCCGTCTCGGAACACCGGACCAGCAACTAACGATGATGATGATCAGTCTCGTAGAAGACGAAGCGTTCCACGATGTGTTTGGTGATGGGGATAATGGAGCAGTGAAATAAATGATTTTCTACGCTTCGGAGCTTCGCGCTCACACTTATCCCCCCCCCCGCCCGTCAAGGCGGCCTCCCGGCCGCAATCACACGGAAGGACGACGATGAAACGACTTGAGCCGAGACACGTGCACAATCTCGGTGCCACGGCATCGGCGGTCGGCAGGTGGAGTTACGGGGGTTGTCACGTGAACGGATGGTGGGGTGGTCTTAACTAGCTCGGAGAAATGGACACAGGGAAGCCATTGACTTGTTTAACAACATACATTTAATGCACACACAAAAAATCCTCAGGCAAAGCACTCAATATTTAAACTACACACAACCGATAAACACTCAAACCTCTACAATCCCAAAAAATACAACTCACATACATACCCCTTAACTTAACAGGTCAATATACAATTCAAATCAGAACCCAAAAATCTACCATAAAGTCTACACTATCAGTTCAAATACACTCCTTAATCAAGTTCTAGCTCATTTCTCTCGTATTACAACTCCCTAGTTATGTCCCTTACAACTACGTCCCTACTGGACTGGCCTACCCCGCTGTCGTCGGCGCTGACGAGTCGCACCCGTTGCGTGGCCGCGACCCGGTGGTAGCCGTCCTCCTCTCGCTTCGGTGCCGGCGTTCGATGGGCGCGGTCACTACGTGGACGGCGTGGGCTCCGCGCGTCCTGACGTTTCCTCTGCGGCTACTTCCTGGTAGCCGCTCCCGCTGGATGTCCTTGATGCCAGCGTTCGATGCGCGCCGTCATCTCTTCGGCGGCGCGCTTCCTCGGTGGCTACCCCCTGGTAGCCGCTGCCGCTGGAGGTCTCAGGTAGGCTTGGCACGAACGTCGCCTTTCGGGGCCGTCGAGACGAACGTCGACGGAGTGTGGACGCTTGCCGCTGGTGCCAGACCGATGCCGTTAGGGCCACGAAGACACAGGTTCGTGGTGCACCTAGGATGACGGTGCCGATGCGAAGTCGGCCCGCTCCCGCCCAGGCTCGGATGGCGTGGTCGACGGCCTGGCCGCGTCCCCCTGGCTCGTTCGTTGAAGCGCACGTGCTCCGGCCGCCTCCTGGTTTCTTCAGTGTCTTGCCTCCCCCTTCTCTTTGTGCGCCCCGCTTTTATACCCTCTGAGCTCTCTCGTGGCGCACTCCCATTGGCTTCTTGCTTCTTCCCTGTCCTTATAAGGTCATCTCGCCATTTGTCCCACGCGTGGCCTTCCCTTATTGGGCGACCAGTGTGCTGCCACCTTTGCCAATGATTCCTCGGTGCGTCGGCGCTGGCACTTGCTGATTGGCGCTCTCTTGGCGCGCACTTTAAATGGCCGTTCCTTTGTCCTTTTTCCTCATTTTCCGGGGTTGTCATGCACCCCCTCTCGTGGGGTGCCCTGACCCATGACAGGGGTTATGCGGAAGTTGACCGGTGAGGTTTTCTCTAGAACGGTGTATGGTCCAAGGAAACGGTGAAGGAATTTTTCGCAAAGTACAGGATCCCGGAAACGGGTCCATAACAAAACTTCATGGCCAGGTCGGAAATCAACAGTCCGGTGAGATGCGTTGTAGCGCTCTGTCCTGTCCTGGTGACACTCAGTAGTGCGGTCACGGGCAAGCTGGCGGCTATACTTCACGCGAGAGATGAATTGTTCAGTGCTTGGAGCAGAGCGTGATACAGGGGCGGTAAAGAAACAGGTGTCTAGTGGCGAGGACTTTTGGCGGCCGTATACGAGGAAGAATGGGGTAGCCGTGGAATGCGTTGGGTAGCCGTATTGTAAGCGAACGTTACGAAAGGGAGTATGTGGTCCCAATTGCTGTGATCAGGTGCAATGTACATTGAAAGCATATCAGGAAGCGTGCGATGAAATCTTTCAGTAAGTTCATTAGTTTGAGGGTGATATCCGGTGGTCAATTTGTGAACAGTTCATGAAGCATGCAGGACTTCTGCAACGATGTTCGAGAGAAACGTTCTACCCCGGTCACTTAGCAGGACACGAGGGGCGTCATGCCGCAAGGCGATGCGGTGCAAAACGAAGCTAGCGACCTCTTCGGCATATCCAGTACGCAAGGGAGCCGTTTCAGAATAGCGTGTCATATGGTCCACAGCTGTGACGATCCAGCGGTAACCGGTAGGAGTTCAAGGTAGCGGCCCGTACAAATCAATCCCAACAACCTCAAAAGGCTCAGCGGGGCACGAGGTAAGTTGTAGCTGTCCAGCCGGAGGTGATGTAGGGCGCTTGCGACGCTGGCTGGAGGTACAGGACGCGACATACTTGGATACGCTTGTGGACATGCCAGGCCAAAACAAACGGGCTCGGATGCGGTCATACGTTTTCTGATATCCGAGGTGACCAGCGGTCGCATCGTCATAAAAGGCCTCCAAAATTTTCTGCTGCAGTGCCCGGGGTACAACGGGAACCCACTTTTCTCCAGTAGGATGGTAATTTTGACGATGCAACACGCCATCAACAACCTGAAATTTTGTTTGCTGGCGGCGCAAGCGACTGTTTGGAGGCTGTGTTCTACCACTCAGTCTGTCGACTGTGCTTTGACAATAGTGGTCTTCTTCTTGGAGCTTTTTAAGCTCAAAGCGTTCACCGACCGCAATGGAGCTCACAGGCGCAAGCGGCAACGCTTTTGCCGGCGGCGTTACGCAAGCAGTATGTGCAGGCGATAGCGGGCAGCGCGATAGCACGTTTGCATCGAGGTGTTTCTTGCCCGACTTGTATGTGACAGAGAAGTCGTATTCTTGTAAACGAAGAATCCACCGTCCAAGGCGTCCAGTAAGGTTCTTTAAAGTGGATAACCAGCAGAGTGCGTGATGATCGGTTACAATGGTGAAATGGCGGCCGTATAAATATGGCCGAAATTTCTGGACAGCCCAAACGACGGCAAGGCATTCCTGTTCTGTGATGCTGTAGTTTTTTTCGGCGGGCGTGAGAGAGCGACTGGCATAAGAAACAGGCCGCTCTCTTGATTGGTCATCCCGTTGGAGGAGAACGGCGCCAATGCCGGTCCCACTGGCGTCGGTATGGAGAAGTGCGGGTCTTGTCTCATCGAAGTGGCACAACACTGGGTGACAAGTAAGCGCACCTTTAAGAGCGTGAAAAGCTTTTTCACAGTCGTCGGACCAGGTGAAGGGAACGTCGGATTGCAGAAGCCTGTTGAGAGGTGAAGCAAGGGTGGCAAAACCGGGAATAGAACGGCGAAAGTAAGAGGCAAGGGCGAGAAAACTGCGGAGGGCTTTTTGTTATAGCGGTCGAGGAAAATTGAGCACAGCTGTTATTTTCTCAGGGTCTGGTTGGATGCCTTCTTTGCTGACAACATGACCGAGGACTTTGATTGTTTTGCTGGCAAAACGGCATTTCTTTGTGTTGAGCTGAAGTCCAGCATTTGCTAAACAGGTACGTACTTCGTTCAAGCGCTCAAGATGTTGAGGAAAAGTCGATGAGAAGATCACAACATCATCCAAATAACATAAACATGTCCTCCATTTGAGTCCACGCAGGACTGTATCCATGAGACGCTCAAAAGTAGCTGGGGCATTACATAATCCAAAAGGCATAACATTGAATTCATAAGTCCGTCCGGGGTGGAAAACCCGGTTTTTTCTTTGTCAGATTCATGCATCGGGATTTGCCAATAGCCGGATCGGAGGTCAATGCTCGAGAAATATTCCGCGCCTTGTAAACAGTCCAAAGCGTCATCTATTCGGGGCATGGGGTATACATCTTTTCGGGTAATTTTGTTTAGTGCACGATAATCAACGCAGAAACGCACTGATCCGTCTTTTTTACGAACCAAAACGACGGGCGACGACCACGGGCTAACAGCAGGGCGAATGATGTTGCGTTCAAGCATGTCCGAAACGTGGTCCTCGATGATCTTTCGTTCAGACGAAGATACACGATACGGACGGCGGCGGATAATACGAGAGCCATCCGTGTCAATGCGGTGTGCTGTTGCGGAAGTCTGCCCCAGCTTCGACGAAGAGAAGTCAAAACAAGCTGCGTGTTTTTCAAGCAAAGCAAGGAGGGACTCTGCCTCTTTAGGGCTGAGGTCAGAGCTAACGGTTGCGACAAGAGCGGCCGATGACGATGCAGGATCCGAAAGGCACTGGCCTGCTGACGACGAGCAAATGGGCATAACAGACATGACCTGGCTGTCAGCAGCAGCAGTATTAATAGCAGCACCTTTGGGCAGCAAGATCGGCTCTGCACTGACGTTCGTTGCTGCAAGCACCGCTGACCAATTCGAAAACCGAACGAGGCAGGTGGGAATGACGACTCCTTTAGGAAGGAAGGACCCTGCAGGAACGGCTAAAATGTCACCATCTTGAATCCTATCTGAGCACATTGTCATTAGTGTCTCTTGCCCAGGGAGCAAAACTTGATCAGCTTGTGCCACCAACCGAGGCGGCTCCTCATCATCAACGCTGGAGAAGTGGGTAGCCGTGAGTTCGACAGCCGGTAAATTGCAGGAAATGACAGCGGATGCCGAAGATAGAAAGTCCCACCCCAGAATCAATTGGTGTGCACACGGAGTAAGCACTGCACAGGGAACATGATTACGGCTTCCATCTACGAATACTCGAACTGTACACTGCGCTGAGGGTTGCAGTACGACTCCGTTAGCATTGCACAGTGAAGGACCAGTGTAAGGAGTTTTAACCTTACGGAGACGCGAACACAAATCTGCATGAATAACCGAAACGCTTGCACCAGTATCCACAAGAGCATTAACAAAAATTCCTTCCACTAGCAAATAACGATCTTTTTTTCTCCCGCTTATGATCAGTTTGGTGTTCGTTTTTTTTTTTAATCACTACGAATAAGTGCTTTTGAAAAAGTGTATGGATGTATAAATGTATTTGTATACTCTGTTCTGCACATGTTGCACGTCCCCCCTACAAAAATGCCCTCGTGGCGATGTAGGTATCTTGTAAATAAATAATAAATAAATAAAAAATTTGATGGTCGTTGAGGAGGACTTGAGCATTTTCCGAGCGACGCAGTTTCACCTCCGAAAACTGCAGGCGCTAGTTTTTCGAGCGATTGTCGGGAACGTTGGAAGCCGGGTGAAGAGGAGACACGGACCGTCGATACGATGAGGGTGATCGGCGGCGGGAGGGACGATTGCTCTGGGGCGGTTCAGACGAGAGAGAGGGTGGCGATGGGCGTCGCGGGGTTGAATCATAGACACGAACCGTAAGGATAACCGAAATCTCGTTCAAACGGTGCGTACCCTCTTCGCTCATCTTGCATACGGCGTCGGCAGAAGCGCGATATGTGGCCCCGGATCCCGCAGTAAGAGCCGACGGGTCGGTCGCTCGGGAAAGCATGGCGAGGGGTTCGTACGTTGGTGTAGTACCCCCGTGGAACGGTCGCTGCGGAGATCGCTGTTACATGTGCGGGTGCGAACGGGGCATCTTGAGGCAGGGGCGGTCGCGATACCATCGCCGAGTAGGACGGGGTGGGAGTTGTAGTAATAGGGGGTGGCGTCGGCATCACACCCGTCATGGATGCCAGCTCCTCCTTCACGAGGTCGCGCAACTCGAGCGCTTCCGAGCGAAAGGAATCGCGTGGAGGAGACGGCGGGTCATTGAACTGGAGCTCTTCGCGGATTATTTGACGTATGAGGGCGCGTAGGTCCACGTCCCCCTGTGGTTGCATAGCAAGACCATTTGCTTGCAGACGGACGGCTTGCAGTTCGTCCAGGCGCTGACAGGTTGTCTGGATATCGCTGATGGTCGAAGGATTTTGAATTACAAGGGCGTTGAAGGCAAAAGGTGCTATGCCCTTCAAGACATGGCGAACCTTGTCGGCCTTCGGCATGCTTGTATCCCCACGGCGACATAGAGCGAGAACGTCCTCTTTGTAAGACGCATACGTCTCCTCAGGGCCTTGAAGGCGACTGGCCAGCTTCCTTTTCGCCATGTCTGACCGAGCGGTTGGCCTACCGAATATCTGGCGCAGCTCCTGACAAAAGGTGGCCCAGTCGGCGAGCCGGTGGTTGTTGTTAAGAAACCATGTTTGTGCCACCTTGTCCAAGGAAAACCCAATGTTCTCTAGCTTCGCCACGCCATCCCAACGGTTAAACGCACTGACTCGAGTAAACTGATCCAGCCAGTCTTCAACGTCTTCATGGTAGAGCCCGACGAAATGAGGAGGATCGCGCTGGCAGCTGGTGATAGCAAATGCCAGAGGCGCAGCAGGGTAGGTGCCAGCGGGACTGCTTCGGGCCTCACGCTGCGTCGCTGCTACAGGCAATCGCCTACCTGAACGGAGCTCCAGGGGTCTGCTTGGAAGGCGTTGAGGACGGCATCGAGCGCAACCTCCACCACTTGTAAGGGCCTTGATTAATCGGTGAGGAAAGGCGTTTATTATACGAATGCGCCGTCTCGGAACACCGGACCAGCAACCAACGATGATGAAGATCAGTTTCGTAGAAGACGAAGCGTTCCTCGATATGTTTGGTGATGGGGATAATGGGGCAGTGAAATAAATGATTTTCTACGCTTCGGAGCTTCGAGCTCACAATATATACATGTTACAAGATTTAAAAGATATTTGAACGTCACCTACATACATCATGCAGGAGACGGTGGCAACGCCTTTCGGAGAGAGTTTGTCTTAACTATAAACAAGGTGCAGCTCAATACGCCACCTGGAAGCAGGCCATTCTTCTGCACGTGAACGTTTGAAAGTGATGAACCGACTCTGACTAAAAATGTTTGTTCAGACAGGTAACTGGAAAGAGTGTTCAGCATGTTACCTGTTACACCATATGATTTTAGGCCTGCAAGAACGCCATACGCCATGCCGTATTATAGACTTTCTCGATATCAAAAATACTATCATACAGTACTGTTTGTGTATAAAGGCATATTTAATGTATGATTCCAATGGGACTAGTTGATTATTTGTGGATCGCCCTGCCCGGAAGCCTGCCCGGCAGCTTTCTAGAAGACCATTGTACTCAAGAAAGTACACGAGCCTACGGTTTACGATCTTCTCGAGAAGCTTAAACAGGCAGCTTCTCAGGGCAATGGGTCTATAGCTGGAGGGAGAGGAAGGGTCTTTCCCTTGTTTCAAGAAAGCCATGACTATGGCCTCCCTCCAAGACCTTTGAAGGTGCCCCGAAAGCCAAATGTGGTTGTACAGGTGTAGGAGCGTCTCAATAGTGTCTGCGTGTAGGTGTTGTATCACAGCGTATGTAATGTCTGGCCCTGGAGCTGAAGGCTTACAAGTGGCAAGAGTAACCTTCAGCTCATGAAGTGTGAAGTCAGAGCTGTAAGCAGCTTTTGTCTTATTCTTGTCATCTAAAGGCTTCTTTCGTGCAGATGTTTTGTACTGCATGAAAGTGTTAGTGTAGTGTGCTGAGACACGTGTTGAAGTGTTGTGCGAGTGTGTTAGCCTCATCTACGAGTGTGTCCCCTGTAGTACTTACAAGGGGCAGGCTTGGTGTCTGCTGTCCTTTTAGTTTTCTTATTCGTGTCCAGTCATTGTGTGTGTCAGCGTACGAGTTGATAAAAGTGAGGAAGGCGCGCCAACTTTCCCTTTTCGCCTCACGACGAACCCGCTTCCCAAACGCCTTTGTCCGTTTAAAATAAATGACATTATCCGACGTGGGGTACCGACGGAGGATACCCCACGCCTTGTTCTGGGCCTCTCGTGCCCGCCTACAGTCCTCATTCCACCACAGCCTCGTTTGATTGTGTGGGGCACCGGAGGCGTGGGGAATGGACTTCTCAGCGGCGTCGAGGATGCGCGCCATGATGAGTTGGGCTGCTTCCTCAACGTGTAGGTGTTTTATGGATGTTCACTGTAGTTTAGATGCTTCTGTGCATGTACTCCAGTTTGCGTTTGATTCATTAAACCTGTTGTGGGAAGATGGACTGCTCGGGCCTTGACCTATATACGTTAGTTAAGTGGGGAAGTGGTCACTACCATATGGGTCCTTGCCCACACCCCAATCAGGGACCAATAGCCAAGTCAAGATGTGAGTATGTATTGTATCTTACGTTATGGTATCTAGGCTGTTTTTGTTAAAAGGGCATGCTCCAGAGGATGTAAGAAACTTCTCTATCAGGTGACCTCGGGCATCCGCTCAGGAGGAGCCCCAAAGAGAATTGTGCGCAATAAGGTCGCCCATGAGAATGTATGGTTCGGGTAGCTGGTCCATCGATGCCTCGAAATCAGACCTCAGAAGTGCAAAATCAGGAGAGATGTAAATGAAGCATACCGTTATCAACCTATTAAATATTATCGTACGCATTGCTACAGCCTCAAGGACAGTGTATAAAGAGAGAGGGTTGCATTCTGATGATTTCTGGGCGACAATAGCCACACCACCCGAAGACTGTGTGCAGCCAGCCCTGTCCTTTCTGAATACCATCTAGCAATTTAGGAAAATTGTATGTTTGGAATTGCGGTGAGTTTCTTGGAGACACGTGGTACTTGGCTGATTGGCATGCAGCATTTCATACATATAGTCAAGATACACATATTCAAGGCCTCTGCAGTTCTATTGGATGATGTTTTCTATTACCATTATTTACATGTAGGATGACAGGAGTGTGTGTGTTTATGCGTTGTCTTTCGGGGATTGTACTCTCGGTAGGTGCTTTTTTGGGTCTTTCAGTTGACTTGGACGTAGGAGGCCGCTCCTTGCGCTGCGTTGCAGGCAGGCCAGACATCCATCTCCTCATCAGATGTCAGAGGAGTGCCCGACGGATCGGGCCTCCCTGGACTTGGCCCCACTTCGGGGGCCCTTAGTTTGAGCCACCCCCACCGCGGGCGTGTGGGGCGCCAGAAGTGGCAGGGCCGGTGCGATGACGCTGGGAGCCGATGCGGCGCCCCCGGTGTCCATCCCCTCGGCACCATCCAACGTACTCGAGTACGGGGAGGCAGTGGCGGGAGCGGCATCTCTCCCGGCAGAGACGGTTGGCACCACAACCGCTGCTGCCTCAACAATCGCCGTGGTGATGGGTTGGGCTGCCTAAGGCAACCCAGTAGGGAGAGGGGACGGGACCAGGTCCCATTGGTGGTAATGGGTTCCCGCCGAAACGAGAGGCCGCTCCGCCCCCCGGCGAGCCGCGTCGGTTTACCTCCCCAGGGGGAAAGAGGCGAACCTCTTTCGCTCCTCTGGGAAGGTGGTTTTTTCCATTATCTTTACGTTAATAATTTTTTGCTCTAGTTGAAACTTTTCACAAGCGAGTGAGTATGCGCCGTGTGGACCCTGGCAGTTCGGGCAGGTGAAGTTGGTAGCAGTGCAATTGTCTGATAGATGATCATTCTGGGCGCATTTGGCACATGTTGTTCTGCCACGACAGGAGTTGGTACCATGCCCGAACCTCTGGCACTTAAAGGAGCGCCCCGGGTTTGGTATGTACGGTCGGACAGAACAACGAATGAAACCTGCGTTCACATGCGCGTGCAGTGTGCAGTGGTCAAAAGTCAGTATCGGGTGTTTCGTGGCTATTTCTTGGTTGTCTCTCCTAATGACGATACGCATTACTGCTGTCACGCCTTGGTCTTTTAATCCTTCGAGCAGATCGGTCTCTGTCTCGGTTAAGAGATCTGGCTCAGATATCACACCCTGGGAGCTGTTGAGGCTGCGGTGGGGTGTGACACTGAAGTCCGGATCTGCCATGCGGGTTTGGGCCAGGAGATATGTGTCTTGCTGCTGCGTCTTGACTTCAACCAACACTTCGCCTGTTCGTAGTTTTTTTTTCCTCGAAAGATTTGCCAATGATTCCTTCAACGAACTTGGAGACAAGAAATACAGACTGGGAAGAGGTGGGTATTGATTTATCTACTGATTGGAGAACCAAGAAACGCAGATAGTTGCCAGGTTTCGAGGGTTGATGGCAGGAAGAGATGGAAAAGATACTTCGGTACCGACCCTTTTCAGGGTCCGGTCATGTTTGTAGGGGGTTTTCGATTTACCATATGGCATAGGAAATAGCAATGGCGGGGGTACTTTTTCGCCCAGGTTACCCTGATACCGAGAGAGGTCCCAGAGCTCCCTGCATGGTAAACAGACAGGAAGCCCATCCGCCGGAGTTTGACCTGAGCTTCGACGGCCACAGTTTGAGGTTTCTACCCTTCACCATAAAAACACATCACCACAGTAGGTTACATTTTATGTTTGGGGCTCGGGAGATGCAATCTCGCCAATACCCTCACCAAGATTACTCAAGGTGCCCCGAGAGGGGCATGTTAGGCTTTTTGAAAGACGACTTAATAATGTCAGTGGTGAAAAAGGATGACGCCTGTTTGATAGAATATACGGAGATTTATTCGGAGGATATTCGAAGATGCTGCGACGTAATGTTATGGCCAAAGCAGGAGGGGCTCATTATAGACAATAAACCAAATGAGAAAAGTACAGAACATATAAAAATAAAGCGAATAAAGCATTCTCCACAATAGTGCAAATTCAAGCAATGCGAAATTTAATACCAAAAAATTACGCAGGATTCGGGCAGAAAGATCATTATACTCACACAGTGTGCAAATGACGAAGGACAGCATCAAACGAAAAGGTTCGCAGGTCTTCCTAAGAAAGAATACATGTCGTCAGCTACTGATACATATATACATACAATAATACATACATACATTTATAAATACATACATGCACGCATGCATGGATGCATACATAAGTACATACACACATACTAACATAAATCATATTAGAGGCAAAGCACACAAATAAATCTGTACAGTAGCCTGGACCTTTAGGATAATATCGGACGATAAAGTAGTCAAGAGGAGATAGACATCCCACCAATCACTACAGAAGAATTAAGGAAGGCTTTTAAACAAATGCAGGGGGCAAAGCACCTGCTGAAGATCAGATAACGACAGATTTCTTGAAGGATGGCGGGACATTGTACTAGTAAAACGGGTGAACCTGTACACGCAATGTCTAATGACCACGAGTGTACCGGGATATTGGAAGAACGCGAACATCACCCTAATTCATAAGAAAGGTGACATGATCAACTTCAAAAATTACAGGCCGATCAGCTTACCATCAGTAGTCTCTAAAGTACTTATAAAAGTAATCGCTAACAGAATTTCTGCCACCTTAGATTTCAGTCAACCTAAAGAACAAGCAGGGTTTTGTTAATGCTTTTCAACAATGTACCATATTCACACGATCAATCAGGTTGTAGAGAAGTGTTCAAAGTATACTGCACTCCTATATATAGCCTTCATTTATTATGAGAAAGCATTTGACACGGTCGAAGCCTCAGCAGTCACTCAGGCATTACAGAACCAGGCTGTAGACGAGGATTATGTAAGAATACTAGAGGATATCTACAATGGGTTCACAGCCACCGTCGTCCTCCATAAGCAGAGCAGTAAAATACTATAAGGAAGGGCATCAGACAAGGAGACACAATCTCTCCAATGTTATTCAGAGCATGTCTACAAGAAGTATTCAGAACATTGGTTTGGGAACAGGCGGGAGCAAGGGTTAACAAAGGATACCTCAGTAACCGCAGTAATTGCAGTAACAGTACGATTCTCCTTGTGAAGAGTTGGAATCCAACCGCCGAGCTTCCAAGACCGCGCTTTCACTCAGCACCACAGAAACATCCACCGGCTCCATGGCTCCCGCATTGTCGCATCTGTTTGCCCTCTACTCATCACTGTGCGTCTTCTCACTTCAACCCTTAATTTTATGCACCCATGGCGTTTCCGCCCTGTGTCGTGCAACCTGTATTTTCCGATACTTGAAAAATAAGGGTTCCAAGAAGGGCAATTCTGCAGAGCTTTTTTATTTGCAAAAGTGCGGGTGGGGAAAATTTTATGGCGACGCGTCGAAAACTGCTTTAATGACTGTAGCCCAAGCATTAGTGACTAAGCTTTAATGGCCATAGAACGATGCATATTATTAGCAGCATTTCCACAGGAGAAGCTAACAGCAATTTAGTTACTTTAAATCAAAATATCCGATGTCAATTGCAAGTACATCGTACGCATGGTTTCTTAGAATGCTGCTTCTGCTGTCATTTGGAAAGCCTTCTGCCAACTTGTAATCAATCTTTTCGTCAAGTGTATAGTGTTCACGTATGCCTAAAATTTAAACAAAAATTTATGCTGTATTCCATGCGACACTGGGATCACCAGGAATATCGTCGAATATGAATAGCTGGTGAGGCTGCACTTGGGAGTACAGCGGCATTAGAACGGTAGCCTACAGCAACCAGAAGCCGCAAATCAGACAACTTCATCAAGCGGAACAAGCACAAAAGAGTGCACAGACAGACAACTACACATAGTAACAACCCCGATGTATACTTAAGACGATACACTACTGACTCATACAAAAGAGTTACTGAAATCGCCATAGCAAGGTTACGGGTTGGCCACACCCATGCAACCACACAAGACTGCTCACTGAATATCGAATACCCCGGCGCACAGATGCGGAGAGCGTCTAGCCGTAATAAACGTTCAAATTCGACGCATAGCACTCGGCACAGCAGGACTCAAACAATCCTCATATTTTCATAAACAACATCTTTTGCTACACTCAGTATAATTTTCAGCCGGCGATGGTATGTTTTCTCATACACAGGTTTTTAGGTTTTTAATGGAGTCAAAATTTTTCAGCTTCTTTATATCACGCTTTAGCATCTGGGCCCTACAGAGCAGTCATGCTATTTTAACCGTTCAGTTTGTAACTCCCTGAATTTAGCATGTATTCTTAACAGCATTGTTATTTAATTTTTGTTTGTTCGGTTGCTGTTAGCACTTTCATGGCTTTGAGCAATAACACCCGCATAATTATTGTAAAGAACAGATTCCCTTGTTATTCCTGTATTTGTGTGCATAATGCATGTGTGCATAATGTTTGGTCATCGTAAACTTGAGCTATACGTTTTGACTGCCGGCTCATGATAATAGCGGCTTGCCATAAGACAAAACTGGTCATAAATGCTAAATGACATCAGACGGCTAGCATACAGATGATACGGTTTTGAACGGTTTCTATTTCGGTGTGATTCAGTGAGTTCGTAGCACTGATGGCTGTCACAGCTCGCGCTGACGCCCAGCCTAATAGTAAATCGGCGGTAAAAAGCATAGCCCACGGTACGACCAGGGAGCCCCATGCTTAAATTGCCAATTGCAGAAGCTTGCCTTGAGCCCATACAACTCACGCATAGGCGGTGCAGCATGGACAGAATTGGAAGTGGAGAGATAGATTGCTACCATTCGCGTGTTCAAGGCACCTTCACAGCGAAAGTTGCCTCTGACACTTATCTCCGTCTAAGATGATGTGTGGCATTTCTTTTCAAATTTCTCTGTAACAAGTAGAGTGTCTCTACTTCGTCCTAAACATTTCGTCCTCACACAATCAATTTTCACTACTTTTTCCTTTATTATATATCTGGCTCCTTTTCTTGCAGGGTCACGGAGGTTCATTTTCCCCGCCGATTCTGTTGGTGAGAAAAAGACAGGAATATTTATTTTGTTTTGGAATATTGCACGAGATGACGTACCGCTCGCTGTACGTTGCGAGGTCTGTTACTACAAAAATATCACGCCATATCCACGGAATGAATAATGATAAGTGGGGCGAAGCTCGAGAGGGGGAGATCATCGGTAACCGTAACTCTCCCGTGAAAGTTCGCCCATTACATCATTAAGAAAGACGTAAGACTGTGTGCGTACATTGTACAAATCAACTTTTATTTTCGGAGTCAATGCTCCCAGACCCAGACCTGGTGAAAGACCCCGCGCCATCGAGGACTACCCCGCACCTCCACCACAATTTGTCACGTAGGATGGGACACAACGGTAAAGAAATAACTTTTATTTAGGGCGAACTTGTGCCCGAACAAGACGAGAGGAAACGAGCAAAGGTCCTTGCGTCTCGTTCGATCTCCGAGAACGACTGCCTGCGTTCGTGGCGTGATCTCTTGCGTGATCTCCCCCTCGCAGTGCACGTGCGCTCGCGCCTCCGTTGGCGAACACAGACAAGCTCGCACTCCCGGTGCCGAGTTTGCGCTGCCGGTTGCAGCCGGTTCTTGCGCGTGCAACGCCACTTTGCGACATTTCCGAAAGCATGCGGTGGTCACGTACCACGAGACACAAGGGATGGACAGACCCATGACTTAAGGAGCTTCGCCCCTAAAAGCCACTGCTTATAAATAAAGGGTTGTCGCATGGTTAACTACTCGGTAAACCCCTTAAAACTGTGGAGCTCTCAAACAAGCAGGCGTCTCCGCAGAGATAGAACAATTGCTGCAGATAATTTCTGGCTCCAATCGGGCCACCGCCACAATTAGAATCTGGAAGCGTTTGGGACTCAATCCTTTAAAAGTACGGTAGCTGAGTATTTAGCCTTCAGCAGTGAAAGTAAACACAACAGCGCTTATGCAGCAGAAGGCAAACAGTGCGTTGTAAAGTAATAAAAAGCTAGTGCACTTTGTGCAAGCTAATTAATCGTTGAAGAAAAAAATAGTCAGCGATTATTCTCTAAGAAATTGGACTACCACAGATTTTTTGGCACACGACTCAAAGGAAACCGAGAAATATGAACATAGGTACTATTTAATTCATTGAAAAGTAGTTATTTGTGACAAGTAAATAAAATTTGTAGCCGTTTTAGCGGCCGAATTTAAAGACATTTTACTTGTAAGGTATCTTTCAAACAAGGATTACACTCACTTTCTTAGCTATACTCCTCCCGTAGATGCGCATGTACTGACAACAGCCGGAAAATAACTAATAATTACAACTTCACTGGTGTCAAATAACCAATTAAAACAAGTAACAAGCATTCCGAGTACTGATGGAGTCATCTAAGAAGCGATTTTTCACAAAGTGTCTAGAAGGTTTTTACAAAGTAACAGTTACAGCCGTTATCCTTTTAGCCTTAGCTATAAAGGTGACTTTGGAGGAAGGCGTTTTTGCTTGCAAACTTGCAAAAATTGTGAAACCTTAGCAATATCTACACTGGCTTTAAAAATGTCATGTATTTTGCTATGCCAAACACATAAAGCTGTCTGAGTGACCATTTTCTTGGCCAGTAGTCATTTTTAGGCTATAGGAAAGGATAACGGCAGGTAACCGAACAGTTCAACCTAACAACGCACCAAAATGCTCAACTAAGGGGTTCTTTCAAAATTTACGCTTATGCCTCATTGAGCAAAACGGGTGCCAAATCTCTTTACAGGTGCCTCTGCAGCACCTGTGCAGACATATCAACGTGCGGTGCGGCGACATGATGTCAAGTTCCTGGCTCATTAATAAGAACAGCGCGACGCCTTGTCGTAATCTGTAAGGCAGAACCAGTTTGATATGATATAGGGCTTTCATTCTAAAACCCTCAGGGTGAGGCACCCTATTTACAAATAAACAAATTGTTGGAGTACTGTTCAGAACAGGGCCAGTTAGGAAGAAGCTAAATAGGGAGTGCTAGTTGAGGGACCCTCAAGTAAATTTTTCTTTGCGTTCTCAACTTACCACAAAAAATGTGTCATGCGGAGGTCCCGTTCTAAGCTTACGCGCTTAATTAGACCCATTATGATAGCAAGGTGAGTGTAATATGCGATAACCCCAAATCGCAATTTAGGTGGTTTACATTCATGGCGCTAAGTCTGCGCACATTGCACGGGAAGACAACAAAAAAGAAACTGCGCTGGCCTTCACTTCGTTTGTTGTGTGCTCGTGTAGTATACGCAAGCTATCCGCCAGAATATAAACGCCCCATTCAGTCGCACTCTCACCTCCACCGCTTCTCACGTCACCAAAGACCACAAGCTGAGTAGCCTGCATAATTCTGCGTAACTCATTTCTAACATTGAAACCACCGCAACCTCTGTGCCAAAAAGTAGTTTATATGAACACATAAGCTATGTGAGGATACACATCTTTACTGCTTGGGTTATATGAAAAGGGACTAAAAGGAGCGCTACATTAATACGTCTTTTTATCTTGGCGGCCGATGACCACGCCTAGCTGTCGTCCTCCTCTGCAGCCGTTCCTGATAAGCTAATGCTATGCACTTCCTGTGAATTCGTAAATACACATTAAAGAGGTAAAATGTACCATTTGGCAGCCAATAATATTGAAAAATTCGCGTTACTATAGATTTAAATGTAAAGCCAGTTGATGCACAATGTCAAGCTACGAGGGTAGGCAGTTGAGCCCTTCTGTGAGACAGACTAATCTGCAGGTAGTAAGGCAAGTACGAAGTACGCCAGTATGATAAAAAACTGACGGGCAGCTTTAAAAGATTTAGCATTGAGGACATGCATTGACCGACCAAAAAAAAGGTATTGGAATACGTTTTTTTAACAATCATGGGCATAGGGCATGAAGGGCCGTCGCAATCTCACTCACTGGGCCCGCGTATTGCGCCGCACCCGTGAAGATTTTGAAACGTCTGCGCCTGTTATACTAAGGCACATTCCACCGGGTAGGATGAGCTCATTACTGAGCAACGCCCAGCACCCACTTGACGTTCCCAAACGATCCACTCGCCGCATAGTCATGTTCTGTCGGCCACCGCAACTCCCTCGGACACAACCAACTCAACCACAGTTTGTCTTCGTGGACGCTTCATGGCAGCGCGATTTACAAACGGCGTCACTAGCGGCATTTACATACGTACACGGTGAACACACAACCCGAGACTTTGACATGGCCATACCACCTGCCGCCACAGATCCGGGGCTTTGCGCCATCAAGAAAAGGTCCATCTGGCTCTCCGCCTGCTAGCAGCTGATCCAGGCCCGTTCCGAAGCGTCACCATATTTTCGGACAGCACAGAAGCTTTACAGGCTGTTATTGGACCACGCAGACGGCACACTGTGGCTCACCACATCAAATGTTCCTGTGCAGCGCTGCGACTGTGCACTGTCATAACAGTCACAATACGCTCAACACCCGGGCACGCACGACCCCTCGGTACTGAGTGGGCCCATATGCTGGCGAGCGAGGCTTGTCAGAATTTCCTCCCGCAGCTTGACGGCACCCTTGCCGAGGAGTTCTGCTTTGATACCTATGGCGAATGCGGAGACCGCAAGGAGCACCGCCGTGACCACCTCCTATCGACAGTGTCCACCAACCTGTACCCAGTGCCTCCTGGGATTCACCGCGCCGCACTGGTCTTCCTTATTCGTGGGTGTTCTCGATACACGTAAACTGATGACATCGTGGCAAGGTGGAGGCACACCTTGACCAGAACACGACGGGGTGGCAGTTCCACCACAGCAGCTTCCAGAGGTCTGTCCTCTGAGGCAGCATCACCCACCGAACCTTTGCACGTCTGCTATGCATGTTGGGATGCGTGGAAGCCCACCATAAACCACATTGTACTATGGGACTAGATAGGTCTCATGGGGCCACGCTGAACACATTGGCCTGCCTGGGTCCTTGCTTACGCAGACTGAACTCGTCCAAAGGGCCGAATCAAAGATACTTTATCCGCATTGTGGTGGTCCGTCCATGACTCCTCCATGTTAGATCATTTTTGATGTCTTCGTCTTCCCTCCCACCCTTTTCACCCACGCGGCCTTGAGCCGCCCTACCAATAAATGTTCGTTTATTGTTGTGGTCGTATTGGAATACCTGCTCTAATAGCTTGCTCGAGTTTAAATAAACATTACGGTGATCAACACAATCACCCAGCAACGAAATGGAAGATTGATATAAAAACACTCACCTGGAAAACTTAAGTTCAAACAAAATTATTGTTTGCGCCACATCCCATACCGTGTAGGACACTAAACTGCTGTGCGAACACAAAAACAGTGGTCGACAATTGGTAAAGGGCAGAGTAAATCTACGTTAGAGAATAAAAAGAACGAAAAGATTGGGTTCAGGAATTTGGTTTATGATTACGGTATATATTCGGGCACATAATGAGCGACGGTGGCCATAGCGTTGACATTGTGAATGACAACCCATATTATTTTAAGAAATTACGACCAGTTTGAAGACGAAAAGAGGGAAAGTTCCTTGAAAATTAGGGGGTATAATAAAAACACAGAATTATGTAAGATTAAAGCACGAGGGTACCTACCTGAATTGAGAAATCTAAAAATAAATTAACTACACAAAGCTATGAACATTCATTCTTGTAAAGTGGCAAAAATACTCCAGGATCAGGAAGGGCACGAGGAGAAAAAAGGAGTTTCGTATTTATAGAATAAGGACATGTTTCAAAAGTTTAGGATAACTACAAGGCTTCAAAATACTGAACTTATCCTACTCTAGGAGAAAAATGGCTTCCTGACGTTCGTGGTATTATGACACCAAAGTAATTTTAGACTAAATGACCTAAAATTGAATACCTCCTGGCGAAGCGAAAAACAGAAAAAAAACTGACAAAATATTCTCCAACTCATAAATTTTATATTTCACTTTGCGCAGCACATCCGCTACCTTAACTTTTCTTGCAGGCTGGCAGGCTATACAGTCATAGCTATCATCAAAATTCATTCACCTTCATTGCTATCTTCAAATTTTCTCTCTGATTGTTAAAGTGGAGATAAGTGCTACGCAAAGGCCTCGCATACCTCCCCTTTCGGGAACGATTTTACATTTTTATCAGAATTGTGCATCCGCTTTTATCTGAGCCGGAACATTACCGCAGAAAATGATAGGGCTCCCTTTAGAGCCTTGTACAAGGCATTCGTCATAAAGCCATTCATAGCGGGTAGGATACTTCTGATCAGTTTTCTGCATACTGCAAAGTACCAATTCTTACGACTATGTCTCTCGCGTAATTCCTGGGAGCGCCATTTGTTGCGAATTGGCTTCTGTATTTAAGTTGAGACCCAACCATAAAATTTTGATTTCTGGGAGATGGCTTTGTGATCAATTTGTCTTTACCATCTCTGCATATTGGCGCAAAAGAAAACAGAACTGTATACGGTTTTAATGCGAAAAAGTTGACACAAATCATGGCCACGCAACAGGTTGCACAATCCTACGCAATTCCGGACAACACCTTCAAACCTTGGTTTGAGTCGCGCATTCTGGAATCTTGAGGACAGCATAAAGTTATGAGAAAATTGTACGTAGAACTTGTCAACTAGCACAACTTGACCCCTAAAAAATAGTAACCGAGCCTATCGACGGCCGCCTATCGAGCTAACCACTCCGGTTAAGTCAAACACCTGTAGCTACAGCCCTTTTTAACAGTCTCCCTATTGCATGTCAGCAACCTACTACCTTTCAGCCCGTTCCTGATCGTCGGATAAGTGATATCAAGGTTCACCGCTAACCGAAAAATATGCACGCTAACCTCCATCCTTGCCGGCGGGAAGCGGAAAGCCAGATGAATGCGACGATTTATGTAATGCAGGCAGATTTCGCCTATTCGAACGCCAATACCTAATCTAAAACTAAATACAAAGTAGCCAGTCACCACAATGACCACAACAATCACTTGTGGATCAATAAAGACATCATGAATGCGGGTTTCTGAAGAGTTAGAAATCGTGTTACCCCTCTCTCATACGAAGCACGCAGTCATTTTCACATGTTTTCAAGCTGGCTGCAGAAGCTTGCTAGCGAGGAGCATGGCCGCCTCTTTTTTAACGTTAACCAGGTAAAGTTATCTACCCGGCCTTAAAGTAAGCCTGATCTGGGCGTTCCGCCATTCCTTGCTTTGGGGCAACAGTTTTGCTCATCAGGAAGTTTGCGCCATCTCACTCCAGTCTTCTGAAAAGACCACATCGCCTATCCCCGTCGTAATTGCGAGACATTTTTCAGCATTAGCGGTCTGAAAGGCAAAACGCCCCTCTCCATAACCTTACGCTCTCCAAAAAAGAAGAATCGCTACTCCGCAGAACACAAACCAATACTTGTCTTCAGCCAGTTTGCCTACGACGTGTTTCTCCTCAATACACTTCGGATTGTTTGTTCTGTTCATAACGCGGTACTCTACATTGTAATATAACGCAATACGAGCACCATCCTAACCCTCTTACTATCAGATCCCCTCTTCCCACCTCTGAGCTGTCGGAGAATCCGGTGACCATCAGTCGTCTGAACGTCCAGAAACTACTGGCCTTCTGAGCGAAGGCTCCCTGCTCATCTCAAGCTCCCTGGACTAGGGAACCACTTCCACTTCAGCAGCTCAAACTAACGTTTTCTCTCACCACATCTACTACTCCAAGGAAATAGCTCGCAAGAGCCCCATTGACTATACGACCATTTATATTTTAATTTTAAAATATTATCAGCAACATTTGTGGTCGTAGTATGGCGATAAATGTGATTAGTATGATCAGCTCAAACAAGCATTACGCCTTCCTGCGTAGATAGGCGCAGTCACTTTGAAATGCACCAATCAACCAGGTAGGCTTCAAGTTAAAACCATCAATGTCAACTTTGCATCACGAGTAATAATCTTGTTTTCGAGTGCAGCTAAATAAACCACAAGTACACTACCATCATACATTGGGGGAAAATAATAGCAGCGAATAAGGCCGTGTTAGCCATTCCTCCCAGCTGCTAAATCCATGGTCAGATCGTATAACTTTCGAGGACCTTTCTTGGACATATTATGTCAGCTTCCTGTAAGTTCTTTTGCGGCTTACATAAAGACAGACTATCCGCTTGAAAAGTACAACCGAATTCTACTGTAATCGTTCAGCCAAATCGCTTTAGCATGCGATAGTCATAGGCGTTACGTTTCTAAAGAGCGCCCAACTTTCGGTTCAAATGTCCCCTCGTATTTTTGTAATACAGCTTAACTGCCTGTATAGCCACGTAAAGCGTCTATGTCGGCAAGAAATTATTTGAAACGGCATTAAAAAAATGAACACCACTAAAAACGGTGGAATACATAGGCAGTTGCCCAAACTTTTAGTACCCTAGGTGTTTGCTATTCAGGTTAAGGTGGAATGAGCTGTACAGCCGCGAATATTTTGTCAATATAAAGGGAGCATCAACCGTTTCGGCAATCCGCGCCGCAAGACGGAGCGACACGTTAAATTCGGTGAGAGTTGCCGCATGCGCACTAAGCACTGGCAGCGGCGGCTTTTGTGTGCTAGGCTCTTCCATGAGCAGAACGCTGCCCCCAATTTTTCTCTTCGCTTATCAAATTGCCTACCAAACAGCCGCTAACGGTGCAAAAAGGGCAAATGAAAGTGACTAATAGTACAGTCGTCAAAACTGTTAACAACAACAAAGAACGAGGTGCCAGCGTATGCACAGAGCGGCAGCTTACGATAGCGCTCGGGCTGCTAAGCCAGGCTGTGCGCATGCGCTGATGCCCCCGAGTGCAGTAAAGCCGCATCGTGAGTGCTGATAACCAGGCGCCTAAGATGCAGCTGTCGCTATCGTGAGCTGCCACTCTGTGCGTAGGAAGGCACCTCGTGTTTTGTTGTTGTTAACAGTTTTGACGACTGTACATGCTAAGCATTCTGCAAGCTAATCTTGAAATGCACGTTTTTAGCGGTTTGTGTAACATTGGCGCAACGGCCCTGCTCGTGAACAAAGACAGCGAGTATGCAAAGCAATGTGATAAGCGCAGAGAATGATTCGGGGCGGCACTGTGCTCCTGGAAGAGCCTAGCATGTGACGGGTGCTTGATTGATTGGGGGGGTTTAACGCGCCGACGCAACGTAGGCGATGAGGCGCGCCGTAGTGGAGGGCTCCGGATTAATTTTGACCACCTGGGGATCTTTATCGTGCGCCGAAATCTCGAACACACGGGCGTTTTTGCTTTTCGCCTCCATCAGAAAAGCGGCCGCCGCGGCCGGGAATCGAACCCGCGACCTCGTGCTCAGCAGCGCAACGCCTTAGCCACTGAGCCACCGCGGCGGGTATGTGACGGGTGCCACAGCCAGTGCTCATGGAGCATGCATAAACTGCCGTCGTCGTATTTGCCGTGTCGCTCCGCCATGCGGCGCGGGTCAACAAACAGTCGACGCTCCCCGGATATTGACCAAAAATTGGGCGGTTTTACGTTTACATCGCTATGTGTCACCAGTCAACTTAATGAGTTTTTGCACGACAGGCGATTCAGAATTACGAGCAACGCTGCAACAAAACGGCCTTTTCCGGCCAGTGCTTTAGGTGCGGTGTTCAGATGGAAATTCTTCGGCCGTAGCCTTTGTAGCGGGTAACTGGTGCGCTGGCGAAGGACCGGCGGCCTTTGCCGTCAGGCTTCCGCCGACACCGCTCTTTGTGTGTACTTATACAGTATGCCCTCTCTAATTTTTTGTTCCTCCTGCGCAACTAGCAATCAACGACTTAAACAAATTACAGTCCTTGTACACTGCCGTTGTACTTCTCTTCATTCGTTGCCAAAACCTGTCTTTCCAATGTGAAATTGTATGCCTCGTCTTCTATTGCTTTGGGGTTTTGCAGCGTAGGCAATATTGCCTATTTGTTATGCTTTTTAAGCCTGCTTAGTTACACAGCCACAGACTAGGCTAATCAAAATAGTGAGCTAATGTAGCTGCCGTAAAGACACGGGAAGTTATATTGTGCACGGAAAGATTATTGTCATTCCCCAAATAAAATACCGCGGGAAGAAATTATGTTTACAATACTTTCTACTCAAGGAGATCGTCGGCGAAATGTCGGCGTTTTTGTTTACAATACTTTCTACTCAAGGAGATCGTCGGCGAAATGTGGCGTTTTTGTAGTAGCCGACTGATCTCTTCATTGTAAGGACAACTTTTAACTTGTTGCCTTTCACAGCTAACATAAAGTTTGTGTGCCATAAAGACGCATTTTTGCCCAGCGCTGCCTTTCATCACGAGCTCTTGAAAACAACAAAAAAACAAATATAATATCTTGAATTTCTCCCAATCTAACAATAAGAGCTCACTAGAAAAAAATGACAAAGCGAACGAAAAATGCACAAACCTAGGCCGAAAAACAAAGACAAAACACAGTCTCGAGTCAACGCTCACAATATGGCAAAAAAAACCTATCAATAACAGAATACATGTACAGCTTAAGATGAAGGAGAACCCTTCTATGCCAATACAAGACCATTTTATCTGCTGAACAGTCACTCACCTGAAAGCAAGAGAGAAAGAACGACAACGGCTGAGACAACGACTGGAGTTTGGACATTCTCGAAAACATGGCCGTAACAGACGAGATCTTTGCCGGCTGCGTAATATTCTTGGCGGCAGCTTCCGCGGACAAAAATAATAGAGTACTTCACGGCCATAACAAATAATAAACAAAACATGAAATGCACGCTTTCGCGGCCACACACAAAGCTCAAGACATGAAGGACGGTATTAAAACCAAAAAAGGGTAGAGGAGCTACGCAAAAGATCGTGTAAATAAAGAATGCATCGGATGGACAAAACGAAAAAATATTGAACAAAACAAAACAAATATTGCTACAGCAACATCACCCGCGCTCAATTGAACAAAAATTGCTGAGGCCCTGAATAAACGCGTTGATATAATTATTTTTCTTTAGAAGACGTAATAATCAATAACACAACTGAACGTATAATCCTAACTTCATTCTCTAGCAAAGGCCCAGACAAGTTGGTTCAGCGCATTAACAAGAGTAAACTGACTACAGCAGTGCGAGGGAAGAGGCGAAAACCAAGACCGATCGCGTACACGGTGGCAGGTAGAATAAAACAGCCAAGTCCTCACCGTATAGAAGGCCCGTCTGTCTTTTCAGCCCGAGAGAACGGCATCCACCATGCTCTTGAACGTTGCCAGCTCAAAGCATAGCCGAAAACAAGAACATTAAACATATACAGGCCGTCCGGTGGCACGATTGCAGTCCTGTCACGGTTGCGGTCATAAATTTCCATTGACCAATTTTCAGCCTTACAAAGAAATGGAATAATTTGAGTCGGGCAGGCGGTTTAATGGGGTCGCCAATATTTTTGTGCGCCTCACTCTGTTCAATCTGAGTTTATGATGGCAGAAACGGAGTAAATTCATTTTCCGGGCGTGTACAACGGGTGCGCCCTTTGCACTTTTAGATGATTGAATAACGTCGACATTCAGCACATTAATTACTTACTTTTTGCGCGCTCCGTTGGGGCACTGTTTAGTACGCTGCCAAACAGGCCGGCCAGGTTCATTCGTTATAATGCGGTGTTTCGCTAGACGACTTTGACGCACCTTAAACTTCACGGAGAATCAACCAGAAAAGTCACGTACCAGGCCCATTAACATATCTTTTTTTATATATCGCCGAGAGATTTGGGTTACTTTCTATTATGTAGAACGACATCGCCCCTCACTGAACCGGTGGAACCGTCCAGATGCATCATGGCGTCTAAAGATAAAGGTTGATAACCCGGACCCATTTGTGGATACTCCTTTCAGACCTGCGGAACTCCAGGCTGCAATACGGCAAAGTGAAATATAATCGGCACCGGTCCATGACTGTATAACAAGGCAGCATATCCGCTACCCCAACTAACCTCAAGTTCAACATCTGTTCAATTTAATTACCGACTTCTGGCTATCCGGGAAGATACAGGAAACCCGCGCGCATACTCTGTTCAATCTCACCCCCAAGCCTTGAGAGGACCCTTCAGAGAAGTAATAAACCTTCACAATGGTATTCTAAAAGGAAACGTCGACACGCAGTTCGCCATATACATTGCCGATATAACACTCTGGACCAAAGGTTGTGACAACAGAAGGACCAAAGGCTGTGACTACAAAGGCTGTGACTGCAGAACTACAAGCTGCGGTGGACACACTCGAGGATGTTTTACCCGACCTAGTCCTTCAGCTAGCCCCAGAGAAAACCGAGATACTGGTTGTAGCTAACTCAAAAACAAGCGTGCACACCGACGATGCCGTTCTGGATATGAACGGATAGGTAGTTGAGGAAGGAAGAGAATCAGTTCGTCTCCTTGGCATACCTCTCTAGAGCAGGGACAGCTCCAAGGCCTGGTTGTCACAATTAAAACAAAATATAAAATGAGGCTCGCACTTGTTATTCATATCTTCTGTAGGTACAACGGAGCTAATCAACGTGCGAGCCTCTCCGTGGGTCTAGTTGTCGCAATTGGCAGAATGACAAATAGGGCGCCCTGGTTTATTATATCAATACGAAAAATATAAAAACCCTTGTGCTCCACATAGATTCACTTTGACAGCAATTAACGGCCTTTCAAAACACACCATAATAGACGCCATCCAGTGTGGTGTCCCCATTCATCTGATGGACGCTAATAAGCAAGGTAATAGACGTCGGGGTTTCGTAAACGCACCATCATGAGGCAGAGACCTGAGCTTATGGAGCAGGAAATGTGGAATCCTTCCCCGAAAATCCCTCTATCGTCTGGGTTGGTACGTTGCGCATTCAACGAAAATTCCATAAGCCGCATTTTCTAAGCAATTTTGTGAAACAACCACCATAAAAAAAACGCCTAATTTGGCATCTGCAAAACACCAATCTCGAAGGAGAAAGAATGGCCATCTCCACGGATACATGCGATACACAAAGGATGGTTTGCAATACATGGATATTCCCGGAACAAATGTCTCTCAATGTCAGCGCTGCACTCAAATATGATAATGCCAATCGACAGAATGTAAATTATATGCTATAAATAACGCACTTAGTCATATGCGTTATGATCTTGACACCAGGCCCACTAAATACGGGCGTACACTAACGCATTCGTTCCCAAGAACTCCGTAAGCCTTTCCTCTGCAATGTAATAGGAAACTCTATTGCGGTGCAAATTTGACTCCCACACCAGAGGAAAATCTCTACAATTTTTATATCGGCTGGACCCCAGGTCATCAGGACATAAACACTCGGGTTCGGTTTACCCACGCGGCAACACGGGAGAGTATCACTCGTTCCTCTACACCAAACTCATCGTTGTCCTCCCTGCTGATACCCTAGCTCTGCTCCGGCTCCAAGAAGGCAAGACAGCGCGCATATCGGATGGCCTCCCGACGCGTTAGTGCTTCGTTGACACGCCATCGAGAGCCTGTGACTTATTCATAAAGAAGTTTTCTGCTGGCGCTGCCTCAACTCCCGGTATACTTCAGAAATTGTCCCGCGGATCACAAGGACGGGAACATTGCCCTTGTTGAACTCTTGGCCTCGAATTCGATATAAACCATCTTATTTGGTGATGCATATACTTCCAGGAGCAGCAAATACAGCTTCTATCAAATCACACTCCGTTTACATTCTCCGAGATATAAGACAACATAGCCTGCGGTGAGCTCACTCGAAGCTCGCCAGCTTTGCAATATAGAGCGGTCAGGCCCTGGTTATATAGCAGAGTGACACCTAGTTCCACACATAGAGAAACTCTGAAGTGCAAGTGAGAAATGCGACCGATCCTGCTCTATAAACCGTTTCCATACAAACCCAACCACCACCTCATTGTCTTCGGCCTTCCTGACAAATAAAAGATGCAACAAACTAACCCTAAAGTAAAGATTTCTACACCTTCCTAATGGCGGCATTGCCCAAAGCGCTCTGCCGAAAAGCCAGCTTTCTCTGACGGCGACGACAATGATGATAATGATAATGATGAGGTCGCTTTTTTCGTTGAAGAAGATACAAAAGTCTGGACTGCCAAAGCCGCGTAAGGCTTGAGTGGCATAGCCTGGAAGTCATAGAAACCAATGACACGATGAAAATACAAGGCAAAACAAAACCAAATCCGAAAAGGAGATCGGGCAATCGAAGTATACATAAAGGCACATGGCAAATACACTCAGTACAATATCCAAAATCAAAAGCATTACGCCCAAAACGCCCGGCAGGAAAACCAACTCAGGCACTCTGCCGCTGTTAAACTTTTCAGTGAAAGCCGGAAAGACTAAGGGGAGAAAGACTTCCCTGAAATACGACCACAGAACGTGTTTCACGACCTCTTCCCGCCGTTCTCCTTTCTTCGTACTGTGGGATCCCCTGCATTGTGAGTGCTTTCACGCGACAGCTTTCGGTAGTGATGGTGACATCCCCATTTTCCTTCTGGGGTGGTTCGCTCTGCATTTCTTTTTTTAACATCGCTGGGTGGTGCAGTGGACTCACTGGCCCCATTTTGTATTCTAAAAGAGGCGCAACTGATTAACTGGTATTAGAGACCTATTGGTTCGCCTCAAAGTAATAGCGCGGCCCACTAGGAAAAATGCAACCTGCCAAAATTCCTTGTTTCGGCACGCATATCGAGACAAGAGGCTCTCAAAGATGTCCAAATACACATGTCAAAATGTCAACTGCCCAAACTACAAGAGGTGCTCCAAAAGCATGTATTGCTCGTTTCTTATCCAGGCTTTTTGCCCACGCACTCATATTGTTGGTTGATTCCCTTATTTATAAGTGTCCTCACTATAATTTATGGTACTGAAATGCTCCCAAACAACTCGCAAAATTTGTAAAGTTATCAGTTATACCTACTTTTTAAGTTAACGCGCCACACTGACATGCTCTAATATTAGCTCGATTTGTGCTACTATGCGTTTTTAATTTCATATTCGTAGCCAATGTTTTTTTTTTCAAACGAGAACGGAATGCTAATAGTAGCAAGGCAAGAAACTCTCGGTAGAGCAGACACTTGCAATGCATTTGAGCAAGATGATCATTACCCATACGGAGCATTCTTTCCATTAGGAGCACGCCAAAATGTGGTGTTTTTTTGGAACCACACGGGCCACGAACACAAAAACAATGCTAGCCTCTAGAATACAGCACCGGTGCACAGCCTTCTCGTGTACAGCGCAGCAGCGGCACCATGAGCAGGACTACAGCGAGCACACGTGCTATAATGCGTGCCCTCGCTAGAGCCCCGTCCCCTCTGACCGTGTGCCCGTGTTGTTTAGTGCTTTCCAGCAACCTCCTCGCTTTCTGTATGCCTCCGCGGTGTTTTTTAGTGTTTTCCGTTCTCTCTAGCCTGCTCCATCGCTCTCCGAACGCTGAAAAATGCGGGGTTTTCCGGCAGAAATTACAGAACCACTCGCGCCTTTGAAGAAAGACAACATCATTTTCTGTTGCGCGGACGCCCCAGGGGAAGAATTTTCTAAGCTGCAACAACGCAATGAGACTCAATGAGACGCAGAAGCGGCTGCGAAAAAGTAATCGCCTTTGCCAGCCGTGGTCTCTAAAAAGAAGAAAAAACCACGCAGCCTCTGAGAAAGGGTGCCTTGCTATAAATGGGCTATTTTTAAATACTTTTCATACGTGTGTCACAGACCATTCAAGGCGGCCACCTACCATCATGCGCAGCGCAGTGAATTTTAAGAAAACTCCGGACGTATCGAGCGATGGACACGGCGCCTTCAAGAACTGGTCATTACCAAAATGGAAAAATCCCGCAAGGAACATTCCGACACCGACTCGTATCGCGGGCACACGTAGACCCCAGCCAGAGTAATCTGGTAACGAAGAACGTTTTTGGAATCCTGACAAAGCGCGACCTAGCCTCCTAGCAATTCGCCGGCCACGTGGCTCTGACCTTAAACGCAATGTCGCCATGACATGAGCCTTCATACAACACCGCACTTGTGCACAAAAACCTTCTCCACACAACGAGAACAACTTATCTTCTCGTGATTCCTGCAGACGTACAGGACGAAATTTTGGAAGTGTGCCTCGACAACGGCTTCAGGGACACCGTGGCACAGAGCGGATATTTGGAAAATGAATGTGCTACTTAACCGACCAACTTCCGACGTCGCTCTATACGTCCGGAGCTGTGGAAATTTCTTGTGCCGTAAAACTCTGCTAACAAGACCCGCTGGACATTTGCAATTCATCACCATACCATCGAGCTCCTCCAACAGGTCGGAACGGGCCTCCTCAGCCAGTTTTCCCCGTACCGCGCCGGGAACAACTGCAATGTCGTAGCCACAGACTACATGACGCCAAACGCCCAGACGGCCGCTCTCCTTAGGAAAGGGCACATGAGAAACGGCACCCCTGAAGCTGTAATCCCGGACCGTGGACAGGCTTTCACTGCAGAGCTATTGCAAGGCGGCTCGCGCTACAACAATACGCATCACCGAAGAACCAAGGCGAATTTTTCGCGCAGCCTCTTAGTCCTCCAAACAAAGGGACTAATGGAACCACCAAACAAGACGATGGGGGATATGCCGTCTATGTCCGTCCACGTTGTAGGTAAGACGTGGGACGAAGTCGTCCCATATACCACGTTTCCGTACAACACCGATATCCAGGAATCTACGCTGGCCACACAGTTCGAGCTCATCCACGGTTGAGAGCATACGATGATTCTGTAATGCTGGGGTCGGCAACCTTTCCAGGTGAAGGGCCAAGTGGGATGAAACCGAAAGGGCAAGGGGTGGGCGGAAAATAGAGGCGGACTTCTTTTTTGATCGTTGCAAAGAAATAAAAGGGCGACGTTATATCTCGAGTTGTGAAGATGGAGGACAATGACAACTGGTTGCGATCGTCGTTTGTTGCTGCATAATCCCATCTGAGGTTAAAATATTCATCTCGGGCTTTAGATAGATACAAATTGGCAAGGGGAGGGGGATCAGTTGTCGTACGGATGGCCGGATAATACTCCCCCGCTGATGGCATTCGGCCCGTGGTACAGTGTACTGGAAGATTGAGGTGTGTCATTCGGGCGACGAAACAATGAAAGGCACTGGTCCTTTTTGCTATGAAAAAAAATGTAATGGCGCGCAGGCGCTGTCCAGAAAACTCCTATTGTGGCGAGCCCCTCGAAATTTTTTTTTACCAAACAACAATTATTTGGAGCATTTTTATAAAAGATTATGCTATAACATGGAGAAATAATGCTTTGGAAATCAATAATTAACTATCAAGTCCACCAACAAAACTTTTCATTCCAACTGGTAAGCAGTGACCATCACGGGCGCTGCTTACAACAGAAGCTCCCTAGCAGAAATTTTCATCGCGAAATGGACCCCCGCCCCGACCACCCCACAAAACACACCTCTGTCGCCTCGCACAACATACCCGTAGGCCGCAGGATTCCGGCCCCTGTTATAAACCATTCACCACACGTAGTAGAGGACCATATTAACGTGGACGTCCAAGGATGCGTACAGCGTGCAGAGGCGGCCCGCCATCTTGCTGCCATACGTACTACTCAGCAGCATCGGTCAGTACGTATGGGACCTCCGACGTCAAAACGCCGACTATCAACCAGGTGATTTTGTGTGGCTTGCCGTGGTGTGGGTTGCAGTGAGGGTTGCGGGAGTTGCCTTGTGTGAGCAAGCTGTTTGAGTATTGGGCTCTACCTCACAAATGGGTAAAATGACTGACTCTAAATCCATCGACCTATCAGACGCCTGTTCGAATCCTGCCGGTGATAGTTTGAACCGCTTATCAACTAACTGCTAAAAAGCGTCGCGGTTAATAATCAGCGAGGAAGACCAGCTCTTCCCTTTTCAACACTGCGGACATTTGTGACATTCACCGAATTCTGAGACTGACTATATCAGCATTGCCCGAAATTAATCCCTAGCTAGAACCTCACCTTACCGAGGAGCAAGCAGCGGAAGACCGCCATCTAAACGACGACTAGTGACCTCCACACTGGCGTTACTGGAGCACCATTAGGCGAGTTGATCTCATCATTCACGCTCCAGACCGCTCCTGCATTGAATAAAACCAGCGCGAACAGAACAGCTGCGATTTCAAGCAGACATGCCAGGCCGACTAACCATTATTTTGGAGCACATTTTTCTTTTCGGGGCATGTTTGCCGTTCCGTTGAAGGGAACCCCCGGCTGTCCAATGTTAACCACTCCCATTGATTGCTTTTACTTGTTCACGGAGTTACAGCTAAAGCCGTTCGTCGCCACCTTCAAGCAACGTAGTCTTACTATCAAGACTCCCTAGATATCCCTAGATATCTCTACACTCCTTAGTTGTGCTGAGGTGGTCAGGTAGAAGAACTCAAAATATTTCTGTGCGTGCTGGACAAATGTGGTATCCCAGTCGGAACTTAAAGGTTCAAGTTCTTCATATCGGAACCCAAGAGCCTACGGGTTTCGCCATTCAGTCCATCGACCATTGAACCTATGTAAGCAGGCCCAAAAATCCATGGACTGAGAATGCTAATAGACTGACAGCTGTCCAACGCTCGGCACTGTCAGTCCATGTACCTCAGTCAAAGGACTGAGAGCATCCAGCAGCGGACGGCCAGCGAGATCAGTGACCTATGGATGTAAAGTTTATAGGTGCGGACGTGAATATCAGCGGACGATCAGTTCTCTCTATCCGTAAGATAAAACCACAGAGACGTGGCTCTAAGCTCAAATTGTAAAACCTTAAAATCCAGCAGTGAACGCAAGTGTGAAAAAGCATATAAATCGGCCTCTTATATGGAACCTGATAATATAGGGTATAGTGAGCAGAATACCTAATATTATGTTTTTTTATATTTATCAACCAATCTGAAAGGTGACCTTTCTGATATCGCGACCTTGGGTGTGAAATTATAATAAGGCAAAATCAGTGGTAACAACTGTATAAGAAAGCAATAAGAAAGAACATCCCTCAAATATTCATTAAAACTCGGTTGTGATCTTGGACGTCTTCTAAAATCACTCCGGAACCCGAAAAAGGGTCTGCAAAAAGTGATAATGCATATAAAGCAGGGAATTCACTGATTATTGGGAAAGAGACCTTTGTCCGAAACTCAATAATACTGGAATATTTACTCGTTATAGTTTAATCAGGTTATCATATTCAAGACATGACTGTCGCAGATGCCAACAACATATATTTCAAAATAGGAACTTTTAAATTGAACGCAATTATTTTGGAATGATGATCGTAATTTTTATGTCAGGAAAAACACCCCACCATTGCTTCTACCTGTATTTCAGAGCGAGCAGCAACTTGCAGACTTAGACAAGAAGGCGGTAAGAATTTTTTCTTTGTGGTTTTGGACCATTCCCTTAGCATTTTACCAAAAAAGCCTTTGCCACGAATACCAAGAGCTCACAAGTTTGATCGACTAATTGTAAGGGCGCGAAGTTCGCTTCTTCCGCGGATTTCTTTAGCCCATATTAAAAATAGTATAGAAATCACAATATTGTGCGCCTTCATACATCATTAAAATTCTATTATAAATTATAGACTCTGAATATCCGGTAACATATCAGTACCGAAATTTGCCCAAAATGTTACTGAAAAGCAAGAGGTTTGTAAAGGTTTCGCGATTAGTACATAGTTGAAGATAGGACTAACTGCTGAGTATATTCCCGTTTTAAGCTTATTCCACTATTAAGCTTATATTAGGCTAAATAAAACGTCGACACTGTTGCATTTATACTGAGTTCTAAACTATGACTCTGACGTACTAGGGAGCACTCCTGAATGCATGAACCAAGTCTGCTAAAAGCAAAATCAGTGTCTTAACGTAGTTCCACCAGAAATCCTTTAAGTGTCTTAGAAGAGGTCGCACAAGCACTTGTACTTGCGTCGTGAAACAAAATTTAGCCAGATAGACGTTACCTAGCATGCAGTAGGGGCTATTGTCATGCACAAAAAGCAGTTGTCTTACTCCTTTCACTCCTTTACTTTAGTACAAAGGCTGGGCAAAAATATAACACTTGCATGTCGTTGCACTCTTGTACAACAGCAGATTTGAAACCTTGCATCATATTCAGAAGCCACCGATGTCAATGTTACCGTTTTCCGAAATACGTAACACCTATGTCTTGAAGGTATGCAAAAACTTATTTCGGCAGTCCCTCCCAAAGTATTCATTGCAGACCACATACAAGTTGAAAAACTGATGTTTATAGTGAGTGCCATTTTCTCGTGATTGTCCAAATAGGAAGTATAGGTTATCATTTGCAGGCATCGGTGGATTCTGTAGAAAAAGGGCCCCTCCATAAGGACAGTTTTTCTCAAGAGGAGATGAAGAGTACGGAGGCATCTGGTAGCCAAATGACAGAAAAGCTTTTTCGAAAGCTCCTCAAGCTTCCTGTTTCTATTGATGTGGAATTCCAACCTAGGACACTATTCTCGACCCACCGAAGAGAAAATACTATTCACTTGAATAAGAGGAACGTACTGAACCTCCGGAACTCCGCGCAAGCTGATTATAAATTGACGCGGCGAGGGAAACGTGTGCTGTTATAACAACGCATGTTTGTTATCTGTGCCATAAAATCAAAAAAGCAGCAAAAACAAATGCCGAACCGAAATGTTTTGAATTGAACTAATACTCCTTTCAAACGTGCATATTCAGGTGCACTTACGCCGAGTGCTACCCGAAAGACACTGGCTGCACGCCGCTATATGACGAAAAATAACCTCGCCATGTCAGAAAATTGAGCGTGCGTTCAATATATCGTAAATCCTTCACAGGCCGAAATCGAAAACGAACCAAAAACACATGCCATTGTTTTTCTCGCACTACTTAAACGCATCTATGAACAATTCCAATGTATATCAATACGTGGTTTGCGAAAAGAAGGTGAACTATTGTACTCTTTCTTCATGATCCATGCGTGAATTTTGTTTAATCTAGAACCGTTCCTGTTTCACTATGCTTTCACACTGCTTTCACACAATGAAAGCCCGTTTTCACAGGGGCGGTGTGTCTAAAGATCTCAGCAGAGCTTTTGGGACGAGCAAACGGAAAATGAAATGCATTAGTTTTTTTTTTTTTTTTTTTTGACAGGAAGCCATCGTTCCCAATGAGAAACTTTTCGCTTTAAAAATTCTCTGCCGATTCCGACAATCCCTATTGCGAAATTAAAGTGCAGCTAAGTGCAGAGGCTTCTAAGAGGCAGCCCATAGCTGCTGCTTCACAGACGCGCACCTTTGGATTCTGGCGTCAACGGCGCTGTTTCTACGCTCGGGGGCAGCACTTCCGTGGTTTCTAGAAGTAATCGCGTCAATGGGGAACGCACATTTCAGAGCGGCACTTGGCATTATCTCGTAACAGTCACCTCCGCGTTACTACTCTCAAAGTACCCAGAACTACTTTCTTGTGCTCAACCTTCCCAGGGCTGGTGCTGTACGTTGTCCATTGATTGCTTGATTGTTTGCGAATGCCGAAGAAGCATATGCAGCACCGCGCGCTGCATCGTCATGCACCCATGTATAAAGAGCGCTCTACAATATTTACCGCGCCGCGGTTCAATAACAGCAGAAGCTTTCGGGTACGCTCGCAGTGCAGGAGGCAAAGCCAAACGTTTTGCCGTAAGACCTTACATCGTTACCCATTACGTGCGTCTTGACCTCGAATGTGTAATATTTCTAAGTGGCATTGATTGAAGAAGTTAAAACAAAGCGTACAGCTTAGCTGAACATGATATCTTTAGCATGTACGTTCAGTTACCTTCAAGCTGATTGTTGCCATGTCCGATACGATATAACTTACTGCACGTTGAACCTGCGGTAGAGAGCCGCATACCTCTATATTTCTTTCTAGGCTTGCATCAAGGTTTGTTCAAACAAGTTATAAACTTCCACAAACAGAATCTCTGCAAATCCGGCATCGACTCGTTCGTGCCACTTCAGCCTCCGGAGGGTATCACAGCACAGATTTCGCGCGAAATACTACCAGCATAAGATGTTCTACAGGGAGATAGAGTTACGAACACACGCCCGCGCCGCCAGACGACCTAAAAATCAGACTCTATAAATCGCGAGCCCAATTCACACAGTTGAACAGCTCCGTTGTTTCACAGTGACATGGTGAACTGAACACAAGCAGCACTTCAAGTACTAATGGTGAAGTTATGCCAAAAAATCACTGTAGGAAAGCCACTTTTACGCATTGCTGAGCACGAGGTCGCGGGTTCGATTCCCGGCCGCGGTGGCCGCTTTTCTGATGGAGGCGAAAAGCAAAAACGCCCGTGTGTACGAGATTTCGGCGCACGATAAAGATCCCCAGGTGGTCAAAATTAATCCGGAGCCCTCCACTACGGCGCGCCTCATCGCCTGCGTTGCGTAGGCGCGTTAAACCCCACAATCAATCAATCAATCACTTTTACGCAATAAGTTTCGACGAAGGTACATCAATCATACTACACACGTAGTCAATGACAGGTCTTTTCCGCACAAAACATGAAATTATATAGCACTCGAAGACATATTCGAAATATAATTAAATTGCTGATGATGATGAACGTTTTATCCTCGCATATGGTTCGCTGAGCTTTCCTTTCGGGTTTGCTGAGCGGGCGTTGGCTTTGGACTGCCTCGGTTGAAATCGATTTTGGCTTTGTGCTTCGGCAATTTGGGTTTTGGATCGGCAGCGTGCACTTTGGACTTCAATTTGGCTGAGTATGCACCGAGGAAGTTTCTCTTTTAACCATCTTTCTCTTAAGGGTCGCTGAAAGTGGCTTCTAGCACACTAAATGAACTAGCGCAATCGTTAGGTTGGGTGGTCAACGTCGTCTGGACCAAGTATAACATTCTTACGTGCAGCAGAACGCTTATACTTTTGTTATATAGAAAGCGTATACTTTCGTTACACTTTTATTCTGCCACACCACGCCGATAGATCACGCGAAAAGAGAGCGACCTTGTCACCATGCGTTCACGGCGACGCAATGTCTTGGTATTTATGGATGTCTGAAATATCTGAAGGAATGACTAAAAAATCGCCTCAAGATGTGTTATAGGAAGCAAGTACACATGCGTTCGGAACCGACGGCGGTTGATATATTGCTTAACTTACCGCTCGTTCGCGCTAATGCCGAGCTTGGTAGTATTGTGGTGACGCACGTGCGTACACAAGAAGTGCTATTCCGTTATTTCGATCGGTCCTAATATTTATAACTGCAACAAAAAGCAGCCAAAGCGTTGCACGGTACGAAACAGCGACTTTTTCAGTGTGCGTCGTGCATTCCATTTCCACCTACGTCCCCCCAACTTTCCGGAAAACTCGTACGCGACTGTGTATATCAACTAGTAGACAAGTACACCCTAACAGGCGTTACGAGTGGTCTCAGAAGTGTGGTGTGAGTTATGGGGCCGATGCACCCGCCTCTTTGTTCAACTGTGCATATGATTGGAGAAAAGAAATATTCCACCCTCGCTTTTTCTCGTGATGGCATGACTCCCCTTCTTCCTATATAATGGCTGTTCGTTCATTTTTTACGGGCACAGGGCTGGTAGTTGCGATGTGTGGAGGGTTTGTTTGCCGGTCGCGGCCCTATATTCTCAACCCTCTTTCCGCCGCCCACCCCCCCAAGCGTGTCCTGTTTAAGTGGATAGGAGGAAACTATGTCGACTCTGTACAAAGACTTACCAATTTTGGCAAAATACTCAAATCATTATTGCGTCCTGTGAGAGTTCAATTTCCTTTTAGTTGCGGCGCATCTCTTGCTCTGAGGCATGTCCCTCCTGCGTCGTCGTTGGCGGCGGCGGCGGCGTCCGTCCGCAGCCCTCCTCCGTTCGCCTCTCCCACAGCTGTGTGCAACACTCTCACTCCGGCATAACGACACAGCTGGCCCGCTTGGTTGGCGCGCGCTTCGCTGCGTAACGCTGCATTAACAACTGCTCCGGCGCGCGCAAGTGCGCGCATGCACGACTCTCCTCCATTGTCTCCTCTCCTTCAAGCGCTGTGAATATAAAGCGGGTATCGCGCTGCGGCGGTTCAGTCAAGCGCTCGCTCTCGCACTTGACATGACCTTGCATGACTACTTCGTGTTTGACTTGATTCTTCCGATGAAGACGTGATGGAAGCGACGGTCCCTTCAGTGAGTGGTGTGACACAACAATTACGCCCATCGTCCCGCGTATAGAAACACCCGCATGTTATGGAAATGCATCATACGCGTTCACAACACGTTTCACGCGATGTAGAGAATCAACTCAATGGAAACGCCAATTGAACCCCCAGATGCGCCGCATCACACCAGGGTTCCCTCGCGGGGAGATGGAGGCAATTTTTATATATACAAAGCACCAGTACGAAACTGAACAGATCCTGCCTATGACGACGATGCATTGACGCTTGATGTGACAGTAACACACTGCAAACAAGAAGTTTGGTTTTGAATTCGCGAATACGATTTGCTAACCATGCCGTTTAAAAGGGATAAAAAAATAAAAAGCAACGGCCTGCCGTTATTTGAACTGGCGACTTCGATTAAGCGGGAGCAAGGCTTTAGTCCAATGCGCCACGAAGTTTTTTTTGTTGTTGTTGTTTACTGCCTGCTTAGAAATTTTACAGTACATCACACATCATCTCAAATTGTTAAAATCCGTTAACCCTACTTTGCTGACTCAGTGGGTTTAGATCATTCTAAGACACGCTAAATCGTCAAGCACAGGCAACCACTCAAGGGGTTCATTGTCTATACAAAGCGCTTCCCGTATATACTGTACGCTTTCAATGACGTTTTTCCTGATAGGCCGGTCAGTTACGTCCGCATTCCTCACTGCCACTCTCGCCCTCCTTATACTATGAAGACTGGGGACCATGACCAAATCTGACGGCACGCCACCCTCATTTTTTGACCGGTAGAAACCGAATTCCGCGCGGTACTATGTGTGAGTCCTTCTTTAACGTACATCCCCGATCAAATGTTTACGGACAAGAAAAATGACAATTTAGGTTATTTCTCTTGCGGTAGCAGCCGGACAAACTGCCGTGTGCGTGTGAGATGTCGTATAGTTACTAAAGTAATGAAAAATACGGCACATAGTACCCCGGGATGACACGCGGCAGACAAATAACCCAAAATTGCTGCTTTCGTGGTCCGTAATGTTTTGCTCTTGTATGTACGTTGGACGATGTTCCAGTAGAGCACTGAGTCCCAACAGTCGACGAAGACATTGTTACTTTTCGGCTTTTTGCACATACTCCAGTCTGTGGTCCACGGCACAAAAATGCCTCTTTCTGCTAACCACGTATTTACGAGAATGTTTCCGCTGGGTTATGTAAAAAAAAAAGTCTTCGTTGCAGGTCTCACCTTCAATCAGTACAGTGTTGACCCAGCCCGTATTATAGCTGACCTCCAGCAACTCACTGTTTCGGCTGCGACTGCGATTTCGCCCTGCGAGAATAGCGCTCGCCATACCTTCGTTTTACGCTTTACGCAAAAAACTTTGGTCGAGCCTTCCGTAACTCCTCTCCTGCTCTTAACTGAACTGATATTTGCTACAATCGTTGCTGGTCGCAGACGAATGCCGGGAAACGAATTGGCGCCAAAGCGAACGGTGCGAGCTGGTAACCCGAAATACGGAGCTCATGTGCTGAGCTGTGTGAACTTCGTGTACCTTAGTATGTTTATTACACTCTAGAAACTAACAAACAGAGCCGCATTAATTGCGGCCCGAATGTTGTCGGGGCGCAGTTTTCACATCTCGATCTATTCCGGACGACCGTTTGGCAGAACGGCATTGTCCGCGTCTTCGGTCAGCGAACCAGTGACAGAACGCGGACTTTCGATCGGGCGAAGTGTTCGTGTCGCCGTTGGCGCCGTGTGACAAGGCAGTTGATAACTCAGAAGTCGGCGTCGCCGCCGTGTCATCATCGTGTCGGCCTAGCCAAAGCGCCTTAAAGGAGTACTGACACGAAATTTCAAAGCTGAGATAACTATGTAAAACGCTTCCTTTTTATCAGGAGATATCTCCCAGCAAGTTTCAACAGCAACCGTTCAGCGAAACATATTTAAAATCCATTTTAATCTTAGCCCGCACGAGAAAGCCCAGAGCGGGCCGACGTGACATCATCTGCTACGTGCCCCAAACTGCCGACGTCGGGGCTCCCGTGATGAAGCCGACGCGCTGGCTGTGGTTGGCGCGCGCTGCTCGGGCGGGTGTACGCGTCATGGTTTTGGGACTGACGTCATGCTGCCCGGGCCTGTGGGGACGGCGAAAACCTCGGCCGGTCTGGGCGCGCGCGTGCGCTCGCTCGCGCGCGCTTCCAGAGAGGCAGCGATACGGCAAGAATGGTGACGTCATGTTATACATGCTGTCATGGCGGCCGCTCGGCGTTTTTCAGTCGAAACCGAAACTGGCACGAATAAACGACGCCGTAAATGAATGTTTACGCTGCGCTCGACCGTCTAATCTGTCATTCTATGATTAGTAGGCTGGTAGGCACGCATAGCAGCGAAAAAAACGTAACATAAAAATTTCGTGTCAGTACTCCTTTAACAAGCAACCTGGTAATAGAGTAAAAAGATAAATCCGGACGAACACGATAGCGTTGTGGGTGAATCCCTAATTAACCAAAGGCCTCTCCGCAACGCGTCGACTCTGACCATACGGTGATTCTCTTCGCCGGAGTGAGAAAAAAGCTGTCGAATTACAGCATTCCCGCTTTGTGACGCACATGGCAAAATTGATGACGTACATGCAGGAAGATCGCTGAGCTCAAAAACACACAGTAAATGTTGGGAAGATGGCAACAAACTTTGCAACGAAAGTGTGAGCTTTCCGCTGCACGTAAAGATGTACTGCAGGCTGAGATGACATTTACCACCCAACCTAACAATTCAGTTAGTGTGCTCATAACGCCTTCCAGGGCCCTTTTAAGGGGCTTTGGTTTTTATTCTAGTCGCCCGAGAGCCCACTGGCAGTTGGGGACTATTTTACCTACCATTAGTATGCCGACGTCTCACTGTGCGCGTAATGCCTGAGCAAAAGCCGACCTTACCCGCCGCTTTTCCCGGGGCAGGCCATCTGCAGCCCGCGTGTCACTGAAACTCTGCTGTGGCCCGAACCAGTGCAAGATGCTCTTTTTACAGGATTTCTAAGACTTCGTCTGTTTTATTTGTGTTGGCCTATAAAAAACGATTGTCTTTCAACACCTGCATTTACTGCAAATTCTGTAAAGCCACCCTTGTGACCTTTCAAGATTTCCACTCATCTACGCCGTCTAGCCTTCCACTACCCAACACTGATCTCTTCAAATGTGAGCCGTATCTATCCTCACAACTGCCGTGCCCATACCTTCCAGCTTTGGCCAGAGTGCCGGGACTCCGCATCGTCATAGTTGGAGGTTATATCACGGTCTGTTCAGGAGTTACTGGGTCTCACATTCAAAGATGAAGACGTGGCTAGCATATTTTGGCTCGAATGATAGCAGCTTAATCATTATAGGCAGCTTCTTGACCTCCGCCACCCCCCCCCCCCCCCCCGTGGGTATGCGCCATGATTTAAGGGTCCAACCAACCAAATACCTTAAGAAGAAGATGACCGTCCCCGCTACAGCCTGAAAACCACGCAACTACGGCTTCCTTCCTTCAAAGGCGTTCTTACCACCTCAATCAATACATTAAATACCGCGCTTATTCATCTTATTCTATGTCATTAGGCACCATTTAGGCCGTCCTGGGAGCGTATCCATATTGAATACGTGTCTTGTCGTTGCGCAGATTGTAATATTCTTCATGCACTAATAAGAATTCAACTAGATGTTGAGGTGCAAGGTTTTTCTGAGCCACAATAAGTTGAAGTCCAAACGTTGATATGCATGTGTACTCAAACACTTCACGTCGAGCTCTTTCCACCTTTTAAATAACTATATAGACCACGTCTTTATTTGTGCCGATTTTTCTGCATTAAGAGATCCTTATTTATAGTTTTCCAAACAAATCAGTGGCAGTAATGATAATGTTCCGCCTTAAAAATTTTAATTCATGTTTCACCGCACAGCGGTTATACATTGTTGAGCCTACCCCAACTGATGCACCTCAAGTGCGTCCGTTTTGTTTCAACCTTTTCTTGCGTCAGTTCTGCATGATTTCCATTTCAATATCTATAGCACAACATATTTTATACCAGCTTTTCTACTCAATTTGAGTGTCAAGAAGGCGATGTTTTCTCGAGGTTTGTTCCGATTTTTCCCCTGGGTCTTTAATATGCATAATGCGGGATATCAACCTAAAGTAAAATCAAACAGAAATCCTTCTCCAATTTATTGTGTACTCGATTGCAACAAACCAACTTTTATTTTCGAGGCAGAAGCGCAATGTATCTGGCATGTTTGCGTTATGAGGACTACTTGTTTTTTTTTTTGTAAGGCTTCATTTTGTGAAAATTTTGACGTAATGTTTTTAAATGCTTCATTCAGCTTATACCGTTGTGCATGCATTTTATTGCAGGGACCCCTACTAGAAGCAATGGGCAACAAACTACCGGAACTATTTGATGACTGTTTAAAAGGTATAATTCCATCTAGCAAGTGATACCTGCGCCCGTCATTCGTTTCCGTTATTGCTCCTGGTAGTAAAAAAAGATTTGCTAATTCGTTAAACTTTCGTAAGGATTTCGTTCCATTAAAGGAAGCTCTATCAAGGCAGCGATTGTGGACTCACCATAAAGAATAAGCGTTGCAGCAATGCAGTGTTACGACTAATGCTGAATTTTGAAAGACTTTGAGTTTAGCACCAATAAAATGATATACCCTACGCTCTTCTCTAGCATTTGTTGTTAGGTGTCGTCGTAAGAAACCACTATTTTCTTGTATTATAAAGTTCAAGCGCATTCACTTGTGCTCAGAATGACTTCTGCTTATTTTCTAAAAAAGCTACATTACAAGGCAAATTTTCTTGACAATAAATGTTTTTTGAACGTGGTAAAGTTGTTTTATTCATTTTACGGCAGATAAATCTTGGCGATTATCTGGGACAACGAGACAGCCAGCATGCTCTTCTAACTACAGAGCTAGGTCTATCGGCAACGCAAGTGGACCTTTTTCTAGGTATTGTCACGTGGAGGCAAAATGTTACGTGGAGGCAAGGGCGAGCGGTATACATGTATATACAAGGAGATGCGAATGATGTATGAGGGGCCATGGTGGCCCCAGCCAGCCGGCGTGCTGTTTGCAGCGTGTCGTCATCGTCGGTAATTGTGAGCGTAGAGCTATGCGACACTTGACACTTCTTTTTCTTGTTGTAGCATGGTTGGCCAAGGAGAGGAACAGGTGGGCTCTTGGAGGTGCTCAAGCACGCGCTGTTACTGGGACCTGTCTTCTTCCTTTGCTGCCGTCGATTTGTTGAAATTACTCGTCAGCTCATGCAAAATCTGTGGGCTTGGAATGCTCCCCAGAAAAATCAGAATACGTCGTTGTTCTTAATCAGAGTAACAAACAAACAGACATCTATCGTTCCCTTATCAGCCTCACTGTCAATGGCCACCCAATTCCCCGACGACCCCACATCCGCATCCTAGGCTTTATATGGCAACAAGATGGGAAGAGCACAGTATGGACCAAAAGTATTACCAATCAGATCAATCTAATCAATAACATGCTTCGTCGAGTCACCCGCCACACAACAGGCCTCAAGGAACACGAAATTCGCAAGATAGTAGAAGCAACTATCTTTTCCAGAGTTTTGTACGCCCTTCCCTACCTTAAACTCACGAAAACTCAAAACAATAAATTGGAGATCACCATCCGGAAATTCTTACGAACTGAGCTCGGTGTGCCCATGTACACCCCCAACTATCTTCTTGTCGACACGGCCCTCCACAATACTCTTGAGGAGAAAGTAGCAGCGCACATCGCTGCCCAACAGCACAGACTCACGACGTCAACCCAAGGTCGCACCATCCTGGCTGATATAGGGTTTGCGACATCTCACTTATCTCCTTTACCAAAAGAACCTCCACCATGGGACACAATTCCTAGAATAATGGTCAAGCCCATCTCACGCCACATGAACCCGTCTTCAGACTCCGGCAGGCGCTGAAGTAGAGCCCTCCATCTTTCCAGCCCATCACATGACCCATATTACACAGACGCCACGTTTACCGACAACATGGCCCCAACTGTCACGGTAGGTCCACGTGAAGAAACCACCCGTCAACACTGTAACGTACCTTCTTCTACAGCTGCTGAAATTCAAGCCATTGTCGATTCGATCATGCTGCAAACCCATTCAACTGACCAAATTACCATCCGCACGGATAGTCAACCTGCCCTCAGAGAATTCGCAACTAACTCCTTACCTGCGCACATTCATCACGAGCTGACATGCTACATGGCAGCCCACAGTCACCTGCACGTATTTCTAGAATGGGTCCCCGGACACCAGGGAATTGCAGGGAATGAAAGGGCTCATGCCCTTGCTCGTGCAAATCGAAACCCGAGCGACCCTCAACCCTGGCCCCAGGACTACAGCCCCAAGGAAGAACGCGCCGCCCATCGCAAGGCCCGGAGGCAACAGCTGAAGGACCTTCGCAGATCCCGCCGTTATCTTCCTCCTCCCACTTCTGACCTCACACGCCGCGAAGGCACTTACATCCGCCAGGCTCCGACTCTCTCCCTCCCTTGTGACCTCGTTCTTCACTATATCATGACCCGAGATGGCACGCCCCACTGTCAGGTGTGTGGTGCCTATCCCAACGTTAAACACACCTACTGGACTTGTCCTCGCGCCAGGCAATCACCTCACTTTCTTCATCCACACTTTTTACCATCCCACATTCCATACTCATGGGAAAACTGTGCCACTCCTCCGCCTGATCTTCGCCCCATCCTTTGGCCTCGCCTCGCCCGGCACATTGCCCACGTGCGGGGCCCTGACACCTGCGGAATTCCCACCTGAACGTCTTCCAGGCCCGCCAGGACCACATTTACGGCAGCCCTAACATGGGCCGCTTTAAATAAAGTTTGATCTCTCTCTCTCTCTCGTCAGTTTTACTACCTCGAAAACAGTGCAAAGATATACATCGCTTTTAAGTCACAATACATTCAGCTTATGTTTCCCACAGATATGTTTTCCCGATTTCCATTGCATTTTTATTTCCTGCAATCTTATATCTTCGCTCTTAAACAGTGAAGAATTGTCGCGTATTTGAGTGGAGTTTCTGTATCATTGCCAGTAAAAAATGCACCAGTGTTGGGAGGGCAACTTAAAGGATTCTTGGTAACTGCATCGATAAACTTGGTTCATTTGCATTTTAAAATGTTATGTTATCCAGCGCTTAATACTTGTCCTCCTGTCTGGCAGTTAAACAATCAATTGGAATGCGGAACAGTATGCGTAACTGAAAGGGCATACATTAGTGCTAAGTGATGAGTGCACACCGCTCCATATGGACGTATTGAAATTATTTTTAGTGCCCAAGTATTTCAAAAATATTTTACGTACCATTATAACAGCTCTAATTTTATATACCGTGATCCTGTGCCTACATCAAAGGCAGTTAAAATTTTTTCAAAGTTTATTTTATTTCCATAGCTTTTCGCCCCTTCTTTACCCGATCCGTGCGCTTTTAGTATATTGAGCCATGCTAATAACGCGGAGTGTCCATGGAGGACACAGAAATGGCTGACAGAGGTCCAGCTGGGTGCGACACAAAAATGTTCTGTGCATAACACCCTCTCCACAAAACATAATTCTTGCACATCTCCCGCGTGTCCCCAAAGGGCACGGTTCGCGAAGCTGACCCCCACTCCTTTTAGAAAGGTTGGCTCCGTATGGGTCATAAGTGTGTTTAGCCATAGAGGTTCATAATAATATATACTAGAGGGAAATCTGCCGCCACCGTCTAGGGAAGCCTCGCTTCTACGAGCGTCCCGTCATGCACCGGGCAGGCACGTTTGACTTGTCCTTGGCATGAATCAAGAACAGGCTGAAAAGTTGGCTCTGGCTGCAAAAAATCAACTCTATTGCTATAAAATATTATTAAAATTTGTTTTGTTATAAAATTGAAGCTCCAAAAAGATTCATTAGTGACTATTTAGAAGCTTCGTTCACGATGAACATGTCACGTGTCTTATTCTTACTTCTCCCTGACTTCTAACCGAAAGAGAACTCGCAGTCTTCATGCGCGGCTGCTGGAAATCAACGGCCCCACGCTTCGGCCCTTCGAGCAGTAAAATGCGCGAGGAATTATCTCTGTCGGTTTCGCTGCTCCACACCTCCTTTTCAAGGATGTTGCAAGCGGGACTTCCGTTACAGCTTCAGCGCTCCAAGCGTCGATTGTCCCTGCCTGTCATAGCCGCAGGTGTGTATTAACCAACGCTTTTTCTGTGATTTTTCTCGCTTTACGGGGAACACACTCCTTTGATGTCTAATAACGGTTACAGTTAGAGATTCCATTATATTCACTTCGACGTTGCTTTGCACGTCGTTGGCCTCACTGTTAATGCTACCGTACTTCGGGGAAACGAAGAGGATAGATAGCATATACCTGCAAAGGGGTAAATACTAACGCATTTTTGCGGATTTTCCTTTCATTCGGCCAGAACTTGCGCTTCTCATTATAACAACGTGAACGGGACTTGCAGCCTAACGTATGCCTTTGACGCTGCTGGACAAGCCGTTAGGCTCGCGATTAAAGCGACCTGACGATACCCCAAACAAACGCAATAACACACACCCGCACATGTGCCTTGGCAAAGGATTACCCTCAGAATATATTCGCTTTCATGCGAGTCCGAAAGCTCACACAGTGTAGCATATATGCTGAGCAGCCCATACAGACATGGGTGTATTGGCTAACTCTAAACAGCAGCGAGCCAAACCGCTCTGCGCGGCCGTACCTACTTTATTAAATGGGCCCATGAACTAAAACCCTTCCCGTTCCACCGAGGTATAACGGGTAAATTAAATACATTGAAAATGCATGTTTCGATTTAAAATTAAGAAAATGTAAAAAGATAATTAACAATATAATTACGCAGATAATGACTCACTACAGAACAATGGTAAATACAGAAGATCTAAAAGCTATTATCACGTTATTTGCCGCTGACTTTGTTTCTGCGTGTGTGTGAAATTGTGAGAGAATATTTGAGGGGTTAGTATTGTTGAATATTAGCGTTAATGAGTATTGTCATTTCTTCTAAGACTTTTAATCTTTTTGTATGTTTTATTAGCTCTGGTTTCATTCTTACGAGATATTTATATGGATATCAAAAAGTTGTTCTCTGTGTTTTTCTGTTATTGGGCAGTCCTGTAAATAGTGGTCAAAACTGTCTGCTGGTAGGTTACATTTACATATGTATTATTTGTAATGGCGAACCTATGAAAATAAAACGGAAATCCACCATATCCAGTGATAAACTGTGACGTGTAATAGTTGGTGGGAAAGTGGTCCGGAATTTTGTGCATATTCTTTATCTATTGGAATGCGTAGCTTTCATTTCCTTCTTGTTGCCACTCAGCATTCCAGTGTTTTCTTAGGTTAATATTGAGCTGTTTTTTGATAAATTGTACTGAAATAGGCCAGTCAATTTTTTCGCAATATTTTGCTGCTTTTTTAGCCATTTCGTCCGCTATTTCGTTACCGACATTGCCACTGTGACCTTTAATATAAGTTAACGTTATTTTGACCTGTTTTGCTGTGTTGTTTAGCATTTCTTTAATTCTAAATATATTTGGGTTCCGATTATTTGGATTGCTAATTGCTTTTAGGGTTTATAGGCTATCAGTATAAAACTGTACGTTCCCTTCTTTGAAGCTAGTTTGGAGGCATTCACGTGCTTTTAAAATCGCGATTCCTTCTTCCTCAAAGTTATTGCTGTACTCCGGAAGTTTGTATTGTTTGGTTTCTACTATTTTGCCGTATTTGTCTAGAATTTTAAAAGCTGCTCCTATGTCGGTTTTATTTTGCGAGCCGTCTCTAAATACTACAAAATCTGTCTGCGAAATTGGTTGGGTAAGATAGGTAGAAGGTATCTCATCTGCTGGATGCAGCTGTCATATGTCTACTTTGTTACTTATTTGGTCCCCCGTAAAAGCGCGGTTTTTCCAGGTGAACATTTTTCCGGCGAAAAGTACGTTAAATGTTTCGATTTCTTTTTCGATCGTCAGATGAATCGGTGGGACATTAGCTATGATGTTTAAGGTCGGATTGGATACTGTTTTAAATGCTTTGGTAAATTTAATGAGGCTTGTTCTTTGAATACGTCTTAGTTTTTTCTCATTAGTACCTGTTTTTTATACCAAATTGGAGTGGCATAAACTATGATTCCTCCTATAGCTCTGATATAAATTTCTTGTAGGTGTTTGCTGGTAAGCCCCCAGTTGTATGCTGTAAATTTTCCTAGGCTGTTTATTATACCGTTTACTTCTGTCTTTACATAGTTAATATGAGGGATAAAACTGAGCTTGTCTATATAGGCGACTAATATTTAATTTCTTTACCGAATTTAAGATTTTTCTTTCCTAGTTTGATAATGGGAGCTGTTTTATTGTACGTATCACCTATTACAGTGAATTTTGATTTTGTTGTGTTAAATGTAAGTTTTTTGTCTATTCCCCAGTTTTCTACTATTTTGAGCTCTTCGGTTGCCTTTTGTTGGATATTATCTCTTGAATTGCCTCTTATTACTAAGGCTATGTCCTCGGCAAGAGCCTGAATATATACATCGCTAGAAAATTTGCCGTTTGGGAGATCTAAAATTGTTATGTTCTAGACTAATGGACTTAAAAGTGACCTCTGAGGAGAGCCTGACATAAGATAAAGTTTCATTCTTGATTTCTTTATGTTATAGCAAATTGTTTATTTTAAAAAAAGTTATGAGTCGAAATGATCAGATTTCTCGGACACCCTGATTTTTTTAGAAAGTTTACAATGACCGATGAGTTGATACAGCTAAATGCGTTGTTTATGTTTAAAGAAATGACAACGCATACCGCTTTATCTAATCTCGCTTGATCAATTTTCTTTTTAACTCGTTTAAGGCGATGGTTGCCGACCAGTTATGGGTAAATCCGAATTGTTTTGTACTGTGGAGTTTTTTTCTTGGTTAAGAAGGAATATATTCTGTCTTTAATTATTTTTTCAAGTATTTTTCCTAGTATAGAGTTGACTGCTATGGGTCTATATTTGTGGGCTCCTTGGTTATCACCTGATTTTGTTATTAGGATTACATTTCATTCCTTCCACCGTGATGGAATGTATCCTGTTTTGATACATGCATTGTAAAGATCAAGAAAGAAGAATTTTTGGTTATATATAGACATTGCACAAACGTGGCTCGTAGGCCATCTGGTCCAGGAGCTAAATTTCTGCGTAATTCAGAAATGACTGCGTTAATTTCATTTTCGCAATAACATTCGCTACAAACCTTGTCGACCTCGTATAACTCTGTTAATATATGTTCAACTGTTTCTTCGGTTTATTTTGTTTTTCCTTCACTTTCTTTTCCCAAATTAGAAATGATGATTGGTTCGTTTACTGTTCCTCTGGCTCATTTATACGGTAATGTGAATGGATTTTTATGAACTTGTGAACAAAGTTGTTCCCAACTTTTTCTTTTTGCTGTGGCTAAGTTATCATTGTAAGCTTTGTGTTCATTATAGTACTCGCGCTTAAATTGTTCCCTGATTTTTCCTAGCGATTTTTGAAACCTTCTTCTTAGTGCTCTTACTCGCTTTCTCTCGATTTCAAGTTCAACTGTCCACCACGGTTTTGGTTGTTTGTGGGATGGTTTAACTTTTTTTCAATGTTTTTTTACTAATTTTTCTATTTTATTATACAATGTGTTTACAGCATTTTCTATTTTTTCTGTTGTTTTAATCCAGTTTCTAGCGGTTTCGAACCACGCGTCCTTTTTTAAATCTTGTAGGACATTTTTATCACCTTTCAGGGTGAGACGGTACTTGGATTTGTTAACGATATCGTGTATTAGTAAACTAATAAATTTGTAGTCGCTGCTGTTGTAATCTTCGAGTATTTCCCAGTGAATAACTTCTGGTAATAACGCTTGCCCTCAAATGGTTACGTCGATCCAACTCCTACCTATACTGTTTTAGAATGTCGGAGGTGAGTTAGGAATATTTATAACAGAAAGGTCGTGCCTAAGGGAAAGTTCAAGTAGATAGTCACCCCTTGTATTGGTTATATCTCCTCCCCATACTCTCTGTTTCGCATTGAAGTCACCCAGTAGTCTGAATAAACCACCTGGCGTCCCCTTTGGGGCCGCCGCCGTCGCGACTACTACACTAGTCAAAACGAACTTCAACCTCTTCCTTGTTTCTCTCGACCTCTAGCAGCATTCTGAGTAATATTGCTTTTTGTGCGGCCGATGAAATGCACCGCAGACTCATTGCGCGAACATACATTTTGCTCGCAATACATTTCGCTCGTGGCATTGCCCAGTATGTAGATGCTCTCGAAATTTTAAAGCCAAGCAGTGCTTGGCTGCCTTGACAACCCCGATTCGAGGGGAGATATAGTAAAACTGCTAGTGAAAGGAACGCTTGTAGGTGGCTGTGGTTGCAGATTTATGGTATCGTGCGCCAACGGGAAGCACCTTACAGCGGATAATTCTAGCTAGCCTCCATTCATCCTTGCCACGTGGCCCGGTAAGAGACTATATTGGGGGGAGGGCGTCGCCTATGGAGACCTGTTTCTGCAAATATATCACATCGTCTGCGATCGAAGCTGTTGTGTAGGCGTCTGGAAGGTAGAAACTTTCAACATTTCTTCTTGGGTCTTATATTTCCTGAAGCACTCGCCACAACTCTTCAGTGTGAAGATTCCGAAACTACGTCAAGCACAATACAACATTCAAAACAAATGCAACACACCCGCCCGTTCACGAAGAACAATTCGCGTTGAATTGATTCCCACTTTTGCGTGCGATCCGCAAATTATATTGTGTGCATAAAACGGTGTGCGCACACTGTACGACTTCTAATTACTCAAGAAGTACATTCGGATAAAAATGTAACTTTTACATTTGCAATATCATTCATGTAAAGATGCAACTGTCTCGTATGGAGCAAAACCTATGGCAAACTTGTCGAACTGTTAGAACCTCTGAAGGGCATTTCGAATCATCACTGGATTCGTACATCGTCCAGTTCACAAAAGAAGGAGCTCGGGTTCCGACTGACATCCGTGCTGCTGCTATCGTTGCGGATGAGGGAAATGGCGCTGTTGTTGCGTCTTATTAAACGGCCACATGATCGGTGCATGAACCTGTTTCAGAGTTTCTTACTACTATATACTAGAGGCACATCTATAGCTGCAATCGCGCGCCGCCGTGGGGGCGGCCATAGCAGCAAGGGACGTTCTTCGCCTACTTAGCTTGGCTAGTCACATGGCTTCAAAACAAAACCCAACCCAAAAATCGCAACATTTCTTTTGTTAGTCTTGTATAGAGATTCTAAATATTTCCTAACAAATAAATCTCTCGTGAACTACACTTTCTAAAAAATAGACACCTTTGCATCATTTTTTAATATATTATTATTGCTTGTTTGCAACCAAAAGCAACTTTCTACCCTCTTCATTTCCCGGTACACGACGGCACGCTCGCTGAAGCGGGGTCGCCAAAAACTTTCGGCAGATTTTTCTCTGGTAGGTATATATTAGTATAAACCTCTGTAGAACAGATAGATCCCGAGCAATACAATCGCCAGAGCGCAATTCAATAGGAAGGCGGTGATCGCCGCTTTTAAGACCCACTCCCGTAGAGTTCGCTTGGAAAGCCACGCACAAATGAATGGCGAACATAAAGCAGAACACGCAATATTGAAAAATACTCTTCGTTGAGGTACAAAAATGGCGCACTATTCATATAATTCAAAATCCCCAATTCCCAACTTTGTTTTCATAACTACGCCACGCGTAATTTTGACGTACATGGAAAGACATCGCGCTATTTGGGTGTTCGGTTCATATTTTCCTGTCCGCGTTTAATTTGCCCTTTGCAGTGCGCGGGGCCGACGTGCTTTCGCGGCCCGGATCGGACCGGAACTGCGCTGCACAGATATTTGTGCACGCAGTTAGCAACAATTGGCAGCGTGGCAACTTTCACAACACTAACAGAACGAAATAGCGCTCTGGAAAGGACGATGAAAGCGGTTAAACACATACGGCGTTGTTACACGCGTAGTCATTCACGCCATCATGCCGAGATGATAGGAAGCAAAGAACAAATAAAAAAATTCCCCCGCACCTCCCCGAAGGGAATTGTGCAGAAATGCGAATGCATTGGGTGCACCGATGAGTGTGTTGCGAGTAATGGCGTAATTAATGACGAGAGTGTGAACGTAATCATTTATTCATCAGCACCTGTTTGTGTTATCGTTGTACCTGACGGCCACAATCACTGCCTTGTGATCACTAAAGTGCACGGTCAAAGGGTCTTTGAGAAGCATACGCGCGTCACAGTTTCGCGTAAAGACCAGATCAATGCAACTCCGGTGAATGGTAGTGGGGCACGTGTCGAAGTCGGCAAAGAGACAATGCATAGAGTGCCTGGTCTGCATGTACTCGACCAGCCACTCGCCACTCTTCTTGCGCACGTCAACGTTGAAGTCGCCAACCAAGACTATGGGGTCAGAGGGTTTGGAGCGCACGCGCACACTTTCCATAGCCGCGTCCAGAAATGCATTCGCATTTACGACGACGACGACGACGACGAAGGCAGAACTACGAGGCGCGAGCGCACGTGCAACGACGACGATGACGGCGAAAGAAATGCATTCGCATTTACGACGACGACGACGACGAAGGCAGAACTACGAGGCGCGCGCTCACGTGCGCTCGCGCTGGAGGAATGCAGGCGCACGCCGGCCAACGGAGCAAGACAACCCCCAGCTAATAAATGCATTCGCATTTAAAAAATTCGGTAACTTCAGCCGCCCTTTTATTACGCGGCGGCAGAAATGAGCAGCGGTGCCACGCGCAGATGACACATTGGATCCATTCGAAATCACTCCGGTGGATTGCTAAGCAAAGCTTCTCAAGCGGGCAAGATTACAAAGCCCCTCGGCAATTTGAGGCGGAAGCAAGGCGTCTCAGAACATCAAATGGACATTTCTGCTTTCGCATTCACCCCCAACAGTCGTTACGTGTCGTCAGAGAGGGGAGAGAGAGAGAGAGAGCGATGATGACGATAATTTTTTTATTTGGAAGGGGAGGACCTAAGGTCGCTGGTGAGGGAAGAGGGGGATTGGAAGGGAAGAAGACACCCACTAAATCACGCTCGCCAGGCCACTGGCAATGCCAAACTGGGCTGAAGTCACCAGGTGTTGAGGATGTTCGAGAATGTCCCTGTGTAATGCTTCTATATCTGATTTTTTTAAAACATAATGGTTCAGTCTATGAATATCAAAAGCGGAGCAGTGCAGAACAAGATGGTCCATGTTTGCTCTTTAATGTAGACTAGAGAGGTCAGCTCTGCTACCCGCAGTGCTTGCTACGTAAGAGGGGGATCATTACGAATCAGTTCAATGAATTTGAGATATTGGGAAGACCCCAATTAGAGAGGAAACAAAAACGAAATTAGAAAAAGACGCCCAATGAGACCCAAGAAACAAAACTCTAAATAAAGTTGAGTAGGAAGTTAAGAAAAAGAGGCCGCCAAACAACAACAAGGAAACAACAAGAACGCCGAACAAGAAGGAAAAAAACATACATGACCACTGTTCTTATTTTTTTATTTCAATTGCCTACTAGCTAGACATGTAACATGAAGACCTGAGACGTGAAACGTAATTTGGAGAGAGCCATCACAGGAGAGCACCACATTCACTACGAAGCCACCAAGTCAATAACCAGTTACTACTTGTTAGTTAACGATTTATTTAACAAAATATTCATCATCATCATCACCATCCTCCTCACCACCATCAGCCTATCTACGCCCACTGCAGGGCAAAGGCCTCTCCCATTATTCTCCAAGTACCTCGGTCCTGTGCCAACTGTGACCAATTTATCCCCGCAAACTGATTAATCTCATCTGCCCATCTAACTTCCTCCCGCCCCCTGCCACGCGTGCCTTATCTAGGGATCCACTCTTAAACACCAACGGTAATTTTGCCTTCGCATTAGCTGCCCGGCCCACACCCATTTCGTCTCCTCAATTTATACTAACGTATCCTTAACACGCGTTTGTCCGCGGACACACTCCGGTCTCGTCTTGTCCCTTAATGTTACACCTAAAATCTTCCGTTCCATTGCTCGCTGAGTCACCCTTAATTAGGGTTCAACCCTTTGAGTGCGCCTCCAAGTTTCTGCCCGGTGGGTGAGTACCGGTAATATGCCGCTGTCATACACCTTTTTCAGGGACAAGGGTAGGCTGCCATTCATTATCTGAGAATGCCTGCCGAATGCACTCCACCCCATTCTTATCCTTTTAATTACATCTGCCTCGTTGTTGGGATCAGGGTTGACAACTTGGCCTAAGTAAATATATTCGCTTACCACTTCCACGGCCTCGCCACCTATCTCAAACCGCTGTGCTGTCCCGAAGTTATTGATGGTTAATTTGGTTTTCTGCATATTAATTTTCAGGCCCACGGTTCTACTCTGTTTGTCCAGTGCGGTAAGCATGTTTTGCAGTTCGTCCCCCAAGTTACTTAGCAAGGCAACATCATCAGCAAATCTGAGGATACTGAGGTATCCTTCATTAGCCCTTACTCCCACCTGTTCCCAATCCAACGTTCTGAATACTTCTTGTAAACATGCTGTGAATAACATTGGAGAGATTGTGTCTCCTTGCCGGACGCCCTTCCTTATAGCTATTTTACTGCTTTCCTTATGGAGGATGATGGTAGCTGTGGACCCATTGTAGATATTCTCTAGTATTTTTACATAATGCTCATCTACCCCCTGGTTCCGTAATGCCTGAATGACTGCTAGGGTTTCACCGAGTCAAATGCTTCCTCATAATCTATCAAGGCTATATATAGGGGTTCAGTATACTCAGCGCACTTCTCTATCACCTGATTGATCGTGTGAATATGGTCCATTGTTGAATAACCTTTACGGAAACCTGCTTGTTCTTTAGGTTGACTGAAATCTAAGGTTGCACAAATTTTGTAGCGACTACCTTGGTAAGTACCTTGTAGACGTCTGACAGCAAGCAGATCGTCCTGTACATTTTTAAGGCATTTATGTCACCTATCTTATGAATTAGGATGATGTTCGGGTTCTTCCAAGATTCCGGTACACGTGCGGTCATTAGGCATTGCGTATACAGGTTTGACAGTTTTTCAAGTACAATTTCTCCACCATCCTTCAAGAGGTCTGCTGTTATCTGATCCTCACCAGGTGCTTTGCCCCCTTTCATTTCTTTCAAAGCCTTCCTACTTCTTCTGCCGTTACTGCATGGTGGGATGTCTATCTCCTCTGAGCTACTTTCTCGTTCGACATTATCCTGGATGTCGCGGCTACTGTGCAGATCTCTATAGAACTCCTCGGCTACTGTGACTATTTATCCCTATTTATGAAGACATTGCCTTGCTTGTCTTTAAGTGCATACATCTGATTTTCCCCACACCAAGACGCCTCTTCACTGCTTTTAGGCTACCTCCGTTCTTTGCAGCGTATTTGATCCTCTTCATATTATACTTCTGTATGTCAGCTGTCTTACGCTTATTGGTTAACTTCGAAAGCTCCGCTAATTCTATTCTGTCAGCTGGGGTAGAGATTGTAATGGTTTGCCGTTTCCTAATTAGATCTTTCGTCTCCTGGGAAAGTTTACCAGTATCCTGGCTAACCATCGTGCCCCCGACTTCTACTGCACACTCCGTTATAATGTGTGTAAGGTTGTAGCTGGCTTCCTGTGTCGCAAGCTCTGCTTCCTCGGTAAGAGCTGAATATCGGTTCTGCAGCGCGATCCTGAATTCTTCTACTTTGCGCCTTACTATTAGCTCATTGATCTGCTTCTTTCGTACTAGCTTGTTATGGTCCCTCCTCAAATATAGCCTGATTCGAGATCTTACCATACGGTGGTCACTACTCCTTACCCTTCCGAGCACTTCCACATCCTCCACGACGCCACGGTTATCGCATAGTATGAAGTCTATATTCATTTTCATGCTCAACATTCGCGTTCCTCCACGTCCACTTCCGGCTCTCCCGTTTGCAGAAAAAGGTATTCATGATGCGTAGATTATTCCCTCCTTCGAAACTGACCCTACGGGTAGGAGACACCAAACGCCTACTATCCAACCCAAGAATTCCCCAAAGAGCAGTGATCTCCCCGACACTGTTCATGTTGGCCACGATAACCGTACACAGGGCCTTAAAGAATATACCCGACCTCCGACACCTCTTATACGAGGACGATATCACGATTAGGACCTCAAAAGGCACCGCAGGACAAATTCAAGACACTCTACAAACAGCCCTTCTCGCCATCAGCTCAGCCGCCAAAGAAATCGTTCTCCAAAGCGGCCCTGAATAGTCCCAACTCCCCCCAGTTCCCTACCCACGATGGAATCCTCCAAGTATTCAACTGCACTTAGACAACCAACCAATCGAAATTAGCATGGAGATTAAGATACTGGGACTCCACATCTAAAGCAATGGCAAAGCAGATTCGGCGGTAGCGCATATATTAACACCAGGAGCGCAATTACTAAATATCTTCACAAGAACTGCAAATCGAAACCACGGCCTGAAGAAAGCTAACCTACTAAAACTACAGGAAGCTCTTATTATCTCCCGAATTAGATACGCGCTATAGTACCGCTACGGGGTGCAGCGGTGGCGTAGAGTTAGAGCATCCGCCTCGCTTGCATTAGGAACGTGGTTCGAATCACGGTGCCGGAGAATTCCCACCGGATTAAAAAAATCCGCGTATTGATGGAATTGAAGAATGCGGCTTGGGGTGCAGCCTGACCCCGGCGAACATTGCCGGTAACGCACTCCTTCAAGAGCAGGTTTGGCCACCCTGGTGTAGTAACGGCCACTACCTCCCATGAATACACCAATTAACCCACGGCCCTCAGTCCCCAGCAGCTGCGAAGCAACTGACCACGGCGGCGGTAAGACCTGTGACGCAGCAGAGGGTCATAAGAACACCTGGAACCGGACATGCCGCCATTGGAATCTGAACCTGGCAACGTTTTAATCGAGAACCCTATCTAGCGAAGCGAGTCTAGAGGTATTGCTCGAGGAATTCAAGGGCATTAAATGGGGTGTCATAGGGCTTAGTGAGGCTAGGAGGACAGGTGAAGCCTTTATGGTGCTGCAAAATGGACACGTCCTATGTTACCGTGGTCTAGTGGACAGAAGAGAACTGGGAGTGGCATTTCTAGTCAATAAAAGCATAGCTGGTAACATAGAAGAATACTATAGCATTAACGAAAGAGCAGCAGGTCTTGTAATTAGGCTCAATAAGAGGTACAAACTCAAGGTGGTACAGGGCTACACGCCCACATCCAGCTACGACGACCAGGTAATGGAATGCTTCTATGAAGATGTGGAGTCGGCAATGGCTAAGGTAAAAACACAGTATACCGTATTAATGGGGGACTTGCATGCTAAAGTAGGCAACAATCAGGCTGGAGACAAGGCAGTTGGGAACTATGGTCTGGGCTGTAGAAATAGCAGGGGGGACTTACCAGTTGAGTTTGCAGAACTGAATAACCTACGCATAATGAATACCTTCTTCTGCAAACGGGAAAGCCGGAAGTGGACGAGGAGGAGCGCGAATGGGGAGCATAAAAATGAAATAGACTTCATATTATGCGATAAACCAGGCGTCGTGCAGGATGTGGAAGTGTTCGGAATGGTAATGTGTAGTGCCCACCGTATGGTAAGATATCGAATTAGGCTGCATTTGAGGAGGGACCGTAACAAGCTAGTACGAAAGAAGCTGATTAATGAGCTAACTGTAAGACGTAAAGTAGAAGAATTCAGGATCGGGCTGCAGAACCGATATTCAGCGCTTACCGAGGAAGCGGAGTTTACGACACAGGGAGCCAGCAACAACCTTACAGGCATTATCACGGAGTGTGCAGTGGAAGTCGGGGGCACGATGGCTAGACAGGATACTGGTAAACTTTCCCAGGAGACGAAAGATCTAATTAGGAAACGGCAAACCATGACAATCTCTACCCCAGCTGACAGAATAGAATTAGCGGAGTTTCGAAGTTTACCAATAAGCGTAAGACAGCTGACATATAGAAGTATAATATGGAGAGGATCAAATACGCTGCAAAGAACGGAGGTAGCCTAAAAGCAGTGAAGAGGCGTCTTGGTGTGGGGAAAATCATATGTATGCACTTAAAGACAAGCAAGACAATGTCTTCATAAATAGGGATAAATAGTCACAGTAGCCGAGGAGTTCTATAGAGATATGTACAGTAGCCGGGACATCCAGGATAATGCCGAACGAGAAAGTAGCTCAGAGGAGATAGACATCCCACCATGCAGTAACGATATAAGAAGCAGGAAGGCTTTGAAAGAAATGAAAGAGGGCAAAGCGCCTGGTGAGGATCAGGTAACAGCAGACCTCTTGAAGGATGGCGGAGAAATTGTACTTGAAAAACTGTCAAACCTGTATACGCAATGCCTAATGACCACACGTGTATTGGAATCTTCGAAGAACGCGAAGATCATCCAAATTCATAAGAAATTGATGAAGTACTTGAAAAATTACAGGCCGATCTGCTTACTGTCAGTCGTCTACAAGGTACTTACCAAGGTAATCGCTAACAGAATTTCTGCAACCTTAGATTTCAGTCAACCTAAAGAACAAGCAGGGTTCCGTAAAGGTTATTCAACAATAGACCATATTTACACGATCAATCAGGTGATAGAGAAGTGCGCTGAGTATACTGAACCCCTATATATAGCCTTCATAGATTATGAGAAATCATTTGACTCGGTCGAAACCTCAGCAGTCATTCAGGCATTACGGAATCAGGGAGTAGATGAGCATCATGTAAGAATACTAGAGGATATCTGCAATGGGTACACAGCTACCATCATCCTCTATAAGGAGAGCAGTAAAATACGTATTAGGAAGGGCGTCGGAGAAGGAGACACAATCTCCCCAATGTTATTCACAGCGTGTTTACACGAAGTATTCGGAAAATTACATTGGGAACAGGTTGGAGTAACGGTAATGGAGAATACCTGAGTAACATCACATTTGCTGATGACGTTGCCTTGCTAAGTAACTCGGGGGACGAATTACAAAGCATGCTTTCCGCACTGGTCAAACAGAGTAGAACCGTGGGCCTGAAAATTATTATACTGAAAACCAAAATAATCATCAATAACCTCGTGACAGCACAGCGGTTTGAGACAGGTGACGAGGTGGAAGTGGTAAGCGAATATATCTACTTAGGCCAAGTTGCCGCCCCGGATACCAAGCATGACGCAGAGATAACTAGAAGGATAAGAATGGGGTGGAGTGCATACGGCAGGCATTCTCAGATAATGAATGGCAGCCTACCATTGTCCCTGAAGAAGAAAGTGTATGACAGCTGCATCTTGCCGGTACTCACCTACGGGGCAGAAACTTGGAACCTCACTAAGAGGGTTCAACTTAAATTGTGAGTAACCAAGCGGGGAATGGAACGGAATATGATAATTGATTGACTGATTGATTGATTGTAGGGTTTAACGCGCCGACGCAACGCAGGCGATGAGGCGCGCCGTAGTGGAGGGCTCCGGATTAATTTTGACCACCTGGGGATAACGGAATATGATAGGTGTAACATTAAGGGAAAGAAGAGAGTGGAGTGGGTCAGGGAACAAACGCGTGTTTAGGACATATTAGCAGAAATTAAGAAGAAGAAGTGGACGTGGGCAGGGCATCTAATGCGAAGGCAAAGTAACCGTCGTTCAATAAGGGTAACAGAGTGGATCCCTAGAGAATGCAAGCGTTGCAGGGGGCGCCAGAAAGATAGATGGGCAGATGAGATCAGGAAGTTTGCGGGGATAAATTGGTCGCAGTTAGCACAGGACCGGGGTAAGTGGAGATTGATGGGAGAGGCCTTTTCCCTGCAGTGGATGTAGATAGTGATGATGACCGTACTGCACTCTCACAAATCAACATCACGAGAGGATTAACGCCCTCATTCGAAAGACTACTAAATTTGCTTTAGGTGTTCCCCCCTAAATCCCAGTTGTAAAATAAAGTGGTTCTCTCTCTCTCTTTCCTATCTGCACGGGAAACACCCACATAGAGAACACGGGGCTCTATGTTACGTGCAAGGAAATCATCGCGGCCCATCGCCACAGTCAACTAATACGGCTTCGCAACACCCAACCAGGTAGGGATTTACTAAATTGTTTGAGATTTTTGAGATTAAATTGTTTGAGGCTACCACGGCAAACCTAGACATTCCCCGCGGAGACCATGCCCGCATCACTGTAGCACCCATACCCAGGCACATGGCAGCTCGAAAAAACGACGAAAGACGCCAAATCCGAGCCAAATATTTTTCTAAAAAGATCCGTAGAACCCTTATTGAAAAACATGTTTTTACGGACGCGGCATGCCAGCCTACTAGAACATCTTGGCTTGGGCAGTAAGTATGTCCGAGACTTGCTTCTCCTCCACCGACATATGCCCCTGCCTTAATAGCACAGAAGCAGAAACATACGCTATTGGAAAAGCCATTGTCCACCATGCATCCCGACACAGACCCCTTAACATCTATACTGATTCACAAGAAGCATGCACCCGCATATTACACAATAACATCCCACTTAGCGCACCCAGCCTCTTTCAAAACATAAAAGGAGACGTAAGGCTTTACTGGGTGCCTGGTCACGTCGGGCTGCAGGGCAATGAAGGGGCCAACCAGCTCGCCCGTGACACCGCTCTCCGGGCTCCCTGCAACCGCAGCCAGCCCCAGGAACCTACGCCCCCGAAACACATTACTCTCCAAGACCTCCGCGATCACCCTAACCCCTAGGTTCGCCCACATCCGCAACTATCGAAACACGAACAAGTACTTATTAGGCAAGCGCAAATGGATACTCTCTTAACCCCAGCCAGAGTGGCCCTCTACAGCGGAACGTCCACCCCCCCCACCCCCCCCCCTGCCCAAAGTGCTCCAAGGCCCTCAACCAGGACCACATCATCGATGGATGCAGCCCGTTTCCCGAAGGGAGAGCAGCACTCCAACCACCCGCCCTAAACGACCAACGCCACCTTGAAGATTTCGTAAAGAAATTTGTTAGAGGTACCCTGCACTGAGGGTACCTAATCCGGCTGGTAGCTTTACAATAAAGCTTTATTCATTCATTCATTCATTCATGTTACGTCGATTCCTACCTCTGCGTCGGATACGTCATTTTTCTGGGTTAACTGAAAAGGTACATTCGGATAACAAGACAACCTTTGCATTTACCATTATTCCACTAAATACGCAACTCTGTCGTGTGGTGCAAAACCCAAGGCAAACTGTTCGAACTGCTCACGTTGTGAAGGGCTTTTTTAATCATCACTATATCTAAACAAGTTCATCGTCAAGTTCGCGTAAGAAGAAGCTCGAGCTGCGACTAGCATCCATGCTGCTGCTATCGTTTCCGCTGACGGCAAGGGCGCTGCTGTTGCCTCTCCTCCTTAGACGTTCACCTGACGAGCGCATAAACAGGTAGATCCCCAGCAAGGCGAGTGCCACGCCGCACAGAAGCTGGCATCCGGTGGTCGCTGCTTTCAATGTCCTCTCTCGTAGAGTCCGCGTGTATTCGGGGGACAACGTGTTTGAACGGCCCGGACCGGACGGGAACTGCGCTGCACGGAAATACGTGCTGACGTTAATTAAGCCAGCGTTTTCAGCAGGGAAACTTACAAAGCTCTCGTAAACAAAACAGCGGTTAGGATTAGACCAAGAGCCTATACAGTATACGCACAGAATAACTTTGAAAAAAAAAATAAACAAGAAAATGTGGCGCTCGATGTAGAAGAACTCGGCTGAGGGAATGCTACACTGCCACTGCGTACAAAACTCAACTGGCTAAGATTACTATGTGCTCGATTGTGTTGCTTCATGTCAATAATAAGGTTTGAAAATGTTGAAAAACAACCATTTATTGTGACTCGTTAATTTGACAGTAATGTTGTTTGCGTTTAGATAGCAATATGTTTTCGTTAGCAGACACTTTTAAACGAACACTGCACTCGTACTGCAATCAGGCCAGATCGGCTAAAACGACGAAGGGTTTCAACTACCACAACCACGGCATGGGTATGAGTTGACTACCCCTTGAAACGGTTGCGTCTCCCGTCACGTTGGCAAAGCTCTTATCTTTATAAAGACCAGAGGAAAACCAGAGGTTGTGTCACAGGCCCAAACCTCACCAAATGGGATTACAAAAAGTCAGCGAACGTGCTTTCGGACGTACGTATCTTGTGTAGTTCCTCTTCGACCAGCAAAACATCCTTTCCGAACATGTCATTACGTTAGCGCCAAGGCATCTGGACTTACGGCGGTCGGCAGTTGATATGGCAAGTCCTGTTTCGGTGGCTCCAGGCATTGCCATTGGTCTGTGGGTAACTTCACTACTTGTGTTGCCGCTTTGGGGACCGGAACCGGCCATCTGGATGCCACTGCTGTCAGCTTTTCCGCTTCCAAGACGCCGGAGGAACCTACTGACGGCGCTCATCCATGGCGTCGCTATTCTTCTTCTTCCTCCTCGTCGTCTTTATTCCGCGTCGTTCACTTGGCGGCATTGGTGCTAAAACAAAATCAACAAAGAAGTAATTCTGTACATTTATTATTTATTACTCCCTCCTAATCAGTTAGTAAAAGTCTTGAATGAGTATGGGCTAAAAACCGCGATTTTGTTTTACCAGATGTAGATTCGGCGCTGTTCTTCCCTCAAGATATCTGTCGGTTAAATGTTTAAGGCCCAAGCCTCAGGTGTCAATGCTTCGTGGAGAGTTATGTACAGAGAAGCCTGCACAAAATCGGTGGCACAGAAAATCGGAGAGCTTGTCGAGGAGCGTAGGCTGGAAAAGGGAACAGCATTGCAGGAGGATCGTGCTGCAGTTATTAAAGGGGCCATTGAGACAAAATACAACGGAATTTATAGGCAAACGTGACAGCTCTCCCACGCTTTAAACGTTTTTTAAAGGACTGCTAAACTTGTCGCTGCTAACATACCGAATTAATGACACTTACCGATTTTCGATGCCATTTGGGCGTCTGATATTCACGCACGGCAGGGAGCAACAGCGTGGAACTGCGACGTCGTCTGCTTGCCCCGTAGTCCCGCATCGGCACTAAGAAGGAAATTACAAAGTTTCACCCATGTCCTTCAACATACGGCAGGGAAATCATGGGGCCCATCGGTTTCATCGCTGTTGCGCCTTTACCAGGCGCTCTTTATTTGCTATTTGCAATACAGTGCCCCTCTACTGTGTAACCTTCGGCGATCGTCATTATGCGTGCTTCAAAGTGCACAGGCACAAGCCCTACGAATCTGTTTGGGGTTGCCTCGATGCACATCAACACGTGGAACGATCGCAGAAGCGCGAGTCTGCCCAATCCAAGTCTACCTCGCGCAAGAACCTCTTCGTGTGCACCTCCGATATGTGACAAGACATGAGTGCCATCCACCGTCGAGTGTCTTCAGGGACCGGCCGAATTCAAACTACTCCCGAAGTATTTCGGCGCAGCAACATTTGATTCCCTTCAGATTTGCAGTCGCCAAACTATCAGAAGTGCCTCTATGGGTTGTGCCTGATTTTATTTTTATTTATTTATTCAGCTTACTACATTCGCCCAGAGGGCATTGTTGTAGGAGATACATAAGAAAAAAATTCAGTGGACAAATGTAATCATGAATCTCGTGATATACAGGAATAAAAATCAACAGAGGCATTCTACAACAAGAGCATTGTACAAGATTATTTTCCATTGTACAAGAGCAAATCAACAAGAGCATCGTACAACATGAAACAGCAACACGTGCGTGAAAAATAAAGAACAGGAAAACAAGACGAAAGACGACGTAAAAAATTGACATTCTCTAAAAACAAATACAAAAAAAAAACAATACAAATAATTGACAGGAACACCATCGTGGCAATTCAAGAAACGCTCTTTTCACTTTCACCACGCAGATAATCCCTTAGAGCTGTGTCAAATGTAACGGCAGATGCGGAAACGATGTTTTCTGGAAGCTTATTCCAATCGCCAATTGTGCGTGGAAAAAAAGATGATTTAAAAAGCGAGGTGCGGCAATGAATTTCTCTAATCTTTTTGCTGTTGTCTCTCCTTTTTGATACGTAATCGGGCGGTTTCAGATAAGTCTGGTGGTTAATACCTGTTTTTCCGTTAGTTATCTGGTTGAGGAATAGCAGGCGGCATACTGTGCGGCGAGTTTGCAAACAGTCCCAAGACAGTGCCTTTTTTATTGCGGAAACACTGGTATTTTTACCGAAGGAACCAGTAACAAAGCGGGCAGCACGGTTTTGAATAGCTTCTAGTTTATTAATTAGTACCTTGGTGTCCGGATCCCACGCAGCAGCAGCGTATTCTAGTATTGGACGCACATTAGTTTTGTACAAAGTCTCTTTTACGTCCTGTGGTGCATTTTTGAAATTTCTTCTAATAAAATTAAGAACACGGCCAGCTTTCATTGTTACGGTTTCAGTGTGTTTGGACCAGGTCAGGTTGGATGAGAATGTGAGGCCAAGGTACTTAACATGATCTGAAAATGCAATGCTTTCCGTCTGTAAAAAGTAAGTAGTTATTGTATTCGACCGTTTTCGGCTAAAACGCATGCAGTGACATTTTGAGACGTTCAGTTTCATATTCCAATTGTTACACCAGTTGACAATACTGTTTAAATCCAACTGTAATTGAGCAGCGTCATTCGGATTGTTAATGTCCCTATACAATACACAATCATCAGCGTATAGCCGTAGGTTAGATGAAACGTTTGCACCTATATCATTAATAAAAATTATAAACAGCAGGGGGCCGAGGACGGACCCTTGCGGGACTCCTGAGGTGACGGGAACGGGTTCTGATTCAAAGCCATTAATGATAACCTTTTGGGAACGATTTGAAAGATATGTGCGCACCCAACCAAGCACATTGTCCGGGAGACCAAGATAAGATAATTTATGAAGCATGTGAGAGTGAGACACTACATCAAATGCCTTTCGAAAGTCTAAAAATACACAGTCTACTTGTGTACCTGAATCAAATGAAGAAAAAATGTCATGACAGAATTCTACTAATTGAGTTGTGCAGGAATGCCCAGCTCGGAAACCATGTTGGTAGTTCATAAAGAAATTATTTACCTGCAAGTGATGGAATATGTTCGAATAAATAATGTGTTCAAGGATTTTGCAACACACGCTCGTCAACGATATGGGTCTGTAATTGGGCGCCTGGCAACGGGGTCCGCTTTTATGAATAGGTACGACGTTAGCAGATTTCCACTGTAAGGGCAACTGACACGTAGTCATAGATGATCTGAATATCAGGACAAGAAATTTAGCCACCGTGGCTGCGCAGTTTTTCAAAACTAGACAGGGTATCGCGTCAGGACCGGGGGCGGAATGAGGTTTCAGTTCTTCAAGAAGTTTTAATATCCCATTATAAGTTACATCTATATCTGGCATAGCCGGTAGATGGCACTGGGAACTTTCTGCACTAGGTGCACCCGCTAGGGGGGTGGAAAAGACTGATTGAAAGTATTTGTTAAAGTGATTGGCTTTAACAACGTCATTAGTTATAAATCCTTGGCCGGTAGACAACGGGGGAATAGTTTCTTCCTCCTTTCCGCTTTGTTTTACAAACTTCCATAATTCTTTAGGACTGCGTTTAAGCTTTTCGCTTAAGGAAGAATAAAATTTATCTTTGGCACACTTTATTTTCTTCGTTATTTCGTAGGAAATTATTTCGAGGCTTTTGAAAATTTCTTCGTTCCTGTTGTTGACGTATCTCTTGAAGATACGCGTTTTCTTGTTGAGCAAAAGCTTAATCTCACGCGTGAACCAGGGTTTATTTTTACGTTGGGTACCAGACAAAATTTTTGATGGAATGTGTTCGTCTATAAGTGCTAAGAATCTAGTTCTGAACCGCTCCCATAGTTCATCTACGCTAAAAGTTAATGAGGCTTCAAGGAAATCATCGTACTGCTCATCTAAGCTATGACTAATCGTAGTGTAATCGCCCTTCTCAAAGCTGTACACTTTGCGTGGTTGAGATATGGTTTTTTGCGGCCGGTTGCATGAAACTTTAGCAAGGACTCCGTCGTGGTCACTGATGCCAGGGATTGCTGTAATAGATTGAACTAAGGCTTCGGAATTTGAAAAAACCAAGTCGAGTATAGAGCTGCTTTCGGGGGTTCTTCTGGTAGGGAAATCAACGAATTGGTAAAGACCATGCATTGCTATCATGTTGCTGAATTCATCGGAAAGAGCAGACTGGGCAGATAAAAGTAGAGATTTGTTGATCCACTGAACGCGAGGCATGTTAAAGTCACCACCGAGAAAGAGATTAGTATTTACGTTTTGCAGTGCGTTTGATAAGGACCGGAATGGTACCAGTGAACTTGAACTGGGGCTGCGATAAAAAGACCCTATTGTAAGATGCTCACCATTATGTAAGATGATTTTGCACCACACGCTTTCGCAGTTATCGTCGCACAGATCTGCTGGCACGCTAGGGATGGATTTGTCGACGAGAAGAAATACACCTCCACCATGAACGTCACGGTCGTGCCGGTAAATTTCGAAACCTGACGGAAACACTTCAGCATTGCTTATGGTATCGTCTAACCATGATTCTGTGCCAACAACAATATCGGCATGCGTAGTGATGATTAGACTAGAAAGAGCATCTCGTTTACTCTTTATGCTGCGGCAATTAATTACTAGGATGTTGAGCTCCGTTAGTTGGCAAGCGTCCCTGCGCACTGCGGTTTTCTTTAGCTGGACAGGCATTTTACGACGGGCGCTGCCATATAGCTAGCTGTCAGGCATGGCAATTGTATTAGACGCCGAATCATACACGTAGCAGTTTTTCCCAAGTAACAGTTTATCATATCTTAATTGATAGGGGGATTTGTTTTCCTTAGCAAACTCAAGAAGCTTTTTCCGCGCTAGGCGTACAGTAGCTGAAAAATCTTCGCGCAAGGCGAAATCGGTACTCTTTAGTTTATTTCCGGAGGCAAGAATGGATTGTTTGTCCTTGAAGTGATTGAATTTTACCACGATAGGGCGACTCTTGTTCGCTTGAAAGCGGCCAATTCTGTGTGCCCTTTACAGGTGCGGTTGTCGATCTACAGGTGCGGTTGTCGATTCCTGGAATCGGAAATGGCGTCTTCGGTCTTAAGACAACTTTCACTATTTTGCATCAGTGAAATGTACGGAGAGGCGTCGCATGTTTTTGTTGGCGGCTCGGTCACGGCGTCTTCGTCGGCAGCGGCAGTGGTTATGCCTGGGAAGGACCTGACCCAACGTTTCAAGATTGCTTACAGGACGTCGTCTACCGCAGCAGAACTGGTCGGTTTACGCGAAGCGCTCCGCATCATTTCTTGTGAAAGGCCACAGCAGTGGATTATTTTTTGTGACTGCAAACCAGCGCTGCAGGACCCAATGAAGCGAGGCGCGTACGATCAGCTGACCACTGATGTCGCTATCCTGTTTAAAGAGTTGAATGAAAAGGGCCACACGGTGGTGTTTCAGTGGATACCAAGTCACTGTGGCATCGCTGGAAATGAGTTGGCGGATGCAGAAGCACACCAGGCACACCACAATGGAACTCTCCTGTCTATACCGATCACAAGGCAGGATGCTAACGCGATACTCTATGGAGCACGTAAACAAGCTGCAGCCTTGCATTCGTCGGACCCGCAGAATCGACATGAACGCCTTCACAAGCTCGATCCAGAGCGGAAGTTCTGGGTCAGTCATGCTCCTCGTCTTCGCCGAAGTCAAGAGACATCGCTACACAGGCTGCGTCTTGGAGTAGCATTGACTCGGAAGTATCTTCACACAATCGGACGAGAGGACAGCCCAGACTGCCTTCTGTGCGGTTGTCCTGAGACTATCGAACATTTGCTTAGTGCTTGTCCAAAGTACTCGAGTGAGCGAACGAACCTTGAGACAGCTTTACTACGCTTGGACACTCGCCCTCTGTCCGAACAAAAGATTTTGGGCACGTGGGCTGACAACAGGAAGCAAAGCCTAGCCGTTAAAGCCCTGCTTACATTTCTTGGTGACTCCTCTTTGGATTCTCGCCTCTAGGTTGCGACAAAATTGAACAGACTGCGAAATAATGTCTGAGAAGTTTCTTTTTTTTTTATGGATGATATTCATGTGCTAAAAAGTGAACTGTAGTCATCTGATTCAGCGCCCCGTTGTACGTGAGACGTTTATTGGTTTTAATGCTTGTACATAGTTCATTTGTCGCTTTCATTGTCATTTCCCATACCTTCCATATTCATTCCTTTCTCTTTCTGTCCTCAGTACCCTCCCCCCAGAGGGAAGTAGCAGGCCCAAGATCAATTTCTCAGGCCGACCTCTTCTCCTTTTCAATAAACATTTACTCTCTCTCTCCCGCAGAAATGCCCGCCCGATGGCGCCTCGATCGTTAGAAAATGGCCGATGAGGCATAATTTTGGTCTATACGCCTCGAACGCTGCCTGTAGGGGCTAAGGCCCGGGACCTTATAGGGGTGCCACTGAAATCCCCTAGCGGCCCGTTTTGAAAGCAGCCACGGGAGGGCCGGCCCGCTCTCCAGTGTCGCCGCTGCTTTTGCGGCACGTTCACGACTATGATTTACCGTTTCTGTGCGTTGGAAACACACATTTATGTGGAACAGTCACTCTGGTTGCAAGGGTGGTGTGTTTACGAGAATGTAAATGTTTGTGGTGCGATCTTAGTGTGGTACATTCGGTCTGTGTAAGCGCCAGGTGCTGTTCACGGGCCGGCGTCGCAAAACCGGCATATGAATGAAGCTTATTGTAATTCCACTTCCCTGAAATTTACTAACAGTGTCTCCGTAAGCAGCGTTTCCTCAAATAGTCATGCTACGGCTATTCACCACGATGTAAACCGGTTTTGTGTGTGTGTGCTTACGTATTATAGCGGAGCACTCATACCTGACAGCACGCCAGTTACGCTACCTCAGATATTGATTACTACCCTGGACAAGACAATGTCGCATAAATTTTGCGAACACTCTACAACAGAAGTACGATGGAAATGCAAAATTATCACACACCCAACGCGTAGCTTGGGTGTGTGATTACTAAAACGTTCCTTTGTTTATTTCGTTCCGCATTTCGATGCAACGATATTTAAACGTCCCCCTCCCTCCCCCCTCCTATCTTCTGCGTAGTAGCAGTGCATTTCGCATCTGGCTCAATCTGGCGAGTCATACCTGGCTGAAGTTTAGACGAGCGTTCTTATCCTTTCCGAAGGTGCACTGGAGTTTTTTTATTCCCATACGACCTTTTTTTTCGACTTGCAGACCGTGTCTTATTCTGTGGTTTCATCTTTCCTTGGTTCTTGCTATGAGGCGTGAGTTTGCACATATTTAACAGGTAAAGCCTTGCATTATGCTTAACAATTGCGCGTGGCTTATATGCCCATAAAAGGCACAAGGCACAAGTCAGGTATCGGGTAATAACAACCCCGAAACCTAATTTTCTGCGACTTATAAATTCGAAACGAAGCCGTATTTATTGTACGCGCTGCGAAACGAAACCAACCTCTCACTGCGCCAGTGTCAGGTCTAAACGAGGCGACAATGCAATTCACTTGTGCCTGACCGGAGGGGCAGTGGCGATAAGCTGCTGCTGTCGCGGATGCCCGTAAGAGCTGTCACGAAGCGTGCAGAACCGAACTCCCGAATAGATTTTGTTGGCGATACCAAGACGCAGCTGCTTTTTTGAAGTGCCCTAAACGTACTGTTTCCTCACAGGCATGACTATAACCAGTTGTTTAGTGTGCGGAAAGGCAAAAGGAATCGAAAGAAAGCCAAAACACCGCGTGAGCCCCTATCATCCGCGCAGCGCTCCTCCCGTAGATGCCGCGGAAAACAGGCGGCAGGCGGCGCAATCATCCCCAAGCACGGGGCGTATAGACGACGCCGTGGGTTTGTCCTCCATACTGAATTTTCTAGCGAGTAGCTCTTGCTATGCGTCTTCCCTCATGATGTTGTGGGTACATAATATAATCGGGGTATTGGATGGACAAGAATTCTCGTCCTTACGTCAGGCGAAATGTATGGTGCATTTTCCGTGATGTGCGGCGCCAAGTACCCAAGCTTAGCTATCGTTTCGTACCCTTTGGGCTTGCTCCAAGTCTTACTTTCTGCGCCGTTAGGTGAGCCTGTATGAGCTCTTCGATGGCGTTGTGCAGTTACAAAGCCATGAGGCGAACAGTGGAGGTGCTCGCAGGAAGTTCCAGGGCTTGCTTGTATCCCTTTCTAAGAAGGGCGTCTAGCTTTTCGCCCTCCGATTCCCCCAGAACCGCATAAGGAGCCACGTAAACGATTCTGGAGACGACGAATGCCTGCACAAGACGGACCATGCCATTTTCTTTCAACCCATGGATCCGGTTCCCTATCCTGCGCAACAATTTGAGCTGTGGTTTCTTGAAGCCTGTTGAGGAGCAGGGTGTTTTTGCAGCTTTGTTGGGGCGTCGTTCCTATTATCTTGACTGAAGATGTCGGTTTGGTGAGAGTAAAGATGGTTTCCCCGAAGTCCGGTGTCGATCAGGAACCCAATCGCCCGGGCTCCGGTTGATTTGGCAGGAGGCTGGCAGGGCGATGGTGTTGAAGTTCTTGGAGATGGCGGTCGAATTGACGAACTCGAGGCGTTGGGGTTGATTAAGTGAAACGAAGGTTTATATACAGCTATTTACAGTATGAAAACTGGGTACATGAGTAATAAAAAGAAAAACTTCAAACTGCAGCTAGACGCTAGCTCCGAGCGCGCACAAATCACTCGAGCTCCTCAACTTCGTCTAACTCTCCTATTCTCGGAGCGTACACAAACCGCTCGAGAAACAACGGCCGAGACCCTGTCTCGCCGCAGAATCCGTCTAGTTGCCCGGTACGGCGCTGTACCCTTAACCTCTGACGCGATCTTAACCTCTTGCCTAGGGGGCTCACAAATCCCAACCTAGCTTTAACGGTCGAGACTCCTTGTCCCGCCGGGAACTGCCCAGCTCGGCGCTCAGACGAGAACGATTTCCAACGGCCAAGTTCGGCCTTATAAAACCTCGAGATCACCCTCTCTCGGGAACGCCCCTGTAGCGTTCGTACACGAGTATGGGAGTGCCCAAATTTACGTAGACAGCTGTCACTCAGCACGCCCCGGAATATTCATTGAGGCGCCGCCACCTTTGGGTCAACGGCACGCTCGCAGACGAGCAGGTTTGTGCGACCCCGCGGGGTGAAAGCGAAAGACGGCGACAGTGCGTCATGCTGACCAGGGCGCATTAACAATGGAGACTCGTGCGGCACTCGTCCCGACGCCGGTAATCCCACCCCCTCCGCGCGTCAGGCACACGTTCCCGGAATCCGGCGGCGCTGTCTGCGTTCTCAATGGGGGATTATCCTTGTGGTATGCGGTGGGCCAGACAATCCGTCTCCCGTGCACGCCGTGACGAATGGACCTCTCCCGGGGTACGTCACGCAGCGGCCGTGACGTCACGGAAAGCGCACGTGCTGGGTGTGGCCGGGAGGGTGGTTGGCAAAACATTCGGACCGGTGCGCCGGGCGTATGCAGTGAGGCTGCATTAGACGCGCGCAAAAGTGGAATTTTTGGTTGCGTGTTGGCTTTTCTGATGCCGGTGGACTGCTGTGCTCTCGGCTACGCAAATCTTGCGAGCAAAATCAGCGGCATCAGACTTTTCTGAGTCTCCAAAGAGGTAAATTCGGCGTGTATCATGGATGCGCGCAATGTGCCCAAGAGGCTGACAGCCAAAGCAGCGACATGGTCTGCTCTTACTCGTAGCAATATTTCCCAATCTCGAACTTCTGCTGCCCGTGTGTACGAGATTTCGGCGCACGTTAAAGATCCCCAGCTGGTCAAAATTAATCCGGAGCCCTCCACTACGGCGCGCCTCATCGCCTGCGTTGCGTCGGCGCGTTAAAACCCTATAATCAATCAATCAATGAATCGAACTTCTGCTGTTCTCCAAAGCGGAGTCATACCGTCTACATTGGCAGTCCGTGCTGATTCGTGCTATGAAATGATGCTGTTAATCAACCATCTGCTATCATGCAGCACCAGCAGAAATTTTGTGAAGTGAAATAGTGCCGGGGGTAGGGGGCACACGGGAATTTTCTTGCTGCGAAATATTGTCATGTTTTGAGGAGGTAGAGAACTGTATTAAAAACACAATGAATGCCTATCCTGCTTAGGCGACACGAAATAAATGTTTCGACGAGGGATCGCGATAGCCGCCTGCCGCCAGATCGACAACGACAAGTTTGGTCTTATGGGGAGATCTGTTCAAGACGAACGAAATTCATTGCTTGTAAGTGCAATAAATTTTTACCTTGACCAATTACATTCTGCCTTGAGGATGCGGCAAAACAGAGATGCTTACCGCGCTCACATGTACCATCGTGCCTTCGGCGCGAGATGGGCCGCTCACGCGACTCGAAAAAAACTCGAAAAATCATGTGTTTGCCCTAAGCGAACAGACTCAGTGAATGTATTCTTTTGTTGCTGTCTCCCGACGCTTTCGTATTCACCGGGCGTGCAAGGACACGAACTTTAACTATCATGAAATAATGACTACCGAAAATTATTTCAGTACACTGTCGCAAGCTATGCGCACTAACCAAATGTGGCTGCTATGTTACTCACACAATGACGATGAACCGTTTCGCGATTTCACTGGGGGAAAAGGTAACAAAACAATCGGTCAATCACGTAGAGAACGACATCATCGCAATATTTTTATTGGAATAATTTTTGGCTGTTGCTCTTCATATTTTTGTTTCGTTGCTGCTTATTTTACTTTTTATTCCTTTCATGCTTTACCTTTGCTTTTTCCCCTCGGCATGAAATCGTGTGCACGCCACTGTCTCCGGGCGACGCAGAGAGACCAAGAACAGGGAGCGTATACGTACACTGCCTGAGGCACCGCGCTTAGCTTAAGCAGACCTCAAAATCAACAATGAATTAGCTTTCTTGGCATGTGTCCGAACACAAAGAATCATAAAAAAAACATTAATTGGAATGCGTCGCAACAGCACCAACCTTCAGAATGACTCGTTTAGGCTGTCGCGCACAGATTATCCGAAAGCGTCGCCCTTCAGTTCACCGTACGGTAAACGAAACTGTTGCGGAGGTTGTAGATGCGGAAAGCTACATGGAGGTGCGACGGGCACAGCTAGGATAGCTAGACCCCCACCTGCAATGTGGGCGGCCAGTGACGGCCCGAACCAACGGCACATCGTTCCTTTCGGGCGCCGCGCGGCCAGGCCGGGCCGTCGCAGCAGGCGCGTTCTGCCAACCGCCACCGCACTTTGCCGCCGCGAGCAGGCGCCACCCGTCGCGCACGTGCGCTTCGTGACGTCACGTTGTTTACATACAGGGAGAGGTCCATTGGCGACGCCTGCAGTGCAGTGTCGGCAGTGCTACGTCGCTAGACAGAGCGGCGGGTTCTCACGCGCAGCCCGGGCGCCTGGCCGCTAATCTCATAAGTGGACCTTACAGTGAGCATACCGTCAGGCCATATATATTGATGTTTTTGAAGGGTCCCGGCGGCGTTTTTGTGCTATAATGAGTTGTGATTTTTGCGGGGCACAAGGTAATAAACTACATCGGCTGGCATATATAGGTGTCGTGGATCCGGAAAGGTGCTCCGAGATGCTTTTTCCCTGACTGCCGTGGCGCCTCGTTGATGAGCGAGATTCGCGGAAGCGAGAATGAAGAGGCCACCGAATATAAGCCCGCAGGAAAGCAGACGATGAAACTAGCGGAAGTGTGAGGCGGAGGGCAGTACGCCGAGGCCGCTCCTCAGAAGCCCAGCACCCACTGCGTGGTGCACGTACATCAGTCCTTCGGCGCCCTCACCTGTGTTCGGCGCCCTCATTGGCCTCCTCGATTATCAGCCCCGGATCGTCCGCGGATAGCCGAGACGCGAATCGGCGCTCGATTTTCTCATGTATTCCTATGGGACTTGCGGTCCGAACGCAGACCGCGGACTGCCCGCGCACAGTCCCGGCCTGGTAAATCAGTAGCGGTCCCTGAGATCGGTCTTTTTTTTTTTTTTTTTTGGGGGGGGGGGCGATTTTTTTTTGGGGGGGGGGGCGAGGCGAATAAAGAATCGCTCCCCTCCTTGCGCCAATTCTGCTGAAGTGGTGATGACCATAGAGGCGTGTGCGCGTATGCGGTGCAACCCGCTGGGATTTAACTTCGCGCAAGTGGAATGCTTAAAAAAACTAAAAATAAGAAACTGAGGACCTCTTTGGGGGGGGGGGGGGGGGCGACCGCCCCCTTCGCCCCCCCCCCCCCTTGGGACCGCCACTTTGGTAAATCGAGGATTCCCATTGTTGCGTGACTCGTCCGAACCCCGTGACATTTGCGCGGGAGGTGCAATCTACAACCTAGGTGAAGCAGACATTCAAGCTTTGGTCGACCATTTCAATCAGGAGTACTGGATCCCTGGTTCGTTACCGCAACAGTGAAAAACAGCGTAAATTCGGTTTACCCCGAAACCGGGGAAGGACTTGAAGGTAGAGAATCTTAGGCCCATCTCGCTAACATCCTGCCTGGGGAAACTTTTCGAGCGAGTAATCAACACTCAATTTCAACGGTTTCTCGACAGCACAGACAAACTTCCGCACGCACAGTATGGCTTCAGACCACACCTAGGCACTGCCGATGTGCTTTTGCAGGTCTACAGGGACGTATACCTTCACCCAGACCGCATACAACCGTGCGCGGTGCTGGCCCTTGATTTAAAAGGGGTTTTCGATAATGTCCTACACTCGGCCATACTACGCACCTTAGCGGAGACTAATTGCGGCTCCAGAACCTACAACTATATCAAGGCGTTCTTACGAGATCGGAAGGCCAAGCTCTCTATAGGGGGACTCTAGTCAGACCTAATTGAGCTGAGATCACGGGGTACACCTCAGGGTGCAGTTCTCTCCCCTCTGCTCTTCAACTTGGCAATGAAGGATCTGCCGACCAGACTGAACCGGGTGCCGGGCATTTGTCACGCACTCTACGCGGACGATGTCACCATATGGTCATATCAGGGAACTAGGGCCGACATAGAGGACAGCTTCCAACGAGCGATAGAAATCGTGCAGACCTTTGCCCGGTCCCGTGACCTGGAGTGTGCCCCGGATAAGTCAGAACTTCTGGTGGTCCAGCCCAAGAAGCCCAAATACCCGAAACAAGACCCCATCAAGCTGCACGTGGATTTAATGTCTATCCCCGCCAGGCAGGAGATCCGTATCCTCGGCATGCCCTTTTCCAACATGGCACACAACACCACAGCGGTGAGTCGCCTTATAGCGGCGACCAATCAGGTAGCCCGAATGATCAAGCGAGTGACCTCCAAACACCACGGAATGAAGGAGACTGAAACCATTAAGCTGGTACAAGCCTTTGTGGTCTCTAGATACACGTACGTCGCTTCTTTTCTGAACCTCAAACCCAGAGAAGAGGACAGACTAGACCGGGCTCTTCGTAAGTGCGTCAAACTATATTTGGGCCGCCCAGTATCTACGTCCAATGAGCGCTTAATCGCTCTGGGGGTCCATAACACCACAAAAGAGCTCATAGTTGCTCAGAGAATAGCGCAACAGGTGCGCCTCACGAGGACAAAAACAGGCCGTGCCATCCTAAATAGACTGGACATAACCCCTCCGACCACGGTGCAGGATCGATTCGACATCCCTCGGGAAATAAGAGAACGCATTTACGTCCATCCCCTCCCCAGACACATGCACCCGGAACACGATCAAGTCCGCAGAACACTCCGGGCCCAATACCTCTCCAAAACGTGGGACGCCCACCCTGCTACAATCTACGTGGACGGTGCCGGCCCCACCAATGGGGTGACCACAGCACAATCCTGCTCGTCCAGTGGTAACCCCATTACAATGGCATCCATCAAAACGACCGATCCGACCCGCGCGGAAGAGGTCGCCATCGCCCTGGCCATCTCTGCCCATCCTCGCGCCATTATACTAACCGATTCCCAAGAGGCTTGCCGAAATTTTCTCAGAGGCAGGATATGTCGCCAGGCCCTTCGCATAATTGCGAATCAGCCGCCTGAAGGGGCACAGATCATATGGTTCCCGGGTCATTAGGGACATACCGGGGGGAATATCGCCGCGCACGGGTTAGCCCGCGATTCCTTATTCCGGGCCTTCACCCCCGCTGGTTGCCCCCCGGGCAAGGGAGACAGCCGATCACCTTCACCGCCTTCACTGTGTACCGCCTACAGGGAGATACTGCTTGAACAGCGGCTCGGCAGGAGGAGATTTCCAGCCCCTCAACCGTCACTCACAAGAATGGAGGAGGTGTTACTCCGACAGCTTCACACAAACACACTTCCAATTCCCGCAACTCTACATAAATACTACCCAGACATCTGCCCAACACCACAGTGCCCGCACTGCGACCAGACAGGAGATTTACTCCACACGATGTGGCACTGCACACAAAACCCCAACATGAAGAACATTACACTGAACAACAGATCCACGACACAATGGGAGGCCACCTGGCTCAACCCACATCCAGCTTGCCAAAAATGGCTCACGGACTGGGCTGATATGGTTTTTTACTGGAAGGCGAGTAGAGAGGTATTTAAAGAACTAAACAAAATAAGTCATATGAGGACCTTCAGAGAAATTTTCAGTAGTACGGACTCCGCGGTTTCCTTAGGAACGGCGCGCGGCAGGGTCTTTTGAGGATTTTACGAAGCCGGCGTATACGTGCTCTTCGTTTATGGGTCATTCGCCTCGGGAATACTCGCCCGGGTTTGAAGGAACTCTTCCCGCTGGTCTGGTGGCGGGCAGCAGCGTCCCTTAGTATGGGGTAAGGATTAGCTTACGAGTCTCTCATTGTGCCGGCGCGCGCGGCGACAAAGGCAGGGCGGAAAGCCGCGCGTAGACCGACGGCTCTGGCTTTGTGCCGGTGTGACCACTCCGCGCGGTCAGTGACTTTGGGAAGCAGATGTCTCGCTTTGCATGTCGGTTGCAATAACGTAGTTGCATGAGAGAGAGCGTTGGGACATGTGACTGCGCAGGTGGGGACATGTTAAGGATTGGTTGGTTCTTGTGGCCAACCTGCGCTCCCTATGAATCACGTTGAAAAGGGTTTTCGCTCTTTCTTGAACGCCCCCTTTGGAGGCGTGGTTTCTGAAATCAAAACCAGAGTGTCGGGTTTTGGTCTGTCGTTCGGTCGAGGAGATCCAGTTCAGTATAGATCTTGGCCGAACAGGATGTTGCGGGCAGAGTGACAATTAATGTAACCGTCATTCGGTCCTGATGTAAATACTAGGAGTAATGTCAATAGTGTAAGTAAACGCAATATCCAGCAAGAAAGGCAGTCCTCATTCCTCACCTGCTTCAAGTATATCGGACGTACGTCGGTCATCGGAGCGAGTCGAGGTCGTCCTCTCGGCTCGAGCATCAAAAGAACCTCATTATTTCGTCTTCATTCACCATGTTGAGTAGTGTTTTCTTTGTCGAAAACAGTACGGAAAACCGCAGGCGTGAACTTGCCTTTGGATATTAGCGAGTTCCCGCTCGACTGCGCGTAACTTAACGGGGCGGCTGGTGCCGCGCGCGCAGGAGATCTCCTAGGAACGATGCGAACAGTGTTCACTTGAAGATCTGTTTTATTATACGCAAAGGTATACACTACAGAAAGAGGGTAAGGGCACGAACAAAGAGGAGAGTCTCGGTGCCTCAAATGGCGATGGTTGGCGTCGGTTTGTCTGCAAGCGCGCACATATAAAAACACGCGTCGCTCGCTGGCGCCGCACCTTCCGGGTCTGTGGCACTCCGGATGCGCCGCATGGTGTAAACAGAGGCCGCTTTTCGTTCCGATCCTCGTCTTCGGTTACTTGATCCGGGGCCTCCAAAGTCCTCCCGAGCTCTTCCCCGTCAGCGACGTGTAAACTTTAGACACGCCTTCCGAGAACGGAGGAATTCTTAACATCCTCCCCCCCCAATGAGCCTCTGCTCATTCTTATTACAGCTCCAGAGGGTAAAGCGCTTGAACTGGCCGGCGTAATTCTTTCTTGTTAGGAAGAACTATTCTGCAGGCCCGAGCCTTTCCGTCTCGTCCGGGAAACGTCTCGACCACCCTGCAAAGTTTCCACAGCTGGCGAGGTGTTTTATCTTCGCCGAGCAAGACAATGTCTCCCTCCTTGACGCTCTTCTGCGGGAGCCCCGCTGCGAAGTGCGCCGAACGTAGCTCCAGCAGATATTCGCGTCTCCATCGTCTCCAGAACAAATCCATAAGGGCGCTGCGTCGCTGCGATTGCCTTGTGACTGTACTTTTCGTAGATGTCGTTACGATATTACCGCCGGGGGAGGGCAAACTTGTAAGCCTACGTCCGATGAGTAAGTGCGACGGGGTCAAAGGCGTGAGTTCTCCGCCTGAGAGTGCACGTAGGTGAGCGGACGAGAATTGACAACCGCTTCCGCCTGAGTGAGAATGGTTACTATGCTGTCGTAGTCGAGTGCACTTCTTCCAAGAACCTTTCGGAGAACGTTCTTGACTGTACGTACCATTCTCTCCCAGAAACCACCCCACCATGCTTCTCTTTCCACTATGAATTTCCAAGTTATTCGATGGTCACTTAGGTATGCCTGAGTGTCGCTTCCCTTGATGGCGTGGAAGATTTTGTTCATGTCCGCTGAGGCTCGCTTGAATGTGAGAGCGTTGTCCGAGTACACAGTTTTCGGTATTCCTCTTCTCGCAATAAATCTCCTCAACGCCATAAGAAATGTCTCAGTAGTGAGGTCTCTTACCAGCTCTAGGTGTACCGCCCTGGTTGTAGCGCAAGTAAAGAGCGCTATATAAGACTTCCGCATGCTTCCTTGGTCCGTGTAAAATATGGGGCCCGCGAAGTCTACACCCGTAACCTCAAAGGGGTCCGCCTGAGTCACCCAGTCAGCTGGTAGCGGGGCCTGAGCTTCCGCGGCAGGTCGACAACTCTGTCTTTGACACGGCACGCAGCGTCTTATGGCTGATTTCACGGCTTGTCTCGCACGAATGATCCCGTAGTTCTCACGGAGGTGGGATAACGTATCTCGTACTCCTGCGTGTAGAAGCCGCTTGTGTTCCCCGCGAATCAGAAGGCCAGCGTAAGGGTGCCTCGCAGACAGAATGATCGGATGTATTGTTCTCTCTTGCTCTGTACTGTTTTGCAGCCGACCTCCAACCCGTAGCAGTCCCTTGGTGTCTAGGAACGGGTTCAAATCTTTTATCGGGGATTTTCGGTCGAGCGACTTGGATGCACTGAGGGTCCGTACTTCATTTCCGAATGTTCCCATCTGTGAAATCCTCAGCCAGTACCTCTCCGCCTCGGTCATCTCTTCGGCTGACAGGCTCCCCATCCTTTTCTCCGAAGAGGTTCGGCAGTTGTAGAGGAAGCGCTTGATCCACGCTATTGTCCGAAGCACTCTAGAGATGGAACTCTTTTCGCTTAGGTTTATCAGAACAGCTGGTTCGCCGTCTGTTATAGTGTTTAGCACCGGCGTTCTGATTTCTTCTTGCCAGAGTTGGCGATCAGCAAGGCAGGTTTCGAAGGCGGGGTACGTTTTGCTTTTGTTGAGCCACTCTGGCCCTTCCCAACATTGCTTAGCATTCACCAAAACTGATGGTAAGATACCCCTGGTTAATATGTCTGCGGGGTTTTCCTTTCCGGGACAGTGCTTCCACACTGCGGGATTGGTCAGTTGTTGTATCTCTTGGACTCGGTTTGAAACAAAAGGCTTCCATTTGGAGGCGGAACTTTTGATCCAGCTTAAAGCTATCGTTGAGTCTGTCCAGCAGTGAACTGTCATGCCTTCAATTCCCAACTGTTTCGTCAGGTTTTTTGCCAGCCGTGCGCCGATAACGGCTCCCATCAATTCCAGTCGCGGTAGTGACAGTCGCTTGAGAGGAGCCACTCTCGCTTTAGCCATCAACAATGTCACCGTGGTGCATCCATTTTCTGTCCTTGCTTTAACATAAGCAACAGCGCCGTATGCCTTTGGGCTGGCATCACAGAACACATGGAGCTCCACTTCTGTGCACGCATGGCTGAGGTCACGAGCGAGCAGCCTAGGTGTTGCGATCTGCCTCAGCATAGGCAGCTGGTGGCACCACTTGTCCCACGTCTCAGCCATATCGGGCGGGAGACTTTCGTCCCAGTCTGTCCCTCGTTCCCACAGGCTCTGAAACATTACTTTCGCAGTAGTCGAAATTGGCGCGAGGAAGCCAAAGGGGTCAAACACGCGTGCAGATGCCTGCAGAAGAAATCGCTTCGTGTCTTGTCGCTTGCTCAAAAAGTCAATCAGCGTGCTCATCTCAAACACAAAATCGTCACTTTCTGGCCTCCACTCGACTCCAAGAATTTTTGTGATCGTCATGTCGGAAATTCCGCTTTGGGTTCGATCTGTTTCCGACAATGCCTCTTCGAGCTTGAATTCGTTCGATTTCCATTTACGGAGGTTCATGCCAGCTAGCTGCATGATTTCCTGTGATTCACGACAAATCTTTTCCGCCTCCTCCAGGTTGTCAGCTCCCGTTACAAGATCGTCCACGTACAAGTGGTCACGTATCTCTGATGTTGCAGGAAACAAGTTATGCACAGAGTCGAGATGGTGCTTTAAGGTAGGTGCGAGCAGAAATGGACTAGAGGTAACTCCAAAGGGCACTCTTGTCATTCGATACTCCTTGATCGGAGGAAGAACTTCTCCCCGTCTGGGAACGCTTTCGTACCAAAGGAAGCGTAGTGCATCGCGATCCATTTCCGCAAGCCCAACCTGGAGAAAGTCCTTCTCAATGTCAGCCATGATGGCCACATTGTGCATCCTGAACCTAATGAGGATATCCGACAGGTTCGGATTTAGGTTCGGCCCAGCAGATAGTACCTCATTCAAAGACCGCTGACCTGGTGCGCTTGACGAAGCATCAAAAACTACTCTTAATTTGGTAGTTTCACTGCTCGGGGGCGTTACGCCGCGATGCGGCATGTAATAAACAGGCCCCCTCGGGGACTCACCCGCTTCGGGAACTTCCTCAGCGTGTCCGGTAAGGAGGTAGTCCCGCATCGCCCTGTCGTAGGCCTCAGCCGTGCCTTCACTGCGCAAAAGCTTTGTAGTCAGAGAGGAGAGCCTCGCAAGAGCCGTCGTCTTGTTATCCGCAAGCTCGTGTATGTTTTCTTGCCAGGGAAGGGCAACGCAGTAGCGACCGTCCTTGTAAGCGACGTTTTCTTTGAAGTCCTGTAGCACTTCCCAAGCAGCATTGGCCGATAGCCAATCATTGGACGCCCCTTGGCTTCCCTTTGGCTTCCGATAGCTTGGCCAGACGCCGGCCTGTGCGCAAAAGCCATTCGTGGACAACGAGAGCTATACGACCGGCCTTGAGGACACGCATTGGCCGGTGCGCAAAAAATCACACTGGACAGCCGATAGCTTGGCCAGACGCCGGCCTGTACACAAAAGCCATTCGTGGACAACGAGCGCTATACGACCGGCCTTGAGGACACGCATTGGCCGGTGCGCAAAAAATCACACTGGACAGCGCGCTCATTCAGACGTAATTTTTGATCATAAAATTTTATGAAGAGTAGTAGCCTATATGTGACGCAGGTATTTATGAGTGCCTTTACGCACGTCTTGGCATGTTTTTGTTAGTTGAATGACCACTCAAGTTCACTCAAAATATTACTGAAGTTTGCGTGTTTTTGAATTTGTTTTCACGCGCAGCGCACAACAAAAAAAGTAGTTCCAAATCATTTTCAAGCTTGTGTCAAGTAGCACATTTAAATAAAAAGTATTGGCAGGTGTAAATGCCGACAGCCTTGCCTGTTGTTGCATATTGTTGCATGAAGTCACTGTAGAGCACTCGTGTGCGTTATTTTGCGTGTGTACATGCGCACCCGGCGCGCAAGCAGCACCACTCGAGGGCAGCACTGCGGTCGTTGCCCGCGGCGGTTTCCCAACATGGCGGATTACGACGGTTAGAGCGCGGTGAACACGCCAAAACGCAGCAAAAAGTAGTTACCTAAAGAGCCACAGCACCGTGCCACGAAACAAAGCGTACTTAAACTAAAGTGCAGCTTATTCAAAACAGCGTGAGAGAGTGTTAAACGTTCAGTAGGAATTGGTCATTTGTGTGTCCTAACGCAACGGTGAACGTCGAACTACTTCAGCGTTGTGCCTTTGCGCGTTCTTTGAACCCGCGGCGGGGCCGGTGGACCGTGGACGGGCGCGTTGCACCGACGGCTCCGTCTCTTTTGTGGCATTGAAACTGCGGTAGTACTCCTGTACGTGTCTGTGAGGTGCGTTTTGGTGTCGGTGGCTGTGTGAAGTATACCTGACTGGTGTAATAACATGGTTTGCCTGCTACGGCCGCCGCTGAAAACATAAGTCACCATTTCATTTTTTCGCGGTGCGGGAGTGCTCGCGCTCGTTCCCGCCAAAACTTCAGCTGTCGTTTATAACTAGCGCTCGCGAGTGCTGCTTAGTGTTGTTGGTTCTTGCGAAGAAAAAAAGTGGTCACATACATGTGCTTCCAATTGTGTGACGCCAGTTCTAGCTATCCTTTTTCCGGCTTTGTGTTTTCCGAACAAGCAGCCGTGCTCCCACTGCAGGTTCACGACGTTCAGCATGCGTTGAAGCGAGACTCGTGTGCAGTATAAGAGTTGCGGATGTATTAAGCTGGCTTAATTAAACTCTACCTATTAACGAAGCTTTCGTTTCATTATTTTCTTGAGCAACGTAAAGGTATTGTCGAGCGACAAAGTAATTACACTACCGCTGGGCTTCTCCGTCGGTTCCGTTCGCGTCTCAATTCCGCGTCTGACGGGGCAGAAGTGAGCGAAGGCACAACAAAATTTCACGGAACCGCTGGCGTGTCGCTTTGTCTATTGGACTTTTTATATTACTTTGCGCTACTGCCATAAGAGTGAAGCCCATTTTTGGTGAAATTCCGGACTGTTTTCTCAAGAACGAGCCAAGTAACTGCTACCGTAAAACGCAGTATTGAAAAATAAATAGTGCAGTACGTTTTATGTTTCATAGCGAGTGTTAACAAGCTAGAACTTTAGGCTGAATATTTTCACACGGATATGTGGTAAGGCTTGTATAGGTGCTGTATTTAGTAAGCAGCGTGAATTTAGCATTATAGTGAACTATTTTTTTTTTACTTATTACAGGCGCTACGACGCACAGGTGTTTCCCGTGGACAAGTGGCGGATGCAGCAGTCACAAGCTTTCCAAGCTGGGCTATTCTACAATAGTGCTGTTCAAAAACATATTGGGGTCTTGGCAGGTCGGCGAATTACCGGGAATGAGGGTCCTGTTTTCATTTACCTGAATGCTTCTGTTTTGTAGGCATCTCAAGCAGTTAAACGAATGATAATCGGTTCGCGCTTCATGAGCAGCGCTTTTTAAAATTTTTTCTCGGCTGTTATTTGTGTTTGCTTTCATGTTTGTGTTCGTATTCTTGCCACTGTTAAGCGAGGTTTCTCGTATATTTGATGTACATAATAAAAAAGCTACACAGAGAGACCCGGTGTGTTGTGTTGCTCCATTGTTTTTGGCAAGTCACGTATGTATAATTGCTTCGCAGAGCTGATGCAGTTTGCTTATTGTGCCTCGCGGTCCCATTTCTGTTTTATACATGCCATTGTACAGGAAATTATTTAACGAGTGCGCATTAAATAAATAATGCGCACCCGTTTAATAATTTCCTGTATACTGGCATGTATAAAGCAGAAATCGGGCCGCGAGGCAGCTCGTAAAATAAGCATTGGTCATAAGGACTGGCCACAAAGCCAAAAATGTGCATGAAAATAGCGTGGGGTCCACCCATTGGCATTATCATGGCAAGGTACTTTGCCAAGCGTTGTCCAATATTGGCCTTCCAGGGCTTGGCCAATTGTTGGCTTGTCACCTTTCCCAAACACCAGCCAATATTGGCGGCCGAGGTATTGCCAAGCTCGGACACATTGGCCACTGATGTTTTGCCTTGCTTGGGCTTGGCAATTTCTGCTGCTTGGGTTGCTTCTCGGTGTGGGTGTTATCTGGCTTGTCCGTAATGCCTATGTGCTCCAGCTCCCAGAATGATTTTAGCTGCTTGGAAAGATTGTCGTCATCCAGGTCGGCGCTTACCGTTACGCGCAAGACCCCGGTGCTGGCGTGATAGGCGACAGCGGATGACGAAGTTGACGCACTTCCCTGCAACGTCCATCCGAAAACCGTCTCCACGGCGACGAGCCCGCTTTGTAGGCGCTTGATGTTACCGGTGGCCACCTCCCAGTAATAATCGGCTCCTAGGAGGAGTCCTACTTCGTCGAGACGGGACCCATCGACCGAGCAGTCGGCGACCTACATTCCTTGTTCATTAAGGTATGCCACGGTGGTCATCTCAGGAGCTGGTATCACGTCGCAGCAAATAAGAGGGACCTCCAACGCTTCCACTCGGACTTCGTTTCCGCTGTGTTGGTTGCGCAGCCACAGCTCGACGCGGCGGCATTTTCTTTGCTCAGTGGGCCTCTCGTTGCCAAAGGTCATAATTGTCAGTTTTTCCTCTCCCAGGACGCGGAGTTTTAGCCGTCAAATAGTTCTTGTTTCACAAATGTGCGCTGACTTCCGCCGTCGAGAAGGAGCCCCACTTTGGATCGCTCGTGAGGTCCCTCTGCCCAAACTTGAGCAGTTTGCAGCATAATGTGGACAGCGCCAACCGTCGCTGCTGCCTGAAGTGACGACTCTGCGGTAGGCGCTGGCGGGGCCGCAACCTGGCTCGATGGTTCCTGGGCGGGTCTGTTGTTGAGGCCGCAAAGAGCAGTGGCGTGTCGAGCTGAGCACTTCGCGCAAGTGAGCCATTTTGCCGCACGACATTCAGCTGCTCGATGGTTTCGTTTGGAGCATTTGAAGCAACGTCTCTCTTGTTTCAGTATGTTGCTCTTTTGTTCGAGAGAAACACCCGCCTGGCAGTCGGCTGTCAGGTGATCACGTGCTTTGCAAAAGGCGCATGCATTTTCCTTCTTATCCGCGAACGCTGACAGGACTGACGACGATGCCTGCTTTTGGTCGTTTCCCATGCGGTTCTGTTTGTTTCGTGGCGAATGAGACTCTTGAAACCGACAAGTACCGTACTCTGCTCTCTCTCTGCTCTCGATTTCATTTCGCAGGAAGTCTAGAAAACTCAGTAGCTCATCCTCGGTTCCATCACTGCGAGCTGTCTTCCTGCGACAGTACTTCAAGCGAAGCTCCTTTGGAATGCTCTTTCGGAGGACCGTGAGCAGCAGCACTCCGTAGCCGCTCGGCGGCACGCCCAACGCCTCCAAACTTCGGACACCAGCCTGAATTTCATCGTACAGCATCCTCAGCCTCCCTGTTTCCTCGACGTTCAGCACGGGTCGAATCGACAGCAACCGCGACATATGATCCTCTCCAAAAGGGTTTGAACCTCTCCAAAAGGGTTTTGACCGCGATCTCGTAGTTTCTGTCTGTCAACGTAAGGCCTTCGATTGCAGCGGCAGCTCGTCCTGTCAGATAGCTTGAGAGATACTTAAATTTGTCAATGGCTGGAAGCGCTGAATTCTTGTGGATTGTCGACTCGAATTCGTTCCAGAATTTTGGCCATGAGCGCACGTCTCCGTTGAATTTTGCAATTTCGAGCTTCGGAAGTCTGGTAGTTGCCTCCTGTGATTGAAACGACGTCGTACTTGTCGCGGGAGCCGAGGACTGTGTGTTGCTCGTTGAACTGGTGTTAACTTGCGATGAAACCGCCGGGGCAATGTCGCTAGCTGTTCCCATTTTGATAGCTCTTTTGAGGATTGTTTTAATCGAGCTTATTTTTGTGCTGTACGCACTACAGCTGGCCAATTCTTCATCAAGCTGGTCGATGTCTATCTTCTTTTCGACGTTCTCGTTAGCTACTCTAAGCTCTTCAGATTGTTGGATAAGCAAGTCAAACAATTCTTCCTGCTCACCGATCGCTGCTGGTGACGCTTGCAGTAGCTCGTTGGCGGTTGCAAGGGTCTTGTCGATGCTGTTGCGAATTGCTGCTTGCTTTCTCTGGAGTCGATCCATGATGCTCTCGGTGTCGCTTGGTCGACTTCCCCCGGGTTTCGGCACCAAAATGTTGAGTAGTGCTTTCTTTGTCGAAAACAGTACGGAAAACCGCAGGCGTGAACTTGCCTTTGGAGCGAGTTCCCGCTCGACTGCGCGTAACTTAACGGGGCGGCTGGTGCCGCGCGCGCAGGAGATCTCCTAGGAACGATGCGAACAGTGTGGGGTTCACTTGAAGATCTGTTTTATTATACGCACAGGTATACACTACAGAAAGAGGGTAAGGGCACGAACAAAGAGGAGAGTCTCGGTGCCTCAAATGGCGATGGTTGGCGTCGGTTTGTCTGCAAGCGCGCACATATAAAAACACGCGTCGCTCGCTGGCGCCGCACCGTCCGGGGTCTGTGGCACTTCGGATGCGCCGCATGGTGTAAACAGAGGCCGCTTTTCGTTCCGATCCTCGTCTTCGGTTGCTTGATCCGGGGCTTCCAAAGTCCTCCCGAGCTCTTCCCCGTCAGCGACGTGTAAACTAAGAGGCGGAATCTAACTGGAGGTGTTGGGGGGCCTTTTCGGAAGGGGGGGGGGGGGGGGGGGGCGTGGTAGTGAAATCTTTTTGCGGGGTGTCCAAATCGTTCTGGCGGGTTGTATAAATCCCTCGGCAGCATGGATGACGTGACGGGGATTGCGTATTTCTATGCCTTCGCACAAAAGATTTGAATGTGTGATCTGACACAGCGTTTTCATTGCCCACCCCAAAGACCAATTCTGCTATCAACTGAAAAAAAAAAAAAAAAAAAGTGGCCCGCGCAGGGATCGAACCTACGACCTTCGCGTTATTAGCACGACGCTCTAACCGACTGAGCTAGCGGGCCAGCTGGCGGCGGAGGTTTTACGAAGGAAATTAAAGAATATGGAAGTTACCACCTGCGGTTTTGCATCACCTTTGATTGTGTCTAACGCTTCTTAAGCAGGTTTTATGAGCACGGGTTTCACACTGCTGCAGCCAACGGTGAATCCAGGTCTCTGAAAGGGATATCGCTTATGTAATCGACTAATCATGCTAAAGACTTTCGCTGCAACCTTCGTTGCAGTGATCGTCTTCGCCACGCTGTCATTTGTACGGGGCTGTCTATTTTTTCGCGGGGTTCGCTTGTTTCCTTCGCGAGCGTCGTTCGGCCAAAGCGTGCTGCTGATCGTCGCCGCGAAGAACATTTCAGAGCTCAACGTTCGAGCTGGTGGAAGGGTTTCCTCGCTCGTCAAACCACGGAATGGGGGAGGGGTAGCAGGCCGCTTGTTTTCGAAGTGACCGCAAAGTTGCGGTGAAGGATATTACGTGCACAGCTAGGTGCAGCTAGGGTGAGTACCTGTCAAGCATTCTAAAACAGTGTGTGAAGTGATCCCGTTAGAGGCAACAAAAAAAAAAAAAAAAGAGTCGTGTCCTCCAAATTAATCCGGTTTAACTCCGGTGCCTCAACTAGCGCTTCTTGCTTCTTCGGCAGTTGAGAAGTTCCGAATGGACCTTTTTTTCACTAGCGGTCTGCCGCCTGCGCATGCGCGCGCTTCCCTCAGCTTGATGCTGGTGCGGCCGACTGCCTTCTAGTGCCGAACCTTTTTATCCCCTATTTTTCAGCAGCTCGCGGGAAATCCGTACCCACGTTCTCACTCTCTCTCTCTCACACACACACGCACGCGCGCACACACTATTCAATTTTTTATATTTGATATTTTGACAGCTTTTGTGAAAAAACTGCTGGAGGGATGCAGCTAAACGAGGTAGCGCAATACTGAAAGTATCATTCGGCACCTTGTTCAGCTGCATCCCTCCAGCAGTTAGTCATTATACGCAAAAACAAATTTTACATCTACAATCAGAATGAAAAACAACTCATGTCCCTCAATTTTCACCATAATAACGGTAAAAATAAACTTTTTGATCAAAGACCCATGTGCCCCCTTAATGAACCAAGCTTGTATTTTGTCTTAATGGCCCCTTTAAAAGCTAGCTGCGGCAGCTAGAAACAAATGAAGAAGGAAGCAATGCACACCAAGAAAAGGTTATATGCAAAACGTGTTTATTTTTAGTCAGTATGGCACAACGCAGTTACCATAAAGCACAACAGCAATCATAGCATCAATCAGTTCTTGAAACCGTTAAAGTTCATACGGAAACAAAGCGCTTGTTCAGGAAGTCACGTCCCAGTGAAAATGCGGCACTGTTGCTTAAGGATACATCAGCCTCACACCTGTCATACATGCTAATAATAAACTACGAGGCAAAATAAGCGGCAGTTTTGTTACAAAGGTTGTATTGGGACAAGATGCAAGCTCCTTCAGAAATTAAAATACATCATGGGAAAAAGCATGTGTACACTCTACAAATAATACTGAAATAACAGCTTCAATTACAAACCAGACCTTCCAGACAGTTGACATGGGAAAACTACAAAGATCAAACGTTTTAACAACTTCATACATATAACAGGACCAACAAAACACAAACCATCCGTCAGCTAGACAAAGCTGCCGGAACAAAGATACAAAAAATTGCCTAAAAAGCTGCAGTAGGTAACTACGTTTAACTACATCTAACTAAAAGTATGTAAGAGATAGTAATGCATGATAAAACAAAAAGCCACTATCAAATGACAAACTGGCATACAAACAGACAAGATAAAAATGAGCCACGGAAGTTGCTTTCCGCAACATGCCTTCTAATGCAATTTTTCTTGCAATTGCACATGCACTGAATCTTCTTTAGGGACATATCCACTTAAGCCACAGTTTTGGTTAAGAAGCACTTGTTTGGAAACCCTGACCTTTGCTGTACTAAGTTTCAGTGCCATTTCATGTCAGTGAAATTCCAACTCCCAGGAAAAAAAAAACAAAAAAACAGTGAACAAGCAAAAGAAAAGTCAAAAGAAACATTTGTTCAATGGTACGTCTTGCAACTTTCATGCAAGTTTCTTCTGCTCCGATTGATCGGAACAAAATCATCTAAATCCGCGCAAGTGAAAGCAGTTTGGGTAGAAATCGGTTACGCAATAACGTTTCTTACAGGGGAAAAGAGAAGGCCTGTATATAACGGCGGTAATAAACGTTTTTCGCCCATCCTTGCCTGATTTCGCCAGTAAATTTCCACCCACAATTTTTCAACGTGCATTCTTTTCTTGATAAATCAGCACATTATTAACCCGTGGTCCGTTATGTAGTTTTGTGCAAAGTCTTCACGTGAGGTCAGCTATTAGAGAGACACAGTTTCGTTCTAATTACACCTTGTCCCTTGTTATCCCACAAATCCATCAAAAGGAACGATTGAACACAAAGGCTTGCATTAAACAAAACACTAAACAAAAGTGTATGACACAACTACAACAATGCTTGTGTGGTTAGCAATTGCTAGCACCAACACGGACAATAACGCTGGAATTTTTGGTAAACCCGCACAGTCTATACAAAGCATAAGGAATACAATTAACAACTACTATGTAGCCATAGTAACTAACACTGAAGATGGTGGTTCCAAGCAACCAGACATAAAACATGATCGAAGGCCAGTATCAGAACTACTGGCTAGAACCTAATCCCTGCGCTGTCAATCGTTTCTGGGCAAATGGTGCAACCGCATTCTTGCACAAGCCAACATGTCACTGACGGCGCTCTTCTTTCTAAGCTCACATGGCACTTGAGAACAGTCGCAAGCGAAGAAGATAAAAAGTGAACTACGCAGATCCTGCAACAGCAACAGGATAACATTTATCTCCTCAGCTTCTCCTAAATTGATTGATTGTGGGGGTTTAACGTGCCGACGCAACGCAGGCGATGAGGCGCGCCGTAGTGGAGGGCTCCGGATTAATTTTGACCACCTGGGGATCTTTATCGTGCGCCGAAATCTCGTACACACGGGCGTTTTTGCTTTTCGCCTCCATCAGAAAAGCGGCCGCCGCGGCCGGGAATCGAACCCGCGACCTCGTGCTCAGTAGCGCAACGCCTTAGCCACTGAGCCATCGCGGCGGGTAGCTTCTCCTAAATTTGGAGTTCTGCTCTGGGAATGTGTCAGTAGTTATGTAAACGTGCTAAATATGGCATTAACAGGGCAAGCCTTCCTACCCATATCTGAATGCTTTTCTTCCTGTTGGAGTGCGGCCAGACTTGTCAACATAAACACTCTGTCATGCAGACCAGCAACTAAAAAAAGCAAGGAAAGAACAGATAGAAGGTAGTAAGCAATAAGGTAAGTGACAACCACTGCTAAAAGATTCCAAAAGCGGTTAGTAGCCCCACTCCCACTTGGGATTAACATCTAAAGTGCACCACAAACTCCTCACAGTAGTACCTGCCCGAAGTGTTGAGAAAATAATACTGCCTTTTGTTCCGCGCGATTCAGAAAGGTAATGAAAACAAGCGGCCTTTACGTTTGAACTCGGGTCACCATTTTCTAAATTCAAAATTCTCTAAAAAGTACGCTCATCATCCAAAGATTTCACCTGACGCTTCTGGCAAAAGAACCCTGTCAGAAACCGCCAGCACTGAGTAAACAGGTGAACTAACCACGTGTTGCACCGTGCAAGGCAGGCACACTATGTTAAAGGGACCCTGCAGCACTTGCCATCGACTACTTGGAATGTATTTTGGGATAAAGTCTATTGTCCCAGCAATCTCCTCCCGCAAGAATTATGAAAATCCGTTCACTATCACCGAAACTACGCGCGAGGAAAAATCGTGCATAACTGTTGCCTCTCAACTCAGCCGCGGACAACGCGACGAAAGCTGCGCGCTCTCCCCTGGAGAGGGGGGTGGCGCGCGGCGTTCTGTTCAGCAGCCTTCGATACGTCACAGGCCGGGGAGTTTCGTCCTTTTCCCCGCAACGTGAATGGGTCTATTTCCGGTCTGGTGCCACAAAAGAGCAGGCATGGCTGCCTGCTTGCAAGCAAGCGCTCAGGCTGGTAGGGCGTTTTTGGAGCAATAAACGCTTGTTGTCGAATGGGCTTGTTGAAACTGGAATATTTAGTTCATCACTCAAACTCCGCACGCACTAAAAACAAAAGAAGCACCAAAAGCATGCGGACAGGTTCAGACATAGAAGAGGTTCATACACAGCGCCGACGACGGCTGATCTTCACAGGAAATGCCACAATTTAGCCGCGAAGTTGACCGGCGACAGCCAATAGGACAGCCGTGGCCCGATTGACGTCGCAGAGGCCATGCCAGGGGTGCATAATGAGGAGAATTGAAGAGAGAGCGGTTGGTTTTTCCGTGTCTTTCACGGCGATTTGCGCGCTTACCGCTTCACGTGCACGTGTGATATTTGGCTCAGGTGTTCCTGGAAGTCTAATCTAAACGTCGCGCAGGTTTACTTGCACTGCACGAAGAGTGTTGCAGGGTCCCTTCAACGTCCACACAAGAGGTACCAAGGTTGCCGTCGGGAGTGCCTGTCTCACCAATGATGGGAGTGATGGGAACGATGATGGAAAACAGCGTATTGGTGAGGGCCAAGAGGTGGAAGAGCTACAGCCACTGTTACGACCAAACGATGCAGCCCCTAACATCAGCATCTATGCACACACAAAGTACTACAGCAGCCATCAGAAGTGCTTGTCCCACTAATGAACTCACTAAGCGACAGCACCACCCAGTTAGCCAGTTGATGGAAACACTGGAGGCATGGCCTAGTGATGGAATAACTCCCGGCAGTGTGGGAAAAGCAGGGCAGCACTAACGACTACATCAACGGCCTAATGATTACGAGCCTTTTTGCAGGTTGCCGTGTTGCAGCACACGGTTTCAAAAGAAATGGAATTGAGAAAACCCTCGTCAAGTAGAGTCAGATTAGGTTTATACAGTCTAACCCACTTACAACGATACCACTTATAACAATATATCGGATAAATGATCAACAACTCAGGCACCATCCACTATTTTGTGTGCATTCCATGGTAAAATACACCGCTTATTACAATGCTCCAGCTTTAAGTTATTAGATGTAACGATTGAATCACAGCGTGCACCGAAAATGTGAGCTGCCACCAGCTCTCCACACTGACAGCATGAACCGCACATCCTCTTCAGCCCTCAGAAAATGAGTCTCTGGACACGATTAGGAGGAAGCGACAGGAGGAGGAAGGCACTTTTCCTTCTGAACCCTCCTCCCGGCCCCACCACTTTGGCTTCATCTCCGTTCTTACTCGCTTGCGCTGCCCGCTCGCTCGTTTGCCGGTCGTCACGTGCGCAACACTGTGAATCTGACTAGGTGGCTCTTCAACTGCCTCCGTTTTACCACAGAACGGATGTGAGGGACGATGTGGAAACATCCGAGCGCCTCACTGAAGAGGCGATCATTTCGCGGTTGCGTGCTGCGGACAGCGAGGACAGTGACAGCTCTGACGACGCGGTGCAGCCTACACAGGTAGTGTCTCTGCACGAAGCCCAACGCATGATACTGTACCTCGGGGGACTCTGTTTCTACCAAGGACCTTTCGCTCAGCTAGGTGAAGCACCTATAGTCTTGAAAAAGATGTGCGCCAGCTTTGCGTGAAGCCAACAGAGCTTAGCGACTACAGCATCTTTCCTGCAAATACGTGTGGTAGTAGCAGTAGTAGTAGTAGTAGTAGTAGTAGTAGCAGTAGTAGTAGTAGCAGTAGTAGTAGCAGTAGCAGCAGCAGCCTTGCTTGCATGTGAATAAAATGTTTTGATCTCAGTTTCATATTTTTTTTTTCTCAAGCCGCTTAGAACAATTACTGTTTATAACGACACAATTCCCTTGGCACTTGGACATTGTTATAAGTGGACTAGACCGCACTTGTTTTGGATCGGGTGCAGGTTATGTTGTCGGGTAAACCATGTTTTCTCAGATTATGTTACGTTACGTTGAAACAGACTTTTTGGGTTCGCGGTGCTCGGGAATGACCTGCAAACAGGCTCTCCCCCCTTAGGACATCGACGCTTTTGGACCCATCATCCACCATCATCAGCACCATGGTGACCAATCAGTTGGCAAAGGTGTCCCCTGCGGGCATCCAGAGGCTCTTTGGTCGCGTGACGTGCTGGGCCACCTGCCAGCCCATCCAGTGGCGGTCCTGGTCGTTGCTGTCGTTCATGGGGAAGGTCCAGCTGAGCTTGTCGCTGTGGGCCCCCGCGTACTCCAGGAAGGCCGCGTGGTCAGCCCACTGGCCGTGGTACCACACCGACGCCACCTCATGGTGCTCCGCTAGTGCCCGAATGAGTATCGGGCGGTCCCCGGCCGACAGGACGTTCACCACGCCCGCTGGAACGTCCGATGTCTCCAAAATCTGCGAGCAATGGTTGTGGGACATTGTCGATGCCTCAGAGATGGCTTTCGAAGTGTGTTTTTTGGGCTACTCAAATGCGAAAATTGTGGTCTGTCTGTATGTCTGTCTATCAGTTCAGCTGACACGGCAAAAGATGAACGAAAGCTTGAACATGAACTACACATAGGCAAGGCCTTTCCAAACTACGAAGTCTGCAAATGTACTTCATACCTGCCACCACTGATGAGCAAAAAGAAAGCATTGAAGATATTCGAGGCAAGACATAAATACAGAACAGGTACATGCAGTGCTCTTTTATATGATAAGAGACATCAGCTTGGCTTTTGCAATATCAAATAAGGAAAAAACCGCATAAAAAGGACCGACCCTCTTAACCAAAAAATACTTAAGATCCCACCTGAGCTCAAGCCAGCACACAAAGCCGAACAGTAACTAAAGGTTCCACACGTTGTTACGTTACATCGGCGGCAGGGAACCATTACCCTTCGAAAACATTTCCCATAAACAAAAAATACAAAAGTGGCCATTTTTTTCTTGCGTTTTTAAGTGCGGAGCACTCTAAAGGCCTAGCTTGTCGTAGTCCACGGTAACGCACCCTAACAGAGCACGGCATCACACACCCAAACAGGCGGTTCAAAAAGATCACCTATTCCCCCAGTTGGGATTGAACCTGGGTGCCTCACGTTACGGAGCCGATGTTTACCCCGTTGCACCCCAAAGGCACACGTTCCTCATATGCAAATTGTTGGGGAAAATCATCGCGTTGCGCCGTGGCCACGGAGGCTGCCATTGCCAGGCTCCATACAAGTACACAATAATACGAAATAGGGAAAACATCATGAATTAACCCATTTATTACCCCAAATGAATGAGCACTCAACCCAGTGTCTCTTTCAAGGTCTTTTCAGGGGCTGCAGTGCCTCGCTTGACCACTTTCGGTATCAACATCGGACTGATATTGAAACTAGTCAAGGCAGGACGCCACAGCTCTTCTGGCGAATCACTGCTCAAAACTTCACAGCTTCCATGCTGAGCAGAACTCCTTTAATTGTGCAAGTCTGCCCACATTCGTGCGGCGTGTAACAGGACAACCCCACATAGTCACTGCTATTACAAAGACGATGGCAGTCCTTGATTGATTGATTGATTGTGGGGTTTAACGCGCCGACGCAACGCAGGCGATGAGGCGCGCCGTAGTGGAGGGCTCCGGATTAATTTTGACCACCTGGGGATCTTTATCGTGCGCCGAAATCTCGTACACACGGGCGTTTTTGCTTTTCGCCTCCATCAGAAAAGCGGCCGCCGCGGCCGGGAATCGAACCCGCGACCTCGTGCTCAGCAGCGCAACGCCTTAGCCACTGAGCCACCGCGGCGGGTACGATGGCAGTCCTGATCTTTGAACCAACAAAATTTCGGCCCTGTACTGGTGCTGCAAACACTGCATCAACATGCGACATTTCTGGCTCATCCAAGGGATCGACACACAGGCAAAATCTTTCACATTTAGGTAACCCAAGAAAAAGTACCATCTTTGAAGAGATTACTTACACATTACTTTCACACGAATGAGTGCTCACAACTGCCAAGTGAACCGATAGCATTCAGGCATGCCAGGTATATATTTTTGATTCAATGATATTTCCAGTTTCACACTAACATAAACTATAGGGAAATCTTGCGGTACGATCACATGGCATCGTCGGCCCTGCTGTAGCAGCTACCAACGTTCCTCTCCTACTTGGCTTAGCTACCTATGCGACTTCTTTTCGCTGCTCAAGCCAAAATCAACATGAAGGGGCAACATTTCTTCCTCGTTTGTCTCGCATGAAGTTTTAAAGTTTTCCCTGAAAAATAAACATTAATGAGCCCCATTTTTCCATTGGTAAAACAACTTCAAACAACATTTTCAGAATATATTTTTCTTTTTGCAGCCATGGGCAACTTTCGGTCTTCTTTGTGAGCCCCGCCAAGCGACGATGAAACGTTTAGCCGCGGTACACGACTGCATGCTTCCTTAAAGGAGCCATGAAGAGAAAACAAAAGTTTGTTTTATTCGAAAGATTAGGTGTTTCATAGTACCCCAAGCACTTTCGCGGAAGCAAATGATGCTTTATTCACTGAGAAATAAGGCAATTTAAGCCACAATTTTAAATCTCCCGCTAAAATTGCACATTTCGTGACGTGAACAATGGCGCCATACGAGGCGGTCCATGAAACAGATACTTCGTATGTCGACTCCATATCGCACCCACACGCGGGAGTCAGACAGGAACCAGAAATCGTGCCGAAACCGAGACGGCGGCCATTTTAAAAATACTAGTACAGCTGAACCTCGTTATAAGAGACACTGATGTAAGAGACAAATGGGTATAAGAGACACTATTCACCCACATGGTTGGCTGCCCTATCTTTCCCATTAAATCGACCTCTTTTGTAACAGACATTGGATGTAGAAGACAGTTGGTTATAAGGGATAAGTCATCCTTGAAGTTTAATCAATAATCTCGCTTGTAACAGACATTTTAACTTCAGATGCAGTGACAACAGTCACTAATTGCAGTTGCTTCCATTGTGGAAACACAGATGGACGACAGACAGGTGCAGTCGCTATTTATTATAACTTCAGCAAACACAAAGTGGTTCAGTCAGCTATGAAATGACAATGATAAGCCCTGCCAATGGAAATGCAACTGACAGAAGTAGCTGAAGCTTACTGCCATTCATTGGATGGAGTGCGATCACACAAGCGGGCTCTCCCACTCGTGTAGCTCCCAATCAGAAGCACTGCAGACGTTGAGTCCTGCAAGCGTAATGAATAGCCTGAGCACACAGCGGAAGAAGCTCTGCGCTCTGGCTATTCATCAGGCTTGTGAACTCAACATCTACGATTCATCTTCCACAAACAAGGAAAGGAAAAAAAGCTTGTAGAATCGGTTGTAAAAAACAGTGTAAATACAGTCATGAAGCAAACAAAGTTTCATAAATTCTGGGACCAAACAATAATTAGAATGAATCTTTTGAAACATGCTGTAGCGTTCTTTTGAGCTTATTTTAGTCATACGGTGCCCACATTGAACTAGGGTCTGATTAGTAAGTGAAAACATGGTACCCTGCTTATAAGAGACATCTCGTATAAGAGACAGAAACTGCTCCCTGGTACGTGTCTCTTATAAAGGGGTTCAACTGTAAAACCTAGTGCACCCGCAGCCCTAGTCATGGAATCGCCTGATCGGGAGAACAAAACTCTCGCCGAGGAGCTAGGGCTTGCATTTAACAACCTCACACCACTCGAACACTCAATGCTTCTAAGTGCACGAGTGGCAGGAGTTGTGGGATACGCGGATGGACCGGAAAGCGACCATTCCGCGATAGCCACAACATACGAACGCCCAGCCATCGGCACCGCTGCCTCGTCAGCCCCGTCGCGACGGACGAATATAGACTGGTACGTATGTGCCGTATTTTGATTACGATTAATAATAGTTCAATTTCAGTAGCAGTATCGCTTATGCCAGTTGGCGGGTGTTGTGAATGAAAAGCCGTTCGCGCGAGCTCTCTGCTTCGACCAGAAAGATACGAGCGTCAATGCGCGGTGTGTACGGCATTTTTTCCCCGAAGGACAGAGCGCTTTGACGGCGATTTGACGAAGTCGGCGACGAGCGCCAGCATGTCCCAGGAGTGAGGTAACGTAAGGGTCCCTGCCGTAATCACTTCCTCGGAAATGAAGCGAGCACACTCGTACTTCCTTTAGCTCCCTTTCTCCTCAGTTTGCAAAGTTCACAAAACGTAGCCACTTGCTTCGCCGAGGTTCGTCGTTGGGCAGCACATGAAAGGAGATCTCCTCACCGGCGGGGATGTCGCACTCCCTCGACGATTTGCCCGTACTACATGGGCATTTCAAAACGCAGCAACGAAATTTCATTGTAAAGTACTCGAACAAACTGAAGTTTTCAGTCGTCGTGAACTGGAAACGAGCTCGTAACGACAGCAGCAAGCCAACACCATTCGAAACTTCTGCGACGACTGGCACTAACTCGTCGCTTCTTGCTGTTCCTTACTCCCCTCGATTCTATTTTTACCTTTGCTGGTTGGCGATATGACGGCCAACCTCCTGTCAAGGGATTAAGATACCAAGCAAGGTCGCGGCTGTACGTGCTGGAACGGTTCGTTGGCCCCTAAGAGCCTCGAACCCGAAAATTCGTCTGCGCGACGGCGAGATGTCGAGACCGGCCGGCGGTAGTTTCGTACGCATTGGCGCACACGCTTGGGTGTTTGTTCGGTACTTTAACCGTTTACTCCACCGTTCTTTGTCATAAAAAGAATGTGCAGTACCTATGTTTCACGGGCATATAGCTCACTATGCAAACTGTAAGCCCTGCCTAACATGCGTTTCTTTTGCCGGCCTCCGCCAATCGCAGAGCATTCTCGAGTGACATCATAGGTTCTGTTGCGGAAAACGAGCTGGTGGGTCGCATGGTCATTTCCTTTTTTTCCTAATTTGTCCTCCTTTGCAAAGTTTGCGTTATAAGTGGTGTCGTTATGGTTCTAACGAGGCAATCTTTCGAATGAACCAAACTTGTGTTTTCTCTTCATGGCTCCTTTAAGCGCGTCTTGCCGGACACTGGGGCCAGATTTCACTCCAGTATATATTAGTACGAAAGTCTACCGAAATTTAAACTTAATAATTCAAACTGCTTATTTTGAACGACCTGATCAAACCATGACGGCTTTCACACGCCACCACGCACTACGCATCCACACCACAATTAGTAGTGATACTTCCCTCGAGTTCACTAGGTAGTGGTCAAACCATGAAATGGCCGGTCTTGACCGCATCTACAGAAGAGGCCCGTCCCACCCACCTGGCAGAATCGCAGCGTGGCCTGGGGCCATTCTGGGCAAGGGAGGACGACGACCGCGTTCCCCGCAGCCAGGGCCGCGGCCATGGCGGACACGAAGTTGCTCAGGAGGCACTGGCGGTCGGAGCAGACGACTCCGATCACCCCCAGGGGCTCGTTCAGGCGCACCACCGTGCCCTTGATGGTCGTGCTCTGGAACAGAGACCACAATGCGTGGAGGGCAGGTATAAGCCGCATTCGAAACAGCTCCCGTGGTTTGAGGCAGAACAACAAAAAAGAAACGCGCACAAATCCACCCTGTGAAGGTAACGGTTGGAAAGCAAAGCTGCAAACGACCCCCACAACGATTACCCATGCGATGTTACTTCAATTCACACATTTGGCTTCTACAAGGAGTGAAACCAGAGACAAGGGAAATGCACTCTACCACACCCTTTATTTCTTCAAAGCAGTATTCTTTGCTAAGGTTGAATCAATGCATGGTTCCTGAACAGTGGTTGGTTGAGTTGTATAGGTGTAGCACATAAGTCGAAACTCTATTTTTATAAAATTGAAGGAAGATCAAACCCAGTGTTAGACGATCTCACTTCTCCGTCTCTGCCGATACCGACGCAGGTGACGAGAATGGCAGCATAGATGGAGGCGACGTGCGATGCCGTGTGTTGACGTGAGCTTCCTTGAATTTTTATAACTCCTAGCGCATGTGCACGGTGTGCAGATGGCCGCTACATGTGCCGGGGGCAGAGCGCACAGCGGTGTGACAGGTCACGTGACGCCATCACGTGGCATTCAGCGAGGACACAGGGGGTAAACCCGCAGATGTGATCGGTGAGTGCACTGTCTGTCTCTCCCGTCTCCGCGTGGCCTCGTAGCTCAATCGGTAAAACAATGGGCTCTCGCTCCATTTCTTTTTTCGTTCCAGGTTCAACTTCTGGCGGTGCCAGTCACTTCTTTTATTGGTGAATCCAACGGTTGACACCAACGGCCGCGACAGGACCCGTGAGGGTAGACGTTTAAAACACAACACAGACGGCAAATGCGAGGCAAATGGGACCGTCGATATCCTGTACAAGTTCAAAGACAGCCGAAACAACGCAATGGACAGGACAAGGACGGACAACAGGACGCTGCACTGACTAACAACTAAATGCTTTATTTCTGTGAACGGTTTATGAAGGGGGTGACACAAACAAACAAAAGGCTTGCAAACATTACGAGGTGAGGGAGTCCGATGGGTATCTTATTGATCGTAGGGCCACTGATGGAGTGGTCACGCGTGTCGCTGCATTCATGAATGCGGTGCGCCTCACAAAGTTGGTGAGTTCGTTGGCCCCTATACGTTTTGATATTTAGCACTGCTTGAACAAAGCTGTACATCTGCATTTTTTTCCCTTCCTTGACTCGTCCACTGCGCTGTTTCTGCTGTCTTCAACACACGTGCTATGCGTCCAGAGATCTTATCAGAGCTTTACGGTCGACTAACCGATCTCAGGGGAAATGCGTTAGTTTTTTGACAGGACGCCGTCAGTCCCACTACAAAAGTTTTCGCCACGAAAACCGGCCCATGGTTGGCCCCCCTGTGGTGGGGGCAAATGGGCAAGCGAGGGGCAAGTGGATCAGCATGCGATCCATCAACAGAACGTTCAGGGGATAGTACACAGGCACTCGTGGCTGCTGCTGTACGTCAAAGTAAAAAGCGTAAAAGCATTAGCAAACATTGCCTAATTTGATGTGTCGTAACTTAAAAAGCAAGCTGTGTTTTATTGTGTTGTGTTATTAGAAGTAAATGTTTAGCAAAGTTGAGTTCTTTGTCCCCTAGGTGCTCCTGAGTGTTTACAATGGAGAAGATGCACTAGTGCCACCCGGATTCCGAAGCCAAGCTTCGCAACTGGTGCGTACCGTATTTCTGCTCTCATAACCCGCACCAAAAATGCTAATACTTCAGTGGCAAAGGTCCCTGGTTCCCTAAAGGTCCCTGGTTCGTTCCCGGGTTTCGGCAGCAAAGTTTTTCTGAACCGCAAGAAAGCAGGAGGCCAGGCTAGGGCAGAACTGGTAACGCACTTCCACCTCCTTTCTTTACTAATGATGATAGTGTGCATGCCCCCTTCTTCCTCCTCTACTTCCACAACAGCAGGCGCGCGGATAATACGCGGGGTTTTTCCTTTAGTGCATCTTCACGGCGATGCGCGTTGAGACATAAAGTTCCTACGCAGTAACACTGGCCAAGTCTTCCATGGCAGCGATTGCGCAAAACATACAAGGACAAAAAAGAGAAAACAAGGACGAAAACAAGAAAAAAAAAAAAAAAAAAAAAAAACAAACAAACACAAACCACATGGATGGACCCGAAGCTGACCTTGTGTACAACAGTGAGGACTGCGGCTCAAGTGATAGCTGTAGCGAGAGCAGGGACACTGAGTGAATTGTGACTTTCACCTCGCACTCAGTGTATTCTACTTGCCAAATATATGCTTTTTCTGTCCACATATATGCGATGTGTTGCTTCAGCAGTAGCTTTTATGCAGCCTTTCCTGTCTCAAATATGTGGGCAATATGCGAGGATTCTTTTTTTGTTTTGTTTTCCGGCGGGCTGAAAGCCGGCGTGCAAATTACATGCAGGGGCAGCTTATGTGTGCGAAAATACGGTATTCAGGAACTCTGGTACTGGTACTGGTACTGGTACAGGGAGCCCACAAATTCCTATTTGCAAAAACCCCGACACTTCACGGTTTCTCCCAGAGCTCTCACCCGGACCGATCCGGCATCCTTGTCGCAGGCTGCAGCCCAGTAGAAGAGCCGCCGGATGCACGCTCCGACCTCGGCCTTGCAGGCGTCCTCGGAGCGGTTGTTGGTGTTGCGGATCAGGTGGGCCATCTCTGCGGACCGCATCGAGAGGTTCTCCGCCAAGTAGTACAGCACCTGGGCTCGACTGTGGGCCGACCGCGACGACCAGCTGCCGAGGGAAACACGGGAGTCGAGAGAGGGAAAAGTCAGACGTGATGCCAGATGCATATTAGAGTGGCGCTGTTACAGGCTGGGTTGTTATAATCATCATCAACATCAGCCTGTCTACGCCTACTGCAGGGCAAAGGCCTCGCCGCCCATGGATATCCAACTATCCCGGTCCTGCGCTAACTGCGACCACTTTATCCCCGCAAACTTCTTGATCTCATCTGCCCATCTAATTTTCTGCCGCCCCCTGCCGTGCACTTGCCTTCTCTAGGGATCCACTCTGTTACCCTTAATGACCAACGGTTATCTTGCCTTCGCATCACATGCCCTGCCCACGTCCATTTCTTATTCTTTGTTGTCCTTAACATGCGTTTGTTCCCTGCCAGTTATCTTCGCGATGTTCTTTTCCCTGGGGCTTCTCCTCCAAGCCGCACCAGCGCTGAGGATCTGACCCCGGGTATCCTCAACCGACAAACTCAGCCTCCGATACAAAACTGTACATTTATTTACAGCCCAGCGGGCGGCTAAGAAACAGTGCTCGAGTGGAGCCCGAAGACGACGGGCCGAGCTCTCCAGCCCCCCGACCGCGTCTGCCTGTCTTGATCTCCCCCTCCGCCTGCCGAGAGGACCAAGGGAAGGGGGGAAAGCGAGTCGTCTTCGTCGGGGTCCATCCCCATGTGGTGGCCGTTAGGACATCCGGTGCGAGCAGGCGCGGCCTTTCTCGGAATGCGCGGCGTTCCAAAGCGCCGCGCAACACGTTCTTTCCATTTATGCGCTGCTCTTCCCAGGGCCTGTGCCGGTTAGTGTGTCGAAGTGCCCGACACTGACCCTCTCCGCTCTCTTCTTGTCCCTCTTAAAAGGACCCTGCAGCACTTACCATCGACTGATCGGAATGTATTTTGCAGTAAAAGTCTATTGTCCCAGCAATCTCCTCCAGCAAGAGTTATGAAAATCTGTTCCCTATCACCGAAGCTACGCGTGATGAGAAATCGCGCATAATTGTTCCCTCTTAACTCTACCACGGGTAACGCGACAAAAGCTGTGCACTCTCTACCGGAGAATGGGGCGACTCGCGGCATTTTCTTCGGCGCCCTTCGGTATATCACAGGCCGGGAAGTTTTTCCTTTTCTCCGCAGTGTGTAGGTGTCTATTTCCGGTCTGGTGCCACAAAAAAAGCAGGCATCGCTGCCTGCTCGCAAGCGCACGCTTGGGCTGGTAGGGCGTTTTTGAAGCAGTAAACCTTTGTTGTCGAGTGGTCTGGTTGAACGGGGAGTATTGAGTTCATCATGCAAACTCCACGCTCACTCAAAACACAAAAGAAACACGAAAACTGTGCGTACAGGTTCAGGCATAGAAGAAGTTCGCACACAGCGACGGCAGATTGTCACAGGCAATGCGAGAAATAAGTCGCAACAGCCAATAGGACAGCCATGGCCTCAATGACGGCGATTAGGCCATGCCACGGATGCATAATGAGGATAACTGAAGAAAGCGTGGTTGGTATTTCCGTGTCTTTCACAACGAATTTCGTGCTTACAGCTTCACGTGCACACGTAATATTTGGCACAAGTATTCCTGGCAGTGTAATCTAAACGTTGTGCAGGTTTACTTGCACTGCTCAAAGAGTGTTCCAGAGTCCCTTTAATGTTACACCTACCATCTTCTGTTCCATTGCTCACTGAGTCGTCCTCAATTTACGTTGAACCCTCTTGGTGAGCCTCCAAGTTTCTGCCCCGTAGGTGAGTACCGGCAAGATGAAGCTGTCATACAATTTTTCCTCTTCCAGGTTGTTAAAGGCCGACCAAAACTACACGCGTTCACAGGGTGTGTGCTTCTTAAAGGGACTCTGAAACACTTTTGATAAACGCTTTCACTCTTTCCTTCGTGCCTGGAAGCACTCCGAAAGCTATAATTATCGTCACAATTGAGGCACTGTGTGATTTGCTCGTCTCAGCAGATACGTCTTCCCTTTGTGCCTTGCTTTTGTGGCTTTCTTTTCAAGAGAACATGCGCAGGGGTGGAACAGGGTCCATGGGTTTGGGAGCAGTCCTGGGAGCAGGCAACAGTGTCTTCTGTACCAGGCTTGGAGCAGCCAGTAAGGCATTTTTGGAGCAGCCAGAATTGCCATTTGGAGGAGATGTAACACCATTTCACAACATTATGGTGCCTCCCTAATCTCCTTACAGGCCGCTGCGCAAGTCCTCTGCCAAGTACCTAATCTCTCTATTATTCTCAGGCGTCCTACCATGCACTAGAACCTACTCTAAACCAGGAACGCACTTCTTGTACTATATCTCGAGGTTTACAAAACGCCAGCGAGTGCGTTGCATTATTACATTTTGAAGGCCAAACCTCACGCGAAGGGTCGAAAGAGATCACACAACACGCCTTGCTTTGTGTCAAGCGAACGGCAGTGTTTATGCGACCGCACAGCGGCATTCCCTTTTAAACAAGGTGTTTGCTTGCATTTTTTTTATCGAACAGCAATTTCAGTGCGTGCAAAGCTTAACTTAGATATTTCTTCACCCGTCACAGGGATGCAAGAGTCTACAAACTTTCGCTGCAGACAACGTACCTAACTAGAGTGTGTCAGAAGGCCCTATTAGTATTAGACCATCCTCCATTATGCAAAGCTAACCCCAAAGGTGATTTGAATTGAATTTAATTGAAGTTTATTTGTTCTTTTCTGAATGCAGAAAAACGGAGGGCGGGGGGGAAGGCAAAAGCAACCAGCACCCATCCGTTTGGCAGAGAGTTCATTTCGAGTTTCAAATTTAATTCTGTTTCAAGTTCACAGGCGAAAATGAGTAAATACCTCAAAGCAAAAGTGAACCGAATTAATTAAAGGGACACTGAAGTGATTTGTAAACAATGCGGGATTACGAGCGCAAACTGTAGTCCGGAGTTCCTGGGCCCTGTTTCGACCACTCTGCGCGCGTTTACCCGAATTTATTTAGTAGAAAAATCAATTCGAAAATGCTGTCCTCCTCTCTTTACGCTCGCCCATTTTCTGTGGCGTTTTCGTGTGACGTCAGCAGGAGAGGAGCTGACAATCCGCCTTTTTCATTGCGGTGCCACCTAGCGTGCCTAGCGGAAGTTGAGGCGGTAGGGTTTGCCGGCGTTTCCTCCGGCTGCGTTCTCGTTGTATGCACGGCAATCCCACATTAAGGCGAGGAGCAGCCGAAGTGTTTCTTCTGTGTTGGTGTTATAACGCCTTAAGATGACAGCCCCTGGTCATCACATAATACCAGGCGGCTTCTTATCACTGAATGAGGGCTGGCAGAGAAATCTCGGACAGATCCGTGTGCCGTCCGAGTAGCAGAGCGAGCAGTACTTGGAGTCGTCTGGCATGAAGTGCGATCGCCAGCTCAACAAAGGCCGGCAGTTCGCAAAATGCCTTTAAGCGCTGGACACATGTACGATTGGTACACGCGATTCGCATGCGACTGATCGTTACGACTGTCGCCCCGACTAGTCGTATGTGTGTGAATTTGAGACGGCCTGATGCGCGCATGAGATGCGTCGTCGGCGTCGCTCCGCCCACTGCTTTTGCTCCATGGTCAACTACGATGATCGCTGAGCTGAATTTGTAGATTCTGTGCGTTTGTTCGCAAGAAATGGATAAAGCAAGCAATCGTGAAGTGTTTTCTGCCTTCGGAAACAGTCCGCGCACACGCCGGCCGCGCCTGCCAGCTCGGCACACTCAGCGGCTCGAACCGGCGCGGACCACGGTAGCAACCGCGCTTGTCGCTGCTCTTCCGAATCAATCTGATTGCTAAAAAGAAGTTCCACATGCGAGAAAGTAGGTGTTAGTGTGGTGAAAAATTTTGCTAAGGATTGTTGTCAGGGCTTATTTTAAAAGCGGCGATCAGACATCTGCCGCGATGCAAGCCTACGCTGACCGGTCGCCGCGGCACGCGGTGCGCCGAGCGGATACGCTGACCGGTTGCCGCGGCGCGTGGTGCGCTGAGCGGCCCAGAGATGGCGGAAGCATCGAAACAGGCTACGCAGATGTCTCGGTCACCGATCGCTCAAACGGCAGTTATAGCTTAAATAGAGTTCCTCATGCGAGAAAGGGGATGATAGTGTAGTGAAAAGTTGTGTTGCGGATTGTCATTCGCAGTTGCACAGATAGCGGCGATCAAATATCCGCCAGGATGCTAAGCCCAAAGTTCCCATCACCCCAGCCGACGCAAGCGACGCAAGCCGCCGTAGCCGATCGCAGGCGGCCGACGGGAAGCGATAGAAGCCGACACCGTTCCCTTTTGGGCACTCCGAGTTACAGCGGAACGCAGCACAAGTTGTGGGCATTGTTCCGCGTACAACGAGCACACACAAAAAATCAAACGATGTGAATACAACCACGACCCCTTCCCGCTTGTGCGGGAGCTGTGGGGAATGTCGTCTGCTGCCCCTACCAGACTGCTTAGGGACTTGGCCGCTAGGGGATTGCGCATGCGCAGTGAGGTTGTGAAAGAGGCGGATTGGCTGCGCTACTGCACGGCTCGCCGACCTTCCGCGACCGCGAACTGTTCTGTGGTTTAGTCCGCCGGCCACCAACGGGTCGTCGCAATTCGCTCGATCAGTTGAAACTAAGCCACAACACGTTTGGGAATGGAAGAATGCGCCTTTATTTACTTCGTTAGTTTGTGCACTGTATCTAGCTCCAAGTCAAGGTCGCTTCACTCAAGCGCTGCACAAGCGCACATGCGACGCTTCGCTGACTGGTACGCCAGTAGGAAAATATAAGGCCTCTTGAAGGCGGGAGAAGAGTCAGCGAAGTCAATATAGGTACTAAGGAAATAAAATCAACTGATATTTTTACCGTACAGCGTAAAACTAGGGTGCGGGAAGCACTTTTTTGCGCTGGGCGAACAAGCAGAGCGGTCAGCAGCACGACTACGCATCTGCGAATGCTTTCCCGTCTACGAAATGCAATTGCTAGACGTGAGATATTGTGGAAACTCGGGGGACGCTTACTGCACGAGTGCAATACAACAAATAGTCACCTAAGCTGCTTGAAATACTAAAACTAAATAAAAGTGTAAACTGGTTATACATTATATACCTTATCTTTCCCATCGCCGCCAGCAGCCCTCTGTGGCCTAGTCGTCTGGGGTGCTAGGTATGTCATCGCAAGTGCTTTGCCAGTCCCAAGTTCGAATCGCCGCGGGTACATGCTTTTTTTTTTTTAGTTAACTTTTTTGTTTTTCGCAGATGTTTTCTATACTGAGTTCACCTTTTTTGGGCCGCAACGTTCATTGCTCCACGAACTAGTCCACAGAACTCGCGCAGGCTGGCACTGGCGCGCTAGCGAGTTCTCGTTGCCGTGCTGTTGCCATAAGCACCGACTGCTTGCGGGAAGTGGGCACAGGCCAGAATCAACAGACCCTTGTCCTGGTGCGAACACGGTTTTTACGATACAGGCATGAGCGAGGCAAGCTCCAAATATGGGGGAAAAGCGCATGCATTTGAGCGTCTGCGGGGACGCGGAGGGCGTTCATGCACTGCGTAGGCCTCAGATAGTGAATGCTACGATCCCAAGCCGTCCTGGGAGGCTATCTTATGCATTTTACAGCCGACAACATGGCAGAAGCGCGGTACTACGATAACTGGGATATTGAGAATGCCCATCCAACGACGCCATCGAATGTCAAACATGTTGTTTTACAGACCAAAACCGAAACTTGTTTGATTGCTAACCTTGGGCATCGTCCAATCACGGTGCCCGCTCCTCCCAACGTCACAGCTTTAGTTGGTGCGGCCGCCGCAAACCGCGCATGGTAGTTTTTCTTCTTTTGCGCTTTGTAAAATAATTACCGATTTGCCAACCGGATAAACGATGAAAAGTGTGCTAATTTGAGCCAGTCTACACAGTGCAAGCAAAAACGGGAGCTTGACAAATTCACTTCAGTGTCCCTTTAACAAGCGAAAGCAAAACGTCCAAGACCCTGTTAGTTCAAAGCATGCAGCAACGCAAAGCTGCAGGCAGCAAAGCTAGGATCGCCAAAAATGGGCGACTAAATTGATGTTCGCCTGCAATAAACTAAAACTTTTCATGCGGATGTTACTGTATTTGTGATGAGACAAAAACATTTTACTTTTGGTCATTTTTCATTGATTGTGGCGCAGCAGCCGACACCGGCAATCACAACCATGCAAATGGAACGCACAGAATTTTAAACAGATGGTGCGTAGTGCCTGCTGCCTTATGGCTAAGCCAAAAAAGCCAGGTTCGATAGCTGCTCATAGTCTTGATGAAACCGAAAACATGATGTTTCAGCCAAGTTTCCCGGTGCTGGGTACCATGGTGGTCTGTCACACAGAGGTGGGTCTTTCGACAATTTTTTTTTTCATTTTTGGTGCCAGATAGATGAAAAGTAGCGGCCTTGATGAGCTTTTACGGTGATTTCAAATACGTAATTGGTTTTAAAATAGCTTATTCATTCATGAAATACAATGCTTTAAAATTTATTTACTGAGGCATTCTTATGAGGGTTTAGAGCAATTTCGCTTGATCAAACTCAATGATTTGTACGGATATAATGCCAAAGGTCTGCTCTGCCAGGCTATGCTATTTTACTCATTCTGACGACTTTCGCAATTCATGAAGGAGGTGAACATTTAATATCAACAATTCGTATAATTTTGCCCAATCTTTACCCATTTTTGCAAATAGGTGAGCACAGGCAGAGTAATAAAAATAGCATCATCTGCTAGATCAATTCTGTACAAATGCAATGGTACCAGTCTTGTTATCTTATAGCCCGAGAGCAACATTAAAGAACCCCCGTAATGCAGAACATGGTCTAGCAAAAAAATAAACAGAGAAAAATACATTTGAAGTTTCAGATCGCGGTAACTTTTGCTACGGCATACTCTAACAATATAATTAGCATCATTTTGTAGCTCTCTTCTTCACGAAAAAAAGCGCACCAAAAATGCGACTAACACAAGAATATTTCTGAAAAGGCTGATGTCAATTTACACGAATACAGTTGAACCCCTTTATAAGAGACACGTACCGGGGAGCAGTATCTGTCTCTTATACGAGATGTCTCTTATAAGCAGGGTACCATGTTTTCACTTACTAATCAGACCCTAGTTCAATGTGGGCACCCTATGACTAAAACAAGCTCAAAAGAATGCTACAGCATGTTTCAAAAGATTCATTCTAATTTATGTTTGGCCCCCAGAATTTATGAAACAGTTCTGAATCTTTGTTTGCTTCATGACTGTATTTACACTGGATATTTTACAACCGATTCTGCAAGCTTTTTTTTCTTCCCCATTTGTGAAAGATGAATCGTACATGTTGAGTTCACAAGCCTGATGAATAGGTGGAGCGCCAGCTTCTTCCGCTGTGTGCTCAGGCTATTCATTATGCTTGCAGGACTCAACATCTGCGATGCTTTTTGATTGGGAGCTATGCCAGTGGGAGAACCCGCATGTGCGATCGCGCTCCATCCAATGGATGGCAGTAAGCTTCAACCACTTCTGTAAGTTGCATTTCCATTGGCAGGGCTTCTCATCCTCATTTCATAGCTGACTGAACCACTGTGTGTTTGCTGAAGTTATAATAAATAGCGACTGCAGGCGGCTGTCGTCCACCTGTGCTTCCAGGATGGAAGCAACTGCAATTAGTGACTGGTGGCACTGCGTCTGAAGTTAAAATGTCTATTACAAGCGAGATTATTGATTAAAGTTCAAGGATGACTTGTCCCTTATAACCAATCTTCTACATCCGATGTCTGTTATAAAAGAGGTCGATTTAATGGAAAAGATAGGGCAGCCAACCATGTGGGTCAATAGTGTCTCTTATACCCATTTGTCTCTTACATCAGTGTCTCTTATAACGAGGTTCAGCTGTACCGCACAACTTGTTAAGGTAAATCAAATTTTCTACTGTTAAACTTTGTAGACTGTATATCCTCCTTCACTTTTTCTTTCAGTGTCTTTTCACAACACACAAAAGCTCAAATACTATGTGGTGTTACTTTTGTGCTACCAACGATACTAAAGCACAGCAGCCACCCATAACTAGAGATTGTCCTGCAATGCATCTGAAAGCTACAGCAAGGCTGCATGCACTTTGCTGATCGACGCTTTAGTGATACGAATAGCATCACCGGCTAGACCAATTCAATACAAATTAAATTATCAGTCTTGTTATCCTAGCTCAAGAGTAGGCTTATCTTACTCTTACCGGATGTTTCTTTAGAAACGTCCCATAAGGAAGAGGGTGATCTCACAAAATAGGAAACTGCAGAGCTGCAGGTGGACTTTAATTTGGCGATTAATGCCAGAGTGATAAAACAGCATCACCTGCTAGATCTATTTATTGCAAATTAAATGATACCAGTCTTATCATCATAGGCCAAAAGCCAATAATGAAACACTCTGTAAGGCAGAGCATGATGTCGCAAAATAAGACAGAGAAAAATACATCTCTAGTTTCTAACTCTTGCTACAGCAAAGCCACAATATAAAAAGCACCGTGGCACGCTGTTCCTCAAGAAAAAAAAAGAAAACACTGCGACCGGACCCCAAAAATAACCGGAAAACCTCTATGAAAGCAATTTGTACAATTTGTAAACAGCGCTGGAAAACTAAAAACTAATTTTTGCTGAACTTCACGAACGGTACTTGCTACTTTGAACTTCCTTCAACATCTATGCAAACTAAAGAAAAGCACAAACATATTGTGCAGCTAACTTTTTTTTTTTCACGAATAAGAGGAAAGCACACCAGCTAACTAAATCTGGACGTTTCCACGCAGCGCTTCTCGGACCAGATTCGCACATGACAGGCGATCCCGGCACCGCCGTTTATGGCGTATTCTGTCGGCTTATCGTACGCTTGCAGCGCGTACTTTGTTGAGGTAAAGGTCTCCAAGCATTGTGGCACGAGGCAAAAAGACGTTGCGACAGAATCGCAGTCACTAACAGCAGAGAAAACGCACTCGAATCGAAAATAATGCAACGGAGAACGTGCGCCTGTAAAAACACAATGGAAAAAAAAATTACAATATCAAAAAATGGCGGCTCAACCGCGCTGACCAATCAGAGCCGGTGAACGGGGAGCTTGCCTCGAGCGCGCGTGCTCCTGCCAATCATCGGCTCGCAAACGATCTTCGCGAAAATGGTGGTAACGCTCGTTCTTCTCATGCGATGCCATTTTAAGATAGCGCAAAATACCCACAAAGAAAGCAGCTACAAGGCTAGCCCAAGATGGCGACCGCCGGCAGTACGCTTCGAGTGCGGCGAGTGCGCGAAATTCAAGCTTTTTAAGCCCGATTCTCGGCGTTTTGCAGCTCCCGCTGCGTTTACAAAGTCGATTTTCATATTTTCCCAACGAAATTCAGCGGTAAAACTTTTATAGTAGGTGCTTGAAGGTATGAAGACTTTAAAAATGTGTTTCTCCCAAAATGCATTTTTTTCGCGATTTTCGATCATTCTAAGACCCGAGTCCCCTTTAATTCAGGCGAGTTTGGTGCAACCGGGGCGGTTCGGCGCAGAATGGCGCAGGTGAACGTGCGCAGCCGCAATAGAGGGCGCAGATAATCGCATGCCACCGCATACATGGCGATCGCTTATTCCCTATCAGGGAGCATTTATTCTGACATTACGAAGACCCGCTAAACATATTGTGCTAACCCAGCAGGTGTAAGACGCAACTGAACGACAAAGACTTCAGAAGCACCAAAGAATGAGCAAGAGTAATATGAAACGCCACAACACGCAGTCCTGCGTGATTCTGCTCACGACAAATCGATGCAGTGCAAAAATTACCCTCTGTTCTTGTCCCACTCTCCGGCCGCATGCTTAATTATTTATGCTGCTTCTGCGCACGAACAACGCTTACAAGGGTGCCCGAATCTTCATCGGCAAACGGCAATGATACACACATTTCTGTGCCAATGACTGAATTGGATGGCTGCCCTGTTGTATTAAGTATACAAAAACACTGTCAGCTTGATAAGCCACCCAAGAATATCAAACGCAATCTTCATTGTAACTCATGCCGCAACGTACCGCCCGATGTTCACTGTTGCTCTACGGTCGTGTTAGCTCATCGATAACGCCGCGGAGTCCAAATAAAATGCTGCGATTTGTATGACTGCAATTTTAAGTCCACAAGGGTTCCCAGTGTTTTTTTTTTCCTAAGCGGCTGACCAGCAAAACAACCCGCTCGTTAAACCTTTTCTTTCGGCAAATCATCACCACAGAGATATAGGGTCTGGACGAATTCAAATATCGCGAAATGAAGGCTTGTGAAAAGACCGCACTGTCAGGGCCTTGATCTTGAGCAGATTGCTTCGTCGTGGGCAGTCGCGGATGATGTTATCGCATTTTGTGTTCTTTTCTGATGAGCGTGTGAGTGCCGGCGGTCCGTGTTCTAGGCACACACTGTTTGGGACGTACCGTATAAACCGGATTATAGGTCGACCCGGTATATAGGTCGACCCCCTACCTTGAGGTGGGAAAAGTTGACAAAAAAAATAATTTGGCACAGAAGCGCACTCACAATGTCTATATTTATTTTCGACGCCCATCCGTCACTGCCACTAACTATGCCTGCCGAAGTCACTCGTGCGAGCTCTCAGAGTCGTCCGAGGATGACTGCTTCACACTGTCATCTTCCATGCCATCAGGCGCGTTGCTGATGGAGCACTTCCTGAACGCTCGTGTACCCATGTCGTCGGGCAGCGACTGCCCAGAGAAGGACACCCAGCTTGACACGGTCGCAATCGGCCCGTATAGGTCTTTTTGTTGTCGCCGGCTATCCACTCATTGTACAGTTCGCGGAGCCGGTCCGCGCATGGCCTCCGGAGCGATCGTGAGCGAAGTTCCCGGACGAAGTCCGCCACTTTGTTCTCCAACTCGGGGTGCACCGCTTGACGTCCACAGAACGATCGGTTTCGGGGGTTGCACGCGCACAGCTTAGCTTTCTGGCTCCGCCAGTACCGCACACTTTTCTCCGAAACGCCTAACTGGCGTTGCGCTGCCATATTCCCATTCTGCTCGGTGACGCAATCACCGTCAGCTTAAATGCCGCGGTGAACTGGCGTCGACTGCCGCCACTCATCTCGGAACAGAGACGTACAGAAATGTACGCACGCACGCGTAATAGACGAGTAAAAGACGAAAAACTAGAGAAAAGCGAAATCAAATAAAGGCCTGATAGAGCGAGAGAGCAGTCCGACACGAATGGCGATTGGCGACGGACTACGCTTGCACATTATTGCCAGACAACGATTTACATTCTGCCAATGACCGCTATATAAGACGAGGGGTGACTTTTGTGCGGATTTTTTTTGGAAAAAAAACTCGACCTATATTCCGGTTTATACGGTAAGTTGGAGAACGGCGAGAAAGCTGAGGGAACTTTTATAATCGCTACTGACCAGAACCAGTTGCTCCTTTCGCCTCTTGTAAAACCTGTTAAAACACAGCCGAATTGGTGTTCACAAATTTACAAAACGAAGTCGCATTTTCAGCAAGCACTGCGCAAAAGGTAGTGTTTGTACAGCAGCCATATGTCTATATGTGGTCTATTTCCTGCCATGCAAACCAATCCTTAACGTATCTTTGCCGTACAACCCCTCAATTCCTTCGGGTCCGGGTTACCCAGAAGGTGCTGTCGAGCAAGTAATCAAGCCGTGCGAAGGAAGAGCGCAATGAACGCGAAGCGGCGCCAAAGCAGGCCCAAAGCAGTCCACGCCCAAAACTACTGTCGCCGAAGCAGACGAAAAAAGCCGACGGAATGCGTTCTGCCAAAGCGCCCGCCGGCGCACGGGGAACGCCGGCCGCTCAGCCGGCCCCGGCCGCCCATTTGCTGCGCCATCTACATTGTGCTCCGTGATTGAAGGACATTAAGGGCCCGCTGGAGAGAGTGAAGTCGGCGCTCCTGTTTATCTTGCTCCGTGGGGCAGACCTCTGGTCTTTTAAAAGTTTATAGTCCAAGAATGAAAATGCAGCGCAAAACAAAATGGGATTGTTTTTCAAAAAATCACAATTTTCCGACCCACGTCTCCTATTAGTGGCTATGGAATGCCAGCCAATAGCTGCTACACTGCTGTCATGACGTAATTCGAGCGCTCGAAGAACACCAAGACCTGGAAAGAGTGAAAATTCTTTTGGGCAAGTTTCAAAGTTATCTGATCGGCATAGAGTCCAAATTTCGGGCTCAGGTACTCTGTGACCCCCTAACCAAAGTACTGGATATCTTGGCCGACTACGTGCTGCAAGCATTTATGGTCTCGAAAAGAGACAGTGTTGCAGGGTCCCTTGAACAGCATAGCCACGGGCTTTGCTGTCAGTTCGTGAAGAAGGGCATCAACAACTCTACGGTCCTCCTCCCCTTCCCCCTCACCCTTTTGCCATACCCTCCTTCTTCACTTCTTTCTCTGTACAGTAAAACCTCGATGATACGATAAAAAAAAATACGCGAGGCAGATTCGTACTATCTGGGAAGAAACCTACTATGGGGCAGAATTAGCGTTCACAATTGAGAGCGTAGTAACCAGGAAATTATATGAATAGGGAACGTATCAATGAGGTTCTACTGTGCTTTTTTTCCTTTGGTATCGCCCTCTCACTCTCCTCATTATCACCTTCACTCAATCTCCTCTGTGCTCTGCGTTTGCTATTTCATCCTCCCCCCTGTTAATACATCGCTCATTCGGTTGCGTCAATGCCAGACGCACCAACGAGCTAGCGCTCAATAAGAGCTGCGCCCTAAAAAGCCCACTCACGTCTTGAAGCCGGCTAGTGCCGCCTGCACGGCTTCCCTGACGTCCTTGCGGCCGGCCTCCGGAACGTAGCCGATCTTGCGTCTGTCGATAGAGTTGGACGCGTTGGAGACGCCGCTCAGGGGCCGCTTCTGCTGGCCGCCGTAGAACAGCTTGTACGTGCACGTCTCGCCGCTGAAGAAACAGAGAGATAGAGAGAGAGGGAGAGAGAGGCACAAAGAGTTAAAACCATGTGCAGAGGAGCTGAGCAAAAATAAATTGAAAAAATAAAACAGAAACATGTGCAGCCTTGTGTTCAGTCGAGAAATGTGTGAGCTGCCACAGTGGCTTTCTGGAGTCAGAAAAGGCCACCCACCACCTTCATGACTTCCCCCCCCTTTTTTTTTTATACAGAGCTACACGTCTGTTTCGATGCTTTAGCATCCACTGCATTTCTATGATTCCACTTCCGCACTGCCTCTAGTCTGCGTAATTCTAAGTAGTGAGAAAGAAAGAAGGAAAAACACGTGACATTTTTTCTCGTTTTTATTTTTTAACAAAAAAAAGGGGCGGGGAATTTGCGTGTGGACATTAGAAGAAGCCTTAAGCAACAAAATGAAACACCATTTTTATGTTCTGCCACTACAGCCACAGCTTGAAAAACCAAATTTGAGCACAACGCCCGTTGCAGTGCTTATTTGAGTACATTTCCTGGGACGTAAATTTACGGGGGAGGAGGCAGGATGCATATGTTCAGGTTAATTTGGGTTTTCATTAATGTTCAACAAGCAACGTCCATACAGTAATGCCAATGCACAAGATTCCGCGATAGGCATTCAGAAACCATTCATTTTCATTCATTTTGTACGCTGAAGTGGTTAAACATGCTAGTACAAAGATTTTCCTCCACCTGACTGCAGCAAATGTTTTTAACACTTAAAAAAAAGAGTGGCGTTAAATTGAAGCCCTCGCCTCTGTGGTAGCTAAAGTTGTAAATGACGCTTCAATCAATTGATCAACCAGTCATTCAACAATAATTAATCATTCAATTTGATTGATCAACTATAAATAAATCAACCAACCAATCCACCAGTCAATTGACCAATTAATCAATGAGTCAACGGATCTCTTTACCAACCGACCAACCAAGCAATCAATCAGTCAATCAATCCACAGTATCAGTCAATTGATCTCTCAACCAACCAATTAATCAATCAATCGATCATTTTAGTCAGTTGATCTCTCAACCAACAACCATCAATCAATCATTCAATGAATGAATGAATCAGTCAATTGATCTCCCAAGCAAGCAACCAACCAACGAATCAATCAGTCAATCTATCTTTAAACCAAACAAACTAATCAACCAATAAATCAATCAATCAATCAATCAATCAATCAATCAATCAGTCAATTGATCTCTCAACCAACCAATTAATCAATCAATCGATCATTTTAGTCAGTTGATCTCTCAACCAACAACCATCAATCAATCATTCAATGAATGAATGAATCAGTCAATTGATCTCCCAAGCAACCAACGAATCAATCAGTCAATCTATCTTTAAACCAAACAAACTAATCAACCAATAAATCAATCAATCAATCAATTGATCTCTCAACCAACCAATTAATCAATCAATCAATCATTTTAGTCAGTTGACCTCTCAACCAACAACCATCAATCAATCATTCAATGAATGAATGAATCAGTCAATTGATCTCCCAAGCAAGCAACCAACCAACGAATCAATCAGTCAATCTATCTTTAAACCACACAAACTAATCAACCAATCAATCAATCAATCAATTCACACGCACCCTTCTGATGCGGGGCTGATGCCAGAGGGTCCCAGGGTCACCGTTTCCGTCTTGGTCCCAAACGCCTCCAGTTTCAGGTCGGATGAGCTGCGCTGGATTGGGGCTGGTCCTTCGGCCGGCTTGATGAACGCCGCCAGGCCCTGGATATGGGGGACGATGGGGAGAGCGCAGCACATTAGTCGAGACCACGGATAGCCAACCTCTGACAATCGTATGGAAGCTAGGATCTAGAAACTGAAGCTGTACCACTGATTGACTATCGATATAGCAATGTTTCAGTGACTGCAGTCGCACATCTATGTGATTGGAGCGTCGAAGACTACAACGTGGCCTGCCACCGCTCAAAAGCAAACGTGAGGTAGACACTGTCCATTGACTGCATTTGCATGTGGATTACACAGAAAGGTATCTTCGCCACTTTGCTGCACACAAGAAGACTTCCATCATTTCATACGTGTGCATTCAAAGTGCATTGTGCAGAGGCAGTAACTTGTGCTATCTTTGTGCAGGCCGCTTGGTGTGGCACTTGAGTTTTGGGCTGTTCTGGGGACTTGGGCAGGTTCCAGGCTCCGCATGCAACCAAGGCTCTTTTGATGTTTCTTTCTTTGGAGCACAGAACGGGACACAGTTTTATGAATAACTTCTTTCTGTATATGACTGAGAATTTTGTGGACATCGACGGGCGTCTTATCATTTTTGTGATATTTTTTTGTTTTCCCCATCATCTGTCGCACTAAACCAGCGCAATGGCTCAGCTAACACTGCCATTGGTGTTAGGCTTAGGTGTTAGGACGTTAGGGTTAGTGTTTGGGTGCTAGTTACAGATAATAAAGGCGTACGTTATTTTACAGTGCAGTTATAGACAGTGAAAATTGACACTTAGGATTAGGGAGACGGTTAACTGCAAAAAAAAAAAAAAAAGAAAGCCGTTCCACTCCATGTGAAAGCTGTCGGAAGTGCAGAGCAGTGATTCGCCATAATGGGCTGTAGTGCCATTATCTGCTCACTGCTACCACCCCATGCCATTCAAATTTTCCCGCCTTCGCAGTGCTCGCACGCCCCCTGACTGAAAATGCGCCCGCGGGAGTCCTGTTCTTTCTGTGCTTGCTTTTCCTCCCACAAGTCCCGGGGTTGCACTTCCACTTTTTTTCACTTGCTATCGTAAAAACCAACCCAACGAGCGTTCCCAACTAAATGAACGCGGGCGCTGCCGGTCAACTACGCACATTTTGCCTCAAATGTGCCTACAGTTATCTTTGCACTAAACAACGGGGAGATGTAGGACAAGCGGCAGCAGCTCACGAGTGTCGAATGCTTATGACTAAATAAACCGCTTGCTTTTCGAAGCTTCTGGTGTACACCACGACGACGGAACGCCGTGTGGCTCTACTTGGGTCCAGCGAGTGAGGTACGGCGACAAGGCGAGCCCCTAAAGTGCTCTGCACTTAAAAAGCAGACGGAGCAGAGGGCCTGGACAGTAGAGAGAGGCCCTCACCCTCTCCCCTCCCACGATGCCGGAGGGTGACCCGAACTCGACGGAGGCGTCTCGCAGCCCCTGGCTGTTGATGAACACCGTGGTGGCCTTGTAAGCCGCGGCCAGCTCCAGGGCGGCGGCCGTGCGCTCCGTCCACAGGCTCACTTCGCAGTGGTGCACAGCACTGTTCACCAGAGACACCGACTCCTTGGCCGTGCGGAACTGCGTCACCAGCAGCAAGGGAAGGCCCACCTGTGTCCAATAAAGAAGGAGGGGGGGGGGGGGGGGGGGGGGCACACTACTTGGAGAAGACATTTTCTTGCAAACACCCAAATAGCACAATAATGTTTTGGAAATTTTCCGTACACTGAAAGCACTAAGCGTATTCTTGGCGCCTTGGCGCTTTTGCCAACGGAGATGAAACCACTGGGTGGTAGAGGTATACAGCATTGCTGTGAAAGTCTCTTGTCTTTGAAGCACGAAGCCCTCTAGTGAGACATAAACGAGTGTCCCGGTGTTTTGTAGCACGCGTTACGCTCTAGCGTGAGGTGTGACCGAGTTTCCCAGTGTTTTAGTAGCGCGACTACGTGAGACGAACGACAATTACGACGACAGCAGACGCCAACAGCCCCAGCCCCAAAAGGGCTTCGCTACCAAAAACTAATGTATTGCCCCAAAGAGGTGTTGGTCGGGTGAAAAGCTCTGATAAGATCGCTGGACACACAGCGCATGTGGGAGAGAACGGGCTTCCAGTGTGCCAAAGCAATTGCTTAAAGGAGCCATGAAGAGAAAACACAAGTTTGGTTCATTCGAAAGATTGCCTCGTTAGACCCATAACGACACCACTTATAATGCAAACTTCTCTCAAATAAGCTACATAATTGGGAAAAAAGGAAATGACCATGCGACCCACCAGCTCATTTTCCGCAACAGAACCTATGATGTCACTCGAGAATGCTCGGCGATTGGCGGAGGCCGGCAAAAACAAACGCATGTTAGGCAGGGCTTACAGTTTGCATAGTGAGCTAAATGCCCGTGAAACATACTGCACATTCTTTTTATGACAAAGAACGGTGGAGTAAACGGTTGAAGTTCCTAACGAACACGCAAGCGTGTATGCCAATGCATATGAAACTACCCCCGGTCGAGCTCGACAACTCGCCGTCGCGCAGACGAATTTTCGGGTTCGAGGCGCTCTGACCTTGGGGGGGAAAAATGCCGTAAACACCGCGCATTGACGCTCGTATCTTTCTGGTCGAAGCAGAGAGCTCGCGCGAACAGCTTTCCATACACGATACCGGCCAACTGGCATAAGCGATACTGCTACTGAAATTGAACTATTATTAACCTTAACAAAAATACGGCACATACGTACCAGTCCGTATTCGTCCGTCGCGACGGGGCTGACGAGGCAGCGGTGCCGACGGCTGGGCGTTCGTCTGTTGTGGCTATCGCGGAATGGTCGCTTTCCCGTCCACCGCGTATCCCACAACTCTTGCCGCTCGTGCACTTAGAAGCATTGAGCGTTCAAGTGGTGTAAGGTTGTTAAATGCAAGCCCGAGCTCCTCGGCGAGAGTTTTGTTCTCCGGATCAGGCGATTCCATGACTAGGGCTGCGGGTGGACTAGGTTTTACTATTATTTTTAAAATGGCCGCCGTCTCGGTTTCGGCACGAGTTCCGGTTCCTGTCTGACTCCCGCGTGTGGGTGCTATATGGAGTCGACATACGAAGTATCTGTTTCATGGACCGGCTCGTATGACGCCATTGTTCACGTCGTGAAATGTGCAATTTAGCGGGAGATTTAAAATTTTGGCTTAAATTGCCTTATTTCTCAGTGAATAAAGCATCATTTGCTTCCGGGAAAGCGCTTGGGGTACTATGAAACACCTATACTTTCGAATAAAACAAACTTTTGTTTTCTCTTCATGGCTCCTTTAAACATTGCAAAAAGAAAATGGTTCCAGATAAGACAATACACGCACCGATCATGAAGGAGTACAATAATACACCTTTATCTCATAAACCACCTACCGGGATACATCTAGACTGTTCGCAGACGCGTTTAATTAGTGCGCGAAAAATGGTTCCACGGGTTCTTCCTCCGTTTGCCGTTTGTGTCTTTCAATACTTGACAATCGATTGGATGCGCTCTCAGCAAAGCTTGGACACACGTCTAGCTTTTGCACTTCTCCGCACTTTCTTTAGGAAGCGATGGTAATTTTTTTCCCCTGTCCCATCAACACCACATGGTTAGCCCACAAAGACCAGCTTTGGCTTCAAAGCCTGTTGCAATACTTCTGGGTACATCAAGCAGGGTTCGTATACGCTTCAAAAGCAAAAATTCAAGGGTTTTCAAGGACTTTCAAGGACCAGAAAACACATTTTTAAGGGCCCCATCTTGTGTTTTATCTGGGATTATTTATAACTTTTTCAACAAAATGCAAAAATTTGTTATTGCCCAATACCCTACTGGGATTATTTATAACTTTTTCAACAAAATGCAAAAATTTGTTATTGCCCAATACCCAAGAACATTAATGCACATTTAGATAGGCGCTATGGGTTCATGAATGCTCCCCCAGCTTTATTTTTTATTTCATAGTTTGCATTTAGAGGTTTTTCTTTTTTCTTGGTCTTTTGCTGAGGCTGTTCATCTCCTGCTTTGTCAGCAAGAGTATCAGCTGAAATTATCTCAGCAAGTGTTGCTGCAAGGCAGGATGAACTATGTACACGTCCACCATTTGCACGTAAAAGCAAACGCAGATGGAGCGTATGAGACACAGCAAACATGCAATGAAAGGCTGTCTACAGACTAGATGGAACATGCCAGACAGACAACAGAAGCCGGCTTTCACGGGATTGTATCGTGACATGAATTCTATTGAGGAGTGCTGCTCCCAATGTTGCCTCGCAATAATGAGAATCCACAACTCGTAATTTCACGCAATACAGTCAAAACCCGCAATAACGAAATCCCGCTGGTACAAAATTCCCGCGGCAACGAAATATTTTCGCATCCCCGGTGAACGTCCATAGATGCCCATGTATTTTATATCTCGCGGCAACGAAACGTTTTTGGAAACTGATCCCGCGTTAACGAAATTCGGTGCAAGTTTGGTCGGAATTTTACCTACCCATTGGAGGGTAACTGTATCCAAAAAGTGCTCAAATGCATTTTTTTTGGACTCAAAGTGCATAAACTTCAGCCACAGCACGTTTGCATGACCGCCGCCATATTTGTTTACAAAAGACCGTGCAGCCGGCGGCCGTGGAGGCAGCCTCGCAGCGGCACCACCAGGGGGCGACACATGGTGACTCAAGTCGCGGCTTTGGCTTGGGCTACGCTAGCCCACTACCGCTGAACAGAGCGTGTGCGTTTGTTGTTTGTGTGTGGCGATTAGCATGTTTGCTCTCAGTAAAATGCCTTCGCCAGCCAAAATGTGGAGGTTTTTATCGCTACGAGGTAAGGCAGCCATCATCTCCCAAGTCAGTGGCCCAAGGGAGGATAGATAGCGCCGACGAGTTTGGAAACGCCTGCAACTAACTCAACCATTTTGAAAAGCAAGGATCCCACCAGTTTATGGCGCACGTGCGCAAAACAAAACAGTGACAGCTGTGACCTTTCTGGACGTCTAGAAAGCGGTGCTCACTAAGTTTTGTAAACAGTATTGGTGCAACGAGGTGCCACTCTGTCTGGCAAAGTTCGTAAACAGAAGAAGCTGGGCTCCACTTGCATGATCGGACGTACTCGGTGCCGAGGGCCAGGGCGGAAAACGTGCAGAGAAGGTGAACCGACGGAATGTTACTACTACTATGTATATTTTATTGGCGCAAGGGCGTCTGAGGCCAAAGAGCGCCAAGACAATGTTTGTTTTGCCACATTTGTTAAAATGCCGTGGCGATGATTGTGATGTACTTGATAAAAAGAGTGTATATATGGGTGTAAAGGGCCCTTACTCTAAGAAGCGAAGATGAATAAGATGAGAGGTAACAGCGACGATGTTTATGTGTGCTGGGAGCGCCATAACATAACAGGGATGGCGGTGACGTCCCTGGCACGTTATGAAAACGCTGAGAACCACCCTCACTATTTGCATTGGGTGGCCCTGATGTCACACATGGTATGAGATGAGTGCTAAAAATGCAATGTCAGCGAGATAGGCTAAAAGGCGTTCACTTCTAATCGGGGGTTGATCAGATAAAAACAAGGATGGGTGTAAGGGTATCGTGAAGGTGTATAGTTCTGGGAAGTGTCGTTTCCTTGCGTCATGGTATGCCAAGCATTCAATCAATATATGGAGGACTGTAAGTCTTCGTCCGCATTTCTCACAAGATGGTGGTGGGGTTCCGTTTAAAAGGTATGAGTGTGTAGCGTGTGTGTGACCTATTCTTAATCTGCATATTGATATTTCTGTGAACCTGTTCCGTTTCTCTGTGTTGTATTTCCCTATGTGTGGTTTTATAATGTGTAGTTTGCTTTTGATTTGTGTGTCCCACTGTACCTGCCAGCGCCTCCGAAGCATACTCCGAACTAGTGGTTTCATGTCTAGGTAGGGCACATGTGGGATATCTACAACACTGCAGAGAGCCGCCACAGCAGCATTCTGGTCAGCAATTTCATTGCCCGAAATTCCGCTGTGCCCAGGTACCCAGCACACTACTACAGTCAATTTTAGAGCGTAAGCAGACATTATGGATTTGATAAGACGGTTTAAAATAATGTTTCTTGTTGGTTTTCCTGAATGGAGAGCTAATACTACACTCAGGGAGTCTATAAAAATAATGGAACTGTGTATTCTGGTATCTGTAATATGTTCCACAGTGGTTAAAATGCCCTGTGCCTCAGCTGTAAAAATACTGGTATTTTTGTTCATTGTCTTTGTGATAGCAAAGTTTGGGCCATGTGCAGCGCATGACACAGAATGGGTGGACTTGGAGGCATCTGTGTAAAACGTTGTGTAGGGATATTTGTGTCGTAGATGTAGGAAGTGCTGCAAGATGAGTTCTCTTGGTGCAGTTCTTTTGTTAATGGCTCTAAAAGATAAATCACAAGAAATCGGGGACATTTCCCAGGGAGCAACAAGGTCTGTGATTGAAGTTTTGTAAGTCTCGCTAAAAGAAAGCCCAAGCTCTTCAGCGTGCACTTTCACTCTCAACGAAAAAGGCATAGATATAGAGGGCCGACTGAGAAACGAGTGCATGGCAGAGGTGTCATTGACAATAAACGAAGAAGGGTGATTTTTTATGGATGTTGCCTTCATGGCTTACAGTAGATCTGTGTACAAGCGCTGGTCTTCCAGGCCCCACTGGTCACATTCCACATATAGGCTTTGTGCAGGACTCGTTCGGAAGGCTCCTGACGAAAGGCGAAGCCCAAGGTGCAGAACAGGGTCAAGCATTTTTAAAGCGGTTTTTGAAGCTGACCCGTATACTACGCTCCCATAGTCCAACCGCGACTTCACTAAACTGTTGTAGAGACGCAGCAGGCACATCTTATCTGCGCCGTAGGAGTGGTGGGATAGGACTTTTAGGATATTCATTGCCTTTATACATTTTATTTTGAGTAGCTTTATATGTGGAATAAATGACAGCTTTTCATCTAGCACAATCCCTAAAAACTTGTGTTCCTTCTTCACAGGCACAGCCACTCCACTGAGCTGGACGGTGGGCTCAGGGTGAATACCACGCCTCTTGGAAAATAAGACACATGTGCTCTTTTGAGAATTTAGCTTAAAGCCATTTTCGTCGGCCCATTTTACAAGCCTGTTTGTGGCAAGTTGTAACTGCCGTTCACAGACAGACAGGTTACAGGACCGGAAACTGATATGAACATCATCCACGTAAATGGAGTAAAAAATGGTACGGGGCAGAGCTTTTCCAAGTGTGTTCATCTTAGCTATAAAAAGTGTGCAACTAAGTACTCCACCCTGAGGAACGCCATTTTCTTGCATATACAGCGCGGATACTGCATCCCCGGACCCTCACTCTGAATGTTCGTTCAGACAAATAGCTTTCAAGGGCATTAAGCATATTCCCACAAATTCCAGAAGATTTCAGGTCTCGCAGGATGACGTAGCGCCAGGCAGTGTCATATGCTTTTTCTAGATCAAAGAATATGGACATGCAAAACTGTTTGTTAACAAAGGCATTTTTCACATAGGATTCAAAAGCGACAAGTTGGTCTGTTGTTGATCTGCCCGACCGAAAACCTGCCTGGCAGCTGTCCAGAATACCATTATATTCCAGGAAGTATAGTAACCTTCTGTTGATCATTTTTTCGAACAGCTTGCACAAGCAGCTGGTCAGGGCAATTGGACGATAACTTGAAACACAGGATGCATCCTTTCCCCCTTTCAGCAGTGGCACAACAATAGCCTGTTTCCATGCCTTAGGAAAGTGCCCAGCACACCATATTCTGTTAAATAAAAACAGGAGAGTATTGATTGTGTCTGTATGAAGGTGTTTGATCATGCCGTACGTAATGTTATCTGCACCTGGCGCAGAAGGCTTGCAACCAGCCAACGCAGTCATGAGCTCGTGAAGGGAGAATGGAGAGTTATAGGAGTCGTTTGATTGCTTGTGGTCACGTATGGACTTCCGCTCAGCTGACTTTTTGTAGTGTATAAATGTGCTTGTGTAATGTGAAGAGCTTGAGACGTGTTCGAAGTATTGTGCCAACGCGTTTGCCTGGTCCTCTAGGGTGCCACCAGTGATGTCAACAAGGGGTAAGCCATGTGTGCTTTGTCCATTTAGTTTTCTTATCCTGTTCCAAACCTTTCTTGTATCAGTGAAAGAATTTATTGAAGTTAAGAAGGACCTCCAGCTATTGTTTTTGGCCTGATGGCGAATGCGCCTTCCCATGGCTTTCGTGCGCTTGAACGCTACAAGGTTGTCCGCAGTGGGGTACCTGCGAAGAATGCCCCACGCCTTGTTCTGTGCCTGGCGTGCTTGTCGACACTCTTCATTCCACCAGGGCCGCCTTAGGTTACTTGTGTTACCAGAAGTCTGGGGAATGAAGTTCTCTGCAGCGTCAAGGATATGTGCCGTGACAAGGCTACAAGCTTCATCAATACCCATTCTATGGAACTGTATGTGAGTTGAGATTTCTGCTTAAATTTCTCCCAGTCTGCAGCGGTTTCTTTAAACCTTTTAGTTGAGGTGGGAGTGTAAGGGTCTCTGTCTAGGCATCTCAGGAATACTGGGAACTGGTAACTTCCAAGCGTGTTTTTCTCCACCTGCCACTCAACGAGTGGAAAAAGAACAGCAGAACCGATTGCCAAGTCTATGTGTGAGTACGTGTTGTGCGTAATGTTATAATATGTCGGCTGTTTTTTGTTGAACAAACATGCACCAGATGATACTAGGAAATGTTCCATCAAGCGGCCGCGAGCGTCAGTTCGCCCAGAACCCCAGAGTTTGTTGTGTGCATTTAGGTCTCCAACTAAGATAAATGGTTCAGGAAGCTCTTTTACCAATGACTCAAATTCTGAAGTAGACAATTGATGATCTGGGGGAATGTATAAGGAACCTATTGTAATCAGCCGACCAAAAATGATCACGCGGACAGCAACTGCCTCAAGGCTAGTGAGTAGTCTAATGGACTGGGATGGAATGTATTTTCACGTCACAATGGCAACCCCACCAGATGAATGTGCAAAGGCATCTCTATCTTTCCTGAAGACAGTGTATTGTTTAAGAAAGCTACTTTGCTTGGGATTCAGGTGTGTCTCTTGAAGGCAAACAATACTGGATTGATGTTTATAAAGGAGTTCATATACATCATCCAAGCTTTTTATGAGACCCCTACAGTTCCATTGAACTATGTTTTCAACAGCTATTATGGATTAAAGATAATAAAGATGTAGTTGAGAAGTTGCCTATTTTGGTTCATGTCAGTGAGTCTTGTTTAGGGCCTGTTGTACGATGAGGTGGTTTTTCCCCACGGCCAAAAGTGCTGCGGCGCTCATTTTGCGCCTGCCTGGCAGGTTTAGATGCCGAGGTGTCCATGTCCTCGTCTGACAAATCAGGCGGCACCGACATGGTGTCCATCCGACATCCACCTCGCGGATTGGTTCCTGAGGTGGCCGCAGGCTTCTTGGTTGGAACCTGCGGTGCGGGGCCCCCTGAGTTCATGCTCTCAATGCCCTCGGGTGTCGTGCGGGCCAATGGAGCTGGACTGGAAGAGGCCGGACCAGTCCCAACAGCACCCGTCACCACATTCTCCACGGGCTCCGCAGACGTAGTGGCGGGGTGCTCGGCTGTGGACGGCAGCCCAGCAGGAGGAGGAGCCACCAGGGCTTCTGCTGTAGAGGCAGGAGCTGGTGGTTGCTCGGAGGGGGTTAACGACAGCGACACATCAGCTAAGCTGCATTGTGTCGCAGTACTAACCAAACGTCGCCCCAACCCCCGGCGGGCGGCGTCTGCATAGGATGCAGCCGAAAACATCTTGTGCTTTTGGCGTGCTTCAGGGAAACTGATATTTTCGGTTACTTTGATCTGAATGATCTCTTTTTCTTTCTTGAAAGATGGGCAAGATCGTGAGTATGCAGCGTGTGAGCCACTGCAGTTCGAACATTTCATGATTGTGTTTTTGCAGTCATCAGAAGAGTGATCATTCTCGCCACATTTCGCACAGGTGAGCTTGCCACGGCAAGCTAGAGTTCCATGACCGTAGTGTTGACATTTAAAGCATCGCCTCGGGTTTGGAATGTAGGCGCGTACACGACAGCTAAGGAAAGCTGCCTTCACTGTCTCTGGCAGGGTAGAGCTAGCAAAGGTTAGGATGATGTGTCGGGTCTTGATCTCTGCTCCATCTCTTCTCATAATAATTCTACGGACATCAACAACACCTTGGTCATGCAGTCCCTCAAGGAGATCATCATCTGTCTCATGGAGGAGTTCTTTGTCAGAGATAACACCTTGGACAGTGTTTAGCGTGCGGTGTGGCGTAACTGTGACAGTCAAGTTGGCAATTTTTTCTTGCTTCAGGAGGTTCTCACTTTGGTTTTTTCGCATAACTTCAACAAGAAGGTCTCCAGAGGGCATCTTTTTGGCATTGTAGTCTTTTCCAACAATGTTTTCAATACACTTGGCAATCAAGAAGACTGACAGGTCGGTGATAGGTTTTTCGTCGGTCGAGTGTACAACAAGGTATTTGCTGAAAGCTGCCTGAGGTGGTTGGGTGCGGAGTGCTTCGGTGCGACCCCTTTTAGGAGGTCGATCAGGGTGTTTTGCGGGAGCTGAGAAGATAGCCATAGAAAATGGAGTCAATTCGGTGGCAAAGCCAGTCGCCCACCACCGAGCCCAACAAGGGAACGTGGCTTTGAAGCGCACGTTAACTGTACCTCGCCACTATAACCCTATGCTCGGGGTCTAGGGTGAAGCCTTCGCACAGGGTTAACCCTCGCCGCCTGGAGAAAAAACGGAGAAATAAGGAAGAGAAGATGACAGGACAGGGTTAGGAAAGACGATAGGAAAGCAAAAGAATGAAGAAGAGGACAGGAAAAGGCGACTGGCTGATTCCCCCCAGGTTGGGTCAGACTGGGCAGCAAGTATTGCTGCAAGGCCGGATGAACTATATACACGTCCACCATTTGCACGTAAAAGCAAACGCAGATGGAGCGTATGAGGCACAGCATACATGCAATGAAAGGCCGTCCACAGACTAGATGGAACATGCAAGATAGAGAACAGAAGCCGGCTTCAATGCTTCAAGTTCGCAATGTGTGTGCGTGGTCAAGCTGCTTGTGCGCGTGTTTTTATGCACCGAGATGCAGCATTTACCGTATTGTGTAAGTATCTGCTCATGCAAGCCATGGTGTGCGCTTCTACAAGTTATCTGTGCGCGCGTGTATCCGGGGTGCGCGATTTCACCGCCTGGTCAACTCATGGATTGAGTTCCTGATTGTGGTCTTCCGACACCTGTCACCTACGTGTAACCGTGCAGAAAAATGTCAAAGCCAAAGCGACAGTGCAAAGAGAAAACTTGCTCTGTCCCGCTGTGTAAAAGCGGTTACCGCTCGAACAAGGAGCGTGTTTCCTAGCCAGAACTTGTCATCTGCTGTATAGGCCATGGAAGATGCATTTACCACGTTTTTTAGCAAGAACAAGCTCCATGAGACGAGTTTGCTTGAATTTTCCAGTGAGCTGCAGACACTGTTGTTCCCTCAACTTGGCTGCCCAAAGCATGAAAAGGAAGTTTTATCTACTGTTGTAAGGTTTTTTGTTCTGTTGAGATTTCGGTTTTTTGTCAAGGGCCTCAACAATGAGCGCGAGGGTAAAAGGCGATGGCAAAAGTTTCTTAAAATGTGCCGCTGCCAGTAAATCTTGATCGACTGCGTGCGCTGCTGTTTGTGTAATTCTAGTCATGTGCCTGCGTTTGCTAAAAAAAGGTAACAAGTGTTGTGCGATCTATTTTCTGCGTTGTTCACATGAATGTATGAATAAATGAACATGTGTGTTCGAAACTTGAAGTTGTGCTCAACTTTATAAACGTTTTCTGGCCAGCAACAACGGCTGAATATGCCACCCCTAGCCGAGGGCTCAAAGCAAGCCATGAAACTTGCAGTCAGCTACCGTCATAATAGCTGCTGTCCGGAATAGATGAACCATACCCTCCTCACTAAACTTCTCAATAAAAGAGATTATGGCTGAACAAAAGCAAAAACGCACCAGCCCTCTTGCAGGTGTTGCGAAGGCTGCACAGCGCGGCCCGCACCCACCCAACGGCACCCACCCGCCTGACAGCGCTCCAAGCGGCGGCCGGCGGCATTCATCGCTCGCGGTGCGTCCGGGAAGTCCGCGGTCAGCACACTAGCCGGTATATTCTAGGCACTGTACCATAAGTGGAGTCCGCTCCGCACATAATGGCCCCGGCTATAGCGGACTATCCGCTACAACAGACTAAATTTTAGCTGAAAATTGTTCGACTGAATTTTAATAGCGGAATTCTGCAGTGCCGGCCCCTGGTACGCTTTTTTTTTTATTTTGGTGAGCAAACTAAAATGTCTGGGAACATTGCCGGTGTAGAACGGGTTGTTGGCGCAGCCAAGCTAGGGTGGCTAGATTGGGGAGGTGTGAAGAGCATGACGCCGCCAGCATTGCTCGACAAGGCCCCGGTGCGCGTTCCTGCCACTGGGGGCAAATTTGGCGCTTCCGTCTGGCTGTCAGTCTTTCTGCCTCGTAGGCCACAGCGGCGCCGTGTTAGGTAGCTCATTTTGGTGTAGTACAGTTCAGTTTTTGCTGTGTTTTCTTAATAGCTTAAAGTAGGTGGTGTGAGCGACTGTTGCTAGCTAGCCCTTGACATGCTCTGAACAATGCCGTCAACGGCGAAGAAGAAAACGCAAAGGCGGTGTTTCGTGCCAGGTTGCGACGGCAGCTGCGAGTCGTGTGGACAAAAACTCACTCTTCCGCACGGCTGCCCGCGAAGATGAATTGATTGATTCATCTTCGCGCACTGTAGTGGAGGGCTCGATTAGTTTTGACCACCTGGGTGTCTTTAACGTGCACCGAAATCTCTCACACACGGGCGTTTTTGCTTTTCGCCTCCATCAGAAAAGCGGCCGCCGCGGCCGGGAATCGAACCCGCGACCTCGTGCTCAGCAGCGCAAGCGAAGATGAATTCGAGAAGTGGGCACATGCCATACCAAGGGCTGACAAGCGCTACAAGAGAATTCTGCGGTTTGCGAGAGACATTTCGATGCAAGGTAGGTTCGGACGTGTTTAAGCTTTCCGGATAAGTTGACGCGTGTGCTCACCTGGAAGCTGGACGCGTGTTTGCTTCGTAAGTTGTAGCAGTTGCATTGTTAAGTCATTGCTTTAAATCTAGGAAGTTTTCTTATAACAGAGGCTATGTTGACTTTTTTAATACTTCTGCAGGTTCATCATGAAACACTTCGTGCACATCGTGGACGGAAAGGAAGTTACTCTCGACAAATTAAAGTCAAGAGGGTGAAACCCTGTGTTTCGTAAAAAAAAAAAAAAAAAAATGTGATGCTTTGAAATCAGTGTGCTGTTTCAATAAATTTGTATCAAGCTGACACCGTTTCGAACTCTTAAAAAATTTCTCTGCATTTCTAATACGTTGAATTAACTTCTTCCCCACTTAAAGTACTGTTACAATCGCAAATATGTACTCGCCGCGGTGGTTCAGTGGCTAAGCCGTGGAGCTGCTGAGCACAAGGTCGCGGGTTCGATTCCCGGCCGCGGCGGCCGCTTTTCTGATGGAGGCGAAAAGCAAAAACGCCCGTGTGTACGAGATCTCGGCGCACGCTAAAGATCCCCAGGTGGTCAAAATTAATCCAGAGCCCTCCACTACGGCGCGCCTCGTCGTCTGCCTTGCGTCGGTCGGTTAAACCCCCTACAATCAATCAATCAATCGGAAATATGCGGCTAATGTGCGCGACACATTCAAGGTTGTCCCCACGGGCTAGCTTGCGTGTGGCCGGTTCTACACGTTGTTCGTGGAATGAGGCCAGTGATTCACTCCAGTAAATTATGTAAGAATCTGCAATGCTAAAAAAAACACTCGTCAGCACTGGAATTCAAGGGGAAGAACTAAGTGCAACGAATCATTTTCCCGCCCGGCGGAATGCAGACGCCACAAAACGCGACGGCGCCCCTGCCGGCAGCGCCACCGTGCGCCAGGAACGCGATTTGGCGCCAGCCTCTGGAGGCCGGTCTTCACACCTCCCCATTCTAGCCACCCTAGCCAAGCCAAGCCAATGCCAGTGGCCATTCTTTTTTTTTTTTTTTTTTGTATTGCCAGTGGCATGAGCGGCAGGATAGCCGATTTCTCTCTCGGATAAATTAAGCCTAATTAAGGCTGTCGAACATGGAGAAAAACAGGCCTAAATTGCCAGAAGTACAAGCCGGTCTAAGCCGACCGTCCGCTCTACCGCCAAGAACAAGGCCGCTGCCAAAAAATGCGACTCTGGTGAGATTGAAGAACAGCGCTTTCGAGTATGCGCAGTGGTGCACCTGCAGGTCAGGTATGCCTTAGACACAGTTTTCTTTTCCGTAATAAAGAACTAGGTTGAGTGAAGTTTGGCATTCATTATTCCCACGCATGCATCGTTCCCATTCCATTCAATGAAAAAGGAGGAACCAACCCGACTAATATCATTAAAAATGTGGAGGCTGCCTTGGGGAACGTCAGGCAGCGATCCGATTTGTTTGACGAATGGTTTCGGGAAAACCTGCCTCCTCACTAAGGGTTTGAAAAGGGCCAGGCAAACTCTGATGGCCATGACTGATGTTTTATAGCTGGTTAATAATTGTGCCTAGTTATGTTCTCGCTGTATCTGCTCAGCTTAGCGTGTGCTTCTTTGCTGGTCGGCTGCACGCGCTAGGCCTTTTCCAAGTGCCAGTGCTAAGCGTTGAAAACAGCGTTAGGTGATTCTTTTCACCCCACATGAACGCTGTGCAGAGACGCTGCAGGCGTGTAGAAAGCATGAAATGTCTGCAGCACTTCTATGCAATAATGATCAAAGTTCCCACTTCACACTCATATACCTTCCCTGTTCAGATACTGCATACTTTGGGAGATTTTTGTTTTTCTGGATCAAGAGGGTTGATTGTAACGGGCGTAGACTGCACCTGCTCTTGTTCGGGCACCAACTTTTCAGAGGGAAAAACTGCACAAGCGAAATAAGAATTGGTAGCCAAAGAAATGCTTTTTTGGGGCAATTCTTCGCTTTCAGAGACCCATGTGCCCTCTTAATTAGGAATTACAGCGACTACACCCATGTTTTGAAAGAAGGAAGGGATATACAGAGAGGAAAGGTAAAAGGAATGCCGGCGTACATTGTTGGTCACCACCGGCGACGAAGGCGTGACGTCCGCAAACATCGCTGGCTGCGGCGGGTACGGGGCCTCGTCTTCCTGGCCGCCGACATCGAGGAGCTGTGACGCAGAGATTCAATAAATTTGAAAGGACATTAGAAAGACACTACGGAGTCACTGAAGTAGAGTCTGGCAGCAGAACGACACAAAAGGGTGGTGGGGGGGAGATCTACAAGAATTTCACTAAAGCACTAACTAAGTTGGGCGAGTTGGTTACCGGCTAAGAAATTTTACATGTGAGAAAATCGGGAAAATAAAAATAAAAAAAAAGAGCCACAATTATGGGCCCAAAGCCTTTGTTGTTTACACTATGCCCATTTCCTAGGGTCAATGATGCAGACCCCAAACAGTGTAGCAAGCGCTGTCCCGCTTTTTCTGCAGCGAATACGAGACAGTTTGTTGCGATAGAAGTGTTCTTGCATATTGTGTGTTACGCTGGAATGTGGAATGTGTACGCATCGGTTCATGTGCGACAATCAAGGGATTGCTAGTAAGCGTATACATGTGGCTCGTTAAAGGGGTACTGACAGAAAATTTTGTAGGCGACATAGCTTCGGAGATAGATTGGTGTGAACACACATACATCCTCTGCAAAATATCACCGGCAAATACAGCCTAGAACATATTTTGAAATCAATTTTAAAGTGCGCGAAATGCAACTGAGCAGCTAGTGGAGGACCTCGGACAATCGACATTCCCTGGATGTTGAGTAAATAAACATCCAAACACGTGACAACTTTGTGCTGGCCACTTCCGCACTGCCGCCGTTTCTCGCCACACTGGGTGCAAAAACGGGCCAGGGACATGAAAAGCACACTGAGTGAGCCACACGGTCGCTGTGCCGGTGGCGACCATGGCAGCGAAGTGGCGCTGTTAGCTCGAGCAATAACTTGTTACCGCTCCACAAAATGGGACTGAAGTCTTAAACAAGGCACCGCATACGAGAAAGGAATTCATGATGCGATGTCAAATTACATTAAAAATCGTCATCTGCACCGCTTACGAGAGTGGCAATCGAATATCCGCCGCAGTGTCAAGCCTAACACATCTGTAGGCAGACCTGTAGGTAGACCGGCCGGCAGCTCCCAGCGCACGTCTCAACTCACTGTCTCGAGCGTCACGCGTCGTTCTCTAGTCACGACAGCAATTTGCACTCGTGGTGCCAGCATCACGCCCACGGTCACCTTTAAATTAAGTGGCTGACGAGATCAGTACGTAGGCGCATTAGCAGAAACTGTGGTCAACACAAAATCGACAGTGCTACAGCAGTTCTGCCCTGTGATATCCGTCCGACAGTCGCGGGGGCAACTTTGCTTATAACCAAATCCAGCCTTTCGCGGCACCTGCTGAAACCGAAACTGCGACTGGCCACATTAAAAACATCTTTAATTAAACAAACGTTGCGTGCTCAAGCAAATGAGACTTGCACACATGATAAGGAGGTAATTAGCTACTCATCGCAACAAAAAAACCAAGATGCAAAATTTTTGTCAGTGCCCTTTCAAGAATTAAAATCGGTTTCAGTCAGCACGGGGCCTTCGTGTATCTTCCTTACTGTGCCCCATTTAGCGCGGGCAAGGTTACCGTCGCGAAAGGTACAAAGCTCCCCCATCAGCCCGCAGCTATGCCTTTACCTCAGCGTCGGGTAGCTCGGTGTAGGGCATCTTGTGCGGGCGCGGCTGTTCCTCAAGGTCGTGTGAGAACACGACGGCCATGTCCTGGGTGCGGTCGTTGGCCTGTCCAATGCGGAGACGGTGGACCTCCTTCCTCAGCAGCGGGAGGAACTTCGTGTAGACGCACTCCTGCACGAAGACCTGCACACCGCACGACTCGCCCTGCGTTCCGAAAAGTGAGGAGGGGTTGGGTGAGGGAATGGCTGACAGGGACTCTCTCTCTCTCTCTCTCTTCCCCCCCCTGTGTTCCTGGTAGAGGGCAGCCCAAATGGTTCAGAGTGGTCACTTCGATGCCCCGGGCTTTGTTCTTACCTGGCACAGCTGAGCCCCAAAGCACACCGCGACAACAAAAAGACGACACGCAAGAGTGCTACAGCCGAACCCCGCAATAACGAATCCGCCGGGGAAAGCCAAAACATTTGCTTTTGAGGGAATTTCGCTGCCACGAGAATGAAATGTGAACGGCCGAAAAATCGCTCGCAAACTGAAAATTTATTTCCGAAAGTGGGTTGCAACACTTTGCGAGCCTTACCTTGCAGTACGTTCAGAGCTCAGTTATTACACTACAAGAAGTGCTTCGTTGCTAGTGGTGCGCAGCTAAGAATGGCTGAATTGTGTCAAACGCATCCAACACACTCCACGAGTTCGCCTTCTCTGCACGGTTTTCTCCCTGGTCCTCCGCACCGAGTACAGTAAAATCTCGGTCATACGAATTTCACGGGGCTGTGCGAACTATTCGTATCATCTGAAATTCGTATCATCAAAACATACACAAAATGGGAGATAAGCAATTTTATTTGGGGGAGAAAAAATTTCTCATATCAGGGTAAGAAGATTTACTTGCGAGAGAAAAAAACTACCGATATCAGATTGCATTTTCTTTTCATCAAGATCGTCGATGATCGACTTCTGGAAGGCTTAAAATTGTTGGCCAGTGACTTCGTGAACGTTTTCACCCGCCACTACACGCCTTAGCACGTCGAGCGCCAGGTGCGTTTCAATTGTCGTGGGCCGCCCGCCGTGACTGGTGCAACAGTCGCTGTCGTCTTCATCATAGCTGCTCGTGTTGGGCTGTGCGGACATCTCTTTCGCAATGTCCTCCACGGTGCGCATACCCCATGTTGCGAGGCCGTCGTCGGCACTGACAAAGTCTTGCTCTGTGCACGCAGTAACCGCGCGCTCCAACAGTCGTCAATCTCAAGAGCTGGCTCTTGCGTCTGCTCTTCAGGTGGGCCGCCAAACCCGCACTTCACAAAGCAGTGAGCGATCGTGCTCGGCAAGACGCGATCCCAGCTCACTGCGATGAAGTGGATCGCAACTCGGATGGTGATGTTGAGCTCCAAATCTTTACGCTCCAGCTTTGCTAGGAGATGACACACCAAGAGGCTCTTGAAGTGATACTTCGATTCATTGATTCTGGGGTTTAACGTGCCGACGCAACGCAGGCGATGAGGGGCGCCGTAGTGGAGGGCTCCGGATTAATTTTGACCACCTGGGGATCTTATCGTGCGCCGAAATCTCGTACACACGGGCGTTTTTGCTTTTCGCATCCATCAGAAAAGCGGCCGCTGCGGCCGGGGATCGAACCCGCGACCTCGTGCTCAGCAGCGCAACGCCTTAGCCACTGAGCCACCGCGGCGGGTTTGAAGTGATGCTTCGCGTTCCGGATGACGCCTGCATCCAGCAGTTGTCGGTGGCTCGTCGTATTCGGGGACGAGAAGATGAGCTTAATGTTTTAGAGGGTGGCATGTTTCAAGTGGGTGGTGCGCTGATCCCCAATTAAACATTTTTGTTTTGGCAGCCAATTTTTTGGTCAAGGTAGGTCAAGAACTGTGCGAGCAAGGCGGATGTCCAATCCAGGCCTTGGGGTTGGCCTTGTAAATGCGAGGCAAAAAATGGCCGCCATTTTAAAGACGTGAGGCTAGAGGTACCAGCCAATAACTGTCAGCTGAATCTTTCGTGAACTGCCAGAATTGCGGCAAAACAAAACAGTAGTGCGCTGCTTACTTTTTTGGCCATCTTGGCATGCTTTGCCCTTAAAACAAACGCTCTTCTCAGGCTGCAAATTGTAGAACAGCCCGGCTTCATCCGCACGGATGACGTCACGTGGCTGGTATCCAGCGATGAGTGAAGGCAGCGTGGTCCCCGTCCAGTCGTTCACGACGGCCTCGTCCACATTTTTTTCCTTCACCACTCACAGACTTGTAGACGAGTCCATGCCTCGCCTAAACCTAACTTAAACTAACTCCTAAATCTAAGGAGTTAAACCTAAGCTAAACCTAAAGCTAAGGAGCTAAACCTAACTCCTTGGTGAGGTCGGTGCACATCTTTTTTGGGTTTCGATCCGCCTTGTCAAGAATGTTCACCTTCTCCTTAATTAAATGATAGGGGCTTTCGCTTTCGCGACATGTTTTGCAATGAATCAAAATGGCGCACAAGCGTCTGATCGTTGCACAAAGCGGAAGCAAATACAGTTTGACAACGGATAGACACAGAGGTGCCCTCAGCCCACGCAGGACAAGTCAGCGCACGGACTCAAGGACGCTCTCTACCTTCCTCTTCTCGGCGCACCGAGCATGGCCTGGTCCTCTTGACGAAGGGACCAGTGAGAAATCGCTCAGCCGCGTGACGTAGCCGGTTGGACTCAGCAAACATGGATCCCGCCCCGATACGCTTTCTCCACCGGCTCCTCGCGCAGCTCGCGCGCTTAGGTCACTTTGGACGGTTCGCAACCGGTGGCTCTTGGCGATGCAGCGGCGTGGCAACATGTTCATAACAGCCGGAGTTTTTAGTATTGTAAGCAATGCATTTCAGCCAGGGAATATTACGAATTCGTATCACACCGAAATTCGTATCAGCCGGGATTGTATCCAAGGGTTTTACTCTACATGCGGTCTCATGAAAAGATGTAACAAAAGGCTCTGCAGCCTTCACACTTTCACAGAAGACCTCTTATATTGTCCTGAAAAAGAATGTGTTGCTTTCTCAGCAGTGCATTCGCATGTTGTTGTGAAGCCAGCTTTAAAAGAATCCTGCAGCACTTACCATCGACTACTTGGAATGTATTTTGCGGTAAAGTCTATTGCCCCAGCAATCTCCTCCTGCATCAATTATGAAAATCTGTTCACTACCACCGAAACTACGCGTGATGAGAAATCGCGCATAATTGTTTCCTCTCAACTCGACCGCGGACAACGCGACGAAAGCTGCACGCTCTCTCCCGGAGAGGGGGGCGCCTCGCGGCGTTCTCTTCGGCTGCCTTTAAAACATCACAGGCCAAGGAGTTTCCTCCTTTTTCCGGTCTAGTGCCACAAAAAAGCAGGCATGGCTGCCTGCTCGAAAGCATGCGCTCAGGCTGGTAGGGCGTTTTTGAAGCAATAAACGGTTGTTGTCTACTAGTCTCTTTGAAAGGGGAGTATTGAGTTCGCCACTCAAACTCTGCACGCACTCAAAACACAAAAGAAACGCCAAAACTGTGCCTACAGGTTCAGGCATAGAAGAGGTTGGTACACAGCACTGACGACGGCAGATCGTCGCAGGAAATGTGAGAAATAAGCTGTGAAGTTGAGCAGTGACAGCCGATCGGACAGCCACGGGCCAAATGACGTCGTTTAGGCCATGCCAGGAGCGCATAATGAGGAGAATTAAATATAGCGCGGTTGTTTTTTCCTTGTGTTTCATGGCGATTTGCGTGCTTACCGCTTCCCGTGCACGCGTAATATTTGGCTGAGGTATTCCTGGCAGTGTAAGCTAAACGTCGCGCAGGTTTACTTGCACTGCACAAAGAGTGTTGCAGGGTCCCTTTAAAGGCACTCAGTGTATAGCACAGCAGTTTACAGATCTACCCAACAATCCCCGATTGGGGAGGTTCAGCAATTATTTCCTTTATCTCAGTGTTGGTGCTAGCGTAGACCACACTTCCTTGGACGCTCTGCTTGCTCAAACGTGCAGTTCAGCTTCCCTCCTACATTCAGCAATCCCATGCTATGTTCACCCAGTTAATGAACACCAAAGCACTCTTCACGGACTAGTTAGTATGACATGATGGAAACAAGGTTGCGCTAAAAAGACAGGACGAACAGAAGAAGACACACCACCCAGCGCAGAATTGCTGAATCTCTGCGCTGTGTGGTGTCTTCTTCTGTTCGTCCTGTCCTTTTAGCGCAATTGTGATACCACAATGAACAGCCTTCCCACCTTCCCGTTCCCCATCCACACCTTTCCGTTGCTGAGGGCGAAGCACTGGGCGATGGAGGCTGCAGCACCGTGCAGGTCGGCCCCCTCCAGGACGACGGCCAGCGGTCGGCCGACGCCCCAGTAGCCGGAGAAGGGCACCAGGGTGTCCGCCAGGGCGCGACGGAGCTCCCGGCACCGCTCCCTCTTGGCCACCACGTGCACGTGCGCGATGCCTTCCGCCCGCAGGAGATCCTCCGTGCCCTTGGTGGGGGCCACGAGGACGTTGATCAGCCCTTTGGGCAACCTGTGAGGAGGGGAGGGTGTGGGAACTATGGTGCCATCATCCCTGCTGCACCAATGATGACATCATCGTCATCATTAAGGCCTACCTAAAACTCCTCCTGCACCAGGGGCGGTATTCTCGTAACTGTCCCTTTCGAAAACGTCCCTTTTGCGTCCCTTTCATCGTGACGTACTTCCAGTTAATTAAGCAGTGGACCTTTTATTCAAATAGCGTAACTGTTCTTGCAAACACATTTTAAAGAAGTGAAACTGTATCAGAGTACCTTCTATGTGTTTATTGTTCCGTGAGTGAACTGCGACGAAAAATCGTCTGCTCCGAGTAGCCACGGCTCATAGCTCTGCCGTGCTTGCATGGCGTCACATCCGGGTGTTTGCTTTTAAGTGCGAATGCACTTTATAAGCGACCCTGAATTCCGTTGATCACCGTCCATCCACATAGCAACAGCTGCGGGTGCGCGCGCTCCTCGTCTTCCTTGGCAACGGGGGAGATGGCACATACCCACGTGGGAGATTGGCCAGGAATCTCCTCGTCTTCCTTGGCAACGGGGAGAGATGGGCGCGCGCTGCCTGGCCGCTGACATGGCACATACCCACGTGGGGGATTGGCCAGGAATCGGGCGTGAGAAGGGCTAATGCACCCGCTTAATTAAAGGAGTACTGACACGAAATGTGAAAGCTGAGATCCGCTCTAGCAATCAAGTACAACGACAACACAAATAGGTGTCTGTGAATAAATGCATCTTTCTTTCTTTGCACTTGTGTGTGTGTGTGTGATCTCTCTTTCGCGAACATTACCGAACCGCGCAAATTCAACTCGTGCATTCGCAGTTTCACATTCTTCCCCTCGGGGAAATGCGGGGAAATTTTAGCCAATCAGGGCTCTCTCAAAAGGGACACTTTTGAAAGGGACACAAAAGGGACAAAACGCGGGAATACCGCCCCAGAACTTCTACAGGGGTAATAAAACATGGAGGTGCTTCAGAGCTACTCACAACTGCTCTGGACATGCTGTATGCACGTTTGCACAAAGAGAGAAAGGCACAGGGGAGAACACACGACACAAGTTGTGGTCTTTGCGCCATGTGCTCTCCTTTCCTGTGTCTTCGCCTTCTTGTGCAAGCAAGCATACAGCATGGAACACAAACTCGCCCATACCACACCCGCATTATGCTCTGGACAGGCAAGTAAGCGAGAGACCTCATCATGCAGGCCGCCCACTCGAGCTGCTTCGTCTTTCTGCGTGGTCACCACTAGAGCTTGCGATCTGCACAGTCACTTTTCTCTGCCAGAGAGGTTTACAATTCAGTTGGTTTTCCATTTCCCTTGCAACTAGATTTCCTGCACAGCCTTTTCCTAGAGCCTGGATTCTGGCAGGGTGACCAAGATTTGAGTTTTGTTAAAGGGGGCCACAAAGACAAAATACAAGTTTGGTTCGTTGAAAATTGGGAGCCGTTCCCCTCCGTGAAATTGACCCTGAAGCTCATACATCTTGGGGGGGCAGCGTTAATAGAATAAGAGTTATACAGCCATTTCGTGCGGCAATAAAGGTGGCTTTGCCACAAGGCGCTCTTACTCAAACACAGCAAAAGCTCTCACAGCAAAAGCTCTCAAAAGCTCTCTGAAGTTCATACGTCTTGGGGGGAAGCGTTAATAGAACAAGAGTTATACAGCCATTTCGTGCGGCCATAAAGGTGGCTTTGCCACAAGGCGCTCTTACTCAAACACAGCAAACACCCTTAGCTCTGCTTTAAAAGACTACTAAAGCTCTGTCTTTTAAAGCTCTGCTTTAAAAGACTACTTTTTTTATAACAAGAATACCACAAACTTCAAAGGAATAACTGAGATACATTAAGGGGGCACATGGGTCTTTGATCAAAAACTTTACTTTTGCAGTTGGGGTGATAATTATTTGGGGGCATGTGTAGTTTTTTATTCTGATTGTAGATATAAAATTTGTTTTTGTGTAAAATAAATATCATCAAATTTATTTGGATTTTTAGATTTGATCTTTTTAACAGCCTTGGCAAAATAACTGCTGACAGGATGCAGCTCAGCAGTGAACCGTGAACCGTGAACCAGTGAACCGTGACGAAATCAAGGAGTGCAATAAGACTAACAGTATCATTGTATCAGCTCTGTAGCAGAAGTTACAACTGTTTGAAGTTTGGGCCCGGAAGGTGGAAACCATAAAAACCAGTTTTTCTGGTTCCATCAGCCTCAAACGGGACATTTCAATTACCAGTCTCACAATCACCATGGCCTCCCTGAGAAGATGGTGTAATAATAAGTTAGCTAGTAACCAGTAATAAGTTAAACAGTAATAAGTTAGCTCTCAACATTACAAAAACAAATTTTATAGTCTTCTGCTCTAATCGAAAAAACTTAACAGTAGATTGCAAATTATTCTTGGGAAATACCGCACTTAGTAAGGTTGAGCAACATAAATATTTAGGAGTAATAATTGACAAATCGCTAAACTGGGCACCCCATATAAAAGCACTTAGCAAAAAATTGTCGTTTGGTTGCTACACATTAATTCAAGCACGGAAACACTTTGACAGTAAAACACTACGATTATTGTACCACAGTATTTTCCACTCTCACCTTACGTACTGTATAGAATCTTGGGGATTCACATATGCGTCATATAGTGACATCATTGCGAAACTCCAAAAGAGAGCGATTAGACTATTGACGTACGCCCCTACCACTGCACCATCATCCCCGATCTTTTCAAAACTTAAAATCATGTCATTTAATTTATTGTAGCAAGAGACTTCAAGACAGCATTACTGGCCCAAAAAATGCTAAACACACCTAACCGGTCATTCTATTTCATACAACCCAAATTAGATACCAGACACTTAAATTTACCAAAAATACACAATGTATATGGTCGCCGTACCATTTCCTTCTTGGGAGCCAAACTATTAAATAATATACCAGTTGAATTAAAACAAAACAGACACAGCACTCATTCGTTAAAAAAATACTTCATGTCTGAGCTTTATGCTTCACCGTGTTAAATTTGCACAATATATTTTTCTCGTGCACATTGTATTTTGTCTTTGTAATGTTGTGCTAGATTGTGTTTTTTGTGTATATTATGCTATGGATCCATTACTAGCCATGTCGGCTATAGATCCAGATGACTTCTCACCTATTTTTTGTATCTCATTTTCTTCATGAAATAAAGATTTTCTGATTCTGATTTCTGATTCTGAGAAGGAATCCAGCATTCGTGTGCACGTATGTTTTATTAAAGGGGCCATGCAGACAAAACACAAATTCGATTAATTCAAAAGATTGTCTCGTTAGAACCATAACGACACCACTTATAACGCAAACTTCGCTCAAATAAGCTACATAATTAGGAAAAAAGGGAATGGCCATGCGACCCACTAGCTCATTTCCCACAACAGAACCTATGATGTTAAACCAGCTTGCTCTGCGATTGGCTGAGGCCCGCAAAAGCAAACGCCAATTAGGCAGGGCTTATAAGCTTGCCAAACGAGCTATTTGCGCTGAAAGGTAGGGCACATTCTTCTTATAGCAGGACTTGTCTGAAACAACACTGACCAACTGACACAAGCCACACGGTCGATTACGTGACCATGTTTGTGCAGTCGTAGCTGAAGTTTTAGGAAATGATTAGTATGAGCCGTAATAAAAATACGGAAGTTGTAGAAGTCCGGCCAGAAGCAAAATGCGAACACTGGCGCTTCAGCAGTATTGCAGCGTCAATTATGAAAGTGGGTGATAAACAAGATAATCAAACGGCTGTGTGTGAGATGGGAGCAGCCCCTGTCAGCAGGCTATATTTAGTTTTAGGACCCTGCTCCGGATACGTCCTTGTTGACGTCACAAAAACAGACGATTTAGCGGGAGAATTGAAAATTGGACAGAAAATTTTTTATTTGTCAGTGAACAAAGCATCGTTCGCTGCCGAACAAGTGCCTAGGGCCCTATAAAACCCTATATCTTTCGAATAAAACAAACTTGTATTTTGTCTGCATGGCCCCTTTAAGGGGGGTCGGGGCAACACTACTTTTAAAACAGCTTCCTTTAATTTTTAAGTAATCTCTGTGAAACTCGTCAGTCTGGCTGCTTTTTTCCCCCCTGATTTCAAATATGCCACTATTTTTTGCGTCAGTCCATTAGTTACCAAGATAATTGGAGATGATTAGTCATTTTTGGAGGAACAACAGACAGAACAGTGTTGGACATAAGACTGTAATCTCTATATTTTCCAGTACCATGAGTCCTGGCGAGTGCAATAAGAGAACCAGTTTTTTGATGCACCACTTGGTACTAATGTTACAACTCATTAAACTTTGGTGTTTGAAATGTGCACTCGAAATGGTTTCTTACCGCTAGTGCCACCAGGGTTTAATGAGCTATAAAATTAGCTCCAAGCGGTGCATCAAAAAATCGATTCTCTTATTGCACTAGCCAGGACTCATGGTACTGGAAAATGTAGAGATTACACTTTTATGTCCAACACTGTTCTGTCTGTTGTTCCTCCAAAAATGACTAATTATCTCCAATTATCTTGGTAACTAATGGACTGACCTAAAAAATAGTGGCATATTTGAAATGAGTGGGGAAAAGGCTGCCAGTCTGACGAGTTTCCCAGAGTTTACCGTATTTACTCGAATCTAACGCGCCCTCGATTGTAACGCGCACCTGTTTTTCGTGACCTCCCCCCCGAAAAAAAAAAAATCTTGATTGTAACGCGCACCCGTTTTCCGTGACCAAAAAAAAAAAAAAAGTACCGCGCACCTCACGCTTTCATACAGCAATGCAACTTTGTCTCGTTTGGAAAAACAAAGATTTAATCTCAATGCACTGAAGTTGTGATAAAAAAAACACACACACACAAAAGGAAATGGCCCATCTTGTCAAGAATGTTCTACGCCGGCACAAGGTTCACTCGTCGTCGCTGTCGGACAACTCCTTATCGCTGTTGACCGACCAAAGCATTTCATCCTCGGTGCCGTCCATGGAATTCGATATCCCACATTTTTTAAAGGCCTTGCTGACCATGGCGGACGGTATCGTGGACCACGCATCTTTCGCCCATCCAGTAAAGTCTTGCAGCGTGGCACGTTTCATTCTATTGCTAGGAGTGAATTCATGGCAGCCACTCACAAGCCATTCGGTGTAGAGCGCCCGAATCCTATCTTTAACCGGCTTGTTTAAACAAACATCGAGCGGCTGGAGCTGCGATGTCATGCCGCCTGGTATCACGACAAGGTCAGTGTTGCAAGCGGCGAGCTTGTCTTTGATGCGTTGGTCGAGATGGCACCTGAACGCGTCGAGCACAAGCATCGCACACAGGCCCAAACTGCCGCCGGGCCTCTTGCGCCAGACGTGAGCAATCCAGTCGGCGACCAAGTCCGTCGTCATCCAACCTTTTTCATTTGCGCGCACAATCACGCCACTCGGAAACACGATTCCCTTCGGGAGCGTCTTGTGTCTGAATATAAGATACGGGGGCAGCTTGTGTCCATCCGCGGTGCAACAAAGCATTGCGGTGACGCGTGTTTTTTTCGTGGCCGGAAGACAACACGCGCACTTGCTTCGCCCCCTTCTTTTCAACGGTTGTGGTGGCAGGCATGTCGAAGTAGAGCGGTGTCTGGTCGGCATTTCCAATTTGGCCGAGGTGGTAGCCGTGCCTGCGGCGCAAGCTCAAAACGAACCGCTGAAAACTGTGCAGCTTTTCTTCGTATTCTTCAGGCAACTTCTGGCATATCCCCGTCCGCCTTCGAAGAGAAAAGCCTTTTCTCTTCATAAAATTTGTCAGCCAGCACCTGCTCGCTTTGAAATCGCTCCGCGTTAGCCCTGTTTGTAGGGCTAACTGCATCGCCCGGACTTTGAGTAGCTCGGTCGTCACGGGCCGCTGCGCCGCTCGCTGCTCTTGAACGTATTCTGCGAGCCGCTCTTCTATTTCGGCGAACCGGCCCTGCTTCGGTCCACTGAAGCCCTTTCGTGTAGCCTTGCTGGCGAAAATAGTCTCCTGCTGCTTGCGCCAGTCCCGCATGCATGTTTCCGGAACTCCGAATGCGCGTGATGCGGCCCGATTTCCGTCCGTCTCCGCACACATTATGACTTTCCTTTTAAAAGCGGCATCATGACGAACTCGGCGTATCTTCGCTGTCGGCACGTCCATGCTGGTAGATCAAACGCAGAAAACGGGTAGACTAACCTAAGCACATGTACTACCACAGCACACGGAGGACGCTACCACGCTACTGCAGCTAGGCATAGACAGCTAGGCTCGAAGTGCGTACGAGGCGGCCATTTTGAAATGCCGATGGCGATATGATATCGGAGATTTAGGGTCGTAGGGGAGAGTCGGGAGGTTTGGGACGGTTGGAGGAATGGGACAGCTCGTTTATCTATCCAGGAGTTAGTTCAAACACGTTCATCGGCTGCTCACGAGATGGCGCTAGCATACCGATAGCCTGGCTGTAATGGTGGCCGTCTTCAGCGGATGGAGCTTTCTCTGACTACAACTCTCGTTTTTCACGTGTCAAAAGTAAGTATCCGCTTACTCAATTACACCTCTCTCAATTTTAAACCGCCCTGCCTATGCTGATACCAATTTTTCTTCGAAAACAGGCGTTAGGGTCGTACATCGTGCAATAACAAGTTTAGCCCTAACAAGAGAATTTTCGCCATTGAATGTATTTTTCGTTGGGCACACCACCTGGGGAGGAATGGGACATTTGAGTCGCGGGTGGAATGGGACAGTGTCCCATTCCTCCCCACCATACGGCTGGTGCTGTGTCTAGCGAATAAGCTCCAATGCTGTGCCGCTTTAGTTCCGAAAGCAGTTATTTGTTTATTTGTTATTTAAAGTGTACAAATGCTTCGTGCCGTGATGTTAAATAACAGACAGGCTGTTTCTGCGACAGTTGACGTTAAGACGCGCTAAACCAACGGGGCATCATAAAATGCAATGTTTCTCCACTAAAAAGGTGTGATTACTGAACACATTTGCGAGAAGCCCGGAATACGCACGTGAATAGTAGGAAGCAATAGGAGTGCTGTTACGTGCATGCAAGGAAGTTAAGCGTGCTTGGTGTGCGTGAATATTTACATTTGCCAATTTTTGATTCATTTTCATTTTCAGGAAGATGCCGCGGGTTTACAAGAGGAAGCATCCCGACAGAGCTCAAACATCGAACAATTTGATCCTAGATGCTGTGAGATTGGTGTGCGATGAAAAGAAAAGTATAAGAGACGTAGCAGAATCTTTTGAAATATCAAAATCATCGCTTGGCCGAGCAGTGAAGAAGTACAGAGAATGCGGTGACACAGGTGGCATCATGTTCAAGTCCAATTTGGTCTGCGGAATGGTCTTCACAACAGAAGATGAAGTACTCTTGAAAGAATATTTGCTGAAAGCAAGCAAAATGCACTATGGGCTTACGAGAATGCAAGTTCGTTCACTGGCGTACGAGTTTGCAACAGCCTTAAACCGGAAGTGCCCGGCGTCATGGGAACAGAACAAGGTAGCTGGAAGAGACTGGTTTATGGGCTTTATGGACCGCCATCCCGAGCTATCGCTTCGATCGCCAGAAGCGACCAGTCTGGGTCGGGCAACAAGCTTCAATAAGAACAACGTCGATGCTTTCCTTTCAAACCTGAAAAGTGTCTACGACCGATACAAGCTAACTCCGGACCGCATCTCCAATTGTGATGAAACGGGCTTCACAACTGCACACAACCCACCAAAGGTAGTAGCAGCACGTGGAGAAAAGCAAATCGGTCAGGTCACATCCGCAGAACGCGGCGAACTGGTGACTGTTTTGTGCACTGTTAATGCCATCGGAAACGCCCTGCCACCAGTGTTCATTTTTCCACGCGTGAGGTTTAAAGATTTTTTTCTGAAAGGCGCTCCGGCAGGAAGCCTCGGTTTGGCAAGCAAGTCGGGATGGATGTCCAGCGAACTGTTTTTGTTGGCATTAAAGCACACTGTGAGACATACGAAGTGCTCGAAGGAGGAACCAATTCTCTTAATTCTCGACAATCACGAAAGCCATGTGAGCATCAACACCATCAACAAGGCCAAAGAGAGCGGAGTCATCCTGCTGACCTTTCCCCCACACTGTAGCCACCGCCTGCAGCCACTTGATGTGTCCGTGTACGGACCATTTAAATCTCGGTACAACGCTGCTTGCAATGATTGGCTCATAAATAACCCCGGGAAGACCATCTCCATCCACAATGTTGCACAACTAGTTGGATCCGCCTACGTATTAACGGTGACACAAAAGAACATAATCTCGGGCTTTCAGAAAACTGGAATTTGGCCTTTCAATAGCGAGCCCTTCACTTCGGATGACTACATGATGTCATCAGTCACTGACAGACCCGAAATGTCCGTAAGCGGAGAGGTGTCACGACAGACGGCCACCATCACCGAGAAAACGGACAGCGCAAGCCGACTGGAAAGTGATTTGAACTTTGAGACAAACGGCCATGGAGCTCGCAACGTCTCTACAGATGTCTTCCCACCTACTGTCGGCAACGCAGCCTCGACGTCAACTGCATCTCCCAGCCGGATTGTTCCAAGTGACCTAAGGCCCTACCCTAAGGCTGCACCGCGTAAGACAGGGCAAAAAGGAAGGAAGAAAGGTAGGACAAAAGTCCTTACGGATACACCCGAGAAGCATGCGATTGAACAAGAAGCTGCAGAGAGGCTGGCACGACAGAGTCTGAAAAAAAGAGCGCTTATCACAGCTAAGACTGTCGCCACTACCCGCCCAAAAAAGAAACGACGACTTCAGAAGGAGTTCAGTTCCTCAAGTGAAGACGACACTGTTGCCATTGCATTTGATGATTCAGACAGTGACATGTCGGGTTCCGATAATGAGAGGCGGGACATTTCTGAGGCCGATTGCCCAAACGAAACTTTTCAAGTGAAAAAAGGCGATTTTGTCCTCGTCAGATTTGGTAAGAAAAAATCTGACGTTTATTACACGGGTAGAGTCGAAAGTAGTGACAATATTGACGTCAGTGTCCAGTTCCTCCGAAAGAAAGAAGAGAGCTCAAAGTTTTACTTTCCTCAACAGAAAGATATAGGGACTGTGCCAATGACGGATATTGTGATGAAGCTGCCAGGGCCAAAAACTATTGGGGGAACGAAGCGCCTGCAAGCTTGCTTCAAGTTTGATGTGGAACTATCGGCTTTTAATGTCCGCTGAAGACGTTGGGACCGATACTTTACTGGCGTCCCATTCCTCCCAAAGGATGTCCCACTCCACCCGAAGGGACGGGTGGAATGGGACAGATTTTAGCTGTTAGAAATTATTTTTTTGCAGTTGCGCTAGAAGTGGCAGTAGCCCGTGTTTCTCAGAATTTGCGCATCTTGTTTCGACTTGTACTATAATCCATCAACCATCTTTTTGCGTTCAAAATAAACAAAACTAAAAATGCATTTGTGAAAAGTGTCCCATTCCTCCCGACTCTCCCCTACTCGATTCTAACGCGCACCCAATTTTTGGACCAGATATATCGGAAAAAAGGTGCGCGTTAGATTCGAGTAAATACGGTACTTGAAAATTAAAGGAAGCTTTTTTAAGAGCAGTGTCCCCCCTTAACGGCATCAGGAGTCCTTGCACTATCCATGGCCACAGTTCTTCAACGTACACCAGTTGCAAAACATTGCTTCAGAATGCAGGCCGTGCGAGCACTGCTGCCTCATTGAAGCTGTGGGAATTGTGGAAACCCACGATCCTGACTCGGTACGTGGCAGTGTTCCGAGACACGCGCGACCCTTCGAGGACGACGTGGCTTGCGCTGGACTGCACAATATGATGGCAACATAAGGGGGTTCGTTTGCGTCTCGTGAGAGGGCGCCACCAGCGCACTTCGAAGCGGGGAGCTCGAGAGCTGCTTCGGTGGCGAGGCGGCTGCGGTCAGCCGCTCCGAGCGAGTACACGACGGCGTGCGGCGGCGGACCAACCCGGGACTTCCCTACCAGCTTGGACCGACCATCATCCACTGGTAGTGGCGGAGTCCAACGACTCCGCCCACTCGAGCAATGTGGGAACTGTCGATGACCCAGAAGACGGGAGTGCTGGGTTGGTTTTGCAAATAAACCCCCTTGGAGGCTGGCATCGGTTGCCTTTGTCTCTTGCCTGCCTCGATCCTCCCCACACGGCAGCCGTGTGTGGAGGATCGTTTCAAGTCAGACATACCCAGAAAGCTGAGGAGCAAGTGCATTCGTGAGGTGCCAGGCGGACAAAAGCCTAGCTTTGCTAAACATGTATTTAACAAGACCACTTGAACCCTGCTTTGCAGATTAGAGAACACTAACCTACCGTAAATTCTGAAAGAACACCCAGCCAAAGTACAGAGACTTTCGGAACAATCGCTGAAAGGACCAATAATTGACTGCATCAAAACATGAACAGATGATTCCCGTTTATTTTGTTCACTCAGTGGCGCTACAACCATCAATTTTAGGAGGTGGGCAATCCTTGGGGTCTTTAGTAAATTGAATATTTCACCCCTAAAGGAAGAGGGGCGATGCTTCGGGGGAGGGTGTTCTCTGTGAACTTCAGGTGAAATTTCCTCATGTTTCCACAGTTTTTTTTCACTTATGGCAGTAGCCACTAGCACTTGGGTACTACTATTTCAACTGCAAATCGACGGATGTAAGGCTAGTCCTTTGGCCAGTGCTCGAGTCCCAGCACAGGGGACCAAACATGAACTTGTTTTTCATACACGAGGCCCACGGACCAGTTTTTGATACATGGGGCCAACAGGGAGTTTTCCAACTACTACACTGAGTAACTCTGAGAGCAAATCAAAGCGCCTCTATACAAATTAAGCCATCTGAACTCCATCTCACCCTCCCGAGCTGGCGATCTCGGCCAGGTGCAGAGGCACCAGGCAGAAGGGGGACTTGGCCAGGATCAGGATGGCGTTGCCCGTGGCCAGCACCTCACCCACACGCCAGGCAGACATGGGGCACGTGGCACTCGCATCCTCCACGTACACAAGAACCACACCTGCAAGAAGAGGGAATGGTACGAGTGAAGGCAGAAGGATCACACAAATGGCCAGGCAGGATAGAAGTGCACCGTGACATCACTGAAAGGCGCACATTTCCCATGTCATGGGCAGTCGACAGAAACAACTGCTTACTCAAACCATAGAGTTTTCGTACCGATCTATACCACATTTGTACGATTCTAACGTGCACCCTTTTTCGCCAAAAGTAGCCATAAAATTTGTGTGCGTGTTACAATTGGGCTCAAAACCACAATCAGCTTTCAATTTTAATTTCAATGTTTCAATTTTTAATTTCAGCTTTCAATTGTTAATTTCAGTTGTAATGCTCGCAGGATGTGGTAAGCAACTTTATGACGCACAAGGGATTCCTAGTGCTACAGTTGCGTACGTGAAATAAAATGTCTCTGCCAGGTGCGTGGTGTCATGTCCTTTATTACATCAGCGTAGTAAGATGGACGTCAAATTAATTTTCGAGTTTTCATAAGCAAACTCACCCACGCGTTACAATCGGGCATACATTAGAATCGTACTAACGTTCACTGTGGCTGCAATCGCGTGCCATCATGAGCCCCGCCACAGCAGCTAGAAGCATTTGCCTCCGGCTTGGCTTGGCTTGGCTTGGCTAGCCTCATGGTTTTTTGCTCTTGAAGCCGAAATCAGCAGAAAAGAGTGACATTCTTCTACTTCTCATTCGGCTCGTATGAAGCCTAAAAAAAAAAAAATTCCCTGACATATAAATCTTTTGGCGCACCACTATTTCCTTGATAAAACGACTTCAAATAATCTTTTCCGATATTATTATTATGAGTATTTCGAAACCGCAGCCAAGTTTTGAGCTTCTTTGCGAGCCATGCCAAGTGGCAATGGAACGCTTCTCTGCAATACGTCAGAGCACGCCCGCTGAAGCGTGGCAACAGATTTCTCTCGAATGTATTGTACAGTTAAACCTCGTTATAACGAGACGGGCTATAACGAAATAATGGATATAACGAGCAAATCGTAATTCCCCTTGAAAGTCCCCATAGAAACCAATGTATTTAAAACCTCGTTTTAACGAGGTAAAATTTGCCCGTTACGGGATATAACGAACAAATTTCGTTGAGAAATCAAATTTTGAGCTAATTTTTAAACAGTGCGCAACGCGGATTTGAGACAGTGCGCGACGCGGCAACTGTATTAGCAGTTCAAAACTCCCGCCACGCGCGCGAAGCTGGATGGCGCGCCATGCGGACGCTGCGCCCGCGAAGCCATTCCCACCCTCCTCTCGATGCGCACGGCATGCAGACAATGGGGCCCTTCGATTTACAGTCTTGGACTCACCGCGGGCTCCCCGAGAAGCAGTCCGACGTTCGATTTTCACATGCATCCCTATGGCTTCGGGTGGCTTCGGGGAATCCTCGGACTACCCGCGGACTATCCGCGGTGAGTCCGAGAAGAGCCCCAATGCGCCAATGCATCGCCTTCCTCTCCCCCCCCTGCCCCCTCCTCCTCTGTTCGTATCGCCGACGTCGCTGCGTAGTTGCGTGTGCGTGGGTTTTCGCAGTCTTCAGCCTTATCTTTTATCGTACTGCTCGCGTGATTCCAACAACGCGAGTGCGACAGGCGGGAAGCGAAAGCTAAAGGCTATCACGCTTGAACAGAAGACGTCTATGATAAAAGCCGTCGCATCGGGCGCGAAGGAAGGTAAGGTGCACTCCGTGGTAAGGTGGCAAGAGACTTTGACGTGTGGACGAGTACGCTGTCCACCATCGTGAGCAACCGAGAGTCCATCGTCAGCGCTGTTGCACGTGGCGTGAAAGGAAGCACTAAGGACGGCGTCGGAGGCACTAGATGCGGTGGACGTGCTGCGCCGCTCCTTCGGCGCGCACGAGGGCGGCGAAGATGGCGTGAACATAGCGGCCGCAGCTGAGCGAGCCATCGCTCGCATCAGGAAGGTGCATCAACGTCCAATTACGGACTTCTTCGAGCCAAGTCTGTTTGAAATACGAGTTTTGAACTGCAATAAAGTAGGTTCGTGACTTTTCCTTTTTACCTCCGGAATGTGTTTATTTTGCTGACTACCGCCGTGCGGCAAGATGCTATTTCGCCCGCTTTTTGTTTTAGGTAACTACAATGTAAATATTTGCAGTAAATGTCGGCTATGGCTATAACGAAATATTGGCTATAACGAGCAAATCGCGGCGCCCCTTCAATTTCGTTATAACGAGGTTTAACTGTAGTGTGAAACTCTACGACTAAAACCTTCATACCAATGGACAGCTAAGCTGCGGGAATGGCAGAGGCTTGCAACAGAAACTACCGAGGGAGTGCCAGCTCAGAGTCTGCAAGTGTAGCACAGCTGTGAAGCACAAGCCAGTGTAAGCAAGTCTCTAGCCGTAGCTGCAGCCACATCCCAAAGCCATTTTAGAAACATGCTGTAGCTCACACTGCTGGTGTGAGGTGGTGAATTGAAACGGTATGACTCAAGCAGCCGTGTAAAGAGTACACCGACCTTGAAAAACGAAAAAAGTGCGAAGAAATCTGTCTGAGAAGAGGGAAAGAAAAAACATTTTTCTGTCTTCCATCTCATCGACTCTGCTCTCGGTCATTCAGCACTGAATCCACCCACCACAAGGAACCCAAAAGAGATATTAAAAAAAAAAAAAAAAAAAAAACACACCTACACACCTTCAAAGTGACACTCTAAGAGTATAAAAAATAAAGCCGAACTTGGAACTGTCAGCATTTCCAGAAGCCCCATTAGGCTAGCAGCCACTATCTCAGTCAAGATTTGAACGCGAATTCTTTTTCTTATGCTTTCTGGCTTTCGAAATCCTTCACATAGCAGCTCAAGCTATCACCAGTCGAAGTGCATTGTTTCTTTGCACGCACAGTAGCGCATGATTGCTGCTGGCCCTGACACTGGCTACTGCTTGGTTATGGTTATTGTCCCCACTGGCTTCTGAGAACACCCACTGCTGCTTCCACTGACCGCCTTATCACGCCTCCTCCACCCGCTGATTACTCCACTGGACTTGGCGTTATCTGGATGATTGTTTGACCACCCTTTTGTTCTGTTTTCTCATGCGTATCAACTTTATCATTACACACAATGGCAGCAACTACGTTTGAGATGGCGAAGGTGTTTGGCATACGGAACCAGAGTTAAATGGACCATGAAGACAAAAATACAACTTTGCTGAATTATAAAACACCAGCCTTCGGCAGCTCACTCAGCTCCAAGGTGGTCTAAGGACACGAGAAATATTGAAGAAGTTTCAAGTATCACATCATAGTGATGGAACATAGGCAGGGGGGACGTATTATGGTTCTGCCCTAAAGGCATAGTTAGCAGAGTGCATGTTAACTCGCCGTTAGCATTAAGTGACATGATCAAATGGAACTAGAGGCCCCACTGCCACCACCAAGTCACGTTTTTCGGTGGTGGTTTAGGTTGGCAGCAGCCAGTCGCACAAATAAGATTCTGTGACGTTACGCGGGAAACTGCCACTGCTTTGTACGTGCCCTCGATGTCTCCTCCGGTCCATGGCGTCGCATGATCGTAGCATGTCTTCCATAGTGGTGCACGTTCAAAAGTTTGCCTACCATATTTACTCGGGTAATGAACCCACTTTTTTTCTTTCTTTTTTTTTTGAAAATTCGAGATGAATTTGGGGGTGGGTTCATTACGATGGGAAAAAGCTGCAACAAATTTTTTAAAGTTGAAATTTCATGCGACAGGGGTGAGACAGCTGAATCTAATTTGGGAGCAGTTTTTGGGGCAGTGAAATCTCGATTTTGGAGCAGAAGAACCTTGATTTGGATATAGCAGAATAACCAGAGCTCTTCGATGTAGGCAGTTGCGAAAGTCCGCATCAAAAAACGGCCCGCGCTTGGACCCCACCTGCTTTGGATCGTGCGTACCGTGGCGCCACTGAGGCTGCCGCGTGCACTATCCAAAAAACGAAATAATTATTCAAACTGACAATTTAAGGTTAAATTTTGTTTTAAAGTGCATAATTCTTTATTTTTGTGCTTTCTTAAGTTATTCATTGCTATCTTAACTCCGGTTTTTAGGTGGTGATTGTTTCTGCGTCCACGCATCTGCCTCGACCAATCTGCCTCTCACCCCTGATGCAATAAAGATGTTGAGAGAAGTGCTGCCAAAACCTTACTTTTCTAGTAGGAACACATAGGCAATTACGTAACCTTACTTCTTTTTTATTCACAACATGCCAGTAGCCCCCACTCGCCATCGTCCCCCAACTTGCCATAGGAGCTGGCCTCTCCGCTAAAGTCGCTTGTGGCTTCCCATTCATTGTCATCCTACAGTGCATCATCTTCCGTGCTGTCAAGGCACTCCAAAACTTCATTTCCCACTCCTGGAAACTTCCCTTCTTTGGACCCACGAAACACACGGCGATACCCGTTCATTGCCCAAACCTCTTGTTTTCTCCAGTAGCGAACATGCACTGGGTCAACACCAGCTGTGCGGCTTTCACATGCTTCAACGTGTGCTCCACCACCGCCAGTTTAAAACCGGCTGTGCAGCTCATGTACTGCTTGATCGTACTCCCAGAACCAGGGGCTCAAAAAAAGGCCAAAACGTCATCGCTGAACAAAACCATGAAGCGTAATGAAAAAATCGCAGAACAGCACACAGCAGAGAAGTAGTGCGGAGCACATTTGCTCACATGCTGCATCCCTTTCATTGCACTATACACAAGAAGGTTTGTTTTGTGTGCAGCAGGTGGTGCTCCACGAAGTGAAGTCGAGGGTTTTACGGAAACCCGTCTGGTCGGGAAACATGTTGGAGTAGAAGCGGAGACACCGACCAAAAGAAACTTAAAAACTTTAAAACAACAACAAGACGTTTCGGCTTCGTTACTGAAGCCTTGTTCACAATGAGGCGAATAAAAGTTCACGCAAGCTTATTTTTCTTGAGCACGTGACGTAGGCAGCGAGTGTACGACGGGGGGAGGGATCCTTCATTTCGATTAAGTGTATGACGTGTCGTCTGTATTTCCAGAGACTCGAGATAGAGCCGCGATCTGAAGTTCCTTTCTTGGCCGATGATTGTGGAATTATCCCAATCAATCCCATGGCCCGTTGCACCCACGTGCTCAGCAAGAGCATTCGATGCCACACGCTTGTTTTTTACATCGTTCTGGTGCTGCCGTAATCTCTGTTTGAAGTTACCCGATTCACCTATGTAAGCGAAATCGCAATCTGCGCATGAAATCTTGTAGACTACGCCAGGAAACGATTCTCTTGCAAGCCTGTCCTTACCGCCCACGAGTGCGTTCCACCAAGTTCGTTCCAAGTTCGTTCCACCAAGTGCGTTCCACTTGGTGGTGCTCCACCAAGCACGCAATTTTTAAACTGTGAGCCGCAGCGTTCGTGCTCAGGTCTGCGGTAACTGTTGAGATTTCTTTTTGTTGGAATGCATTTTTAGCATTTCTGCATGTACTGTGGCATGATATCAAGTTACTGTGATTGTTGGCGGCATCAGCAACCATGTTGAGATAAAAACACATTCCCAGTGCACAGTTTATGCAAGATGACCAGAAAGTAAATTCTCAAAAAGAAAAGTGGGGCAGGAGGTTCATTACGCAAGTAAATACAGTATATTTAAATCCCAACCTTTGCTAGCCATGTTGACAAATAGATTGTGCCAGCATAGATGCACCAGTGATTGCTCTCATTCTGCTATGATTGTGTGCCTGAGTAAATGAAATGTGAATATCAGCTGCGTTTCTTCCATAAATAAATTACCGTATAATGCGCAATATAGGTCGAGATTTTTTACAGAAAAATTTGCCGAAAAGTCACCCCTCGACCTATATTGCAGTCACTGGCAGTTGTCATCTGGCGACCGGGCAGCCCATCGAGCCCATCCAAACCCCAAAGGCACCATCGCCACCACCATCAATCGGACGCGACGCCATCTTTGTTTTATTGCTTCTCTCGCTGTCAGCGAATGTGTGCGTGCAATTTTCTTCTTGCTCAAAATGAGTTTAGGCACTTGGTGCCAGTGTACAGCAGCATTTAAAAGAAAAGTTGGGGGTTTTCCAAGGCCAATGACGTGTCCGCCTTGCACCAGTTCGGTATCACCAAAAGATGTGTTGCTAGCGGCGTTAGCTGAAGGGGCAGCTCTCGGTATGCAACGCTCGGAAGGACTCGTTTTATGGGCGCTGCTCTGTGCACCTGTGCTGCTGTACAAAGGGTCGAATTTTGTTCGCTAGCGCCGTGCGATGTCTCTACGAATGGATAGCCCAAGATGTTTGCTGACCGCCTGCACAGACTGGCTGTCGCTCCGGTCTGCACACCGAGTGTCCCATGCTTTGCGCTCGCTTCACGATGACATGGTCTTGCGAGTGTTGAAGTGCTGCATAAGCAATTCCCTGGACTGCACCAAGGACGACCTGCTGTGTGGGCGACAGCGAGCCAGAAGCAGTCGTCCGACGATACTTCAGACAGTTTTAAATGAGTAATCTGAGATGAAACAAGTTATAGTCTCAATAAAACAATGGTTGGAACCTAATTATTTTTTTTTGCATTTTTCGGCTACAAGGTAAAGACCTATATTCCGCCTCGACCTATATTCCGCATTATACGGTACATTTGGTGCTTTGCTCACGTGCCGCACCACTTTCATGGCACTACACACAAGAAGGTTTGTTTTGTGTTCAGCAGGTGCTGCTCCACCAAGCACGCAATTTTTAAATTGTGCGCCACAGCGTTCGTGCTCAGGCCTCCGGTTACTGTTGAGATTTCTTTTTGTCGTTGTTAGAACGCGTTCTTAGTGTTTCTGTGCGTACTGTGGCATGATATCAAGTTACTGTGATTGTTGGCGGCATCAGCAACCATGCCGAGATAAAACCATATTCCCAGTGACCTGTTCATGCAAGGTGACCAGAAACTAAATTCTCAAAAAGAAAAGTGGGCAGGTTCATTACGCAATAAATACAGTATTATACAGGATAAATACAGGATTCAAACCCGGCACCTCCCGCATACGAGGCGAGTGCTGTACCTCTGAGCCATCACTGCAGTTTTCTGTTTATACCTGTTTTATACATATTTTATAGCAGTCTATATGTAAATACTGTCTCACATTCACCCGTTATACAGTAGCAGACATGGGTGGGGGCTTTTTCTGCACGCATGTTTTTCCAGACCCTGAAATAAATGAACTCTCTCTACCTTCTTCTTCTTCTTGCCTTTGTGTTGAGTCTGCGCTACTTCAAGATGCTCGAGACGCACGACTGAGTCCGCGCCGTGGAGCAAGCAACGTCTCATTCACACCCCGAGCTCCACTCGATGCTTGAGGTAGGCATGGTATAGACTGACGCAACTCACCCTTTGGCCGAGAGGCCGGGAAGCGCTCAGCCAGGGTCATGGCCTGCCCCGCGCAGTGGTAGAGGTAGCGCACCATCTGCTGGGTCTCCTCGGTGGCCTGGGGAAGGGTCTTGCCCGACTGCATGCTCTCCATCTCGGCAAAGGACGTCTGGTGCTTCTGCAGGCTACGCACCATGCTGCAAGTGAAGGGGGGAGGGGATCATTGTTACAAGGCAGTGCTTGTAGTATAACAATAACGCAGCAGTAAGGTTGCAATCGGCCTTTCAAAGAGAAAGCTTTCTTGCTGGGACCGATGGCGTTCTGTCAAAAAACTAATGCATCCGCCATAGACCGGTTGGTTGGACGAAAAGCTCTGATAAGATCTCTGGACCCACGGCACGTGAGTGAAACCAAACTGCTGTCAATGTGTCGAAACGGTTACTCGGAAATAGCGAAAAAGGAACGGTTTTACCAGATAGGACAGTATACGTGCATCGATCATAAAGAAGGAATACAATCATATACCTTCCTCTCATAAACCCCGTATCGGTGCGCACTTTGATCATTTGTAGATGCGTTTACTTGGTGTGTGAAAAATCGTCGCATGTTCATGTGCGATTTGGGTTGCCTTTGTGAAGGTTTGACATTGATTGGATGCACTTTCAGCGAAGGTTTTGGTGCACTGGTGACGCAGTTTTGATGTGAGGAAAGCTTTCATGCTTTTCTCAACTTTCTTTGGGAGGGGATAGTAAACTTTTTTCTGGCTGCTGTGTCAGAGCGAGTTCAAGTCAACCGCAACGTAGGAAAGAACGCGGAATGGTCCTCCTAGGGAGTAGAATGAACTGAGATGTAGTGCACTTTCCTAATTAAACAGAGGAGATACGCAGCTGCACTGAGCTGCTGCTGTAACAAAATTCTCAGGAGAGAAAGCTGGCCTCATTAAAACCGATACCTTGTTAACTGAAAACAAAAGTGCAAATTCAAATTTTAGGGTCAAACAGCAACAAGTCAGCGTTGTATAACATCGCAACGAATCGAAAATATGTTTCACAAACTGCGGGACACACGCGCCGCATTTCACACTCAGCGAGCCGCAAGTTGTGTTCGATGGATTCCGCGTTTCCAGCCGCGTAATCTGGCGCATGCTCTAAAGCATAATCGCTGCGGTAACGTCGTTTTTCAGTAATGCACCAGATAAAACGACTAAATGAGACCCAACTGCCAATTACAGAATTACAGAATATTTGTTTTTGTTTCTTTGTTTTTATTGTTCATTCAATATTCAGCATATTTGTGTTATATGTCTAAGTTATCTCTTGTTCCTCTTCTGTGCTCGCAGTTTGCGAAATCCATTTCACTGTTTTGTACACTCCTGCCTTGGCAGCTAAAAGGCTGCTGCCAGTATTGACCAAATAAATAAAAATAACAAAAATTGGTGAACAATGCAGTAGGCACTCCACTCGACGATTTGGAAGACCATTCAGAGCCAATCTTGGCTCTGAACAATTGAGTGCGAAGATTAAATAGACAGGGATTGAAAAAAGGGACATGACGCAAAGGCACTGTCTATACTTTGCGCTCAACAGTTCAGAGCCACGGAATACCAAGTAGGCCAATCATTCATACAGCCAGTCTTACTTTAGAACCTGTTTTCTTTGTTACACCGTGTTTCTTTTTCGTCCATTCGTGCGATTTTTTGAGACGATAAAAAAGGCGAGCAGAAAGCAGAAGGCAAAGGATCGGCCAATCCAACCATACCAAGATGGCGGCGCCCGGTGTTGTTGTTTCAGATAAACAGCACACCAAAAACTGCAGCTCTTTTTCGTGACCTTGCGCAAATACCTTGCCACCTCCACTGACATAAGCATTTTTCAACGGCACTTTGCAATGGTTTTCAGCGGGGAAAACTATGAAAACTTTGGAAAACGCAACTTTCTAAAAAACGACCTTCAGGACAGTTTTCGCTATTTGATTCTCACGTTTCTTGATTGACTGATTTATCAATTGATCAAACTGCTACAGACATCGTCACCTTGGGGATGCTTGGATAATCATGTTGTGAAGACGGAATTTTCCTCCACTGAAACTGATGTGAACGTCAAAATCCCTACTTTTTAGGATTTTGGAGCAGTTTGGCGCAACTTTCCAAATTCTCGTTGTTGTGGATCAGCTTCGCCCAGTAAAATGAATTCGTACCAAAACTGTGTACATAATATGGGCAGCCATCTTACCCTGCAGACAGGGAATTTGATTTCTCGTCTGGAAGCGGTTCGCAATAGGTTGTATACTGTAGTACTCAGGAAGTGTAATCGTTCAACGGATATAAAAAGTCACGATGTCAGTTGCCAAGGCAGTTGTTCAGGATGTTATATATATATGAGTTTTGCTTTCAAATAAACTTCACTTGTGAGTTCAGCGTTGTGTCATCATTCCTCCTTCTTGTGTCCTGTCTGCTTCGTGGTGTTTTTCGAAAAAAAAAAAACCAAAACACGTGACGCCCTGCATTAAGTGTTTTGTCCTGAACATCCCCGTTTCATTTGCAAGTCTTGTTCGTGTGAAGTCCGAGCGCAAATGGAACAGCAGTCCGCCCAGGAACAAAAACCACAGCCATTAATTACAATGTGTGAGGGTGGGTGTCGCAGAGGGTAAAACAGCCACCGCATAGTTCCCACTCTGGTCAGGGCAAGACTGAAGATCTCAAGTACACAACTGGTTTTTCCTCTCTCACATCATCATTGTCATCATCATCAGCTTGCCTAAGACCGCTGCACGGCAAAGGCCTCTCCCATGGATCTCCAATTATCCCAGTCCTGTGCTGTCTTCAACCAACTTATCCCCGCAAACTTCTTGATCTCATCTGCCCACCTAACTTTCTGCCGCCCCCTGCAGCGCTTGCCTTCTCTAGGGATCCACTCAGTTACCCTTAATGACCAGCGGTTATCTTGCCTTCGCATTACATGCCCTGCCCACGTCCATTTCTTCTTCTTAATTTCTACTAATATGTCTTTAACACCAGTTTGCTCCCTGACCCACTCCGCTCTCTTCTTGTCCCTTAATGTTACACCTATCATTTTCCGCTCCATTGCCCGCTGAGTCGTTCTCAATTTAAGTTGAACCCTCTTAGTGAGCCTCCAAGTTTCTGCCCCATAGGTGAGTACCGGTAAGATGCAGCTGTCATACACTTTCTTCTTCAGCGACAATGGTAGGCTGCTATTCATTATCTGAGAATGCCTGCCATATGAGCCCCACCCCATTCTGATCCTTCTAATTATCTCTGCCTCATGGTTGGGATCCGGGGTCACAACTTGGCCTAAGTAGATATATTCGCTTACCACTTCCACTGCCTCGCCCCCTATCCCAAACCGCTGTGCTCTCCGAAGGTTATTGAGCATCACTTTTAATTTTGTCTCACATCACCTCCTCCTCCTCCCAGAGAGACACCCCGGGGAAAGGGGCCACCACCCACTTGTAGAGGTGCAGGCATCGCGCCTGTGGCTCCAGGCCCGCCCAGGCGGCCTGTGCGGCCTGGGAGGACTTGAGGGCGTTGCGGAAGTCCTCGGGGACGGTGGGCAGCGCCGTGGCGACCAGGTGTTGGTCGGCGGGGCTTTCCACCGAGACCATGTCCCCGCGGCGCTTGCTGACCATGTCCATGTCCATCATGTGGCCGTCCACAAAGCCCCGCAGCTCAAAGCTCTCCGCATGGATCCAGAGCTGCACAGCAGTCAACAACGGGGGAGAGAGAGAGGGAGGGGGAGAGGAGTGTGTGAGAGAAAGGGGGAGAGAGAGAGGTAACAGAGAAAGTGAGACAAGCGAGGCAACAGTGTGTGTGAGAGACAGAAAAAGAGAGAGATGAAAAGCAAAAAAGAGGAGAGAGAAAGATGGAGAGCAGGAGAGATAAAGTGAGAGGAGAGACAGAGAGAAAAAAAAATGATGGAGAGAGGGAGAGGCCGATGAGAGAAATGGAGAAAAATGTGTGCGAGAGAGAAAAAGAAAGCGGGAAGGCAGAGAGAAAGACACGGAAAGAAAAAAGAAGTGAAAAAAAGAGCAACAGAGTGAGGAGAGAGATGAAAAAAGACAGAGAGAGAGAGAGAGAGAGAGAGAGAGAGAGAGAGAGAGAGAGAGAGAGAGAGAGAGACCCCATTCCTGCTTGAAAACTACAGCAGTCACTAGCATCGACAATTTAAATACCCAACGCAGCGGCAGCACCGACGACAGCATTCGGGGTGTTTGTTCCGCTCTCAAAGGCAAAGGTATAAGAAGGTAGAACACAAAGACAGGACAAGGCAGATCACGGTCCCACAAAAAAGACGCTGTGTCGTCATCTTGCTCCTCGAGGGGAACAACGCTGTTATTCTACGCTACAGTTTACCTGCCCACATGCGTCAGCATCAGGGATAACAAACCTACTCTCTGCACTCTCCACTTCTGTTACCTTAACCAGGAACAGTTAGGCATTGCCGGCCAGCGCGGGGACAGGCCACGACTGTCACGATGTGTCTCAACATGTGAACGCACATGTGAACCAAGTTTTGCTTGAGGAGAGGTGGGCGCCCCATTTTAGGACAGAAAAGTAGATTCCAAGAAAACGGGAAATCAGATGAGAGCACAGATGTCAGCATTCAGACGATGTCAACTGCAGTGCCTACATTCAGCAAACCTCCACTCAACACGCAGTACTGCCACCATGACCAAAGCAATACACGAAGTATTCCCACCAACAAATGAAAGTTTGAACAACGATCCTTAGGCTTAAAAAACAAACTTTCCCGCCCAATTTTCATCTCTTTGGCACTCACATTTCATTCGCATCAACTTTCTGCAGCTCCTTCCACATTTGAACCTCTCAATTGCGAGTGCCTCTTTTCCTTTCGCTCCTTCAAAAGTTTGTGGACCAGTGCTGCTACTTTTAATACAATCATGAAGTAAATAAAACATCTTTTATTTTCAACAATCTAAAATGCACGTTAGAAATAATGTACCCAGCGAAAAGTAATTTTACTGTTTTACTGGTGCAATTTGAGCACACAGCTCTGTGTGTTAAGATGCAATGCTATGCTGTGATGGCATCTGCACTGTAAACTGAGATATGTGGCTGTACCCAGTGCACCAAGCACACGTCACATTTAAACGTCGCAATCGTTCAAAGAGAAGTCAACAGATGCACAAGAAAAAGCACCCAATTGGGAGAGGAGGTTTTCGTAGCACAGTGGAGCATACCGTGGCTTTACTTACACCAAGGCTTCCATGGCGATGTGGTTTATATCGAAGCTGTTAACATCCCTGAGAGAATCAGCTCAACTTGATTTGTTGATTGTGGTGTTTAACGCGCCGATGCAGGCGATGAGGCGTGCCGTAGTGGAGGGCTCCGGATTAATTTTGACCACCTGGGGACCTTTAACGTGCTCCGAAATCTCGTACACACGGGCATTTTCGCTGTTCACCTCCATCAGAAAAGCGGCCGGGAATCGAACCCGCGTCCTTGGGCTCAGCCGCACTACGCCTTAGCCACTGAGCCATTGTGTCAGGTCATGAGTCAAACTTGAAGCTGTCAAAAGTTACTCCTGTCCACTAAAAGATGGCACGTGTCCTGGCATTGACCACGAGATGCTAGAAATAGTTCATTTATAATGGAATCAACCTTCCGCAAAGGTACCATTATTGGCTAGAAAATGACCCTGCCATCACGGGAAAAGGAATGGCATCCTCATCACCATCTCCCCTCCTACACATCCTCCAACACAATACAAGCGAGAATATTGCGCAAAACTCTGAAATCACTTGTGACATCAGACTGCAGACACTGGCATTTACTGCCCCTCTAAGGGGGTTCCTTTTTCCTTCAAATTTTTTCCCCCACTCACCTCCTGCAGTATCTGTTCTGCCATTGAGATAGAGTTCAAAGTTAGCAGCATTGAGCAACGAAATGAAAGGGCTCAATTTCTCTAAGCACTGTTGCAAGGCGCCACCGTGGATTTTAAACGTTTCAAGTTTGACCCCCGCAAGTAACGAGTCAAATGAACAGGTGTTCTTTTAACGAAAAGGTGAGGAGACACTGACTCATTTGTTTTCATTAGAGTGCAGAAATTCGGACTCGCTAGATGTTAGTCTGCAGGCGAGGAAAAAGCCACAATCGCTAGCACATGGGCTGTTCTGCCTTTATCATGAATAGCCCACAAAGTGCACGAAAAGGCCAGCATAGCCACACAATTCGCACGTCCAAGCAATATGAGCAAAATGAGTTGCACCCCGAATTGAATTCACCGCACTGCATTCCCCCGTACCAACCACATTGTGCAATGACTGCCAGAGCGCCACTTTCCGTTCCTGAACGTGTTTGCATGTTTCAGTGGAGAAAACGGAGTGGCTTGACGGTAATGAATAGATCAGGTATGAGCATTGTGATTTCACGATATGCTACCACACCAATGCATTCCACCATGCTTTCTCAGGAAAACCCAAACCACAACTCGGTTCTCACACTGCCCTACTCTCACCTAAGGAGTTCCCAAAGCGATTTCTATGAGCACAGCTGTACAAAAGTGTTTTTGGGTCAACACAAGGTGTGTATTGCTGCTCAAACAGGGGCTGAATGCCTGCTGCATGGAATTACCACCCAGGCAAAAGAATACTCAACTGAAGGGCATGATTGCTTTAAAGGAGCCATGAAGACATGGGTTTATTAGAAAGACTGCTTAGTCCCGATAACAATGATACCAATATCATCGCAATCTTCAAACAAATAACAGAGATATTAACGAAAACGTGTGAAGCAGTCGTGACCCCCTAGCCAATTTCCCGCAACTTTTCTGTGACGTCACGGAACCTTGTTTGTGCGTTTGGCGGCCGCCTAACTGACCTGTCACGATGACACATGGCTGGACGTCTGTAATGGGGCCTCTAGTTGCATTTGACCGCATCACTTGAATGCTAACGTGCAGTTAACGCACTGAAAATTGTTTTATTGTTGGCCCGTATGACGTCATTCTTGCTCATAGCACGTCAATGTGGTGCAAAATCTGAAAGTTTTTAAATACTTGCTTTTTTTTCGTTAAAAAGGCATCTTTTGTGGCTGTGATGAAGCTGAGTGAGATACTGAATCCTAGTTCTTTCAAATTACACGAAGTTGTATTTTCTCTTCATGGCTCCTTTAATTGCAGAAGGGTCGACATGCACAGCGCTTCTGCATAAAATGTGGGGCCCTGTTTGTAGTAACGGTGCCTGCCCTTTTAAGCAGATGGAATACAAGAGCATTACAATATTAGTAGTTTGGATCACGTTGAATTCTAGCTTAAAGCAGCAAAGTTACAGCTCGGCTGTAAAGTGCAACCCCTGACTCTGTGCTAATTGATTCGCACAATCAGTGCCTTCATCACAAAGCCACTGGCGTGGGTTCAACGTTGTGGCGGGTGTTTACAAAGAATATGATCTATACAACTTTTCTGACCTTCTCCCAAGCCATGTCTTGCTCTGTTTCACTGCATACAACACCACATCTTTTAGAGTCAAGCATTGCTTTGCGTTTTCGCTACCAGCAGACAACCTACGGTGTTGTTGCAGTGGCTGCGGATTTTGTGGCGCTTGAGGATGGCGTTTTCGACTGCCATTTTTCCCCAGCAGCAGTGAAAATGCTTGCGTGAATGGCACTTCGCTGCACGCTAAATTTTCTACGGTTGTTCACATTAATATGCAGCCCTACACTACAAGGTGTACTGTTGGAAGATCTGGTAGTTCATTTTAATATAGCTACAGCGCAGACAGAAACAAGGACACAGAAAAATAACGGGCGAAGCCCTGCCTTCACAGTGAATTTACTGTGAGTAAACTTGCACCTTTTGTAAGCTCTCTTCATGTCAACAGCTGCAAAAAAAAAAAAAAAAAAAAGACTTAAAACGCTGATAGCACAACCCCACATCAACGTGCATTTAGGCACTGAACACAATCTACACAGATATGAAGTTTTGTCATACACGGTGCACAGCATGTAAATGTGCCGAGTGGTATTAAATGGTGAACGGTAGTAAATGTGTGAGCAGGGCATCAATCACGTTGTCTTAAAAAGAGATAGATTTCCTTTCTAGCATGTGCTGTGAATCGGGTATGACATAACTTGGTATCTGCATAGATTGTGCCAAGTGCCTAAACGCACGTTGATGTCGTGGTGTGCTACGAGGGGTCTTTTTTATTTATTTATTTATTTATTCATACTGTAAGCCTAATTAAAGGCTCATACAGGAGTGGTACAGTGCAAAAGATACGACACTTTAACAAATCTCTTCAAAGGTGTTAGCATACAAGGGCTAATAATGGCGATGTATGTTTATATTTCACAGGTTAACACACTTCCATTAATATTGAGAGTTATAAAATATTTCAACTTTAGCAACAAACATGTCCACAGAACGCGCTTCAACAACTTCACTAGGCAATTTATTCCATGTTTCTATGGTTAGTGGAAAATGGGAAAATTTCAAAGTGTTACTACGAGGAACAAAAGGCCTGATATTACAGCTATGGCTGGTTCTACATGAATGATAAAAAGGAGGCTGGATATACGAGTCTTTGTCTATGCTTTAGGTCTGTTTGTCTTTTACTGTTGTTAAAATGACGAGTGCGAATAAAAGGTTAGAGTTTACCCACGATAAATCCAGTTTGAGAGCAGCGTTCGTTACGTCGTTTTGCTGTGTCCTTGCATCTGTTCACGCAGCAGCTATTGTAAAACCTTCACTACAAAGTGCCTCATCGCCCAAATGAAGCTGTGGCGCACCCAAAACCAATCTGAACCAAGTACCAGCAGTGAAGAAATCTCTAGTAAAACGCTATACAATTTCAGCAACCACAGAAATTGAACTTTTTTGGAGCCGCTCGGTGAGAGTTTGCTTTAACTGTTTCCGGTGTTGGAAAAAGCAGCGGCTGGTTGGCTGGCTGTCAGCCCAGGGCACACAACCATGCGGAAGATTGGCCAAGAAGCTTTCTACCACGTTAGGCTCACTGAATGCACAAACCTCTTCTTTTTTACTTTGGCTATGTGTCAATAAACACCATCCAAAGGGACCTGAACACTTGGTCTTTTCTCAAGACCACGAATTTAATGAGGGGAGAGCGGGGGGGGGGGGGGGGGGGGATATTTTTAGCCAGAAGTATCTCGCTACTGATCAGAAGGCGACATGCAAACTAGGCGCATCCCCTGCCAAGCTTTTATTCTTTCGCCGTATCGAAGCGTCGAAATCGCGAGGCATGGCGGGGAAGGGGTCGCAACATGCCCGAAGAACAGGTGACCTTCATTTTCTACCAAATTAAAAAAAATCGCTTTCGCGCGCTTTTTCAACATTAGGGCGGCATTTATATCTCAACGCCTTCGTCATGGTACAATAATGCAGCGAGAGTATAAAATTAAACAGGAGATAAAATTCAGAGGATCGTTAACGCGAAGCAGCCGAAAAAAAAAAAAAAAGAATCACACAAAATGGACATACAAAACACTCCCACAACGCATGTTGATTGAACAAAAACTTCAGTGAATACAAAATGTCAGATTAACCGTGGACCTCACGCCAAGTTTCACGACACAAAACTTTACTGTTTAAAGCTTAGTAACAGACCTATAAAGGCAAGATGATCAACTTCGCTCGAAGTACGTGAACTCAAGAAAGTCGCCCATTTTACGCAAACCTTCAAATAAAATCTTCTAAAAGAGTCCACATTAAGACCAGCTCCAGCTAAGACAAAATCGCGAGCAGAGAACTTTCTCGGCGGATTATCAACGAGGCAGCAGAGATAAGACAGTACACGGCCTCAGCTCAGGGACACCGTGTTTGCCGCTTAGTGACATCGCCAGGTATTCAATCGCAGTTCAACGACACGCGTCATGCTTTCTCACCGAGCAGTTCGCGTAAGTGTCCATGACATCCCCGTAGCAAGGGCGCTCGAAAATTTCTTTTACGGTGTGTACTTTTGGGTGGACAGCCGGCTTGAACGTGGCGGCCATTTTTAAATTTTGCTCCCGGCGATTCTGCGCCCCTTGCTTTAAATAAACTAAAAAGTAAAATAACGTTGTGTTTAAGTAAAATTATTAAAATTACCTTAATATTTTAAGCAAAAAATTAATTAACAATTTAGTGTTTTTTATAAAAAAGGTTATTTTAATGCAACAAGTGTAGGGCCGCAGACGGCATTTCATGGCGGCGCCCATGAAAGCAGTTGCGGCGAATTTTCCGGAGTGCTGACAACCGCTCAGTGGTACTACGTGTGCGCGGAATAACTTCCAGACAACGACACTGGTTGTAATGCTTGCGGGTACAGCACGAAAATGAGCCGTGAAAACTTCTTGGATGTCCCCGATGACAGCGATACGCCTTTCGAGTCCCTGTTTCTCCAGGTGAGAAACTCTCGTAGTGGAGTTTGCCGAACAAAAACCGTCGTAGCGCGTAGTCTGCCCGTTGTGACAACTTGGGCCCTCCTCTCACCGAAGTCAAATATGTCGCCAACAGTCAATTTTGTTCGTTTCTCCAGCGCGCGACGCCGATGGCCCAGGAGGATTGGTTGCTCGTCCACGAGCTGAGCTCCTCGCATACACACACAAGCGTGCGACATGCGATATCCTTCTACCTTGCTCTCCGTTAGCTTTTTTTGAGCGTATTCGCTATAGGGCTCTGCAGAGGTCGCCAGAAAAACATTTCTGGTTACATGTATCGAAACATGCTATGGTAACGTCTCAAATTCAGAGAGTGGAATACATTTGTCTTGTTCGTTTAACACAGCGGTAATGAAACTATGGGTGAATACAAGTGCAGGTATTGAAATACTGCCTTTCAGTGCTGTACAAAAAGAGAAGTTATTACTTGCACGATTTCTCGTAGGGTTTCTTATTTTGTGGTTCTCTGCGAGGACATTTGGTGAAGCAGCTTCTTGCATACATTGCCTGTGTGTGGCAAGACGAATGTATATCTAGAGTTACCAATACATACCAACTCTTATGGAGTCAAATGAACTCACGCACTCACACATATGCACTCACATAGTGTTAACAATTTCCTCCTAATAGAACCAACTTTCACCACTAGAGTTGGTGCTGGTTCCTCTCAGAGAGACTCCACGCCTGATGCTTTTTTTTTTTGGCTCTACTCGAGCGGTGACCAGTTGGAAGCGGTCAAACAGAAAGTGGAAAAGTGGTAATTGTCCCATCACTACTATTTTCACTCCTAAAGGGGGAAAATTGGAGCTGGATGAAGGTAGTGCAGGTGCCTCTGACTCTGGGATCTCTTTATCGAGGTTCTGTTAAACTTTGCCAACGCACCAATAAACTGGACATTTTCAACGAAGATGCTAGCTTTGCAATCTAAGTGTCCACTGACCACATTAGATGTTCTGAACATAGCCTGAATATTTACAGGTGCTTTGCTAGTTGGCAATTTAAATGTTAATTGATCTCCGGTAAATATCATGGCTAGACAGGTAATATTTGTGACCTCATCATGCTACGGCACGATGAGGTCACAAATATAAAGCAATCTGGGTGTACCAAAAGAAACTGCTCCAAAAGGCATGGTGTAACATTTACTTCAGAGAGCGAAAAATATGGCACAGTTATCCGGCATACCTGGTAATGGCAAGAAGTGGCTGCCTTCGTTTCCTGATGCTTATGTTAGCGACCTTAGCCCAACAGGTGGAAGAAGATCCTCATCTCAACTTTCTTCCCGTTGATGATTTCTCACACTGTGAACTGCCTTCCGTTTATTACAGTTGACAATTAAAAAATTTATTTCAATTCATTCCCTCAAAAGTTCTTTTTCCGCTATATGGTTTATATTGAGTTCATGTTCGTCTATGCACATGTTGTGTGGGTCACACTTGCCACAATGTCTTCCTAGGCAGCATTGCAAGTTGGCATGGAGGATGATATATTGGAGGTCTACCTTCATCGGCTGGAAAAACTCTGAGAGTGTCGCTTGTACATTTCAGCCTTTGTTAACCGAGTAAGGCCATGCTTTACAGCTCACTTCAGTGTCATTTTAGGACCACTTACCAAATGGAGAGCTATGCCTGAAAGGGCTTTAATAGCCTTGAAAGGGGCTTCTTATGTAGTCGACTCTGAAGTGCTTGCGGGATGAGCCTGTTTTGCAAGAACTGAGGCTTTTGGACTGTGACTCAGGCACTCGCTCTGTTGTTCTCTAATCAATGACGGCTCGTATAATTGTTTTTCTGCAGGCAAACGAAGAGTTCAGGAGCCTGGTGCAGTCCCTGTCGGATGAGTCCAAGCCCGAGCGCAAGACCAAGTCCATCAAGCCGACGCCGGGCTTCTGCGTCAAGCTCAGGGACACCTCTTCGGGTGCCAAGCTGTTCGTCAACGTCTGCCACACACCAGAGGTGAAAAGGGGGAGCCAAGGAGCGGCTGATTAGTACCACAGTTCAAGGTTTATTAAACAACTGCAACTGACAGGAGGAAAACAGTCTTGAATCCTACATTGATTAAAGATCTCTCATGAATTAACGATATTACGCCAGAGTGCGTTTATGATGTCAAACTGGTTTTGTATACGTTTTCAATTTATCGTGCGATATAAGCTTTCAAAATAGTGATATTTTTACTAATTTCATGGTTAATATCACGCTTTTGTTTGTCCACTTGTAGGTTGAAGGGACTAGCAATTCATTAAGAGACTAGCTGCCTGAACTTGCCGGTGTGCTTTCATAACTGACAGCAAGAGATTAGTAGGGAGGTTAGTCCTAGGGAAACGGCACTTTCAAAAGCAGTGTTGCTGTTGTTAAAAAATATCTGTGGATCGGCCAAAAGAACTGGGAACATGGCCAGCACGTTGTAGGCATTTACTATCTGGTGAACTTATTAAGTTTTTACTTGTACTTTATTCGGTGTTGTTTTAACAGGAGTAAGTATTCCAGAATTACACATTTTAGAAGTAGAGCTGGATAAAAATTCAGGTTGAACCATACGGGCAAACTGTTCGATTTTGCTTAAAGGGTATGAATTATGACTTGTTTTGTGAATCTTGCCCCGAAAAAAAACTAATTTCTTGCGAAATTTTTTTTTTATTGTCAGAGAGTGCTGCTCTTTGTGGTACTATTTGCCACAACAAGAAGGCGATCGCTACCGGCCACAGCAATGTCGGAAGTGTCTTGAGTTGGATATCCAGTGGCCTAAGATCTGCATAAACAACTTTGCATGAGTATTCTTTGGCCTGTACTGTGCTGTATCTTTCGATCACTTTATTTTTTGTGCAGCTCATTTGATGGTGTGTCCTAGCTGGTTGCAGTAGCTTTGGAGACTGGTGTCCTGCCCTTTATAAAATTCTTTCAAGTGTCACTGAAGTCATACGCATCAGAGTCCTTGTGGTTCGAGGAGTTTTAAAGAATGGAGAGATGGTACTTGCAATGTTCACAACCAAGGAACTTTCAAAAATAGAATGCAAAGCTCATTCAGAATGATGGCATTGGTTGGGCCAGAGATTATGTTCATGGTGCTGAGTAGGACATAATGCCGGTGGGTGGTCAGTAGTGGAAAGAAAACCCACAACGCAATAGCTTCCAGGGTATTCAGCAAGGGGGGGTTAGCAACTAGTTTTCTTTAAAGATTTAACGCATAAAGGGCAGTTGAAGAACCCATTTATTTTCAGGCATTTCTTAACAAAGTGGACACCTGTTCATGTTTTACACTAGTCTTGTTGGCGAAAATAAATCCCTTACATCAGTGCATGCATCAGCCTGGAAAGACGCCCTTGGTTAGGAAATCCCTCTCTTGTGGGCAGTGTCTCTTGCAATTTCTTTGGTTGATTTTCTATCATTTTATTGTCTCTCTTCTCATTTCCTGGGGTTGGTTCTCGTCTCTTTTGTTGAGGAACTCCACTTAGGGCCGTGGCAGTGCTCAGAACACCTTTTATCCCCCTTCTCTTCGACTAGCTAATGATGGTGATAGCGTACTGTACACACTCGTTGTCTTCGACGTTCATCATCATTATCATCACTCTGTGGAGACAAAACAAAAGTGGGAATGGAGTGCATGCCAAGTAAAGGGTTCGGGGTAGGGGAGCGCTTGCCATCGTGGTGCATTGAATAGCTGCTTCCAGTGTTCTCAGCTTGCAGTTTGCCTTCTGAACAGTTCTGGCACAAAGGCCGTGCCTTTGTGGGTACGAACCCGGCATTCTATGCGCGCACCCAGCGCCTCTACTACATACTTTGCTTAAAACACCCCCGCTATTCTTTTATGCAATTGCTAACAAAGCTCCACTGGTCTCCTAGGGGTAGAATCGTGGCTTTCCTAATGAATGCTGCAAGGTCAAACTTCAGCAGTGACAATATTTTAACTGTGAACCTGTTTAGCAAATTGTAATTTTTCGTGTCCGCAGTTAAAAATTCCAAGAAATTGCGGAGTGTGCGCACGTGAGCGCCGGTCTTGTGGCAACTGCCCGGCAGTTAACAAAACCAAGAAAATGTCCAGTGCTTGTGCATGCGTGCCCCGCGACAACTGCCCAGCGTCCCCTGCGCACGATTGTCGAGTCAAGCATAGGGAGATTGGCAAAGATTGGCAAAAAAAATCCACCATTCATCGTAATTGTGGTAACACTTGCTTAGAATGAGAAAGACACGTCATAGCGTACCCCCCTTTGAGGTGATGCCCAATGATTACCACTTCCAAAAAAATGAAGGAAGCTCACACTGATAGCAAGAGTGGTTGAGTGAGGAGTAGAGGTCACTGTGGCAGTGAAGAAGAAGCAAATTGGCTGCAACCGTGGACTTGAACCTTCGTGATGGTCGGGGAGGTTGTGTACAGCTTCTCTACCTTTAAAAGAGTAGTGACAAGAAATTTCAAAGCTTAGAATACTATGTAAAATGCTTCCTTTTTATCAGGAGATATCTATATCTTCCAGCAAGTTTCAACTGTAACCATTCAGTATAACATATTTTAAATGTATTTTAATTTTTGCCCGCACGTGAAAGCGCGGAGCAGGCCGACATGGCATCATCTGCTCCTGGCCCTAAACTGCCGACTACAAGGCTCCCGTGACATAGCCGACGCGCTGGCTGCGGTTGGCGCGCAGTGCTACGCCGTGTGTATCATGTCATGGCTTTGGGACTGACGTGATACACACGCCTGTGTAGTGTGCCATTCTATAATTAGTGGGCGAAGAGGCGAAGCGAAAAAAAACGTAACACGAGAATTTGATGTCAATACTCCTTAAGACTTATGCGTCAGTGCGGGCTGTCTTCATTATTTTTTTTTTTGAAGATTCATTATCTTTTTATTGTAAAATGTTCTCTTGGATCAATTATCCACATTATTTGCATAAATGAAAGTAGTTTATGGTCCTCTAGGTCGCTTTCGAGGTGGGGCGAGGCGTATCAGTACGCCTAATTAACGTTCTCTATCGCACCAGGAGTGCCAGGCTTGTATCTATCTCGGAACGGAATATCACACTCTGTGTATGGTCTGGGCAGTTGCTGTGCATGAATAAAAAGCAGCTTCTCTGTTGCCGTGGCAGGATGCATTAGCGTTTAACGAAACTAATTTTGTGCCCCTTTCTCTTTGATGCAGCTTCCCGAGCCGCGAGACATCGACGATGCGGAGCTGATCCACATTCTGGAGTCGGAGGACCCCACGTCATACCGGGTTCCCCTCAGCTTGGGCCTCCCACACGACGAGGTGGACAAGGGTACGCATCATTGCACACATGCTTTTTTTTTAAAGGCAATAGTCCTTCTTGAGCTACTTAAACGCAGATATTTTGGTCTGTCTGCCTGTGACTCGATTCAGCCACCCGCATAGGCGTGCGCAGGGTTCTAGATTAGGGGGGGGCGAAGTCTTACCTGAGCCCCCCCCCCTCGGGAACTCCCAACCTCCTCCCACTGAAGGCTTAACGGTCAGAACGCAGTGGAAAGACAAGGAATTGTTATAAAATTTTTATTTCAATGAAATGGAGTTGCAACACATACAAAATACTTCTGGGCAGAACTTTTTACTTTCATGTGTAACATCGGAAAAGGGAGCAGGTCCCAGGGCGGATGCGGCATCAATTTCACAACCCGCTGCCGAAAGAACTTCCATTCTCCCTAAAGCACACAAACGTATGACACATCTGTCTTTTGTAAACTGCAACGTGGTTCCTGTGCGTGCCGCTCGAACGCTAGCTTTTGAAATTCCTAAGAATTTAAGAAGGTAATATTGTTACGAGGCAGATTGTCTGCCTCGTGACAATATTGTCTGACAATATTGTCTGTTCTGAAATTCTTTTTACGCAGCTATTTTGCTCAGTACTAGGCATTTTATTTGCGAGGAAAAGTAGAAGGAGGACAAGCTCCGCAGTAGCTGCAAATATGAAAATTAAGTGATAACATGTTTCTCACAGTGACCTGCTTTGCTTTTAGTCCCCGCATTTCCGGGGCTGAAAGTAAACAGCTTTCAGAAGGTAACCTGAGGGTTCTTCGGATGCCATGATCGTGAAAACACACGCGTGGTCGGCTCATAACCCTACGGGGCAGGTTCGATTGAGTTAAGGCATGGGGCAAATTTGCCGCCACCCCTCCAGATTATTAGGGGGGCCGGACGCCCTCTGTGCATGCCTATGGCCACCCGGCCACAGCGAAACAGGCACTGCGCAATAGTGTTACATACTCACCGCCAAATCTAAATGTCTAAGTCCGGTGTTAATGTTCATACTTGTCAACATTGTTAAACAAGAACAAGACATTACGCAAATATAGGGCATGAAATCAACACATAAGTGATATTTGCAGTGTTCCTTTATTTAAAAATTCATAGATGCTTGGTTTTTGCGATAGCAAATGCAGTACTACATAAACTGCAGAAAACCGTCGCCTGCTGTTGCCAGCACTACCTCCTGGTGGCATTTAAGAAATCAAACAGTAATACCAAGGAAAGGTTCCACTAGATGGGATCCACGTTCTGCTTGGAATGCTCGTGGAGTAGGGCAACGTGGTTCTATAAACGTAGTAGTAGTAGCCTCAATTCACATGCGTCTCCGCCGTACCGGAGCGCTGGCATCGAGAAACCTGACTTGGAGAAGTTGAACGTGGTAAATTTAAATTGACTTGAGCAAACCTCTGGCGAGTTATCTTGGGAGGAATGAGATGGGAGAGGAACAGCATGAGAGTGGAGCAGGAAAGAGAAGGGATGCCTTTACTTGTCAGGGGCGCCAGTCTACTGTTGTCTTTCGACGACATTTGCAACGAAAGGAGCCATTTTTTCCGTTCCTTTTTCTGTTTCTCCCTGTCATTCTATCTTTGCTCATGCCCTGTGGCTGTAACTGCTTTAAAATCTACTGCGGAGATCTTGTGTTGTTACTATACGCATCTCTGTTTCTTAAAAAAGTCACTCATAACAGGAGTTGTTTGTGATTGCAAGTCAGGGTAAAACACAAACAATAATGGGTGTAGCAAGAAAAGACAACACAGACAGTCAGAGCGTCCACATCCACGTCTTGTTGTTTCAAACTGGCACACATTGTCTACTTGGCGAGGTGCCTGCCGAGTTTTTTTTAAGGCAAAACTTTTAGTGTCCTCACTGATGACCTTGTATGCCAATAGACCCTGCAGGAAAGCCAACCTTTTCTGACTATGATGATGAAAGATTGTGGGTGAAGTGAAAGAGTCCCTCGCGTCATGAAGCCGGCGTCTATCCCCGATTGTTCCATTTCGACAGGGTCGAGGCGGTTTGGAAAACTCAAAACGACAACCCAAAAATTCATCACGACAAGAATGGCGTCTGCATGCCGTAAGGCTGTTAGCCTAACAAGAAGTTAGCCCTAACTTTCCATTTTGAGCCTTAGAATGTTAGGCTTAGTGCCATATCGGGGGGTTTAACACCTCAAACCAGCACCCACTCAAAAAAGTGCTCACTGAACACTAAGCAGCAGGTGCTGATTCGCGGCGTACACCCCAAACCCAAACGTTAGGCCTACGGAGTGCGCACGCGAGAGTCGCTGTGGGTACTCTAGAAAAGTGGTGTGTACCTCCAGAGTACCTCATACTCGCACTGTGGGATTGGTCAGCCAGAGATTCCTTACGAAAAAGCTTTACATTCAACTACTGTCATCATTAGACAGAGCGGTGCATGATTTTTTGCTTGTTCATTTGTTTGCTTGCTTGGCATGCGCGGGAAAGCATGCTTGGCATGAAAGCGTCTTCCTGTAAAGTTGGCACATTTTTTTCCCACCTTCAGCATGAATATTTTCCGATGTCTGTTTCATGCCTCATGTCTCCTTTCTGGCTCACCTTTTATGCATGGAGAATTGAACTGATAATGAGGGGGGAGTCATCGTGGAAAGGCTCGACACATCTTCTGCCTTATAATCTAAAAAAAGCTCACCTGACTTGGGGATGCATGTTGTGGTATGCTGTTTTTATCATTGTCTTGAGTTTATGCCTGGCCTAAGGGGAAATGAACAATATGTAGTCACTTATGGGTACAGCATTGCAGTTCACTAAACTTGTCATTTTTTTTTTTTTACCTTTTTAGCTGTTCAGAGTGGTTTCAATAATGATCGGCTGTCTTACATTGTAGCAGACTTGTCGGTGAAAATTTTAACATTTCATTTATGTCACAGCATGGCCGTTTTAATCGAGCTTCTGTGAAAGGGACACCAAAGGGTAGAAACAAGTTGGCCTGTTTTCGTTTTTTCCTATTTCATCAACAAACATTTTTAAGTTCGGTGCCTGGTTATTGCGTTCTGTTTTTTCATCTAAATTCTGTTTGGTAACCCCCGAACCATAGTTAAACATGTTTTTTTTTTTTTTTTTTTTTTTTGGAACGTACACGACATAACTTAGCTACAAAGAAAGGCAGTCTTAGCCTTGCGGCTGACTTGTGGGTTCTTAATGGGGCGGGGAGTTGCAAGAAAAATGAAATGCTTAGCACGTGATATGTTGTGGGGATACATAACCTGCAAGAATGAATATTTTGAAACACAAAACAATGAAAATTTATTCTCAGGAGCCTCTTTCAAGGGTGCCTTGGATGCAGAACACTTTTGCTGGTGCCCGTCGCTGTGCCACAATAAGTAGAAAATGACCAAAAGTGAAATGTTTTTGTGTCTCATCGCAACCAGATACAATGATATTCCCATGAAATATTGTAGTTTATGGAGGTGCACATCAATTTAGTCACCCATGTTGGCGATCCTAGCTTTGCTGCCCACAACTTTCCATAGCTGCATGTATTGAACACACGGGGTCTTGGATACTTTGCCCTGGCTTGTTAATTCGATTTGCTGTTGTTGTGAGGTAATTACACATTTTCACCGGTGACCTTCGGGGTTGGCTTCGGTGAGTGGAGGGTAATCCAGAATTAATCATTTCTTCTAACACACTCTAGTTACGTAGTCTACAGCGTAAGTTCGTCGACACTTGCAACTTTGTGACGGGCTAAGACAAAGCTATGTTCAGCTTCGTATGCGCTGAAAACATTGTTCGATAGAAAAAAATGCAAGCAAACACCTCGTTTATCGGAATCCCGCCGTGTGTTCGCATAAACACTGCCATTTACCTTACACGAAGCAAGGGCTGTCATCTGATCTCTTTCGACTCTGTGCATGAGGTCTGACCTTTGTACGCTAATAATGCAGCGTGCTCGCTGGGGTCGAAGTTAGATAACTCTGCATTTGGTTAACCTCCAGATACACAACAACAACTGCGTTCCTTGTTCACAGTAGGTTCTAGTGCATGGTAGAACGCCTCATATACTAGTAGATGGGTAAGACGTAATTGGCAGGGGACTTGCGCAGCGGCCTGTAGGGAGATAAGGGAGGCACCATAGTGCTGTGATATGGGGTTACCTCTGCTCCAAATGGCCATCCTGGCTGCTCCAAGCCTGCTCCAAAAGGCACTCTTGCCTGCTGCCAGGACTCCTCCCAAACCCACGTACCCTGTTTCTCCACCCCTGCAGTTGTCAAAGCTGAATTACTGAGCTTTGCACAAGTTGCCGGGAATTGACTCCGATTAGGTTTGAGATGGTGGTGTTGCCATGAGCAGCGAAGTGAACAATGGCCAAACAGACAATAGCCTCATAATTTCCCACTGCCACTTTCCACGTATTGCCTGACACTGTAGTCGAAAGTGTCTGGCAGGAATGGGCAATTCGTGTGCAGGATGATTTGGCTGATGCTGTAATTCACACCACCTGTCGGTTTCTCTCACTTTTTTCTCTTCTTTGGTCGTGTACGGTTTGTGGAAGCCCTGACGCAAATCCTGTTCTCAAATGCTGACAACTTATTCCTATTTCCTTGTGCAAAAAAGACGAGAATACCAGAGAACAATATGGATGGGACAGGTGCTAGACATCAGCTGGATATTGCAAACAAAACATCGTCATCATCACCACCATCATCAGGCTACTCAGGTCCACTGCAGATCGGAGGTCTCTCCCGTCGACCCCCAAACACTGCTGTCCTCTGCTGCTCTAGTCCAAGTTCACCCCTGAATTTTTTATTTTATCCCTCCATCTTGTTATTGGCCTTCCCCTTCTTCTAGACCTATCTCTTGGTATCCACTCTGTTACCCAAATTGGCTGGACTCATCTCACTGGTTCATCTCACTGCACGGCCACCCAAGTCCATTTCTTTTTCTTTATTTGAACTATGATATCTTCTATACGAGTTTGCTCCCTGCTCCACGAAGCTCGTACAAAACATACAACTGTAAAATCACCACAACTCAAAAACACGTGCTGCACGCTTGGTATTACTATGCGCAACTCTTCTTGAAGTAACAAATCCTTTTTTGTTTTGTAATATTTAGCTGGCGTCAAGTGCCTGTCCTGTCCACATTTAGCTCTGGTGTTCTTTTTTTGTGTGTGTGCTAGGAAATATTGTCACGCACTGAAGGTGGAAGTGATGTTCTTGTAGCAATGAGAAATGGACGTTTTAGGAGCGAACTTGTGCTCCACACTAAACTTCAAGAAAACACAGCCGTCAAAGAGCGATTTGTGCAGACAATTGTTGGTGAAAGTGAATGCCGCAGCAGTCTTACCTGCACGCATTTAGTTCTTCGCGTTAATCTTTCTGGAACCATCAAATTAGATCAAGAGCACTGGCGATCAAAAAAGAACATCTTAACCTAGTGACGACAGGATGGAATGCTGTCCTTATCAACTAAGATAGCCTCTGCTGCATACAAAAAAAAGAGACGGAAAGCAGTCAATTCGCATCGAATGTAGAGAAAACAGGGGGGGAGGGGGGGGGAGTCAGTCACTGGCAACAAAACACATAAGTAAGCAAAACAAAAGGCATGGTTTGTGTCAATATGATCCTAGTAAGATCTTGCCCAAGTTTCTGCTCTAATATAAAAATGCTGCCCTTTCCTATCAACAGGTGGGGCTTCGTGCAAGGCGTACGATGTGATCATCAACGATGCCTTCTTCCGCAAGATCAGCACCAACGAGCTCTTCAAGACCTTCCTCATCACGGTGGCACTCGACGGCATCGAGGACAAGTACGGCGCCAACCCCGACCGACGTACGCACTTCCCTCTCACTTCTTCCTCTTTGCTGTAAGGGGGGGTGTATGTCAAACGACAAAATAGGAACCAAAATACGCAAATAGCGCCATTTCTTTCCATGCAAATCAAATTCACAAATGGCTTAGTTACAGTATCAAAGTTGGGAAAAGTGGCTTTGCAAACATGCCAATAAGTACACCTTTATTTGACCTTTACGAACAGTATTTTGTAATTTTGTGCATTCTTGTTCATATTTTCGTGTTCACGTGTCATTTGTCTATGACTGTACATTAGTACATTGTCCATAAGGCTGAGTTGAATCCAGCACTCACTAAGGGAATTGTGTTTGTACAATGTTGAGAGATTCATGGGCAGAAAATGAAGTTTTGCAGAGATAAGATCAGACGTGCAAATTGTGTGAATTATTTTCGAATACGAGTACTTTTTTTTAGCGTGCGTACAGCTTCTAAAACACAGCTACAGAAAAAAAGTGCCTTCGGCAGTCAGGACAAGTTAACACACCTTAGTGGCCATGTACTAGTGCTTGATAACAACGTCGTGCAGAAATTGAGCATGAAAGGTTAAGTAAGATACAGTGGTGAAGCAGTGGAACAGAACATTTGGCATGCATTGCCGTGAAGAAATACGAGTTTCTCAACATGCTGTGAATACAGGTGGCGTATTTGACAGGTTCCAAAAGTTCTTGAAAAGCGGCCAGGCATGTTCATCACTGGTGTGACCTTTTTACAAGCGAACAAGTAATAACCGGTGATTCCTCAATCATGCCATTGTATTGACAGGAAGCTTGCTTTCGTCCTATACATTTTACACTACTAGCATTCCGCTTCAGCTTACAGAATGCCAGAGTTGGCATACACTTGTTTCACGCGAGGTTTGCATGTGTTAGGCTTTTTTGCATAGCGTTCGCGTCGTGCAAGCAAGCCAACCCAAAGGCGCATGCTGTGCAGTGAAGCCTTGATAGGGGACACTGCTCTTAAAACAGCTCCTTTTAGTTTTTAAGCAAACTATGTGAAATGTGTCAGTCTTGCTGCCTTTTTTCCACTGCCATTTCAAATATGCCATTGTTTTTTGAGTCAGTCAATTAGTTCCCAAGATAATTAGAGATGATTCGTCATTTGTGGAGGAACAGTGGACAAAACAGTGCCAGTCATAGGACTGTAATATTTACATTTTCTGACACTATGAGCACTGGCGAATGCAGTAAGTAAATCAGTGGTTTGATGCACCATTTGGACCTTCTTTTACAGCTCATTAAACTTTGGTGTTTGATATTGGCCTTGATATGGGCCTTAAGAATGGTTCCTTCCCACTGGTGCCACCAAAGTTTAATGAGCTTTGGTGCACATGTCACGTGGCAGCGCAAACTTTTATAACCTCAGAATCCGAAGCTGGTTCTGTGGCTATAAAGGTGGCTCTATTCGTAAATTTCGAATGTTCGAAAAACTTTCGATATTTCGAAGGGCAAAACTGTCCTGTGAATCAGTTCGAATGCCAAACAGTGTTTGTAGAGTATTCGAGATTCCAAATATTCACACAGCTCTAGTAAAACAGCTTCAAAAGCATTAATAACCGTAAAGTTCTTCCGATAGAATGCCTACCCAAAGTACAGAGATTTCGAGTGGAAAATGCGGGGTGGGCGAACTTTTTGGTTAGATGCGAAAAACTACAAAAAAGTGGCTGCGCCACCAAACAAAACTGCGAAGATATCAAGTAAAAATAAAAGCCGTACAGGCGTGTCTCTTTTGTTCAAAATCGAAACACCAGCGGTGTTCGCGGCTGCAGGATGTTTTTGTGAGGGAAGCTTCTCGGGCTTTTGAAGGCATCGAAGCTAGCGCAATTTTAGGGGGTGGGCGATCTTTGCAATCTTTTACTAAATTCAATATTTCTACCTTAAGAGGGGACAGGGGTCTTAAAACAATTTTGTTTAATTTTTAAGTAAACTCTATGAAACTTGCCAGTCTCACTGCTTTTTTTCTGCTGGTTAAAATATGCCATTATTTTTTCAGTTGGTCAACTAGTGCACAAGATAATTAGAGATGATTAGCCATTCTTGGAGGAAAAATAGACAAAACAGTGTTGGTCATAAAACTGTCATCGTCATATTTTCTAATACTATGAACACTGATGAATGCACTATAGGAAGTGGTTTTTTGAAGCATTGCTTGGAAATAATTTTACAGGTCATTAAACTTCGGTGTTTGAAATGGGTGTTCGAAATGGTTTTTTCCCACTGGGGCTACCAAAGTTTAATGAGCCGTAAAATTAGTTCTAAACGCTGCACCAAGAAATTGATTCTCTTATTGCATTCACCAGGGTTCATGGTATTGGAAAATACTATGAAGATTGCAGTTTATGACCAACACTGTTTTGTCTATTGTTCCTCCAAGAATGGCCAATCATCTTTAATTATCTGTAATTGTCTGAGGAACTAATTGACTGACTCAGAAAATAATGGTAAAAAAGCAGCAAGATTGGCAAGTTTTACGGAGTTTACTTCATATACAGTTGAACCCCTTTATAAGAGACACGTACTGGGGAGCAGTTTCTGTCTCTTATACGAGATGTCTCTTATAAGCAGGGAACCATGTTTTCACTTACTAATCAGACCCTAGTTTAATGTGGGCACTGTATGACTAAAATAAGCTCAAAAGAACGCTACAGCATGTTGCAAAAGATTCATTCTAATTTATGTTTGGCCCCCAGAATTTATGAAACAGTTCTGAATCTTTGTTTACTTCATGACTGAATTTACACTGTTTTTTACAACCAATTCTACGAGCTTTTTTACCTTTCACTGTTTGTGGAAGATGAATCGTAGATGTTGAGTTCACAAGCCTGATGAGTAGCCAGAGCGCACAGCTTCATCCGCTGTGTACTCAGGCTATTCACTACGCTTGCAGTACTTAACATCTGCAATGCTTCTTGATTGGGAGCTATGCGAGTGGGAGAGCCCGTATGTGCAGTCGTACTCCAATGGACGGCAGTAAGCTTCAACCACTTCTGTAAGTTGCATTTCCATCGGCAGGGCTTTTTATCGTCATTTCATGGCTGACTGAACCACTGTGTGTTTGCTGAAGTTAAAATAAATAGCGACGGCAGGCATTTGTCGTCCACCTGTGTTTCCACAATGGAAGCAACTGTAGTGACTGGTAGCAGTGCATCTGTTACAAGCAAGATTATTGATTAAAGTTCCCGGATGACTTGTCCCTTATAACCAATCTTCTATATCCAATGTCTGTTATAAAAGAGGTCAATTTAATGGCAAAGAAAGGGCAGTCAACCATGTGGGTGGATAGTGTCTCTTATACCCATTTGTCTCTTACATCCATGTCTCTTATAGTGAGGTTCAACTGTATAGAAGAAAGTTGTTTTAAGACCCATGTCCCCCCCTCCCCTTAAAGTCGGGTGGGCGATGTATTGGGGGAGGGCCTTCTCCTGGAACTTTACTGTAAGCCCGGTCCTGACATTTCGCAGTGGGGAAGCGTTCGATTAACTCGACTTGTGTTTTCGGTTGTGAACAGTGTGGTCGAAATTTATCTCGTTGCATGCCACGTGTAAGAAATTGCTCTGCAGGCTGTCCTGGTCTGCCATGCTGCAACAAAAGAAAAAAAAATTAAAATCAATTTAGTGCAAACCTCTTCCAACAAAGCAGGAACCCGTTGGGAACATTTGGTTACTGTTTTTTTGCCCAACTTATGGCAGCACAGGAAAAATATGATGAGCATGGAAACTGCGTGAATACTGAAAATGTTTAGTTTAATGTGACACATTACAACTGTGTTGGAGTTATGTTCATAACTTGCAAATATTGTGCGTATATCGATGCAAGTGCTTAAGCGCACTCGCACACGCCCATGCCATAAACTACCAATGGGAGATAAGAGAAGGAAATTTGGTGTTGAGAAATGCAGATAGGAGCAGGTGAAAGTGAATGAGAGAGGTGTCCTGCAGTGGACATAGATCAGGCTGATGGTGATGGTCGCGTGCGCATGTTCCATACAAAAAGTCACTGTATTATGGAAGGCAATCTGGCGTTGTTTTGTTTAGATAGCACTGATGCCTTTCAGTGGCTTCGTCTACGGATGTGGCTGTAGATGCAACCTGCCTCCCCTCTCTTTTTTCTCATTCTCCTCTGTGCAGAGAACTATGTGGTGCTGAAGAACCGTCCCTACATGGGCACCATGCCTGACCACTGCATCCAGGACCGCAAGGGACCACTCATAGCGGAGCTCCCCACGTGAGTCTCGCCGTGTTGTCATTCCGCACTGGCCCGCCACGTGAGCGTTTCAGTGGCCCCAATTTGTCTTCTATACCAGCAGGACACGTGGTTGCCATCTTGAGTTTTGTGTTGGGGCCCAAACGAGAGCCCTTGCACTAATGAGCAGTCAGTTGACACGTCTGTGATCACCGACTGCCTGCCTGGCTGCCTGTCTTAAAGGGGCACTGACACAAAAATTTTGCATCTTTTTTTTTGTTGCGATAAGTAGCTAGTGACCTACTTATAACCTGTAGAAACCTCATTTGCTTCAGCGTGCGACGGTTGTTTAATTAGAGGCATTTTCAATGCGGCCAGTCGCAGTTTCGGTTTCAGCGAGTGCCGCGAAACGATGGATTTTGTGGATTTTGTGTGAACAAAGCTGACCACGTGACCGTCGGAGGGATATCACAGAGCAGAGCCGCCGTAGCACTGTCGAATCCGCATCGACAGCAGTTTCTGCGAATGCCCCCCCGTACTGATCGTGGGGCGCCTAATTAAAAAGCGACCGTGAATATGACGCAGGCGCTGCGAGTGCAAATGCTACCGCGGCTAAAGAGCGACGCGTGACGCTCGAGACGGTGGGTGGCAAGACGCGCGCTGGGAGCAGCCGGCCGGTCTGCCTACAGGTCCGCCTACAGATGTGTTCGGCTTAGCACTGCGGCGGATATTCGAGTGCCGCTCTCGTAAGCGGTGCAGATGACAGTTTTTAATGCAACCCGCCATCGCATCATTAACTCCTTTCTAATGTAAGCCACCATGGTCGGGACTTGGGGACAATTTCGTGCAGCGGTAACAAGCTATCACTCGAGCTACCTGCGCCGGCCTGGGCCACTTCGCGGCCGTGGCCGCCGCCTGCACAGCGACCGTGCGGCTAGCTCAGTGGGCTTTTCGTGCCTCCGGCGCGTTTTCGCATCCAATGGTAATAAACAGTAATAGAAACAGAGTGCCTGGAATCGCTGTAGAACTTTGGTCGCGGCCAGCTGCCCGATTAGCTGACGAAATCACGGCGCCTCCGCCGCCAACGATCGGGTCGTTCGTTCTCGAGAGCAGAAGCTCCGCCCTCCGGCCCTCCGATTGGAGCGGCGAGCCGGGCGAGCCGGCGAAAAACGCCGGCAGTGCGGAAGCGGCAAACACAAACTCGTGACGTGTTTAGATGTTGTTTATTTACACCATATCCTCGGGATGTCGATTGCGCGTGGTCCTCTGCTGGCTGCTCGGTTGCGTTTCGCACACTTTAAAATTGATTTTAAATATGTTCTAGGCTGTATTCGCCGCTGATGTTTTGCAGGTGATGTAAATGTGTTCCCACCAATCTATCTCCGAAGTTATCTCGCCTTCAAAATTTTGTGTCAGTGCCCCTTTAAACTGACATTATATTTGCGTCCTTTTAGAAGCGGTTGCCTCTTTTGTATGAATCTTTATACACAGTAGTTACGAGAGGGGGGCCGGGAAAAGTTTAAATTTCCAGGTGCAGAATAAATTGTGCAGAATACGTATCGGCTGGGGTTGGAACGGTGAGGCAACATCAAATGGTTACAAATCGAAGATACAAAACAGAGTGACGTTTGTTGTAGCAGTGGCAAAGGCTGGAAGGTGGTTCCACTTGTTGTTTGCAGTCTTCGGAGTGAATGAGCTGATATACAAATTTGTGTGGGCAGTGGGAATTCCCACTTGAACTGATGGTCGTTGCGATAAGATGCGTTTGATGGGTGCTATGAGAGAATGTTGCTGAGAGTGGGTTTACAGTGAACAGTCTTACGGGAAAGGCAAGGGCGAGAATTTTTACGGCGCACTGAAGGAGTGGATAAGTGAAGGTTAGCTTCCATTGAGGCGATGCTGGTTGCACGAGGAGTTCAACCAGATGAAACGAGCAGTGATTCCATGTGACCTCAGTGGCGGGGCTAGGGCTGTTAGTATGAAAATTGCAGGCTGATGATACATACTCACGCTTATATTTCACTAATGTTTTGTAAAGCGGAATCTTGCGGAACTCCCACCATCATTGTGTAACTAAGTCAACCATTTCACCGTTATAACGGCATCGTCAGGCAACAACAGAGACGACAGCAGCAAATAGCACTGTGCTTTCCATTGACCGAGAAAAATGAAGCAAGATGAAGCAGTTATTCCTACATAACCAAGTGAAGGGGTTTCTCATGGCCAACTTCTAAGTAGTGTAAATACATCGCTTGCACCTTCCACAGTTCATGTCCCGAGTCCTGCCACAACCTAACAATAACGTAGCCATAGGCTTCATGGTTGCTTCAGACACTGAACCTCAAGCTTAAATTCATATGCAGCTGGAATTGGACAACCCATGCCTGAAATATCAGTGTTCCAGGACAAAAAGGTGGTCGTTCTTCAAATTGTCTAATATTTTTTCCTGAGTTGGAAAGTGGTTGAGTTTGGTTCTTACTGATTCTCTGACAAGTTTGATACTAATCTTCATAGTATGGAGAGTCTTTAAATTATAGTTGGAGAACTTGCAAGCCAAGCCTTTTGCAGTGGGGTTAAAATTAACTCCCGGAGGTCATTATTGTGGAACAATTAGCCACTCAAGATTGGCTGAGGTTCTGAAGGAGATAGCACAGACCAGCACAGCCTCATAGCGGTTCTTGCTGCCAGAGTGACGCGTTACAGTGCAGTAGTGCCGGAAACTACCGTATTTACTCGCATAATGATCGCACTCGCGTAATGATCGCACCCCTGAAGTTTGCCGTCAAAATTCGATTTTTTTTTTAAATTTCCCGCGCAATGAACGCACCCTGAACTTGCCGCAGCAGTATGTCGTATGTGTGCCAAGTCTAGCTGAGATGATGATCATGCTTACCTATGTTTCCTTCCCTTTCTAAGCGGGCATGGATGGCTACGTTATTGCCGCAGACTTGCCGATATTAGCGATGTCGGCAAGCATGCGTTCAATAGATGAGGAAGAAACTGTCACTAAATGCGCATAATGTGCTCACCAGACAGGCAAAAATACGCTCAGTTTGCTGCGTCGGCCCCCATGTCTGTGTTGATGTCCCGCACTGCGACAGCGGCAGCCACTTAATTGGTCGCCTTAATTGTTGCCACCTCGCAACCAACTCGTTCCGGCGCGTTCGCAATTCATGAAAACACTGCATTTTGCGTCACTTTGCAAAGTGGCTGGCGGTGGTGTGCGGAGTTTTTATTATGTTCTTATTTATTATTTTTATCGTGTTCATGAGACCTATTGTAAAAATTTTGACCCGCAACTTGCTTGCCTCTTCTGTGCTGAATAGTTTTTCGCGTAAAATTTACCCCGCGTAATGAACGCACCCCTAAATTTTCATCAAATTTCTAGGAAAAACAAAGTGTGATCATTACGCGAGTCAATACGGTAGTTTCTTAAATATTTTGAATGTGTGTGAAGTATTTTTGCATTGTGGGCACATTATGTTCCCCTCCACTTGTGCTGATTTGCGACAGACAGAGAGCGGCTGACACTGCAATACTGGTGTTCAATGTCGCGCGCGCATTTTTATGCTGACTGGTCTGGCCATAGTTGCCAGACCACACAATGATACGCCACTGTTTTGAGCTAAATTAGAAATCGCCATCTTTTCAAAAAACATGAACCTTGACTGGCAGTGTTGTCACAAAGTTTGCTTGTTTCTAAGTCTTCTTGCCACGTAAAATTTGAATTGGTGCGCGAGGTCTATGATCTGTATGTACAACTTTCCAATAAATTTCACCGTAGATTTGTGCCCTCACAAGCGCAAATGGCTTGTGGGCGGGGTTTAATGCCGCATTAGCAAAAGTGTGCGGATGCACGATTTTCAGTACTTGTTGCTACTTAATAAGTCATGTGAGCAAACTGAATAATTGTGCTACCTCTCTGAAGTTTTCAGTGAAGACTTTTACATGCAGTGATGCCTTCGTGTGCACAGATTTAATTTTCGTGTATGCGTTGAAAACGTGCACCTTGGTTGGTGGCGTGCATTACGGGTAGCACGTTATTCACTGCTAGAGATTATTTGGCAATTTCCTTTCCTCTGTGGAAAAGAAAAAGAAGAAGCTTTCAAGCAAATGTAATCAGTGACAAAAGAAAAATGAAAAGTTGAGGCCTGTCTTTGTGAACAAACAAAACTTTATTTCACGACTTGACGATGCTGCTTCCTTGAGCAGGAGAGATGTGTTCACGTCTATGCGAATCACTATCGGAAACGCAAAAATCAGAGAGAATTCTATGCAACTGCAGTCGCAGTCTGCCATACTTGAGCATCAGTGTGTTGTGTAGAGTTCTGAGAGTTCCGATTACTCGAGGAGATTTGTACAGAGGAACTCGATTCAGCTTTGAGTCGCTAGCTGCCTGCAAAACAACACACTTTAATCGGCCAGACTCCACGTGTCTGGCTGGCTGTCAGACTTGTGAATTGGTGGGCGGAAAGTTGAGAAGATGTTACTGAGAAGATGTTACCAGCAAAACGACTCGACCTTGGAAATGTGGCTACTACAGGCACATAGGACTGGATGCAGTGGATTTAAATAGGCCACGAAGACAGTTTACAAGTTTGGCTCTTTTGAAAGATTTGGACAATTCCAGTTCTGTTTGGTTGTACCATTTGAAGGATAAAGTACAGCTATCGCAGTGGTAACGTTTTTCTGGTATTCCCTCTTTCACGCCACTACTACTGACATTGTGTTGTGCAAAATTTGAAAATTTCTCAACATTCTGAACAATTTGCTTTTGGTAGAAAAGTTTTTCCTTGACTGGAATGAAGTTGAGCAAGTTAACAAAGATTGGTTCTTTAATGTCTTCAAAGTTTGTAGTGCGTCTTCTTGGCCCCTTTAATTAAGGCATTAGGGCTCTGCCATTACTAGCTTCTGGGGTTGAAATATTGGAGACTCTTCACATATCAGGCTTTCCATTGAGGAACTTGTGCAACAAAGCAGGCATTCAAATACCATCAGCTATTTTAAAAAATGAACAAAGGAATAGGAATGTGTACGCACAAATTCTACCATATTTTCTTTTACACGTCGTACACTTTTTCTTCTATATAACAGCAATGTGCATCTTTTAGGGTTCCAACGATACCACTACTGTGCTTCCAAGAACATTGTTTTTGTCTACTTGGGTTGACATCATTTGTTGTGGACTGTGCATAACAATTCAGATCTCAGATTTCAAATATAATGCTCTTGCGAGTGCTTCGAAGTGGCGTACCGAAGCACATTATTGCTGATAAATACATGCTCACTGCCCAGCTCACTGTTTTCATAGCAGACATAGAAGAAAAATGTACGTCGCGACATTTCGGAAACGTGTGAATGGTATAGCAAGATGATGGGGCTGTTATTTGTACGTCAAGCTTTCGCCACTCCATAGCACCTGGCTGTGGCCATTATATGTGTGTGACAATGAAACTTAGACATCAAAAAATGATAAGTAGGTACATGTAAGTTCATGCGTTAACTGAAAATGACATCAAATTACGTCACAAGTGGTGAAATGGTTGCCCTGTTTACGGGGTCGTCTATTGATTTGATGATCGCTTGAACTGTACAGTTTGGGGAGGATTACAGTCTCGTGCAAAACACAATCTAGAATGAACTTTGCAAGACGAGGCATTTTCCAGGGCTTATCTGGTACCACCAGGACACCACACGGCCTACAAACTTAAAAGAAAGTAATTTCATTTGAGTTTCGAAACCACAGCCAATCTAGAGTGCGGGTTTGGTACAACTACCATCGTGGCAAGTTCAAGGACCTGTCGTTTTTGTTTTTTGTCTTTCTGTGGCACTTTTAAAAAAAAAACACCTTTCTTAGTACACTCGTTAATGTGCGACTAATCTAGGGGGCTGATTTTATGGTTTTGTCCGCATGCATTGTGATGAAATGTCTACAAAAGTCAATAAAGTTGACCTTACGTGTTTTGGGGACAGAATTTACGGATTGCAAGAACAACATGTTGAGCTAGTAGACTGGTCTGTTGTTACTCAATTGGAAGGGGCGGCTTTGGAGGCATGACTGAATCATACGCATTGGTGATCCATAGACCGCATGAATCACCAAAGGTGAGGCAACAGCTCAGTGCAAACAGTGCATCGTTTTAAAACATCAGCAGAGGAGATTGCTTGTGACCTAGTAAATAAACACACAATAAAAGCAAACAGTATTTCTGCAAAACTAGCTTGTAGAAAAAGCAAGGCATTACAGTCACGTTGATTGAGTCCTGTTGTTTACACAATCTCTTTCACGCATCAACCTCACTCAGATCTTGCAGTGCACACACTGCTGGGCTGTTTGCCGTCGAAGCTTGCACGTATAATGTCTGCATCCAAGGGAAATGAGAGTTTCTGCATTCCACGTTGCCATCTCGTCTGGGCCTGTGAACTTTCCGTCGCACATTGGTTCTTCTTGTCTCGCCAACGGAGAACTGTTTTGGGAGATTGTTGTTTCCATCGAGACTCAGAGGCAGCCCTTGGAGCAGCCAAAGAACTCCTTCTGGAACTGGACGGTGGAGTTGAGCACCTCCATCCACTCAATGTCGACGTTGTGGAACAGGCCGTTGGGGAAGGGAGGCAGCTTGCAGCTGTCCAGCACAAAGAAGTTGATCTTGTGGCGCTGGAAGCCCTTCAGAGCGTCACTCAGCACCTGCGAAAGGGGCAATAGGCGGGAAGAAGGAAGAGATCAGAGACGGGTGCAAAGGTCGCAGATGTCTGGGGCTTGTCCTATTCACACACAGGGAACTCCGCTTCAGAATCTAGGACGTACAGTCAACTCTGCTTTGTTATAGCTGAGGGAGCGGTCTACTAGCACACCTTGATTGTCACTTCCAATATACCGCATTTGCATGACTAATGCGCCCCTGATTGTAATGCGCAGTAGAATTCAACAGCTGGAAACCAGAAACATAACTTGGTGCCGATTCTACCGCACACATGAAATAATGCCATCAATGGATGCCTAAAAATCGTACAGGCAATTTAATTGAACATAAATCAACACGTGCTGTGGCCACCTAAAGCCCTTCTGTGAAGCTTTGCACTTGAAAATGGGATCCCTTTGTTTTCGCCAATCGCAAACACACAGCTCCGGGAAGCCTTGTGCATGGGACACTGCTTCAGTTTCCGCCAAGATGATTACTTTACGTTTAAACGAAATGTACGTCATTCGTTCGCCCACTTCGTTTTGGTTTTCAGGTGGCAGTTTTGGTTAAGTTTTTGAGTTTTGCATCCGATTGTAACGCGCGGGTATTTTTGAACGCCTATTTTTATAAAAGAAGGTGTGCGTTAGAATTGGGAAATACAAGCTCAGCGCTTCTGGTGCAATGGAAAGCGTTAAAAGGGCCATGAAGACAAAATACCGCGTTGTTTAATTTGGAGCAACTTGGCTTTGGTAGCTCACTCAACCCCATTCCAGCCATGAGAGACATTTCAATGAAACAACCATGTACTGTCTTCATGGCCTTAAGAGAAAAGTTGCATGCAGTGTGGTGGATACCGCCAGCTTCAGACTGCCTCATCCACCATCGCAACAGGGTGCGCAAGACGTTACTGCAGCGTACCTGCTGGTTGCGGATGTTCTTGCACGTGGCGACCGTCTCGACATCGCCGGGGATCTTGCTGGGTATCTCGAGGCACTGGCACGGATGGATGTCCTCCCGGCGCGGACAGGCAGAGTCCTCGCCGCGAACGTCCGAACGGTCCCCGGTCGGGGCTCCGTACGTTGCCGGTGGCGCCGTTGCCCGGGGACTGGTTGGCCGAGATCGCCGCGTTGTTGTCGTTGTGGGTGCCGCTGTGGTGGTCGTGGTGGTGGTGGTTGTTGTGGACGTAGTGCTCGGGAATCGTCTCTCAGGCTTGTTGGTCACGCGCTGTGGTGGGGCCACGTTGGAAATGCTGCACAGCATGGCGGGAAGAACGGTTAAGAGACAGGCGTTCCAAGTGCTGTGCAGTACTGTGCCATGATTCGTTCCATGCCAAACTGTCCCAGCTAGTGCATGCTTCCCAACCTCAGTGCTTGGGTTATGCACAATCTCTGATGCTTCCAGAAACAAGGTGCAGGACCATTGTGAATCCTGTGGGAGTATATAGCGAAAGGCCCAAATACTGTGTAGGGCATGTAATGCGCATGTTATACAGTGGGTGGCTCATGTGTTTAATGAAATGGCTACCAACGGATCGTCAGCGACACGCGAGAAGGCCAAGGACTCAATGGATCATCAATGGAGGCATGAGCTCAGACAGTCTGGGGGCAAGGATGGACTCGGCGAAGTCCAGAAGTGGAAAGGCCTTCATTCTACAGTGGACACTGACAGGCTGAGGGTGATGATGTTCCCCTTACTATCATCATCAGTCCTTTTGGTCCCTCTGCAGGAACAAGACCTCTCCACTGTTTCTCCATCTAGTCCTGCCTATGGCAGCCAACGAGCGACTACAATCACCCTAGTATTTCAGTTCTTGTAAACAGTGCCTGCATAAAACGACGGCTCCTCCGACGTGGCTGCTGTTTGTGAGAACCGCATCTTGTACAACCAAGCATTGTAATTGATTGTGTCACTCTTACGGGATATTGACAGTGCAACGCCCCCGTTCTGAGAGAAAGAAGTGATAAATCGCTGTTAAGCGCAGGAAAAAATGCAGAGGAAGTTTCAAGTTGAATCACCATGCTTATCAGCGATTTGACGTGGAGTACCAACAAGCTCGCATCCATGCATTGTTAAGGAAAGAAATGGAGTTGTGCCTCATCAGGCGCCCATCAACTGACCTCGGTTGTGGGGGAGCGGGCGTCTCGAGTGATGTCGATGTCTCGTCCTCCGTGGACACAGGCTCCTCATCTCTGCTGCTGTCGTCTTCCTCGTCAAACTCCTCGGCCGTCAGTTCCGTGGTCGTAGCCAAGGGAAGCTCCCGGCCAGCGACAACCACCGTTGCGTGCCTTGCACCGGCCTGGGGTGGATTTTGCACCTCGTACGAGGTGACATGGTGGATGGTGGACCTGGCCACGGTGGACTGGGTGCCCACCAAAAGAAGGCAGGCTAGGAGGGAGAAGAGGGGGAGGTGCCTGGATGGTACCATGTTGGATTCGAACCTTTATGGGTGGGCTGGAATGTGCTGGATGCCTGGGTGGGAGAGGAACAAGAAGTGGGAGGAGGAATTCCAGGTTAGTTTCTCGTAAAAAGGAATCAGTACTGTTGCACATGAAATATTAATGCAAAAGTTGGCCAAAAATCCGGCATCTATGGCATACTAAATTTTGCCGACGGATGGTACACAAAATGTGGTCAACTGCTCAGAGGATACAAAATGGATCAATGAATGCTTGGAATGGCACCACATGTTTTTGTGAAGCTCGTATAAATGAAGCAACTAATTCAGTTGATTAATTTGATTGCACGGTTTAATGCGCCATTGGAATGCAGGCTATGAGGTGTGCCGCGGTGGAGGGCTCCGGATGAATTTTGAACACCTGGGGACCTTTAACGTGTGCCGAAATCTCATACACACAGGAGTTTTTGCTTTTCGCCTTCAGCACAAAAGCGGCCGCCGGGGGCGGGAAACCAACAAATTTAGTTGAAAATAAACTTAAGCGAATTTTTCACATTGTCAGATTTAAACCAGGGACCTCTGGACCACCACATTTCGGTCAATCCAGCTGAGTAAAGGTGAACCTCTTAAATGGGTTGTGACCTCCGACTTGGATTTGTGTGTTCAAGACTTATACTTCACAAAAGAAATAAAACAAACGCAAGAGAACCCAGGCAACTATACATTGTCAACACAGGAACCATACCACTTGTGACACTTTAGCTCGGACATCTGTAATCCAGGATCTAGATGCTGTACGCACTGTCACATTTTATTTGCGACTGTTGAGAGAAAATTCTGCACGTTCTCGGCTGTTCACCGCTACTCAATAAATGTGCTTCAAAAGTGTGACAATGAACACTTAGTTCAGCCAGATATAATGTACTTTGGTACGCGACGCAATTTGTTCACAAATTGCATAAGCACGGAAATGCTTGCTGGCCATTTAAAATTAGTTTTTTGCAGCACGAGATATATCAGCATGTCTTCTAGGATGCACACCCAGTTATGTCATGCTGCCCTTGTTATTTTTTTTAATGAGAAAGTTTTCTTATATCCCTGTCAGACGGCAAATCTAATTTCATTCAAAGTGGATGACATTGAGCTGTTAATGACACTCGGTTTGGCTGAGCGGGTCTACTCGGCGAAACAAATGTCATTTGATGGTGGTGACGATTAGCGAGCTCGCAAAAACGCAAAATTACATTTCAAGTGCATCTCGAATGTTGGCACAAATATTTTTTTTTGAAACAAAGGATTATTTTTTAAAAATAAAAGTAAGAAAATCACCAGTTTAGGTGACATCACTAGACATCACAAGCCGAGACAAATCCGCAAAAAAATTCCTATTAGGGTGGCGCGTGCATTGGGAATGACAATTTTTTTTTTGTTACTACTTGTTCGTCTTCTTATTTGAAAAACAACACGAAGGGGAAAATATAAGTTTGCTAACAATTTCTAGAAACAGTCTTCTTTGGTTTATTACTGAACTTTCTTATCTACTGACGTGCCACTGCTGTCGAGGCGCGTCACATTTGGCTGCTGAATGAGCTCCCGAACCTCAGTTAGCCGCTGAATGTCATTCACTGCAAATGTCCTTCAGTGATGTCGTGTAGCGTCGAACTAATGACATTTAGAGCGAATGACATTTGCTCTAAATGTCATTAGATCTGCCGTATGACAGGGGTATTAGTGGGGCTGGAGGCGTCCTGTCAAAAAACTAATGCGTTTTCCCATCTGACTGACAAGCTCTCTGGACACATGGCACGTGCGTTAAACCGGGCTTCCATTGTGTCAAAATGGCTACGTGAAAAATCGCGAAAAAGGAACAATTCTAGACGAGACAATGTACGCATCAATCATGAAGGAGTAGTGCAATAGTATACATTGATATCGTAGATGCCTCTACTTAACCCGCAAAAAATTGTTGCATGGGTTCGTTCATTCACTTGCAATTTGGGCTTTGAAGGTTTGGCGATCAATGGGGCGCACTTTAAGCAAAGGTTGGATGCACTTTTGATGCAGTTTTGATGTTGGGAAGCTTTTGTGCTTCTCTCTACTTTCATTACAAAGGGATGGCAAAGATTTTCCTGCTTTTGTGCAATAAAATAGTGAGAATTAGTTGCCGCATGCTTGGTGGGCAGTCAGGTGAAGTGGGAATACTTTTTCTTCAATACCCTCAACACTTGCCAAGGCATTACATAGGGGGGAATTTGTTCATGCAATAGATGCAACACGATAAGAAAGACTAAAACTTTGCCGATAAATGAAAAAGGACAAATGAAAACACGTAAAAGCGTGCAAAAATGATGGTAATATCAACTACCCTCTGTCGACACCACAGCGATAAGGGAACGCGAAGCTTTCGGAAGACTGTGTGCCCCTGATACAAATGCCTGTTTCTTATTGGGATGTTTACTGCACTGCAATTGCGCTGTACTGCTTTCCTGATATGGTTATTCCATGGCTCTCCCTAGCGTTCAACCATCATCATCGTTAGACGGAGAGGTGTATTTTCTGTCCTACTTTGCATGTCCATGCACCCCCCCCTCCGAATTCAAACTGCTTCGACCATACCAGATCGGTGCAACCGGATAGAAATGAACTTCATATCGCGAGGGACACGGGTTCAATTCGAACCGCAGGAAGTGTTTAAATTCGTTTTTCACTTCAATCACGACCATCATCATCGTCAGAGAAAGTTGGCTTTCTTGCGGTGCATTTTAGGTGGACTGCAGGCGACATCGGTGAGAGTATGAAAGCTCCGCTTGAAAAAGGCAATAACAAGAAACTAAACACAGTATGGACACATTTGGAGTGCGCAGGAATGAGCTCGAAAAGAAAATAATTATGGAGCACTTTCCACTCGTACAGGACTAAAGAAACTTCAAATAAGGAGGGATCTGATTCAGATAGCCGGAAGTTGGGTTCAGTCAGTTATTGATAGGGCGAGGGGAGAGGCCCGAAATTGTCGTGGGCGTGCAAAAACTGGAGGTATCTTGTGAATGATCAGGTCTTATCGAGGTGTGATACGCTGTAACAATGTGTTCCAACTGGACTGGACTGGAAAGGACTTTATTCACATCGATCCTGCAGTGGGCGGGGGTTTGTTATGACCCCCGTCCCGACGCGGCCGGTCGTCGCATCTTTTAAAGAAAACTGAATTACAGACTGAATTAAAAAAACGAGGCAAAATAATTTTATACACAGAATAAAATTCAGCAGATCAAGGGAATTTTGAAGGGCAGAACACGAACTATTATAACGGACACCCTAGTTAAGTAGAATCAAGTGAAATTAGCTTGATGTGGATTTCAGATAATTTATGCATGTTGTAGGGAAGATCGAACCAAGTTAGCGTGAGCATGAAGTTTAATTGTGGAACTGCTTAAGAATAGGCTGTGTTTAAAAAAAATTTTTTAAAGCTTCAGTAGTAATGTATTCTGCACAAGCTTGCCATATCAGTAAATATCGCAGTAGATCGGTCAGTAAAATACCCACCTATTTGGATTTGGTAACGCTTTCAGAAACAGTACTGTCTATTGTGCAACAGCAAAGGGGGGTCTCAAAAGAAGGAAAAATGCCAGGTACGGAGTTTCTGTATTGATTTGCGTTTGCCGTATATTCGACTACTCAATTAGCTTATTAATTCGGCCTGATGATTATTCACGTCGTCTAGATTAGTCACCTCTCGATATAAAACGCAATCATCAGCAGAAAGGTGTATAGTAAAAATGGTGTTAGTTGTCCAAATTAAAAAAAAAACAGGGCCCAAGACTGAACCTTGCGGGACGCCGCATTTGTCAGGGAACACGTAAAATTACTTTGACATCTTGCCTGGAACTCTGCAAACGGACCTCTTTCTAGGACATAGCGCGCATTTCCCTCCCCGGACGCAATCTGGCGTCCAGTCCGTGCGCAGCGCTCCGCCCACTACCTGAAACAGGTAACTCGGATGAGGCTCGAGGACACCGCGCTGTGTCGATGTAGCTGTAGCCAGGCTCAAGCTGTCGAAGCTGTGACCGTCGCATATGTTCGCCGCTTATTTTCTTCCGCTGTCGAATCAAGAATCGGTAGGCGAACCCGCTTGGGGGTGTGCATTCCGATAGCCGAAGAAGCCTGAACGACCGATGATTTCCGCGGCATGACTAACCGAACTGCGATAGCCTTGAGCAAAAAAGAACACGCCTACTGGCAGCTGGTGTGGACCTCATGAACTTTTTTTTTTTGTCGTTGTTCGATATTCAGGTCCGTGTACAGCCTGTGCTATAAGTTCCAGTTCGTTTTACATCATCGGCGCGCAAATTTCCCAATTGGGGCTTCGCATTATAACGTCAAAAGTAGCGAAAGTGCGTTACCGGACATCGTGAAAAGTCTGACAACGATAAGGTGACGCGCAAAGAACGCAGCTGTCAGCTCTCTGAAAGAAGCGACCTGTCGAAGGCTGAAAACTGCGTTTCTAGTCAACTCAGCCCATGCTATATATAAATCGTGCGCACGAACTTACGTTGACGAAAGGGCGAAGTTTCCGCCGTAATCCGATTCGCGTCGTCTCTTGCAGCAGACGCGTCGTCGATGTGCGGCCGTTCGCGAGTGCCCTCGGAACGCGCGCTAGCACGTGTGTGGCGCTTCCTGTACCGCGATCGCTGTCCAGCGGTTGCTGCGTGCAATAATTGCGTGATAGATAACGCGCCGTGACGTAGAGGGCAGGTGAGGTGACGCGGCAACGACGCGCCGCTTCGTGCGGCGCTACCAGGGGACGAGATAAATAGAGCTATTGTCTGTGCTCGGCTAATAAATTCCAGAACACCGATTGCACCCACATTGCCTTCTGTCAGAAAATTCCTGTTTTTACTTTTTTTTTTTCGGCAAGCTTGATAGAAATAGCCTTGAAGATGCTTTTCCGCTGTTGGGTGAACGCCTGATAATTTGGTGATGCCAATGAACAGACTCGAACCAGAGCAGTGGGATTTTCTAAGGGGACATTATGGTTGTGACGTCGATTGTTGGTTGGGCTCTCAAGTTGTTAGGCTCGGGCGTGAGCCCTTTTCGTATTATGTGGTTAAAATATTGTTTTTAGCGCGTTTTTTTTTTCGTTTGCTCTCACAAAAATCACGCCACGTTACGTTTAATTGAAAGAACGTGCAAGTGTAAATTACGTGCTCATGTTTTGCCTTAAATGTGCTTAATGTTTTCTCATTGCTCAATAATGCTGAAAATTTGAAGTATGGCACCAGATTTAGTAGAATAGAAAGATTTAGCCTATGTAAACGTCTTCTTCAGCAATTCCTTTAACTTTTGGCCGGAAGGTTATCTCGACGGACGTACGGACTGACAGACACAGAATTTTTTTGCGTTCAAATACCAAGAAATACTGTAATCTTTAAAAACCAAAGGCGACCCTACAGACTTGGGCCATGTTCCACATGACAGGATAAAATGCTCAGAGAGAGAGAGAGAGAGAGAGAGAGAGAGAGAGAGAGAGAGAGGACGGGATAGACAGAAAGAAACACCACCAGTGTGCTGTGTGGTGTCTTCTCTCTGTTTTGCCTTTTTTTAAAGCGAAGCTCTTTACCTGTTCTGTCTAAATAGTTCTGTCGCAACCGTTGGTGTCAACAGAAAACTCCCGCGAACAAATAAAAGAAGGTACCGGCACTGTCAGGAATTGAATCTGGAACGAATAGAGTAACGGAGCGAGAGCCCGTTGTCGTACTGATTGAGCTATGAGCCCACGGCGAGACGGGGGCGACAGACGGTGCACTCACCAGCACATCTGCGGGTTGATCCTCTGCATTTTCGCGGAAAGCCATGTGATAGCGTCACGCGACCTCTAGCGCCTCTGCGCGCGCCCGCCTACTGCACGTGTAGCGGCCGTGTGCGCGCCTTGCGCATGCGCTATTAGTTAGTAAAAATTAAAGGAAGCTCACGCCAACGCGTCGCACCTCCCTTCTCCGTCTCTGCCGCCGATCTCGTCGCCTTCGTCGGCAGCGGCTGAGACAGAGAAGTGAGATCGTCTAACACCGGGTTTAAGCTATTTTTAATTTTATTAAAAAATAGTTTCCACTCATGTGCTTACCCAAAACAACTCAACCAACCACCGTCCATGGATCATGCATTGATTTAACCTTAGCGAAGAATATCTCTGAAGTAACCACCGAAGAGACCTCCCTCGGCCACTACCACTACTTCGAGTATCTACCCTAGAGGAACTGTTGGTGGAAAAAGAGAACCTCCTCCGCGCCACGCCTGCTTTACTTCCACCGCGTGGAACTGACCTCCCCAGTGGGCTCGCTCGCTGGGAGGAGGTCTTGCTGCGGAGGCTTCGAGTTGGGGTTGCGTTATCCCCAGCAGTTACTCACGCTTGACCTGCCCGATACCACGCCCCGTTTGCGGACACGTGCCCCTTATGTGTGACTCCTGCGCCAGAAGCTGACGTTGAACACCTGTTGTGGACTTGTTCAGGTCTTAGAAACGCCAGAATTCAACGCCTCCGAGGCACAGGCCTCCATCCTGGGAGACCCCCCGATCTTAAGCGTTGGATATGGGGACCCCGGTACCGGTCTCTTCTTGGCTTTCTGCGTGCAACTGGTGCAATGTTGTACCTTTAAACCTCCCTGTTATGCCGTAGGGCAATCTATCGCAATTTTAAAAAAAAACTTGTCTCTGACTTCACTCTTTGTAGAGCTACGTGTGTGAATGCAAGTGTCGTTTGCAGCTTCGTTTTCCAACCACCTTCACAGGGTGGTTTAGCGCGCATTTCTTTTATCCGCCCCATTCTTTTTGTGTGTGTGTGTGTGTGTGTGTGTGTGTGTGTGTGTGTGTGTGTGTGTGTGTGTGTGTGTGTGTGTGTGTGTGTGTGTGTGTGTGTGTGTGTGTGTGTGTGTGCGCGCGTGTGCGTGCGCGTGCGTGTGCGTGCGCGTGCGCGCTATGTTTGTGGTCTATGGCTTCACTGCGCGGTAAGGAAAACGGTACACTGTGCACTGGAAGCATTTTTATAACCCCCAGTTATTTTATTGTGTTCGCATCACCTATTTTCGAACGAAACTCAGAATTATGACGCGCTATACGCGAAACGCGAGTTTGACGCCTTCCTTTCGCGCGTTATGAATGCGCGGTTGATTCACAGCGGTAGGCGTTCTGGAAGCACTTGACGAGGTTCGCGCTGACGTAAGCGCCTGTTGTCTGCTCTACATGCCGCCCGCGAGCATTCCGCGTAATCAGTAGAATCGGAACAACCGAAGGTCAGTATAATGGAAAGATCGGGAAAGTACCGAGTCGCTTTTAATCTCGCGGCAGGATCGTCGTCGAGTGACGTCATGTATTGTTTCAGTCGTCGCCCTCTCGACGTGTGTGCAATCTTCGCGCAGTACCGAGTTTTGCGTAAGCAGTCACGTATGGGTTAACGTACGCGTTCAAATTACGTTTTCGTATCCCGGCATGCTTTGGACTGTGCCGCGCATACGCAGGTGAATGGCCCTGTCGATGGCGCCGATAAAGCGGGGCTACAGCACGGCCCACTGATAAAATTAGTGCTCCCGGAAACGACCAAGTTAAAACGGTCTTTCTCATAGAGTTTGTTACAATATACAAGAGAGGAACCTGGCGCAATACTCGGTGACAACTTAAGAACGGCACCGGAAGTTGCCGCTGTGCCTTATCACCGTAGCCGGATGTTTCTCCGCGCGGCGCAAGTAGGGCGTTACTGGAAATATTTCGAACATGACGTGAGCCGTTCCCGTGATTTTTTGGACTTAATATGCTTATAAACGACTCCAGTGACGACAAACAAACTCGTGAGGCAAGGCAGACGATATCACGCATTCATAGCAAACCCCTTTCAAAACGCGCGCGCACTGACGTCACGGGTCCGGCGCTTTGGCGGAGTGATACACTACATGAGGTGGTGCCGTTCTTGAGTTGTAACCGAGTGTAGCGTCTGTGTGGCTCACATTCAAGCCCGTCTGTGTCGTCATGGGCCGCCATCCAACCGTACGCTCGCCTTAGTTTCATCATTGGCTTGTATAGAAACGTGTTAGTGGCGGTAAATTTATCTACAGTGCCACAAAAAACGCAAAAGAAGAGTGCGTAATTGTGTGAATGTAAAATAAAACACGCTGTTTCAAAGCTAAGGAAATTGATACGAAAGCGTCATCCTTTTACTGAGAGTCTGCGGGAACGGTGCCTACAATTCTGTAAACCAAGCTGGTAACTCAATAATGTAAAATTTCGGGAGAAGGATCATTAAAAACTTATTTTGCCAATATTTTATTCATAAATTCTTTGAAAAGCTCAGAAAGGTTTTATGCGCGTACCTATGAAAACACCGCTTTCGCGGAGAACCGGTGAACAGACCATCTCTACAACTTTCGCGCCGACTACTCGCTCAGTGAAGATGCCAGAGCGCTGTTAACATATGCACTGCTACTGCAAAAAACCTGGAAGCGAGCTCTCCTTACCACAAACTAGCGTTCCTGCATTGTGGGTTTGTACAATTATCTAAATATGTACCGGTGGTCGCTCGCCGGCACTGTAGTCCTCCACCTTGCTTTAAAGAACAGCTGTCTTTGCATGAACCAATGGAGCGAATTTTGAGTTTCCAAGAAAAACAAGAGAAGCGAAGCGAGTTTCGACAATTCCTGGTTGACATAGTGAAGAAAACAAACCCAAGAAGGCGCTTGAGAATCTGATAGGTGTGGCAAGCTAGCACCTGTAGTCATCCCATAAGGCCCTCCCCGCCGACATGGATTCCCAGGCGCAGTTTCGCCGCTAGTATATGCTTACTAAAGCCTGTTCTGCATGGCGCGAATATCCTTGCGAATTCGCAGCTGCGGTGCGGCAAAACGATCGTGGTTTCGGCAGCGGTGATATTAGATTGTTTTGCCGCACGAGTGGCGCTGCTGTCGCGAATTCGAAGGGAAATTCACGCCACGTAGGACAGGCTTAAAGGAGCCATGAAGACAAAATACAAATTGGGTTTATTAGAAAGACTGCTTAGTCCCGATAACAATGATACCAATATCATCGCAATCTTCGAACAAATAACGGAGATATTAAAGAAAACGTGTGAAGCAGTCGCGACCCTCTAGCCAATTTCCCGCAACTTTTCTATGACGTCACGGAACCTTGTTTGTGCGATTGGCGGCCGCCTAACTGAGCTGTCGCGACGACACATGACTGGACGTCTGTAATGGGGCCTCTAGTTCCATTTGACCGCATCACTTCAATGCTACGCACTGAAAATTATGTTTTATTGTTGACCCGTATGACGTCATTCTTGCTCATAACACGTCTGTAATGGTGCCGCCAATCCCCGAAGGGGTATGCTTGCAATTAGAGGACAATAATCTCCCGGTGCGGGAGCGCGTGAGCGGATGGAACGCGACGGGGACCACCATCGGTCGGCATAAGCTCGGTGTGTGCTTGGACAGCACCGAACGTGATCTAGACCCACCCGACGGCGCCCGTGCTACCGCGCCGGGACGTCGCCAGTGAACGCCGCATTACGGGGGCCGTGCCGTAGCGCCGGTCGCTCGTACCCGCTACCACACCGGGCACCCGTGCCTTGCGCCGGGGAGTCTGGTCGTCAATCAGGCGGGGCCGCCATCGGTTCGAGAGGACCACCCGTCGGAGCCGCCGCCCCTGCCTGCCTCTCTTGGGCCTCCGGGCGAGAGGTCCGTGCTACCGCGCCGGGCCGCCTCATGTTCCTGCTGGGCTGCGCCACCGGATCGAGCCACGTGTGGTTCGAGTGACGTGGGGCCAGCCAAACGGGACCAGCACGTCTGCGACCCTCGGCTAGTGTGACTGCGACAATCCATGTGAGCCCAGTCCAGATTGCACGCGTATGTTGGGCGTTCGCTACCCTCGCTGAACTGGGACTTGCGCGGGACTGTTAGGAGGTGCAGGACTGAATCCCGCTTGTTGTTTTTCTCCTTTCTCATTTGCGTTTGCCGCGTTTGTAACGTTTTGGTTTCTTCCTGTTTTGCCCATGACCCATTTGAGCTGTTTTTGCCGCATAATACATCGCTCCTACGTTTCCCCTTCATGTTGTGGCCTCTGTCGTCATTGACTCCGTGTGCTCGTCTCGTGGTTCCTACCACCGAACCCTGAGTTCATCACAACGTCACTGTGGCGCAAAATTTGAAAGTTTTTGAATACTTCTTCCTTTTTTTTTTTCGTTAAAAAACATCTTTTGTGGCTGCAATGGAGCTGAGTGAGATACTGAATCCTAGTTCTTTCAAATTAAACGAAGTTGTATTTTCTCTTCATGGCTCCTTTAGGAAGTCAATGGTATTTCTGACGTGTGACGTTGGCGGCGTTGGTTCCGTCCAGCGAAATGGCGGACATCATTTCGAAAAAAAAAAATCCTAACTCGCCCGGTTTGGAATGCGGCACGCTTACATGTCACGACAGGGTGACCTAGCCACTGCGCTATGCATGCGCGGTTGCGATAGCACGGTGTCAAGGAAGGGAGGATTCGAGAAGCGTCACCCTGCATTTATGCATGAGACGAATGTGCCGCCACTGCAGCTGCCGTTCGTATTCCACCTTATTCCCCGTAGACCGTGTTCTATTCGGTGTCGCCATTCGAAATCCTTACGCGTGCGGGCATGCCTGTTTTCCTTGTTTCCCATTGCACACCTCCGATCAATGAGTGCGCGTTGTTCGCATCCTTATCCCTCAGGCATTTCATTCCAAGCAGAGGAGGACACTGTTTCTTGCTGCATTATCTGCAACGACACCTTCGTGGTTGTATGAAACGGCGACGACCTTGATGTTTTCGAGCGGAAATAACGACACTCGTAGAAAGCGACTGGACCAAGGGGGCTGTTTGCAGCGAACTTGCGGCTCCGTACATGTTGTTAGAAAGTAGTGCCGCCTGTTCGGTAACTGCTACCGCGTACTTAAAAGCGACCAGGGGATTTAAAAATAGCAAGAACGGCGTGGGTAATAATTTATTATGACGAAAAGGCGGACAACACACGTGGACTGACCGATAAGCGTCGTTTTTGCACCCGACAGGATCGTATACCGGCTTGAATGTTCGAACGATGACGCAAACTCGTGTTAGTGCTGTTTTCTGGGGCTCTAACACCCAGCCGTATGTTAGAGCTGTTTTCTCCTGTTAGGAGCTGTAGTTAGAGGAAACGGTCACCTGAGATCAGCATCCAGCGACCACTTGCAGTGCGGACTTATTGTTTGAAAGACGTAGGAACGATGTGGAATGTGTTTTCATTTTGGTGTGCGCGAACTGTAGCGGACGCCCCAATGGTCACCGTGATCCATCTGTTTGATCGCTGTATGATGAGGTCGTCGTTCAGTGATGCCATCGGTCCGACCGAACGCTTGTTATTTATGTGCCTAATAATGTTTGTCATAGAATGGTAGATAAGTATAACATTAAGGGACAAGAAGAGAGCGGAATGGGTCAGGGAACATGCGCGTTTTAAGGACATATTAGTAGGAATTAAGAAGAAGGAATGGACGTGGGCAGGGCATGTAATGCGAAGGCAAGACAACCGTTGGTCATTAGGGGTAACAGAGTGGATCCCTAGAGAAGGCAAGCGTGGCAGGGCGCAGCAGAAAGTTGGATGGACAGATGAGATCAAGAAGTTTGCAGGGATAAATTGGTCGCAGTGAGCAGAGCACTGGAATAGTTGGAGATCCATGGAAGAGGCATTTGCCCTGCAGTGGGCGTAGATAGGCTGATGATGGTGATGAATTTCCACTCGTCCATCGATACACGATCTTTTTTCTTCTATTCACCACCATCACAGTCCAACTATTACAGTTAACGCAGATGTGTGGCATTGAATATACAATATGCACAAAAGTACCATTCGAATAAAAACAAATCATTCGAAATTCCAAGGTTTGCTATAAATTGGTTAGTCTATATTCCCATGGTCGTTCAGTGCGACACATCTGCTACCGCTATTCATGCAGTCCACATCAGTGTTGCGGAATGGGCGTCGCCATTCCATTCCAATTCCATTCCGGGGAATTACAAGTTGCCTAAATTCCATTCCTTTCAATTCCTCGGAATGCCGGAACATCGCCCATTCCCCCTCCGGGAATTGCCGGGCAGTTCAATTCCATTCTTCTAATTTCTCAACGTTTTATCGGGTGATTATCAAGTTACCAATGAACCCACCATTAATCTGATGTTATTACACGCGTTAAGAACTGCTAAAATACCGAAAACACGTAACCAAGGTCGAGGGATAGTGGCTTTGTGGCATATCTCGTCCAGTGCAATCACCCTACTAATTCCCACAGGGGCAGTTCTCCGGGTAGTTATTATAGTATTTACATGGTCAGCACGTCTTTGCGAGTTGTGATGCTTTAATATTGACCCGCCGCGGTGACGCAGTGGCTAAAGCGTTGCGCTGCGAGCACGAGGTCGCGGGTTCGATTCCCGGCCGCGGCGGCCGCTTTTCTGATGGAGGCGAAAAGCAAAAACGCCCGTGTGTACGGGATTTCGGCGCACGTTAAAGATCCCCAGGCGGTTAAAGGGGCCCTGAAAGGCGTTTTGAGCACACTAAATGAACTAGCGCAATCGTTAGATTGGTTCGTCAACGTCATCTGTGCCAATTATTACTCTTTTTACGCGCAGCGGAAAGCTCACACTTTTGTTGCAAAGTTTGTCGCGTTTTTCTCACCCTTTCCTTCGTGTTTTTGGACGCCGCCATCTTCACATGTCTACGTCATCGATTCCCAGATGTTCGTCATGAGCTAGACATCCTGCTATTGGGCGACTTTTTCACGCACTTCCGCCACTGAGATGAGTCGTCTGCTCAGCGTCGGCTCGCCGGCTCATCTGCCAGCGTAGTGCCGGAGTGCTTGGACATTTTACGACAAACGAAACAAGTGTAAACAAACGCTTAACCGTTTGTATTCAATGCAACACGGCCATAACACGACATGCATATTCTCTTACCTGAGTACGTTCCATAAAGAAAGCGTTGAAGCCCCGTGGCACTTCTTTCGTGCAATCGCAGAGAACGCCCTGAGCCGAATTCCCGGGTTTGACGCACACATTTTATTCAACTTCAAAACAATCCAGAGATGCGTTTCGAACGAGCACAACGTCACAACATGCGTTGCAAGTCTGAACCGCGATTGAGAGAAGATGGGTTGCCTCCTCCTGCCCGTCGTAAATTCGGCACTCACCTCGCGCGCGGTTTGCGGGGACGAACAGCAAGTCACTTAACTCTGGCGCACAAGCCGAGATGGCTTTTAGCCACGCACACTGCACATACCCCATGCAAGGTTGAGTCGTACGTCGCTCGAGAAAGATAATGCAGACCATGGGAAGCACTATAAACCCGCAGAAGCACAGCGTCGCATTTCATCGCGAAACAAAGGCGTCCACAACACACACACCATCACCTCCTGTAATGCCAAACGCATCTCGCACTTCAAAATGGGAGTGAGTGGTACGCCTGCAGTGCCCACATGTCGCGAGGTGGGGCCCCAAGCTGAACTGGGATCACGGAACCGTAACTGACTCCTAGAGCGGTTTGTGCCTTGTTGCCAAGGCAACCGATGTTTGAGATTGTCAAAGAATTGGCGCTCGCTCCAGCGCTAGAAAGCTCAGAGGCGCGGCGGGGCATGTTTTGCCAACGTTGCCGCTCTCCACCACGCGTCGCCCCAAGCTGAACTGGTCACATGATTGAAGCGTTTCGTGCACGGGTTCTGTATCGGTTTAAAATGTTTTTTTCACATGCCGCCGGCAGGAATTACCACCGCCGCAAAATAAGACCCGGCACCAGCGGGGCCACATCTCATACGGCGCTTTTTGGATAAACAGTGCGCCTTCGACGAAGGCGTAGCGCATGTAGGCTTTCTAGTGTCAACAAAGCTTGCCCATAGCAGACGACAGTCTGAGCAGCGCAGTAGCGGAAGTACGTCACCGCTGCGGAGCGCAGCATCATGGGAGGGAAGGCTCGTCGCCGTCAACAGCGGAGAGCAAGTTGAAAGGAGGAGGAAACGCGGCGCGACGATAATGCGCGGTTTTTGATGTACGATTTCTCAGCTAATACTCATCGCTTTAACAAAATTCTTGTGGGAGGAGATTGCTAATACATTGCTTTATTTGGTTACATGCACATCCATGCATCGGCGGAAGGTATTTCAGGACCCCTTTAAAATTAATCGGGAGCCCTCCACTATGGCGCGCCTCATCGCCTTCGTTGCGTCGGCCCGTTAAACCCTACAATCAATCAATCAAGCTTTAATATTGTTTAAGAAGACATTATATTCCTTAAGCAGTTAACACGCGTATCGAGCGGTCGTGAGCATGGTTTGAACTATAATTTTATTAACGAGGAACAGAACCTCCGGATCTGGTGGTATCAGTTGGAAGAATTACCGCTCGAGTACCTTGTCCTGCCTTTGCACCAAATACGGATCACGGGCCGCACAGGTCGTCAGCACTCACGCATGTCAAGCGCGCCTTGAAAGCACGGATATGTTCAGAACTTCCTGTGTTTGCGTGTGCGCAGGTATGCAATGTCGCCCTTGCCAAAAAGCTTAGTTACGTGCGTCAGGTATCATCCACTGCGCACGAGCGAAAGTTCAGGCTGTGCTTAGATTAGACTATGCGCGACCTTTGTATGGGTGTCTCGATGAGAACCAATGTGCAGGGAGAATTATTTTTTCTCTCGTTAGTGTATACTTGGATAGTGCATTGGTTCGTATACTAATCTGCGTCTTGTTTTTTTTTTTCTTTTGGGAATTGGGAGATTGTCCACACTTTAGCACCACGCAACCTTTGGCTCTAGCTAACTGAAGAAGGACTTAGAGAATGCGTTGCGGCCTTGGACTCGGCAAAACTGAGCCCAAGGCCTGCGTAACTAATTGTATAACTGAGGCCTGTATAACTAATTTGAGGAGTTGCATGCAGTGGAATAGCATTTAGTTATTGTTAAATTCAAGGCTCCGGCTTACGAATGTTTGAACTTGGGTTGGCGGGATCTTTTGCGTATTTTTGCATATTTGGACAAAAAAAAACAGCGCGTAGAAAGGAAAGTGCGCTTTATTTTGGGAAAAATACATGTAATTCCATTCCCATTCCATTCCGGCCAAAAGGCGCTTAATTCCATTCCCATTCCATCCCTTCAAGCATTGTCGCCATTCCATTCCCATTCCATTCCGGGGTCGCGAAAATGTGGAATGATTCCGGATTCATTCCAATTCCGGATTGGTAACTCCGCAACACTGGTCCACATCTATAAGCCCGGTTCCCGGCTCTGGTGGTCTGCTGCTTATGGGTTGAAGTTTTTTTTTTTTTTTTTTTTTTTTTTCCAGCTAGGGGCTGGGAGAATTTTTTCGTATAAATTGTGTTCACACCGCGTCGACTGTCTCGTATGCATGAAATTCCGTTCCTTTTTTTATCTCATAGTTGTGGCGCAGACGAAGTTCTGGGGAAATGCTTCGCTGTAAGCGATAAATCGTTAAAAGCGAATATTACTCGCTCCCTGTGGGGCACCATCAAAACTTCGGATGACGCGAAATTCCGAAAAATAAGCGAGTAGTAAGCGAGGCGTACTACTGAAAAAACGCAAGCGGTGTTTAGCTGCTTGGTTTCCCGAGTCCTTTGCCAGCACAGCGCGTATACATACAGGTCACGATAGCTCGCGTGACCGTCAAGCAGGCGGTATAGTCGCACGCCCGAGGGCCGCCTCCAAACCACGCCCCTGAGAGCGCTCCGGTCACCAGGACAAGGACATGGATGGTAAACACGCGCTTTCGAGGCCAACTTGGAAATAAGCTTGTACGAGACTTCACAGTGGTGGAAGCTTAAAGCATTTAAGAGAGTCATAGCACAGCGGAGAGCCGGTCCCAGTACGGTACCCAGTAGGCGACCGGCGGTACTGCGCAGGCGCAGACGAGGAACAACTGCATGGTTGCGCGCATGCGTAGATGTACCGGGTACTGTGCCGCGATCGGTTCACCGCTCTGCTATGACTATCTAAGGTAAGCAACGTCGCAACGGGGCGGCCTTAGACCAGGTCTTTCTTGTCGTTGCCTTCACGCGGGTGTCAGCGCGCGTCGCTTAAAATCAGGACGAGTTTTTTGGGCGATTTACGCGCGTTTGTATCGGGAACACAATCATTGGCACGAAATTGGACCTGCTCTCTTTATAAGAAAACGAAAAAAAACGATGAACAAAGCTTGATTAAATGGTGCTTTGATTGGTGGACAGCACTGAAACTTAGCATAGTCCTTCAACGACTTTGCTTGGGCTATAACGTCGATAAATTCCGTACAACGTTGCACGTTGTCAATGTGAACTGACGGCGTAATCTGCATTACTCGGTTCCAGGTGATCTCGTATACGAGCAGAGCGTGAGTGCTGTGAAAAGCTCACCATTTAAAACCAGTGCTAAATAGGAAAGAATTCGCGAGGGTGATCAAGACGCAAAAAGGCAGGCGGCGGGGGTGGGGGGTTGAGAAGCCCTGGATGCGTCATTAAATTTTAAAATTCGAGATGTTAAATTTCACGCGTCAAAGCTATACACGCACCGTCTATAGTGTGTCGCACCGCATACAGTGGAGCGCTCCTATCAATTTCGACCACTCCAGTATCTTTACGGCGCCCCGAAATATCTACACGCGGGCGTTTTCGTTTTTCGCCCTAATCAGAAGAACGACCGCCGTGGCAGGGATCAAGCCCGCGTCCTTGGGCTCGCTCCGTTAAATTTTAATACAGTCGCGCCCGCTTATAGCGAACACACCGGGAAACTGAAATCAGTTCCTTCTATCCGCTTTTCGCTATATCTGGACGCAAAATTTATGTATACAGATGTTAACAGGAGACGAAGATTTGTTCGTTATAGCCGCTAATTCTTTAAAACCTGGTTCGCTATAAGTGGGCTTCGGCGTGGGGAAGCGAGGCAACTTTTCGTTGACCGCTTTCGCTCGTGCTTAGGCTCGCGAGGAAAAAAAAATGGCCGCGCACGTGCTCGCGTCGCTGCCAATGTCGTTGAAAGACGATAGTCTTCTGTCGCCCCCTGTTACGTAACTGAGTGTCCCGTCTCATCCGCCCACCTCTCACGCTATTCCCATCCTGTCTCGGTCCGCCCGTTGGAGGTTTAAATTTCCGAGCTCAATTTTGCCGCTTTCGCACTGCTGGTGCGCCGCCGGTTGCCAATAGAGCCACTAAATAAGCTACGTTGGGACTTGGCGTTCGAGCCGCAGCGCGAGTCTCGGGCACCAGCCGTGTTCGTGTTTCGTGGTTAACACATTGTTTTTAACGCGTTTTTATTTTATTTCCTCTCGCAAACATCGACAACATATCAGCTTTCCATTAAAAGAACACTGCGAACACCAATTATGTGTTGACGTTCTCACTCAAGCTTTTTTCCTGAACAATGTGGACCAATATGAAGCATCTTTCTAGATTTTTTCGATTGAAAAGCTTTTACCCGTATAAACTTCTCGTGCCAGAGTTCGTCTATATTTCTTCTGGGTGGCTGAATCTTGGGACAGACTGACCAAAATTTCGCATTTGAGTATCCACCCGCCGCGGTGGCTCAGTGGCTAGGGAGTTGTGCTGCTGAGCCCGAGGACGCGGGCTGGATTACCGGCTGCAGCGGCCGCTTTTTTTTTTTTTTAAGTGCGAATGCACTTTATAAGCGACCCCAAACCATCCACCGCCGGCGGCGGCGGCGGCGGCGGCGTCCGCAGTGCTCCTCTATATTTAAAAAAGAAACAGCATCCGGCGCAAGGTTTCGATCCGAGGACTTTGCGGGCCGCAGCCCGACGCTCTACCGAATAAGCCACGGACGCGACGCTGATATCGGTGTCAGTAACGCGCCTTATATCTTTAACGCATTCAAACTACGTCGTCAGCGGCGTGCGTTGGCGACTCAGCGGCGTTATAGCGGCTTGATGACTGCGTGGTGTACACGTGATACTACAAACCCGATGGAAGAGATGGAAGAGAAGGCGGCGAGGCGGTGGGCTGCGGGGGCCGAGCGCAAGCGCCGCAAGCGGGCCGACAACCGTGCATTCGCACTTTCACATTCTCCCCCTCGGGGAAATGCGGGGGAATTTTTTTGATGGGGGCGAAAAGCAGAAACGCCCGTGTGTACGAGATTTCGGCGCACGTTAAAGATCCCCAGGTGGTCAAAGTTAATCCGGAGCCCTCCACTACGGCGCCCCTCATCGCCTGCATTGCGTCGGCGCGTTAAACCCAACAATCAGTCAGTCAACAATGATTTGAGTAGCCCAAGAAAGACTATCGTCTTTGAAAGCTGGCCGGCCTTCCGTGATCGCCTCTTATTTAATGGTCTATTACAAAGGCCCTTGCCGTGCCATGCATGAGTACATATCCACCGGTCGCGCATGTGTAGTGTGGGTAATCTTGCGGATTACCATGCATATGGCGTGTGACACTGTGGGCAAGAAGTAACGAAGAGAGTCACGTTCACACGTCGGGTGATTCGCGCTTTGCCGCTCTTTCGTGAATTTCGCTAAACATAATGGGCTGTGCCCAACAGTTACATTATGTGTTTCTAAAGCGCATGCGAGCCGTTTGTAGAGCTGACGAAGTGCGTTGCCTTGAGTTAACGCGCGATATGAGGCAAGTTTTCCTCGGCCGGAGGCGAAAAAAAACAACAACTGTACATTCATTCGCTGGGTTGTGTTTATTCATGGAGCGAAAACGTTGAATATTGTCGTCCTCCTTGCACGCACTCGTTCACGGAGAGATAAATACATATCTTCACATTCTTTGTTTTATTTTATTTATTTATACTGCAATCCCACTTTGGGATTTCGGCAGGATGGTACAAATGATGAGAACATCACAAAAAAGCAAACAAATACATAGGTACAAAAAAAATAGAGGGCATAATGCCAACACTAAGACACGATGTGAACAGGGTAAGTGGAAGCTGTTGATCTTTCGTGTTAGCAGGTTGGTTTCATTCAGTAATGGTCCTCGGAAAGAAAGAGTATTTAAATGTATTGTTGCGTGTACGAAAAGGAGTAATTGTCATTGTTTTTGCAGTTGCTCAGGATGAGCAATTTTTATGCCGCACTTCTCGTCCAGCCCCGAAGTTTGCCTGTGGTTGTATTAAATCATTTTCCGCTGGCTGTTCATGCAACCACTGAAACTCCCGTTTATAAATCCCGGGTTTGATATTTCCATTCATTCCTGTCCTAAAGCTTCCCCAAACCAGCGTCACGGGTAGGTCGTCGAAACAAGCTGTAAATATTGGAGCCAGTGTGCCTCCTTGCGGCACACCCTTCAGAGATATTTACGCACAAAGCGACTGTTCCGATCGCGGCTTTAACACCGTTGGTCGTCCGCTCTGGTGCAACTGTCTTTCGTGCACATTCAGTTTTACCTGCTGAAAAGGGTTTGTCCCCACGCCTCTGTGACGCAGTCGCATACCGTGAATCGCTGACGTCACGTGATATCCCCAACGACACAAGCCGACATACGTCGTACATGTCGCATGCGAACGAGGTATCGGCGGCTGCTTTCTTGGAAAGCTGCCCGCTTGAATTTTAATCCGCGCAAGAAGGAATTCATTTCATTGATATGTCGTCTCTCATTGAAAAGTCGTCTCTCATTCATATGCAGACAGCACTCTTTTTTGAACGGTGTAATACCGATACATCCGACGACATCCGTGTTCCCGAGAAAGGCCTCTTCCTCCAGGTGCCTTTTATGCACTGGTCAAGTTGCAGGACTTGCTAAAATGGTGATGTCAGCTGCGAGGAAACCGTGACGGCTTCATGCTTGCATAATTTGTGCACCGTTTCGAGCGCGTTGTCATCATCCAAGTTCTTAATTGTGATTTTAACTAGAGCACTCCGCTTTATGGAGTCTCTACGCAACGCTAACGCAAACGTTGTGGCGCCGGAAATCTACGATTGCTAGTATGTGACAGTGTGCTTTATTAATGCATAATTTCCTAGCGCAAAAAAAGAGAGCGCTGAACAAGAAATAAACACCGTTGGGACATGCGGTGGTATAGTCCACTTATCCTGTGTTCATTTGTTGGCAAGCGCACGGTTTTTCGCACGCCGATTCTACGTTTGGTGTATTTCCGCTTAAACATGCTATTTCCGTTGTGCTAAGCAGGATCTTGTTTAGGGTGTGTACTTGTGGTATATATTTTTCACATTTCTGAAAAATATATAGCATAAGAAAAGCGCAATCTTTCAAGAAGATGTGACGTGACTTCTTTCAGTTGGGTCACACCGCGTCAGGGCGCGTTCGGTCCGTCCACCGCGACGGTGGGGCTGGCTTGAAGTCCAGGACTACGCGGACCGGCAGGGGCTCAATTATAAAGTACTCGATACTCTTGTTCCAATTGTAGTTTCCCGACCACCCTCGGACTATTCAAAGCTAGTAAATCAAAGAAGACGGTGTGTTTTGAGGCCATGTGAGGTCTAGGAGTCCAGGACATCTTTGCCGCGCCTCAACGTGTTAGCGGCCGAGATTTCGTCTGCAACAAGCACCCCCAACGACCCCCGTAAAAATCATCTGTGCTCGGGCGCACGCTGTCCTGAGAGGAATGAAGTTTCCCACAGTATGGCTCGAGAACTCACCATCCGAGTCGGGCCCGGCTCGTTGCTCTAATGGCGCCAGATCCGCTAGAGACGGGATGACAGTGAAATTACCACCCGTTGCCGCCTCTCTCGCCGTGTCTACCCCCCGGCACACACACAACTCATCATTCTATCAAGAACACACATGGCGTGTTTTGCAAACGAACACATTTCCCAATTCCGCTAAGTTGCACCTTATTCACCCAGCCGTATACCCGTCGCCTAACTGTATACTTCCTGCCAGTTCTTAGGCACCCTTCAGCACCTTATGCGGGGATGCCCGAGAGGTCATCCCCAATGTGTTCGGGGAGGGGGAAGGGGCCTGCGGCCTTGTCAAGCTGGCATCACGCCAGCTTTTTCTGCAGGTCTCCTGCATCATGTATCCTTGATGCCAAATAAAGTCAATAAAGTCAAGTCCCTGCCCCCCCGAAAAAAAAAAAAAATTCCACCATCTTCCCGAGGGGAACCCTGAAGTGATGCGAAGCATCGCAGAGTTCCAATCCAAGCCAAGCCAAGCCAATCCAATCGAATTCAATCCAATGCCCTTCGCGAGAGTGTGTTCGCTATCGGGGAGGAGAGGGGGTGAGCGGCGGAGAGCGCAGCAGGCGCGGCGAGGAGAATGGGGGAGGGGTGGACGCCGACAACAACGCCGGATGGATGCAGGGACAAGGCGAGTGAATGAGATGCGTCGCATCTAATAATCACGCGTGTGGGCAGTAGGAGGAGGCGTTGCGGTGCACAGACCAAGAGCCCCAAGCTTCCCTGGTCGCCAGGGCGGCCGCCGTCGCCGCCAAAACGGCGGCCACCGTCGTCAACTTAGCAAATAAATGTGCTGCTGCTTCTCCAGCGAAGGAAATCCGATCTACGGGCGTTTGTCTCCTCCGCCCGTGCTCTGTTTTCTATGACGGGGTTGTCGGTAGGTGGTCCCGAGTGCTGACGCGATACCGGAAGTGTGAGCTGGCTCCTGACTTAAGCGGATATCCGGTTGACAAGACGCTGCGGGATTTGCATGTCTGCTTTCCTGTTTTCCGCGGGATTTCTAGCGGCTGCCACCGCCCGGCACGTTTGGTAAACGTTGGTGCGCATAAACATGCGTTCGCACGGGCTGTGGCTGCGCTACTTGCGTATGCAGCGTTCTGTTCGCTAAAAGCGACGGCGTCGTCTCCTGTTCGGTCATCGCTCAAGTATTTGGGCGCCTGCACAATAATAAGGTGCAACTTGTACAACACAACGCTTGTCCTGCGTGTGCTTGCCGCTGGTTTCTTTTTTGCAACAATAGAAAAAGGAAGAACGTGTCATAGAGCACTTGTTCACTGCTTCGTGGTAGGTAAAGTTCGGTGTTAAAAGTTAGGCGGAAGAGTAAATGTTCGATGGCAAATATTCAGCGGCATGCAGGGGTAAAGTTCAGTGGTTCGGCTTATTTTTCAACCAGAATCTTTCAAGTAAAACAGCAACGCGCAGCTTAGCGCATCTCGAGGCAATTTCTTACGCAGGCAGGCACCACTTGTAGGCAACCACCCGCCGCGGTGGTTCAGCGGCTAAGGCGTGGTGCTGCTGAGCTTAAAAACGCGGTCTCGATTCCCTCTGTTCCGATGGAGGCGGAAAGCGAAAACGGCCGTGTGTTGGAGATTTGGGCGCACGTTATAGATCCCCAGGTGGTCAAAATTAATCCGGAGCACGGCTCGCCTCGTCGCGTGCGTTGCGTCGGTGCGTTAAACTGTATATGCAACGTGTCCACGGTGCAATCTAAGGCGCACGGTCCCGATCTGCTCAATAAATTTTAATACAGGCGCCCGGTGCATCGCTTAGGCCCCCCGCTTTATTTAAACGTGCCAACGGAAATCGAACTTCAGAATGGCGTTGAAAATTTCGTTTTCTTTGAACTGCCTTGTTTTCACCGAGGATTGATTTATTGATTGTGGGGGTTTAACGCGCCGACGCAACGCAGGCGATGAGGCGCGCCGTAGGGGAGGGCTCCGGATTAATTTTGACCACCTGGGGGTCTTTATCGTGCGCCGAAATCTCGTACACACGGGCGTTTTTGCTTTTCGCCTCCATCAGAAAAGCGGCCGCCGCGGCCGGGAATCGAACCCGCGACCTCGTGCTCAGTAGCGCAACGCCTTAGCCACTGAGCCACCGCGGCGGGTTTTTCACCGAGGCGAGTGGAGATTGTGCAGGAAGGTTGTTAGAATAGCGGGTTGGTTGGAGCTCGCATTAAGCTATTCTTCAATATTTTAAGGACGAGAGGGGACCCGGCCGTTTCTTTGCAGAGCCGACCTCGGGACCACCCCACCTCGAAGACGTGGGCAGCGCCCTCCCCCCCCCCTCCCCCTCCACCATAAATCCCCCATTTCTGTCGCAAGGTTTATAACCTGTTCAATGCAGAAATAAAGACGCAAAAAAAAAGTAATCCTGACAGTTAGCGAAGGCGAGTTACGACGACAGATAACAGGGAAAAAGAATCAGCCGGTTATCCTGGAAGATATAGATAGGACATAATGGTACCGACGTAATTAAAAACCCTGTTTTGAGATAATTGAGTTTAAAGTAAAAAAAAAGGTGACAAACCATACTTCTTTGCCTCAAACACCACACTCAAGAAAAAAAAAACGTGGTACTTACTAACAGAACACTAACGAGTTACGTGGCTCAGTGTAAACTAGGCACTTAGTGCCTTTACTAACTGGTCATGCATAACCCAGTAAAAAGCTACGCGTGACAATGTGGATCTGCTGAGCGCGGAGCACGACATAGATATATTCGACACGCACATATCGCGCTTAATTTCTGCGATGAGCCCGCCGACTCTATCAGAGGACTTTCCGCTGCTGGCTATAAAAGCAAGAAGAGATATATTTCTAAGGTAACTAAGTTATACTCTCTCTGCTCGTGTGTTCCGTTTGTTTTCTTGCTCAATTTATTTGCGCTAACTTCACAAATATGCATTTTAATGTGAGCAGATACAATTTCGAATTTCAGTATGCACCACCAACTAGCCCAAACCATCGTTCTAAAGCAGATACAAGTCAGCATGTGGATATGCAAAAACTTTATAATCGTTATTTGGAATAGGGAAAGCTTCTGCAGTTATAATGTTCAATAATTCATAGAATTTTGTACTGTCAGTGAATTATTGTTAGTATCAAACAAGCAGCAGTTACTAAGTGCACGGTCTACACTAGTAACGGTTTCACACTTAGTGGCAGGACCTACGTACCGTTGTGAAGGGTAGTAAAATTCGTAAGGAGTTAGTAAATACAGCCGCTATACTACCCTTTTGCGAGATTTTTTTTTTGTTAAGAGTGCACGAGTCCTTTATTTAATCACCGTCGAAGTCATTTTTTTCGCTTTCCAGCCTGTTGTCTGTCCTGCCTTGCCTATTTAGTGAACTGTCGTTCAGCTCTGTTCGCAAAGTATTTTTGCTTGTGGTCAACCTCTTTTAGCCACTTGATGGTGGTGTTGCGCCCAGTGTTCAATCCGAATTATTTCGAAATGCTGGTTCGTGGGATGCTACCATCATTGAATGAAAGAACAGCATCCAGTGTTGCAATCCTGAGAGTGTAAAGCCCAACAAAGACATTTTTCGGCACGCGGCTCCGAAGCACAAATGTTGAAAAAACGTGCACAGCGTCTTTGGATTGCCTTGGTGGAAAATTCAGCTATGCAATGGCTACCAAACGATTTCTTAATGCAGCTGGTTCCATACTATAGCGTTTTGATCTGGAGCGGGGAGTTTCTTGATGGAAAAAATTACAACAAACACCGAGCACATTCTAAATTGGGTCGTGGTCACTTACTACTTTCTTACGGAAAAACTGTTTTTGAGCCAGAAATACAATTTTGTAAGGTAAGTGTGATTATGGAAAACGTGCATAAGGAGGTGAACTTCCCTAATTGCGAGGAAGAGGAAAAAAGTCGCTTTTGTTTTAAATTTTGCTTTACGCTGTTCTCTTTACAGGATGTTCGGCTTGTATGGAAAACGCGGTGTGTGTTCTCGCGCGCGCTCTTCACCCCCGGAAGTCGACACCTGCTGTAGCTTCCGTGCAGGTATCCGCGTGAAACAAAAGCACTGCGCGATATTTCGACGCCTTCGCGACAGAGCAAGGCCACCATCTTGACACCTTCTCGCGCGCTCGTGGGGGCGGTGCAACCGCGCACGCGTGAAAGACGTGTGAGTGATGTGGGTACGGACTGAGCGGGCGGCAGCAGGCTGCGGTCTGGAAAGGCAATCATTCCGAAGCCTTTGTGTCGTCGAGTGCTGCCTCTGGGTCTGAAGAAAGATGATGGTTGGATATTTATGGCGCTATGCCAGCCAGTGCAAAGAGCGCCTGAAGAGCTGGGCGTTCAGGAAAGGACTACGCGGTTTAGTGAAGAGCACTGACAACCTTGAGCGTGCTGCGAACTGGGTTGCACCCACGATCTTCTGGCAAGCTTTATCGACTAAAGGCAGATCGCCCGTCTGTGGCTTCACCCGCCGCGGTGGCTCAGTGGGCGCTGCGCTGCTGAGCACGGGGACGCGGGTTCGATTCCCGGCCGCGGCGGCCGCTTTTCTGATGGAGGCGAAAGGCAAAAACGCCCGTGTGTACGAGATTTCGGCGCACGTTAAAGATCCCCGGGTGGTCGACATTAATCCGGAGCCCTCCACTATGGCGCGCCTCATCGCCTGCGCTGCGTTGGCGCATTAATACCCTAGAATCGAATTAGTCTGCGGCTTCCAGAACGCCGGTGGTGAAAGGACGTAGCCAGTTCGTGCTTTGTACAGCCGCGGCGACAAATGTTTACAGGGCGTGATTTCAGCAGTCGGAGTTCATTTCTCCGCTGCTTGCAGGGTAATCTCCTTCTACGCATTTGGTGGTGATGACGCTCCGAAGCGCGCGTTACTTCGCTTACGAGTACAAGTAAACTGTTCAGCCGTCAGACAGCAAGGAAATGAACTTTGAACATCGAAATCGCACCCTGGAAACTCCTGCCCCCGGGTGTATACGTAACCGGTCGTGACCCCTCGGTAACACGAGGACGAATTGGAACGGTTGCATGGAAGGTGACAACGGCAATACGCCTCGAGATTCGCGATCGCTGCGCCGCCTGCTGCCGCTTCTCCGCGGCGTTTGCGGGATTAGCGCTGCGTGGCTGATAGGCGGCCATGCAGTGTTTTGGTTCTCTTTCGCTTCTCTTTGCCTTTTCCCGCACTAAACAACTTGTTATGGTGACGTCTGTAAGCTAACTGCACGTATAGGGCACTTAAAAAAAACAGCTGCGTCTTGGTAGAGCGCTCTAACGCCAACAAGAGCTACCCGCGGGGAGGCGGTTCTGCGCGCTTCGTGGCCGCTCTTGCGGGCGTCGGCGACGGTAGCAGCATATCACCGCTGTCACCTTCGAACACGTCAGAACAAGGGAATTCTATTTATTGTCGCCTCGTTTAGACCTCATATTGGCACTGTCTTGCAGCGCAGACAACAAATGCGGCTTTGCTTCTATGTACGTCGTAGAACAATATGATTCGGGGATGTGATAACCCAATAGCTGACAAAAACTTGTGCCTTTTATGGGAATATAAGCCACGCGAGAATGTTAATACACTCAAAGGATGTGCAGTGTCAGATATGTGCCCGCTCATGCCTTATAGTAAGAACCAAGGTATATGTTAATGAAACCACGGGAAAATCAATGGTCTGCAAGTCAGGAATAGATAGAATAGTCGTACGGGAATGAAAAAAAAAAAACCGAGTGCAGCTTCTCAAATGCTAAAGACGTTTGTTTGAGCAAGGTAGTATCCACCAGACCAACTAGATGCGAAATGCAGTGATATATCGCTAGACATGGGGGGGGGGGGGGGTGAGGAGGAGGACGCTCAACTATCGTTGTTTACAAATGCGGAGCGAAATCAACGAATAACCGTTTTAACGTTTTTAGCAATCACACACACAATTGCTGCGTGTTCACTTTTCGTTTGTTTTTCGCCTTCAACGAACGGCTGATCACTCGGCGGACGCATTTTTTGAAGAATACAGGGTAGGCAGTTCACAAGCGATACGAGGTGTCGTTGGAAGAGTTGATTGATTGATTTCAGGATTTAACGCGCCGACGCAACGGAGACGATGAGTCATGCCGTAGTGGAGGGCTCCGGATTAATTTTGACCACCTGGAGATCCTTAACGTGCGCCGAAATCTCGTACACACGGGCTCATTGGAAGAGTGTCGTATCTGATAAAGATTCTGATTTCAGTTCATGCTAGATTCTGCAGTCTCCCCGTGTCATATGACGATGTTTTGAAGAAGAGTTTGGTCGCGGGCGCGAATTACTCTATAAACCCATCTTCGCGCTTCTCGTGGAGGATAAATGTAACAGATGAATCTTTGCGAGCGCTCACCTCGGGACAAGACGACCCAGCATTAAATTTTTCGTCGTGTGCTGACTCCGGAGTGTAATTTTGCATTATCCATCGTACTTCTTTGGTACAATGTTTGTGAAATTTATGCCGCATTGGCTTTTTCATGGTACTGATCAATATCTGCTATGTGATATTGGCAGGCGTAACTTGCGTGCTGTCAGGCATGAGTGCTCCGCTGGATTTTGTAAGTGCACAAAGTCGATTTACATCATAGTGTGTATGGCCGCAACATGACCATCGGAGGAAACACTGCTCACGGAGACACTGCCACTAAATTTCAGGGCAGCGGAATTGCAATCAGCTGCATGCAAATGCTGGCTTCGGTACGCCGGCCTGTGGCACACGCCCGGCGCTCATATAGATCTCACTAAGATCGCGTCATAAACGTTTATACTCTCGTGAACACACCACGCTTGCAAACAGAGTGCCTGCTCCACGTTATTTGGTATTTCTAACGCGGACAAACGGTAAATCGCTGTCTTGAACGAGCCCCAAAAGCAACGGCGACAGGGGGGACCGAGCCGGGGACTCCCGTGCCTGCTTTCGAAACGGGCCGCTAGGGGGATTTCAGTGGCGCCCCTACAGGCCGCGCTCGAGGCGTATAGCTGCTTCCTTCGCGACCACAGGAGCCAGCGCTCGCCTTGCGTACTCTGGAGAAAGGAGAGAGGCAATGCGTAGGCAACGTGGTACAGCCGGCGGCTGTTGTAGCCAGCGTACGGACAGAGGTTTTCCCGTATGGTCGCCACTATTTTCACCGCGGATAGCTAGCTATACAACGCGAGACATGCGCACGTTTTTATCGACCCCGTAATAAGCGCTCGCTGCGCATGTTTGGACGGAGGCCGGTCTAAATTACCCTCTGCGCGTGCCCATCGCTTCTGCGTGATCGTGCACGCACAATGAGGCACGTGACTTCGATCGCCTCTTGAGTGTATGCAGGTCGTGGGTTTGCGTTCCGATCATGCTCCCCAATAATGACCCTTCGTTTCCGCCTCTTCGCACGCGACTCTCAGTTCGAGGATGTATCCGCGAAAAACGACGATCGATTTGAACCTGGGCAGCATGTGCAGAGCCGAAGAAAAATACCACGTTCCTTTATCGTCTGCAAGCACAGGTGAAGGTTCTGTTGGGCCACTGCATATGTGTCGCGGGACTATGTTTGTCGAGCGGCTGATGCGCGGTCAGCTGTTGAGGCCTACCACGAGCCACAAGGGTTACCTGCATTAAGCTGACGGTGATGCAGGCATCACGATCTTTTCGTGATGTGTAAGCGCGATTAGTCCGTTTCACTGCGCTACGCGAATAACGGTGGCATTGCGCCGCTGCTTTTTTTTTTTTCTTTTTAAGCGAAAGCTTTTTTAGCGGGACCGATGGCGTTCTGTCAAAAAACAAATAATACAACCCATGTGGCGATTTCTCGCGCGCTAAGTAAATGCATTTGCAAACGATCTAAATGTATACCGATACGTGGTTCACGAGATGGGGAACCGCTCCTCTTTCGCGATTTTCGAGTAACCGTTTTGGCACAATGGAAGCCCGGTGTCACTCACGCGCTGTGTCCAGAGATCAGAGCTTTTCGGTCGACCAGCCGGTCTTGACTGAACGCCATCGGTTCCACTAAAACAGCTTTCGCTTGAAAAAAAAAAAAAAAAAAAAAACATGTGTCGGTGTTTAGAGGTTTCGATCTGGCGAATGTGGTGACGTAAGCCCTGTGGGCGTTCGCGGGAATTAGGAAACACAAGAAGTGAAGTTAGCTTGTGAGCTGAAGGTGTGAGCGATAGCGATCGGCAACTGCGACCACGTGCTTATATTCCTGTGACTACCGGCAGTTGCGATCCGTTCTTCCTGAAGACATCTGCGTGCGTGCATGGTCTCTGAAGCAAAATGTAAAGGATACAAGTGAAGGATTACTGCAGTTTCTCGCTTAATGAACTGGTTAGTTATCCGTGCGCTAGCTGATGACGATCGGTGAAGCCTGAAGCAGTATCGGCGGGGCGCAAGGCAAAGGAGACTAACGAATTATGATAACATTGTCGGACAGCACTACTTATCAAGTAACGGCGGGATGTGCTTGGGAGATGGAGATATGGGATCGGGTCAAGTGTGGAGTTGTTTTTTTTTCTCCCCTGAACGCTTTCATTAACGGCCACTTGTTTTGCGTTCGGAGCAGTACAACGGCAGGTATATATCACCGCAACGAGTCACCAGTTTCAACTACCATCTTTTTCTCCGTGCCCCAGCGTGATGCAGGAAGGTTCGCTTTGCTGCCTGACCGCGGTGGTTAACGTTGTGTGCAGAGTGGCTGCTCTCTTTCTTCGTCGGCTCGTTTGAAGTCTCTCCCCGTGGCCCCGTTGTTTTGTCGGTCTCCATGGCAGCGGGGCTTCCGGGCGTGCACCTGGCCATGGCTTCGTCACGCATGCTTTTCCGCCTTTTCGGAGGTTTCGTGTTTCGCGTGATCGGATGACGTAACCGTGAACGGTGCGGTGGCCTTGAGAAGATAAAAACAGAAAACAAGGGGGGGCACACACGCTAGGCAAGAAAAAAAAAAAACTCCTGCAACATTTCATTGATTGCTTCATTGCATATTTGAAATTCGCGGGACGACGTTCCGCAGGCCGTTGTCACAGATAGTCGATATTTTTTTTTCGTAGACATGGAAAATTTCCGCCGAACGCGAAAGTGGTGACGTTTGTTCAAACGATTCTGAGTAATTCGGTCACGTTGGACTCCTCTGGGACAGGCTGCTTGCTAATTATCCAATCGCCGTAAGGCTCGACAAGCGTGGTCAGAAGTGCGTTGACGAGTGGAATTTACACCGTTGGCATGTTGTAGCTTTGCTTTTTCATTTTATTTTCCTTCCGTGACCGCTGTACGGTATCCCGGCCTCAGCGGTATCGCTGGCTCCGGAGCCTTGTATTAGCACGCGCACGTGTTCCCCGGAAGAAGGCGTGTTTGGGAGTGTCCCGCTGCTTCCGTCGCTGACCTCGAAATTTGCACATGTGGGCCAGCGGAAGCGACGGAAGCTGGCGGTGTCTACCGATGCGCGCGGGGCGGTTGCTTCCTGCGAGGTGTTCGTATTCGCCTCTTGCGCCGATCAGGGATCGATTGGCAGTTATTCATCACCATGCGCCTTTGCGCGTACATTTCCCGCGACGCCTGCGTTTCGTCTTGCGCTGATACTTATAGTTGTCACTGTGAGTCTGCAAAAACGCAACCGTCTTCGGGCAGGGAGATTACGAATTGAAAGACAAAGGCAACTGCATGCCGACTTGTCCTTAGTTTGTTCAGTTCCCATGGTTTGTCGTCGCGTGTTGACTGGTAGATGAATTGCGCGGCTTGGGCTAACGGAAGAACTTCAAGGATCTTTGATGCGCTGGAATTGACTCCCGAATGAACCTAAGTGAGAACGGTTGTCACCGACGCCTTCGTCCGCGCGTTCGCTTTCTTTCCCACTGTGTGGGACCCTGAATACGTGCGTTATGTCGTTAACTTTCTTTCCCGTTGTGTGGGACCGTAAATGCGCGCGTTATTTCGTTAACTAATCATCATCATCATCATTTTCCAATGCAGCACGAAAACGAAGGCCTCTGCCAAGTTCCTGCAGCTTTTTCTTTTACTTCGTGTTTTTGCCATTCGGCATATGAAAGGTGTAAGATGAGGGAAGAAACCACGAAAACGAGAGAGAGAAGCGCCACAAAAGGCACAGATGGTCAAGTTCCCGCCTTGCGACGTTTATAGCCACTAGATATCAGAGCTTATTTAGTGGCTCTAGCGACGCCCGTTCTGTGCCTCCGGATTTGCTGAATTCAACCCTATGTCGAGCTATAGTGGCGTTCCACTCCCGTCTCCCCGTTAACCAGTGTTGTGCGGGTGGTGCACCGGTTGTCAGTGTCCCGTGTTGCACGCCCAGCCTACTTCTTTCTTCCACGTTGAGCCATAGGATCTCTTCCGTGCACACGAGTTTGCTCTCTAACATGGGGTGCTATATAGTTTCCTGTCCTTAGGCGGTACTCCTGGCATTTTTTCCAAGGCCCGTTGGGTAGACCTGAGTGTTCCTTCGAGGCATTTGGTGAGACGCCAAGATTCCACCCCATATCTGATTAGAAGCAGTATACGCATTGGTTTTATACTAGCGTTTTGAGTGATGGAGGTAGCCTATAGACTGTTAATTATGAGAGCTTCAGGTACAGTTGAAAAAAAAAAATGAAGGAAGCTCTCACCAACGCGTAAGACTTGAAGGTAGCGAAGCTGTACGCAGCCTTCACGACCATCACGATTGCAGCCGATTTGCTTCTTCTTCGCTGCCGCAACGACCTTTGCTCCATCATTGTTGCTATAAGTGTGAGCTTCCTTCATTTTTTTACAAGTGATAATCATTGGCCATCACCTTGGGGGACGTACGTTATATGACATGTCTCTCTCGTTCCGAGCAAGGGTTTCCATGATTACGGCAAACGCTGGATGGAGTCTTTCTCTTTCCGAGCAAGTGTTGCCACAATTACGGCGAACGCTAGTTTTTTTTTTTTTTTTTTCTCTCTTTTTTTTTTGCCAATAATAGCTAATCCCCCTAAGTGGGTATGCTTGACTTGACGAACGTGCTCCAGGGACGCTGGGCGGTCGCCGCAAGGCCAGTGCTCACGCTCTGCAATTTCTTGGTATTTTCAACTGCGGACACGAAAAATTTCGATTTGCTACGCAGCTTCGCTGTCAAAAAAGAAGAAATATCCGCGAGCGAGCAAAGAAGAGGCACGTTTTTAAGCAATGCACGCGCCATTGGGGTGGCAAAAAGGCGCAGAAAACGATAATATGGGTTGAACAAAAGAACACCTGCACTCTTGCATAGCGGAAGTATAGGCTCTCAACGTCATCCCCGCGCTCCGTTATCGCACGAGCGTGGTTTGTACTTCGCGATGAAGGTTGTCAGCAGACAATTTGCACACACAGGAAATGACTGGCGGATGGATCATAGCGAGTGAATCGGATAACCATTCCGACATTAGCCGACAAGTACAGATTTGCGTGTAAGGACCATTCAACTTCTGTGCGCGCTTTGCATACGTCAGGTGCGCCTTGAGGGAACTAAACACGGGTCAGGTTCCCTAAACACGTGTCGTGTCCCTCCCCAAGTTGTATTGACGTAATCAGTAGCTTCCCGTCAAAACGAAGTACCAATTGGCGCAAGTTTTAACGTTCCCCAGAGTTGCACGCTGTTCCTTCGTTTACGTTAGCGTTCCCGCTTACGACCAGAAGCAAACCTGCATCAGGAACCACGTTCGCGCCTTCCGCGCAAACGAAACTCCGACGACGACAGGGCGCTCACCGTCAGACACAGCGGAAGTGGAACGCACGACTGCCAACGGCACATACGCTTCACTATCATCGAAACTAAACATCGCCACTCACCTTCTTAGCCCCGAGACGCAGCCTAGTCGGTCCTGCCTTCACAAGCACCGCACTCCCCGACCAAACACGGAATCGTCGTTGCACAAGCGTCGCAAGCACACCAGCCGCACCACAGACGGCGTCGCCTGAGCGGCAACCTTTTTTCCGCGTGTACCTTGTTTTTGTCTCGCAATCGCGCACTGGGGGAAAATCTCCTCGAAGCACTTTGTAGACCGCCCAGATATGTGCGGGGACGAGCGTCGTCGTGGTCGACCGCGTGGAGTGGCTGGTCGGTCGCCCGTAGCGGAAAAGGGAAAAACGCTGCGGCTCGTCGGGCCGGTCGGTCGGTCGTTCGCGACGACGGCGGAGTGACGTGGGCGTCGTGTGGCGACGCTGCGGCCGTAATGAAGTCTGGCAGCCGGCGTGGGAGGAGAAGGCAAACCGGTGTGCACGGTGTCGGGCTACCCCCGCCCTTTCCCCGCTGCCTCGCGAGCGCTGTTCCCCTCTCTCTGCCTCCTCTTACTTACCTGCGCGTGTCTGTTTGCGCGGCGAGATTAGTGGACTCGCGCTTCCGCGGCAGCTGCGTCGTGCTCTCTCCGGCTGGAGACGGACCTTGCCCCCGCCGGCTTATCTTCCAGTGTCTTTGAAGTTTTGGAATAGTTTTGAAGCCGGATGGTGGTGGCGATAGCCAAAGAGGAGGTTGTGGTCTCGTGAGTCATTTGGGGGATGGCAGTCGTGTTGTACGTGCGGAGTTGCAGGTGAGGCCGGTTGGAGCAGTCTGTTCAACGTCCGCGGAGTTGGAATTGTAAAGAGGTGCTGGCGTGGCGGGAAACTTGTGGTTTTGTTTACGTCATTTCGGACTGCTCGCTCAGAACTGCCCAGGAGCAGCTCCGTATTTTTGTGTCTTTGTTTGCTCCGGGGGAATGTTATTGCGGGAGCAGTTTATGACTGCCCATCAACTACTCTAAAACTACTGTGGACTGGAAAACGACACATGCCGTTAATTTTGATGTTGGCAGAAGTTTTGGGGTTCTTTGATTTACAGTCCCGAACTCCCTTCTCCCTGGTTTTGCGAAAGGAACGAATGCTTTTGGTTGAGTCCGGGCGTGACAGTCCAAGTGCCCAGTGAGTGATATGCAGGGAAATTCGTGTGTAGGAGGTGCTGAAAGAACGTAGGGTTGTACAAATTACCGCGTGAGCACCATTTTTTACGGCGGTACCATCCAAGCAAATTTTCGTGGGATATCTGCAGAAAACTATCATTAAAGAGGCAGGCACATACCTACGCATGGGGACTGGCCATATCGGTAAAGATTACTCGGAGTGCTTACGCAGGCACGCTGCGTAAACACTCCGATTGCAAAGGTACCCAACAGCATAGAAATCGCGTAGTGACGTCACCACTATGTCATATATAAAAAGGAAGACCGGTACAGCACTGCCCGATCAGTTCATTCCAGGCGACCTCGTGTGGGGACCACGGATAGTAAAGACGCTACAAGAACAGCCATAAAAAGAAGGAGAACATAAAGCAGTCGTGAATGTAGTTGTGCAGTAATAAAAAGTTTGGTTAAGTACAATTCACTTGTCTCTGGTTTCGCTTTTTGTAGAGCCACGTGTGACGTGGCATGAGGAATTGTTGTGGGTGTCGTTTAAAGCTTCGCAGTCCTACCACCTTCACTGCGTGGATTGGAGCCACATTTTTTTTTACTAGTCTTTATCATCACGCCGTTGGATGGCTAGTTAGTGGCCAACACGGTCTGACGCCTGTTAACGCCGTCGGGAAGGAAGGTGTTTTACGCGCTTCCCTCTGAAATTTTCGAAAGCCTCGGGATGAGGGCTGAGTCCCAAGTGTTTTCTGGAAACAAAATAAACGCCGTGTTATTTATTGTGGTCATCTCTCTCTCTCTCTCTCCCTCATAGGCGTACTGTTAAGATCAGCTGCAACTTTCGCAAACAAAACCTACGCGAACGCAGCCTACACCCTAGACGTCCTTAAAAATTGGGACTGTCCTAACGTCGCCACGCCGACCTTCTGCCCGTTTTGTGACACGGACACCGTCGTAAATTTGTTGTGTCGGCTAGTCTGGAGATGCTGCGCCCTTTTCAAAAGGACGTGGCCCCCCTAACACGTAAACGTACACGACCATTTTCAGAGGAATACCACATCGACCTACTCAAATCGGACCTCTTCGCTCTTGAGTTTGTGGCGAACTAGCGATTGTGAGTGGCCTGTTTAAGACAGTGTGATGTGTGCTCCGACTGTGTGCGTGGACGCAGATTTAAGACCAGCGCTGAAACTAAGACTTGAAAGTTGGACGGAGATTTAGGATGTATAACTTTGTTTTTTCCTCCCCAAACAGGACCCAGGGTCTCCTTCTTAATAAAGCCTCTCTCTCTCGCTCTCTCTCTCCTGTTTGCTTATCCTGGTAGCCATTTGGCGGTACGCCAGTGAATGGACTGGAGGCATCGGGTTGCATCATCGTCGTAGTTGTTGCGCTATCTATTTTCATCATGGGTTACCACATTGACCAAGCTAGAGAGCATCGACCAATGGATGAAACAAATAAAAAATAACGACATCTCGAACTCCGCAAACGACATTTCGGACGCAAACACTTACCACAACTATACAGAGTATACACATTCCATTACACCCAGCGTTTTTCCTGTCTGACGATCCCATGTTTTCTGTCAAGCGCGTTTTTAAATATTTAGCAGAAATTAAATTTTTAGACCTAATTTCATACCACGCATGATCACTTCCAGGCCTTATACACCATGCATGCTCATTGTCGTTTTCCGATTTTAGTTTTGTTCTTGCTGACTGATTTTGGTGTTTTCTTCTTCATCCGTCACACATAACCAGTGTTTGGGCGCTCTTTGCCCCAGTTGGCCTTGCGCCATTAACGTCCAACCATCATCATCATCGGCTCCCGCACTGGAGCCTTGTTCACAAGTTGGCCTCTTTGTCAACAAGCCGGAACATCTTTCATTTTTTGTTCTTTTTGTTCACAGGCCGCGGTGTTGACTAGCTTGGTAAGTGACGGGCGTCCGTCAAACTATCCATTTCATGAACCGCTGAGCTCTCCCTGCCGTTTTGCTTAGTGGGGAGCTAGCACTTTTGCTGCCAACAGAACGCGTCTGATTTGCTCAGCTCCGGCAGCTACGGAGGCGAGGACGATTAAATCATCGCCGTTAGTCCGGCACTGGCCTGCGCGATTTCACCTCGGGCGTGAAAAGATCCTGTGTGCATGCCACGGGATGCGTCTCTTCCTACACCGCTGCGCGCAACAGGTTTCGTTCTCCTCGATGCTTCTCGAGTTCCGCGGTGGTGACTCACGCGGGGGAGAGGGAAAAAGGGAGGGGGTTTCCACCTCTCCATCCTGTTCTCTTAGGGCAGTCACCGCGACTCTGAGAGGTGATGTGAGAACACCTAATGCGCCGGCGTATACTTATCGCCTTTTTGTTTGTCGGTGGCACTGTGTCTCTCTCGACGCCGATTTCCGTTTGCGAATGGCTATCTTCCTTTTTGTTCCGTTTATCCGTGGGACCGTTTTTTACGTACGCACGCACGTATCCGTTGTGTTGCTCTGCTCCTCTAGGCGGGACTGACGCAGCTTGCTCAAAAAGTCTCGCTTCCTTCAATCTCTGGAAGGTTTCGCCAGGCGGGCACGCTATCGTAACCTTGAGAAAATAACTTTCAATGACCCGTTTGCCGTCTGTAACGTTTCGCGTGTCACGCTTTGGCCCCATGCGCAAATGTTTTAAATAAACCAAAAGGGTACCATGTTGGGCTAGCTGGTGGCGAGATACAAATGTAGCAACAGCGCATATTTTGACGATGGACGGACAGAATCACACAACACAAGCTCAGTGGCATTTATCTATTGAACTCACTGAGATATTTATATTTTCGTCTGCGACCGCGTACAATGCCCCTACAGAATGTCTTCCGTGCAGTCCAGTCGTGATAGCTGATAAGCCTTATTTAAAACGTTTTGTCGTACAGCTCTCCCAGAGATTAATGGGTACATCTGTGGGATATTTAATACAAAGCGCTGGGGCTGTGAGGCACCTTATATTGCTGTTAAAACAGTTTTTTCCCAGCAATGTTTGTGTGTAAAGTAGAGAATATTTGGAGCGAGAGCTCTACTACGCCATATATAGCAAGGTCATTCATGGCGTCGCAATGGCCTTGAGTCGCCGTAGCGCAAGTATGCCAGGTGTGACGTATCGCTACGTGATGCGCTGTCTGAGAGGAGTTGTAGCTGCGCTCGGCAGAGCCTCGCCACTGCGGTACCACGTGACTAGGCGAGAGTGTAACGGCTGCTCGCCGGCGCTTGAACGCGCAGTCTCGCCTTAGATGGCGAAGTTTGGTAGATGTTACCCAACTTTCGTGGAACACTGCGTTCGTAGGCTTTGCAAAACCAAGCCACATAGAACTTTCTATCGTGATTACTATACGTTTGCGAGTGCTAATTAAACCTGGCCCATTTTTGTCATTAAACGTTTTGCGTACCTTCGTTTCATATTTCGAAGTGGCAATATAAGACAGTGTCAAGGGTAAGAAAGTTTCCAATCCTGTCGCGTAACAACGAATTCGACGAAAGCTAGTTGAGGGTGCTTAAACGCGTCAGGTGGACGCCTTTGCTTTCGCCAAACCACAGACACTCGAATACACTGCTGGGGAAACTGGCGTCCTGCGATTGGCCACCGTAACCGAGCTTATTAAATGCAGAGCATTTCTTTAACTCACGACGTCACCCGGCGTTGTCGGCGTCCCTCGGCGTCCGCAACAGCCGTTCCAGGTGCGCCCTCTCCCCCACTCCTCTCCCGCATCACGCTACCCTCCTCGCTCTCAACAACAGGTCCGCACCCCTCCCCCTACACTATATAAAAAAATAATACTTACCGGCGCCTGGTTTCGATCCCTCCACCCTGCGGGCGGAACGCAAGGTACATGGTGCTCTACCCACTGCGCCACAAAGCCGACACAGAATGGAAGGCTACGAACGCGCCTTATATCCTTGACTCATTCAAACTACTTCAAGAAGCTGCTGATACAACGCATTCACTACCACCAAATCCCCAAACCCTAAACGTTAACGCAATACACCCACCCCCTATGCGACGCATTTACTCGAGTCCCCCTCGCGGGGAGATGGGCCCTTTTTTTTCCTCATTTATTTTATATTATTAAAAACGATAGTCTTTCGTGGGCTACTTAAACGCAAAAATTTTTCTCTGTCTGTCTGTGACTCGGTTCAGTCACCCGGCCAAAGTGAAATAAAATCTGCGCAATAGTCTTATATTTGGCTGACGTCTAAGTCAGGTGTTAGTGTTCATACTTGTCAACATTGTTGAACAAGAACAAGACATTACGCAAATATAGGGCAGAAAATCAATACCTAAGCGGTGCTTGCAGTGTTCCTATATTAAATATTTACGGATGCTTGGTTTTTGCGATAGCAAATGAAATACTACTACTGAACGACAGAAAACCGTCGCCTGCTGTTGTCAGCGCCACCTCGTGGCGGCATTTTAGAAATCAAACGGAAATAGCAACGAAAGGTTCCGCTAGATAGGTTTCACGTTCTGCTTGGAACGCACGTGGACCAAGGCAGCGCGGTTCTATAAACGTTGAAGTAGGGCGCCTCGATTCACCCGCGTTTCCGCCGTCCGGCAGCTCTGGCATCGAGACACCTGACTTGGAGCCGTGGAACGCGGTAAATTTAAATTGACTTGAACAAACCTCTAGCGTGTTATCTTGGGAGGAACGAGACGGCAAAGCAACAGCATCACAGCTGATCGGGGAAGACAAGGGAGGCGTTTAAATGGCAGGGGCGCCAGTCGACTATCGTCTTTCGGCGACATTTGCAACGAAAGAAGCAGATACGCGGCCATTTTTGTCTTTTACATAGGTCTCCGTGGGGTGATCTCGGATGCCATGCATCGACGTGCCGATCGTGGTGAAGCGTGCTGACGACGCTGTCCTTCCTCCAAGTGGCCCGCGGGAGGTCTTCTGGAATGGCGCCACTTTTCTGACAGATGATCACGCGCGCGTACTCACGCGAGCGCCAACCGACGCCTCGTCACCTGCGGCAGAATGGGAATCGGAGGCCAATGACGTCCACATCGGCGTCGTTGATCTAGAGAGAGTTCCCGCGCGGACATGATCGTGTCGCTGTGAACGAACGACACGGTAGCCCACTGACGCGTCTTCCGTACAGGAAAGCTGCGCACGCCACCTTGTCCGGAACGGGAGGGCAGGGAGGAGTGGCCCGGAGGCATAGGAAATGCCCCGGCTCTGACTCATCCTACACGCTTGGATGCGCGTACGCCGTGCACACCACGCCGGGCGGCTTAAGCTCTGCTTTATAGCCGCCGACAGCCGACACGCAATGCTGGCAGGTGGTGTGGTGTGTGACCCCCGCTGGAGAGCTCATCTTGTTGTTTACGGGTTTTTCGCTCTACAAGGCGCGCTCCGTCGACAATGGCTGAGGCCTTCGTCGCTCGTAACTTGCTTCGCGGGCTCGGAGTGGTGCGCGGAAGCCACCTGTTCGTTCATGGTCGTCGTGCGTGGAGTGAGAAATGCGGTTTAAGGGCGTCCGGGGATTTTTGGTCTAGAGAAACACTGGCTCGGTTGTGCCGTTCAAGGAAGACCTTGGTTCGTTCAAGACGTAAACAGGGCGTGCTTAGAGGGGGAATAGAAGGTACGGCGGTCGTGAGTCAGTAGTGTTCTCGTCGCCGGTTATTCGCCATTTGGAAAGAGAGAGATAGAGAAAGAAAGAAGGGGAAAGAGAGGAAAGTTTTATTTTAGCCACGGTTTCTGGGGGTTGGGGGCGGCGCGGCGAAGTACAGCGGCAACTTCGGTAGGTCTGCGTCGAAGCGCGTATATGTTGACCGAGATTTTCGTGCCTGTTGCAAACCGGGTGGTAGCGCGGTATCGCCATCATCGCCATCGTCATCAATAACGGTATCGATAAAAAAGTACAAATATGTAATTCACTCCAGAGCGGTGGTTGGGTTCCTCATTTCAAGGCGCTATTGGATATTGCCACCTTTCGAGCATGGTTAGTCGGTTTTACTTTGAAGCTCCAGTTTTCAGCTGGCGAGAACTGCCTCCCACAACTCTTGTTTCTCCTGTTGTGTTGTACTTCTTGGTCACGTATCCACACATTCCCTTTTATTTGTTATATAATGTCGGTTTACCACCGCAATTACCACCGTAACTTGCGCCTTACACACATTTTTTCAGCCTGTTTTTGTTTTTGTTGTCGTCGTCGTCCTCGAGTGTTGCAGGGATTTCAAGTGTGAATGTAATTTTCGTAGACCCATCGCCTAAGAAAAAATGCGTTTGTGCATTTGCATTTTTTTTTTGGCTGCAATTTTAACAATCGGAACTACGCACACATCACACAGGACACACATTTCACTGCAGTACCGCATGGGGTACTGATCAAAAATCGGTAAACTGATGATGATGATTGTGGTGTTTTCACGCGCCGAAGCTACAGATGGACTATAGCCGCGTTGTCATGAATGCTACGGTAGCGCATTGTACACTTTACCAGATACATATATCTCGAGGGTCATTCGTGCCAGGCATAGTATATGTAAAATGACAGATGTCTACTTTCGGGATTCTTTTTTCTCGTTTTATCACCGCATGCGGCCGCACCACGTGATGTATTGTCCTTAGAGAATCACTGCAATCACATACGTGCACGTTAAGTGCTGCTGCCGTTGTCCGTATCACCTTGGGGTTGCCGGCTGTGTTGTTTTGTTTATAAATCAGTAGTGGTAGAGAACCTTTATTGGAAAAAGAGAATCACCGGTCACGATGAAAGAAAAGAATGGAGAAGGTGGGAAAGGAAAAAGGAATGCTGATAATCACCATTTTTGTTTATTTTCTGTTCGCGCCGTGAAGTTTTGCTCTGTAGCACATCTTAGAAGCACTCCATCTGCAATCATCATCCACAGTGTGTCTTCACGTCGTCCCTTCGCAAAAAACATACAAGGGGTGGACTTAATCTGATCCAATTATTATTGGGAAGTTGAAGTATCCCTGAAAGCTTCCAAATCCCGGTTAGCGCGGCGTGCGCTTCAGAAGCGTTCGAATGCACTGAATAGTCATCAACATACCAAAACGGTCACAAGACCAATTCCTTGCTCCCAGCCGTCAATTTTCCCGATCCACCCGCCGCGGTGGCTCAGTGGCGAGGACGTTATGCCACTGATCTCAAGCTGGTTCGATCTCGGCCGTGGTGGCCGTGCTTTTCTGGTATGGTGGCAGAGAGCGAAAGCGCCCCCCGTGTGTAAGGTTTCGGCGCACATTAAAGATCACCAGGCGGTCGAATGTAGTCCGAAGGCCTCCATCACAGAGCGCGTCATATATAGCCCAGCTATAGCTTCGGCGCGTGAAGACACCACAATCGTCATCATCATCAGTTTCCCGATCCACAGGTACTAAAGACTTCGCTCCAGTTTCCGGTGCGAACGTCTTGCCATTCCAAACATTTAAAGCGGATACAGATAGAACGACGTGAATTCGTCCTGCACAAAATTCACCTATATAGGCCCCACGTAAAAGCACAGGCCGGTTAGATCAAGGCGAAAGCACAAGCAGAAGAATGATTTGTAAGGTACTTGAAATCTTCAGAATTGTGTGCATTTAAAAGATTCACAATTTTTAATGGGTGGAAATTGCTGAGACATTTTCAACTCCAACTCGCGCGCTTGGATCGAAAAAAAAAAAAAAAGACAGGTTTCTACTGTTTCTTCAAAAGAAATATGCCGCCTGTAGCCTTGTAGCCAGTCCGGCTGTAAAGGAGGGAATCATAAGGAAATCCCGCAGCTTCCAAGTTGTACGTACATTGTTTGTGATTACAACTCGCACGTATACTAAGTTCTTGCGCATACTTTAACGCCCACATTTACCAAAACCTAGCGCACCAGAATTGTAAGTTGGGCTAGCGGTTAATGGCTGAACTTGAAAGCAGGCGTGAGAAATGGGGACGTAGAATAAGCGGACAGGACTTTCGCACTATCGAAGAAGACCTATCATAGATCCTTAGTGGCGGATTCGCCACGACACGTCGATCCTTAGCAAGCCCCTGCAATGTGTTTGCACTTCGAGCCACTCCCCGACTGATTCTCGTTCTATCAGCGCTTGGATGCGGTTCGGCCACGGCTCCCATGTTCGAATTACTGCTGAATACATCCGTACACCTGTGTTTGCACAGAAGTAAAGAAATCGCCGAATTTCAATAAGAACACTTAATAAATTTAAAATGGTATATCTTTAAAACTTTGCGCGCGCGCATGTTCCGTTAATCAGGCTTCGTGCGTAGGGGCACATGCAATGTTGAGGAGCTCAAGGCCACCATAAAGAAAGATTAACCCTATTTTCATTAGACTTAATTCTTTGCTTCCAGGGAACACTACGTCCGAAGGCCCTCGTCTTCCTTCTCCTCTTCTCTCCACCCATGATGATGATGATGATGCGTCAAAGTTTTTCGCACAATGCGGGATTGGACAGGGCTAAATCACATTGAAATTCGTTAGGACTTCAAAATACCAATTCAATGCTGGAAATAAAAAGGCCGTCAAAGTAAAGTTTGCTATGATAAGAACCCCAATTACCCGTTAATTAGTATCCGTCATCTATTCAAGCTACCTGAAGCAGAAAGGTAGGCTTAAATGCGATTAAAGCGCTGCCCCCTTGATCAGTCCTCTTCGTCTGGCTCATTTCCCCGTGTCAGACGTAATTTAATGCAACGTGAGGGTTGTTGCCCGACTTTTCCCAGTCGAAAACGACGACAAGAAAAAGTTTCTGTATTTTGTCGTATTTTTGCGTGTCGTACTGTCGTCTTGTATCTTTGTTGTGTCGTGATTCTGATGTTCTGTCGCGTGCCGTATTCTTGTCCTGATTTTGATGTTCCGTTGTGCCGAATTCCTGTCTTGTCGAGATCCTGATGTTCTCTGAGTAGTTGCACATGGTTTCAGTGTTATTGCCCACGGTGAAGAGTATACCGTAAATGGTAGTTTTGTTGTGGAATGTTTGTGGTTGAGAAAATTGACTTTGTCGTTACGACAAAAATGTGGTTCGAAACAACAGATGGCTTTGCCGCAACAACGGGACTTCTGTTGTCACAGCGAAGTTCCTTGTCGTACGACAGGAATTTTCGTTAGGTTTCTGCGGTATTCCCTGTTTTGATTTTAGACTGGGTTCGCACCTCGCCTGCCCGTGTCGCCGCTTTGGCATCGCGGTACCGGTGGCGTGACTAAGCTCTGACTATGCGGACACCACGCCCTGCGTGACACGCGTCGTCCATTGTTTTTCGCCCGACAAAGGATGACCCTGTGAGTGCCTTCGGGTGTCGTGTTGCGGGTTGCCAGAAAGGGGAGGAGACCACGATGGAGGCGCCCTGAAGGGAACGGAAAATAAATAAACAGCGCGTTTGAATACCTCATCATGGTGTCGCTTTAGGGTGTTTGCCAACTAAGGTAATGCAGGTCATTGTGATCCGAGTATTCACTCTTGTGTCGGGTTACTCGTTTTCCATCCTGGGAGGTTTCACCGGTCACTAGATCTTTCCCACTCGATGTTGTGTCCACGCAGTTGACCTTTGCACGCCAAGAAAAGCGCTGTACTCGGTTACAAGTTTAAGAACGGCAACGAAAGTTGCCGCTGTGCCTCATCACCACAGCCGGATGTTACTCCTCACGGTGCAAGTAGTTCGTTCCTAGTAATATTTTGAACATGGCACGAGCCGTTTCCCTGATCTTGTGGACTGTATATGCTTATAAATTACTGCAGCGACGACAAATAAAGTAAGCGAGAAAAGGCAGGTGATATCACGCATTCGTTGCAATCTCCTTTCGAAACGCGCGCGCCCGTGTTACGTCACCGGGGCGCGAAAATTGGAATGTTTGCAACATTCGAGACAAACGGCTCTGGTTTCTGGGATGGCGCTGAGTGAGCTATTTCTTTCAGAGGTTAATTGTTTGGAAGGCTGTTTCTTTCAAATCGAAGGAGGCTGTATTTTGTCTCAAGTCCCCGTTAAATCACAGAGCGCGCCCGTGGCGATACCTTACCCATAGAGTTTTCTATTAAGTGTATACTAGAGAGGAAACTGCGCCTGGGAATCTATGTCGGCGTGGATGGTTATGGGAACATCAGTGCTGCTGGCTTGGGCTTGGCATAACATTTGGATTATTCAACGAGTTTTTGGGTTTGCTTTCTTCATTATGCATTGATTGCCAATACAACCGTTCCGACAGACTCTCATTAAATGGAATACGCTTTAATTCCTTTTCACTTAACTTTAAAGCAGCGTGTTTCTTTTTTCTAAACATGTAACAAAACACTCTTGTTGGTGTTCTCATGGCACGGCGTTTGAATTTACGGCGACTAAAACGTTTAAATCCAAGCCAACGACGAAACTAAGGCGAGCGTACTGTATAATGGAGGCCCATGACGACACAGACGGCCCTAATGTGAGCCGCATAGACGCTAGCGCCACATTCCTCTCTGGTGTATATTGTAAGAAACCCTATGACCCTACCTGGCTCTGTTGTCCTATGTACATGGCGTTTGACTTGTTTACACAATGCGGGAAGCTCGCTTTTTGTGCGCGCTGTTGACCCATTTTTGCGCGTTTCGCAATGCGGGTGACAAGCTGTCCGATGGCGAAGCGATTTGGCAGCGGCCCCCGGATGCCACCTACAATCTGTTTGAAGTTGGGCCCGGTGCTTTGATCGTGTCCGTCATCAGCGGTGACTGAGATGTGCGAGTCCCAGAAGTAATGACCGTATACCTCCGAGCGCATGCGCAGATGAAGCACTTGGAAAAGCCCCATTATGTTGAGGACCGATAATGGTCTCGGCATGCCGCGTTGGCCCGTCGTTCCGCGGGGCCCCTCGCGCAGTGTGGGTGCCCTTATCAACAAAAGTAGAATTTGTTATCAACATGGAAACGACCGCTATCGGTCAGTGGGCGTGAAGGTGTGTGCATGCACGCACTGCTCTGAAGTGGTAGGTTGCGGAAATGACATTCAAGTTCGTGTCTCGGCTGCGCTAGCGAATTAGTGAAGAGGTAGCATTGTGTGTTCGGTTCCTGCTCCCGACGGTGCAAGGAAGAATATTTTTTTCTGATATTTTCTTTTGCCTCTGCGTCTAATCTGTCTAATCCTGACAGCATCTTTCCCTCTTTTTTTTATTGAGTAATTAGCGCATGGCCGCTGGATTGGTCAGTCAGACACTTCTGATTTTGCTTGTGAATTTCCTGTGGTTTTGCCCCCTCCCCCCCCCCTCAGCAGCGCCACGTGTGACGTCGCGACCGTCAACCCTCTCTACTATACCTAAGCCCTATCATGTATTTTCGTCGCAAAGAAACGCGTATTTTCAATTAATAGAACATGCTTGGTAATGTATTAGTGTTCTGCATTAAATTTGCTTAGGGTTGCGAGTGTGCTAAGTTGTGTAACATCTATGAAATACCCTCTGTGGTACATCCGTGGCTAAGGCATCGGGCTGCTATGCTGCAAGGGTGGCCCGGTGCAAAATGATAACCTTGAAGTTGAAGTTGAAGTTTATTTCCATAAACGTACACCGTTATGGCGTAAAATAGGGTAAAAAGCTGCACTCAGCAACTTGACGGAGCCCTACATCCTTCATGGTCAACAGAAACAACAGCGACGGGAAAAACAAACGAAAAAAGCGATACATAGACACCACTTGTGGGTGACAAACAAAACTAGCACGGAAAATACAATATGTTCAAAAGTACAATAGATAGCGCATCAATAAGTGGATATAAGGACGTGAAGGCAATAGTGATAAAAAATATACGCAACAAACCGCACAAACACAGCAAGGAACTATTCCCGAACAAACAAGTTAAACAGCATAGATTTTGTACATGAGTCAATATCAAAGTCAATAAATGCAAGTCCATTCAACAACTTCGGAAGGGTATACCCAATCATCTGCAAAGTGTAGTTTGTACGTGGGCGAGGAACTTTCCAACGTTCAGACAGTCTAGTCGGATAGGGCGTATGATTAATTTGAAGATTAGCTATCAACGAAATGTTCTTAGTATTGTTTTTGCGTTCTAGAGTATATGTGTAGGCTAATCGGTACTTAAGCAGGTCCTGAATCTTAGGTAGACAAAGTTTACTAAACAAAGGGGCAGTAGGAGCATCGTAACGTGCATTACATGGAAGCCGAATAATTTTTTTCTGTAGCAAAAATAACCTATTTATATTAGTTGCAGAAGTTGTGCTCCACACGAGACAACAGTAGTTAAAAAGGAAAGACCCAGTCACAGGAAAGACCCAGTCACTGGCTGTAAAATTCACGTATATTCACGCCGGTAAAAGTGGTAATGCAATATCGGGCGCGCGGCTCAGCGCCTACAGCTAACAAATTTTTAAAAGCTAAGCGAGTTTTAGCTGACCGTTTTCACGGTCCGCTCCGCTCCGATAGCAAGCGGGAGCGCCATCGGAGCGGAGCTCCATTGGCTCCGGTTGCGCTGAGCGGGCCCTAAAGAATATTTTAGTAACAGCGGAGCTGTTTAGCAAACCATTCGACTTTCGTGTCCGCAGTTAAAAACACCAAGAAAATGCTGAGCGCACATGAGCGCGCCCATCGCGGCTACCGCCTGACAGTTAAGCCTAAAAAAATGCCGAGTGCTCGTGTGTGCGTGCCTCGATCGCGGCGACTGCCCGGCGTCTCCGGCGCATGTTTGTCAAGCCAAGCATACCCACTTAGGGAAATTGGCAAAGACTGGCAAAAAAAAAAAAAAACTCCAGCGTTCGCCGTGATCGTGGGAACACTTGCTCGGCACGAGAAGAACACGTCATAGCGTGCGCCCCTCGATATCCAATGATTGTCACTTCGAAAAATAAAAAATAAAAAACGGAAGAAGCTCGCACTTTAGCAACAAAGATGGAGTAAAGGTCATTGCGGCAGCGAAGAAGAAGCAAATCGGCTGCAATCGCGGACTTAAAGAGATGAAATTAATTTTTCAAGCTCCCGTTTTTGCTTGCATTGCGTAGACTGGTTCAAATTAACACACTTTTCATCGTTTATTCGGTTGCTGAGTCGGTAATTATTTTATAAAGCCCTAAAGAAGAAATAGTATACCATGCGCGTTCTGCGGCGGCCGCACCAACTAAAGGCTGTGACGTCGGGAGGAGGTGCATCGTTATTGCACGATGTCCAAGGTTAGCATTCAGACAAGTTTCGGTTTCGGTTCTGTAAAACAGCATGCTGGACATCTGACGTTATCGTTAGATGGGCATTCTCGATATCTCAATAATCGCCATACCGCTTCCCTGCCATGTCGGCTGTAAAATGCCTAAGATAAGCCTCCCAGGACGGCTTGGTATCGTAGCAATCACTAGCCTAGGCCTACGCGCAGTGGATGAACGCCCTCCACGTCACCGCAGACGCTCAAATGCCATGCGCTTTCCCCCCATATTTCGAGCTTGCCTCACTCATGCCTGTATCGTAAAAAGCGTGTTCGCACCAGACCAAGGGTCTGCTGATTCTGGCCTGTGCCCACTGCCCGCAAGCAGTCGGTGCTTTGGCAATAGCACGGCAACGAGAACTCGCTAGAGCGTCAGTGTCAGTCTGCGCGCGTTCTGCGAACTCGCTCGTGGAGCAGTGAACGTTACGGCCCAAAACTGGTGAACTCAGTATCGAAAACATCGGCCTGAAAAAAAACTTCCAAAAAGAATGTACGCTCGGGGATTCCAACTTGCAAAGTAACATACCTAGCGCTCCACACCACTCGGCCACGGGCCAGCGCTGCCACTATTGGAAATATAAGGTATATAATGTATAACCAGTATACACTTTTTGTTTGGTTTTAGCATTTCAAGCGGCTTAGGTGATTATTTGTGGTTTACGGCTCGTGCAGTAAGCGTCCCCCAAATTTCGACAATATCTCACGTCTAGCAATTGCATTTCTTAGATGGAAAAGCATTCGCAGATGTGTGGTCGTGCTGCTGACCGCTGTGCTTGTCCACCCAGCGCAAAAAAGTTCTCCCTGCTCCCTAGTTTTATGTGGGAAGTTGTGGGGGAAAAGGGCTGCAGATAGGTGAAAGAGGATAGTATCGTTGTAAAAGGTTTCCGTTTGTAAACGCCGATATATCTGAGATTGGCGGCTCGAGAGACTGTGGCGTGGAGGAGAGTACGTTCTTCCGGTGTGTTTGTAATGCACGAGGAGGGAGCTGTCAGTGCGTTTTTTTTAACGGCGAAGCTTCTTAGTGGGTGGGGCTGTTGGCATCTCCTGTCGTCGTCGTAATCGTCGTCTCATATAGTAACGGTACTAAAACACCGGTACACTCGTTTACGCCTCGCGCTAGAGAGCTTCGTGCTTCTAAGAGAAGAGACTTTTACAGCAAAGCTGTATACCTTACACTCCAGCGGTTTCGCTCCGTTGGCAAAAACGCCAAAGGCGCCAAGAATACACTGCATGCTTCGCCCCTTCCAAGGTTTTAGATTAGTGGAGATGACCCGGTATTTTTTTTTCTTTTTTGCATTTCCTACCCCGGTAAGAACTATAACTGCGGGTTAGTGTAATGTGAATTGGTGACTCTTAGCTAACAATCGGAAGAGAAACGCTTCAGCAACATGTAAGATTCCGGCTTCCTCTAAGGTGACTCCATCCATCTGCCGTGTGAGACTGAAAAGGGAGTTGCCAAGTCACTTCATTATTACAGCGCTTATGCGGTACTCGCACAAAGCGTTCTGTGAGCACTGCGTCCTTACAACTACGTTTTAAGAGCGAAATGATTTAATGAAGTACATTTGTTGGTTTTTTAATGTGCTACCCGTGGTTCGTGCAGTCAGGTGGCGTCAGCGGGCACCAGCGGCGGTGGGGACAAGGGCCAGCCCGACACCGGCGGCTCCGTCGAAGGCGTCAGCAACAAGGCCTCGTCCCCGACGTGGCGCGGGTCGGCCAGGCTGGACCTGACCAGGCACAGTCTGCCAGGGCAGCAGGACACCGTGGTGGCTCGCTTCTCCCTCCCGGGCGTGGTGAGTGCCGCTTGTGATCCCGTATGTGACGGTGACCCTGGGATGCTTTCAGTAGGAAGCCGTGAAGCCGACTTTGGATGATGACGATAATGATTGCTAGTGGTATCTTTTTGTAGCGGGGTAATGACGTGTCATCTTACAAAAAAACAACTAATATACCTTTGTTTTGTACTCTTCGTTCAATACTAGCGCTGCCCTTAGGGAAGGCACAAAATACTTATTTTTTCTGTTACCGGTAGTAGCTGTCCCAGGCAATGTTTCCCTCTCTACTTCTTGTCCACCAGCATCCTAATCTTCTTTTCGTCGCCTCGACAGCCTTGAATTTAACTCCCTCTGTGCTACCCTTAAATCCTAGGGCTTCTGGAAGCCGAATATTTCCCTCGTGTAGATTTGGATGCATACCCTCGCATCCTAACACCATGTGCCGCATAGTTTTTTCCTTTCCGTAGTCCACGCATACCCCATAATTTTGTGGATACTTCCCCACAAAGCTCTTAGTGCGCAAGCAACCTGATCTAGCCTCAAAAAGCAAAGCACTGCCCTTGGAAGTATCGTAGCAATTTTCCATTCTGATGTCCAATTTCTCAACGCTGTGAAAGTCGGCTTTCCTGCATGTCACGTGCATTCTTCTCTGCAAAGAGCGTTGTGTAGGTCGGCTTCCTCGCTCAACGCTACAGCTGTGCGGGAAAGCCATACCACATAGCTTACTGAGCTTTGTACATTTATAGGTAAATCAGGCGCTACGGCGCTAGTGTGTCTACGCGAGCCACTGTTTAACGAGAGCGTCGTACTTTACCATAAAGAAGCTTTCCATTGTTATTGGGAATGGCTCATGGCGAAGTTTAGAAGTGGCCTGTGGCAACAAAAAATCCACAAGGTTGTTTTGGAAAGTTATATGCAGTTGGTTTATGAATATGAAAGTATAGCTCTTAAAGAATTTATTGGTAAGGAATTTTTTAAAAGCTTCTTGCATGACAACAAAAAGAAATGTTGCCCGTGTGGTTCATTTTTGTAGTCAGGTGTGGCCAGAAGCCATGCCTCCAGTCAGGCCAAGAAAGCATAGAACACTGGCAGCTGTAATGGCGGCCTCTGTGGTGCATGGCACTTGAGCGATTATGGTCTCTCTAGTATACATTAGTGGGAAAATCTATGAGCCAGATATGCCGTAAATGGGCAGAAAATCGGTGTATGAGCCTACTGCAGCCACAAGCTAATTATTGTCACAATAAGTTGCCGCACACATTGCCTCCTACTTCGATCTTGAGTCCCCCAGCACATTCACAGTTTAGAACCCTCAAACTCTAGGGTATTTATTTCTGTTTATTTCACAAACACTCAGCCACCAAGGCATGGTAGAGGGTACTGGGCAGAATGATGCATGGTTGTGTTAAACGTCACGACGAAGTAAAACATTTCTTGACTGTGGGATACAGAACAAAGCAAATGTTTGAATGAATGAATAAATTTACTATACATGACAGGCACTCTGGCCTGTTGTGCAGATAGGGGACGCAGCTATAGGTGCATAACATTCATGTTCTTAACAAAATTTAAAAATATACTCAATGTAGATACTATACACCAAATTTTGCCTTTGTAACCATTATAACCACATCGTCCCGCAACTGCCCTGTTGCAGGAGTCGAGCTCCTCGGCCCTTACACTGGACGTGGGTGAAGATCGCATGGTGCTGACAAGCAAGGAGCCCAAGTACAGCTTCGACTTCTACCTGCCCTTCAGCATCGACGAGGAGGCTGCAGTGGCCGAGTTCAACAGGAAACACCACGTAAGGACTCAAGCTTTTCCATTGCTTGTTGCTGTGTCTTGTCGGTCATTGCTGAAGCCCTGCAGCCATCAGTTGCACAGAATATGTTTACAACAAAGCTGTCTTGCAGTAGGCTCTAATTGAAATTGTGTGCGTCTATTGGGTCGCGTCGACAAAGAGTCGCGCATGCTCACTCCAGGACGAGCGTGAAGTGCTGTGCACCTCTCAATGCAATATTGGGATAGTTAATTGGATACCACGAGAATATTTGACTTGGCACCTGCCTTGCCAAAAGCCATGCGCGTGCATTTCATGCATTGTCAGCGTGTAATTTTGGTGCTTAAAAGTGTCATTTTTGGTGCCAAGCACCCTAAGTATTTGCAGATTGTTTTCGATGCATAAAATTGCGTGAATTGTTCTAAAAGAAAGAAGCAGGGTTTTACTTCAAAGTGTTGTAAATCCTTGTTTCATTTCAATTGTGTGGAAACAAGCGCATATAACTTTTAGTACATCAGTTTAAAAAGAAAGGAACCACTTATCTGAATTGAGAGTTTATTGCAAAAAATGAAGGAAGCTCACACTAATGCGTAGGACGTGAAGGCAGCGCAGCTGTACGCAACAGTAGCGTTTCTCCTCTTTTCGCCTCGCGGCATTGTTTAAACCTTGCCGCTGTATGAGGTACCACAACTGGATGTTCGCCTTCCTCTATCACCCATGGTTCTGCACCACATGTGGCCTCGTGGCCTTCCTTCGTGGCGAGCCCTTATTGGTGCGGCAGTGGCCTTGTCACCTATCTCTTCCCATTATCTGGCGGCTGCTCCATGCCAGGTGCTTGCGTAAGGGGGTGAGGTTTGACTTCTAGCCCTCAAGGACAAAACTTGTCTCCCCACGATTACTGCCCGAAGTAGCGTAGTGTAGCCTGCGCTACAAAAGAAAGAACATCACAGGGTATTTCAAAAACCTTTCTAACATTTTATAGCTTGACAATTACAGCAACGAATTTGAAAGGTGCGTCAGAAGTCAGAAGCTGTGGGCTAACTTCCATACAAAAGTCTCTAAGGGCCAGCCACACCTAGTTAGCTGCATTTGTCCTTGTGTTTTGCATGTTTGCATAAGAGCCTTTTTTTTTACTTAACCGTTAGCCCAGAATATAACTGCAGTGTTTGGATATCCATTTACAGTAGCAGTTTACATATGCTGTAGCAACAAATGTGTAGAAAAATAATGTGGCTGCACGGCTCACTGTCTTGTTTGCCATCATTCATTTTGGCAGCACACTTAAAGCTGGTAGATTTAAAGATTTTGCTTTCAAACGTCTTAGGGTGCTATCTGCAAAGCACAACTGATTCAGTTTTAGTATGTTTTAAGTGGTGCTCTTTTATTTGCAATAGGGAGCTCGACTGTTCCTTTTATTTGCATTCTCCTTAAAGGGACCCTGCAGCACTTACCGTCGACTACTTGGAATGCTTTCTGGGGTAAAGTCTATTGCCCCAGCAATCTAGCTTTCACATATTCGTTTAAAAAAAATACCGCTGATTGCCTCCCCCCCCCCCCCTTTGCTTGGTTTCGCGTGATAGATCTCTTCTTTCTTTCTTCTTTTCCTGTCTATTAAAAACACTTTCTGAGTTCAGTCCAGTTTGTTTATTTTTAATTGGCGTCACCCGTGATACGTATGTGGTACGGGTTGGGCTTTTATAGACCTTTATTTTTTCTGTCCCAGCAATCTCCACCCGCACGAATTATTAAAATATGTTCCCTATCACTGAAACTACGTGCTGTGAGAAATCACACATAATTGTTCCCTCTCAACTTGACTGTGGACAACGTGGCGAAAGCTGCGCCCTCTCTCTCTGAGAGGGGTGTGGCTTGCGGCGTTCTCTTCGGCGGCCTTCGATATATCACAGGCCGGGGAATTTTCTTCTTTTCTCCGCAAAGTGCAGAAGTCTATTTCCGGTCTGGTGCCACAAAAAAAAAACAGGCATGACTGCTTGCTCACAAGCACGTGCTCACGCTGGTAGGGCGTTTTTGAAACAATAAACGTTTGTTGTCGAGTGGTCTGGTTGAAAAGGAAGTATTGAGTTTATCACTCAAACTCTGTACACACTCAAAACACAAAAGAAATGCCAAAACTGTGCATATAGGTTCAGACATAGAAGGGTTTGGTACACAGCGCTGGCGACGGCGTATCGTCACAGGAAATGCGAGAAATGAGCCGTGAAGTTGACCAGTGACAGCCAATAGGACAGCCATGGCCGCAATGACATCGTTTAGGCCATGCCAGGGGTGCTTAATAATGAGGAAATTTAAAGAGAGCACGGTTGGTTTTTCCACGTCTTTCACAGCAATTTGCACGCTCACCACTTCTTGTGCACGTGTAATATTTGGCCCGGGTATTCCTGAGAGTGTAATCTAAATGTCATGCAGGTTTACTTGCATTGCTCAAAGATAATGCAGGGTCCCTTTAGGTGCACCAATTTTTCAAGTTCAGAAAAACTGTGTGCAGAAGCACAAAATTTCGCAGTATTTTACTTACAGTGTGAAGCCCTGAAATTGGTGCCGTTTGCAGTGATTGAGGTGCTTTGTTTATGCTGTGGATCAAGTTTCTGTATTCTGTAATTCTGCTCTATTTCTATGAAAGCATTCGAATGTTTACTGTGAGCACTCCACTCCAATGCTCTAGATTTCATATTCGGAAAAGACAACAAGGTTTATAGATGCAGTTCTGCCCCGTGAAGGATGAAGTAGAAATGTTAGTAGTGTTTGTCCCCCTGTTCGGTGGCAGTCAGGAACCCAATTGTATGAACTTCGGTTGATTTGGCAGGAGGCTCACCAGAGCGGTGGTGGTGAAGTGCCTGAGACAATTATGGACGTTTTCGAGAAAGGACCAAAGTACAGCGAGGAGCCAGATGTGCAAGTTGATGAATTACTTGCACTAAACAGAAGAATCGCCAGGAAAGTTGACGGCGAAAGTCAAGAGCGCTGCCTTTTAGAAGGGGTGGACAGCTTAGCGTAGACAGTTCACAAGCCATGAACTACTAAGAAGCGACCCCTGAAAGATGTTCTGCACTTTTTTAGAGATAAGAACCTGCGCCTTTTGCAGGAAGACAAAGACGGAGGTTTTGTTGTTGTACCTGAAGGTGTGTTTAGTGAAAAGGCAGGTCAGGCAATTAGTAAGAACTTTAGACAGGTTAAGAGGGGTGTGACGAGAATTAAAATATAAGGCCATGAAGTTATGCAATGACTTGGGACTGGCAAAGGTAGCATCTGGTATAAATAAGTGTATAGGCAACTCGTTGGAGGTATTTTTCTTGGCCAAGACACGCAAAGCAGATTTCCCGTTTAGGACAGTGGTTAGTGAGAAAGGCTCTGGGCAGATCCAGGTCAGTAGGTTTCTTCAGAAACATTTACATACGCTAGAGGTGTGGGATCCTTTTGCTACCAGAAATTCAAAGGATGTAACTTGCTTTCTTGCGCAACACCGGAACATAGGGTTTATATTTTCTGTCGATGTTAAAGATCTGTTTTATTCTGTGCCTCATGCTGAACTGCTCGAGTCTGTTAGGTCCTGTATAGAGGAGAACGGTGAAGTTTCGTTTCAGAATTCAACAGGGATGAATGTAGATAATTCTATAACCTTACTTGAATTTTATCTCAGTAGCACTTTTATAACTTTTGACAATAGTTTGTACTTGCAACGTCGGGGTATATGTATCGGTTCGTGTGTAGCCCCTGTCCTGTGTAATATTTTTTTGTCTTATATTGACCGCACCCTAGTGGATGTTTTTAATGGGAACAAGGTTCTAAAAGTTTTTAGGTTGTGGATGATTTTTGGATTCTTTTAAAGAAGCAAAATCACTTGAGCTACCATGACCTGATGAATGGGATTTTAGTTGATTTCAGACAACATGGTAAGGGGCTGACGTTTACACATGAGGCTCCGATAGAAGAAACTCTGCAGTTCCTAAACATCGAAATGTCTGTTTCTGAAACACACGTGTGTTGGATGTATCATCCAAAAGCTGCAAAGGATCTTTTACCTTATTAGTCGCCGCATTCAAAGACCTTGAAAAGAGGTATTGCTGCAATGCACCTTGAGTCTTCTCTTATGAAGTCGTGCTCGCACAGAATGGAGGAAAGTTTTAAAAACCAAGTGTCCCGGTTGGACGATGCTGGCTTCCCCTGTACAATCCTGGCGGCGTTGAGTGCAACACTCCTCCAAAAGACAAAAGGACAAACGCGCAAAAGGGTTTCAAGGGATGGTGCGAAGCCAGTGGTGGTACCATACATGCATAAGGTAGCCCATAATTTGAAAAAAGTGGCTAATAGGTATGGAGTACCTACAGTGTTCTCTGCTCCTGTGAAGCTGAAACAGCTTTGTTCTCTCACTGCAAAGGAGAAAACGAAACGGAGCGGTTGTGCCAAGAAACATTCCAAGCCCTTTGTGAAATGCGCGAAAGGCGTCGTTTACCAAATTCTACTTACATGTGGAAAGGCCTATATTGGCCAAACTGGGCGCTGCATGAACGATCGTGCAGGGGAGCATGAGCGCACTTTAGGAGATATAGATGCTACAACTAACTTGACGGAGCATTGCAGAAATTGGGAAAAAAGTGGGTGCAGGCCGCAACTGAATGAGATTAAGATTCTTGGCCGGGGCAGCAGCGATGTCGCGTGTGAGATAATGAAAGCCTTCTTGATAAATAGTGCGCACAAATGCGTGAGTGACACATCTTTGGCTTTATATAAAAGAGAGTCTGAATTGTTAAAGTCTTGCTTGTAGGGTTGATGATGAACGTGTTCTTTCTTGGCGTTTTGCGTATGTATGTTCGGCGCATACACCAATTTGTCTTATATTTGGGGGCGTAAGCCCGTGAATAAATTAGTGATTAGTTGCGCTTGTCCTGTTGTCTCCTCTTTGTGTCGTCGTTCCAAGCAATCCTCATGGCTTTTCAAGTATCAGACCAACTAGCCCGTCAACAAATCTTGCGGAACTTCATAGATGGGGATTGAATTGATGAGTTCGAGATGTGGTTCATACAATGAGAAGTTAATGTGGCTCATACAATGAGAAGTTAATACTTACAATGTGAGTGATAAAAGAAAAACTTCAAACTGCAAACTCTTGTACCAAGTGCGTACAAGTCACTCAAGCCCTAATTTTAACGCCGTTAAATTCCAAATGTACGTAAACCACTTGAAAGGTATTGGCCAGGACTCTGTTCCCACCGCAGGATCTGGGCAGAGTCTCAGTAAGCAATCACACTCTTAGGTTCAGACGCAAACTCTCAGTCTATTTCTGGCTAAAGGGGCATATAAGCCCCCCTTGCCACATCAGACGAGATGCCGAGGCTCTCCGGGATCTGCCAAGCTGAAATGTTCAGAGACGAATGCTGTTTTTAGCCAAGATTTGGCTTTACGAAACCTTGGCATCTTTCCCACTCTAGGATACCCCTCCAGCTTCTGTATATGCATAGTGGAAGGCCCAAAGTCTTCACAAACAGCTGCCACTCAGTCACCTGCCAGTAAGTTAACTGCCACAGCATATAGGCTGAATATATGTTACATGCCACAGCAACGGCATGCGTCCACTCTGGGGGGCGGAGTGTGCATAGCAACCATTCAAATGGTGAATATAAAGATGACTGACAGAAAAATGTCCCAGAAAAATGTCCCAGCTCTGTTTACCGTTCGTCCACCCTATTCGGGGATTACCACGGCAAAAGTTACAGCAGCAGTAATGTTCTAAGGTTATTATTATCCATACTCGGCAGTAGCGGCTTGCGTTGTGAGAGGATGCCTTCTCCTAGACACTTTGTTGCCCAAAGGTAATGTAATTGAACCACAGCATTGCATAGTTTTAAGTGCAGAGTGCATTCAGACAGCGCATCAGGTGCTCTCTTTTCTTACGCAATTTCTGGGCATCTTGTGGCTGACCTCATGAGTGTCCTTACAGATGCCTTCTTTATCATTTAATCTTTGCTCTTCCAGGTGCTGACTGTAACGGTGCCAATCCTCTCTGCAAGTTCCTGATTCCCGACTTGCCATTCCCCTGTATTGAGCTGTCAGTGCACCTGGAAATGATGGGTGCTCACTTCATGTTAAGTGCGACAATGTTCCCAATAAAACTGTTGTTCATTTTGAATAGAATTGGCTCTGTTTCTTTTCTTTTTTGCTGGGGCTGTGCTGGTGAGATGGCAAAAACTGAAGTTTGAGCAAATGGCTTGTCCATACCCAGCGTTTATTTCTGCAGCTTAGGTGTTGAAGTGGACTCAAACCATAGTGCTTGGTTACCGACAACAGTACAAGTAACTGCACCAAAATCTTTCTGTTTCTTTGATTAATAACCAGTCACTTCAGTGTCTAGCTGTGGCTTTTTGGATGTCTCATGCATGGTGAAGTTTGAGCTGCAGTGAAAGCTCGTTTATTTGATATTCAGTTTTTCAAATTTTTGGAGAGTCAAACTAATTTGGCCAATTCAAACTATATTGAAGTTTATGTATAAAAAAGCCTGTTAATTCAAACACAAGTCAGTTCCACTACAGATAACTTGAACTACACATCACTCTGTAGTTCATGTCACAGGTTATCGGTTTGGCTGTCGGCCAGTGGGACTCCAGCTGCTCAGTATATTCACTGATTTCTTCGTGTGGGGGAATGTTTAACGGTAAAGTACCTCCTACAAGGCCAAGGGCTACCGCACCACCTGGAGAAGACACCTCACTTGAAATTTCATAATGCTCAGCAGTATTCCCTATTAGAAGGTGGAACCCCTTTATGCCAGGAGGGGTCAGGGGGACAAAGGTAGTCACTTTGAGCTATTTATCTATTACAATCATTCGTTTATTGGATCAAAGTAACAATAGCTGTAACCTTACTTTCCAACGTCATTGCTTCTTGAAGCATTACACTGAAAAACGTGGTCGTGGCCTATACCAGAACTTTTGAATGCATCGTACACGCTTGATGTGGTCATTAACAGGTGGAAACATGGGTCAATTGTGAGTTGGTTTTTGGGCGTGCACAACTACAAAGCCGTGCCTCATGGCACATCCGTCAGGGGTCATGGTCGTTTTCGCCTCTAGCAGGGCCCTGCAGTCCTGCCGGAAGGTACTTCGTTTCTCCTCAGTGATCTTTGCTTCCAGTTTGAAGGCGGGCACGTAGGTATCTGCATAAAGGTAGGAGGAATGCACGCCAATTACAGTTTCATTTTGAATTTCTAGTTTAATTGTTTAGCGTGATTATTTACTGGAAATGAATTGCTGCCACTTTTGTCAGTGCTGTACTGCTAGCCTTTTTCAACCCGTGTTGGAGATGTTGATCTGTCAGTAAATACGTATTAAAACTACTGTATATACACCTGCTTGGGCCTGAAAAAGGCCTCCAATTAAAATAAATAAAGCGGTGTCAAAGTTGAGTAGGATGATTTGCGTATGAGGGGAGGCTGGTGCTGGTTAGTCCATTTAACCACCTCGGCATGTGACTTGCATCAAGGCAACACGTTTCGCAATGAAATTAAGGCTGGTTTGTGGCAGGCGAAATGGATATGAGAGGGAGGAGAAGAGTAGTGCAGTAAGAAGGGGTTGATAGGAGAGGTGACAGAGAGAGACGGGGGCAAATGCAATGAAGATGGGGATGAAGGATGAAACAGAAGGAGAAAGCAACAAGAATGAGAAGAGGGAGAGGGCACGGGGCGAGCTGTGTAGCAGGAGAGGCCAGTAGGAAGGGAGAAGAAATGGCGATAACAGGAGGGTTCTGGGTGAGGGAAAGAGTGGTAGAGGGACGAGAAGACGGGAGGGATGAAGTTTGAAGAAAAGTTGGGGATGGGAAAGAAGGAGAGGGAGAACGCCGATGAAGGGGATGGTGGAAAGACACGAGGGAAGAGAAGGAGCAGGGAAGAAGGAGGAGGGGTAGTTGGCTGTGGCGGCGACAAGGGGGGGGGGGGATCGGCGATGGGGGTGAGCAACACCCTCTAGACGTTTTGAAGGTATTGAGGGGAGAGAGAGAGTAGAGCGTGAGTGATGGCAGAGAGGGGTTGGAAGGAAGAGTAACGTAGTAGGCGCGCAGAATCAGTATTGCCTTTCATTTGAGGCGAATCAAATTGGTACGCGGCCAGTGTTTACTGTCACGTTTAATTTGTTCACGTGCGTTCGTCGTGCTTGTTTTTCGAAAACACCGCGATTGGCTCGTCAACTCTGCAGTCTTGCAAACATTTTAATTACTGGCACGTTTTGATTGGGTCAAACGGCCTTTAATTCCTGATGTTAGGGGCGCATGAGGAGGTTTTATAACCAGCAGATTTTTTGATCGCCCGGTTTGTGGCCTGTAACTTTTCTTAAAGGGGCCCTGACACAAAAATTTTGCATCTTGTTTTTTTTTGTTGCGATAAGTAGCTAGTGACCTACTTATAACCTGTAGAAACCTCATTTGCTTCAGCGTGCGACGATTGTTTAATTAGAGGCATTTTCAATGCGGCCAGTCGCAGTTTCGGTTTCAGCGAGTGCCGCGAAACGATGGATTTTGTGTGAACAAAGCTGACCACGTGACCGTCGGAGGGATATCACAGAGCAGAGCCGCCGTAGCACTGTCGAATCCGCATCGACGGCAGTTTCTGCGAATGCCCCTACGTACTGATCTCGTGAGGCGCTTAATTAAAAAGCGACCGTGGATGTGACGCAGGCGCCGCGAGTACAAATGCTACCGCGACTAAAGAACGACGCGCGACTCTCGAGACGGTGGGTGGCAAGACGCGCGCTGGGAGCAGCCGGCCGGTCTGCCTACAGGTCCGCCTACATATGTGTTCGGCTTAGCACTGCGGCGGATATTCGAGTGCCGCTCTCGTAAGCGGTGCAGATGACAATTTTTAATGCAACCCGTCATCGCATCATTAACTCCTTTCTCATGTAAGCCACCATGGTCGGGACTTGGGGACAATTTCGTGCAGCGGTAACAAGCTATCACTCGAGCTACCTGCGCCGGCCTGGGCCACTTCGCGGCCGTGGCCGCCGCCTGCACAGCGACCGTGCGGCTAGCTCAGTGGGCTTTTCGTGCCTCCGGCGCGTTTTCGCATCCAATGGTAATACACAGTAATAGAAACAGAGTGCCTGGAATCGCTGTAGAACTTTGGTCGCGGCCAGCTAACCGATTAGCTGACGAAATCACGGCGCCTCCGCCGCCAACGATCGGGTCGTTCGTTCTCGAGAGCAGAAGCTCCGCCCTCCGGCCCTCCGATTGAAGCGGCGAGCCGGGCGAGCCGGCGAAAAACGCCGGCAGTGCGGAAGCGTCACAAACTCGTGACGTGTTTGGATGTTGTTTATTTATACAATATCATCGGGATGTCGATTGCGCCTGGTCGTCTGCTGGCTGCTCGGTTGCGTTTCGCACACTTTAAAATTGATTTTAAATATGTTCTAGGCCGTATTCGCCGCTGATATTTTGCAGATGATGTATATGTGTTCCCACCAATCTATCTCCGAAGTTATCTCGCCTTCAAAATTTTGTGTCAGTGCCCCTTTAAGGGGGCATATGGCTCTTTGGGGCCAAAAAACGGTGAAAAAGTCGTTTCCTGAAAAATGGCATTTTTGGCATCAACGGCCATTTTTCTGTCTGCAAAAGACACCATATCTCAAAAGACACTCTACAGCTCAGTTCGCGCAGAATTCGATGGTGAAACGGCACTTTCTTTGCAATGCGAAGTTAGCATTTTGCTCTCAGTTATCTCGGCACCCAAAGCACGTACAACTGTATTTTTTTTTGCTTCTGATACCTGACTGTGTGGAGAATACAATGTAGGAAACAAAATCTTAAAATTGAGGCTTTTGAAAATTATTATTGTGTTCAATTGACGCCACTTGGGAGGTATTTCTGGCAGGGCGCGAGAGAGTGAAGTTCAGTGTGTTGTCAAATGGCCAAAAATACCTAAATGAAGAAGTTCTTTCAATCCTGTATTCTTTAGCCATTTTTCAGCCTAGCCATGCGGTAATAGCCAAACTTTATGGAGTAGTTATTTTGTAATTGTGCCCCAAAATAATAGCAATTAATCGTTAATTACGCCCCAGAAATAATCAACTAGCAAGAAATTTTATTGCAAATTTGACAAGAGTACAGAAAACTTTATAATGCTGTGCAGTTTCATTAAAATTGGTTAGTAAATAAAAAAATAGCTCCAATACCAAAACGGAGAATAAAATAGCTGTTCGCATTCCCAATCTACTGTCGTCGAAATGTCAAAACAAGCAAAGCGAAACACGCCTGCAATCTTGAATTTTTGGCTGCACCGACGCAACTCTCTTGCCTGAATGTTCGGCGTTAAACTCGCGGCACTCGGGACCCGCGCGTGAAAGTGTACCACAGGGGGGGGGGGGGCAGAGCGAAGCACGCGCTCGAGCTCGAATTCGCCTTCACCGAAACGACTTTTTTTAAATTTTTTAAACAAGAACTCAATTTGCGTAGCCACAAAGTTGTTCCGGCCGAACTACACACTATGGCGGCACTCATGAAGGCGTAGAGCGCCTTCGCCGAATGACGTTGACGCTAGCGCCAGATTCCCCTCTAGGTGAGTTAGTGAGAAACTCTACGTGAAAAGCTCGTTAACCGAACCGCCAGTGTTGCCACCACTGAGTGTTCAGTGTCGCCCGCCTTTTTGCACAGGGTCTATACTAGGCATCTGGTAGCTGGTGCGAATGTCGCTAACCCCGTATGTTTTCACCAATGCCAATTCAACTTGCTTTGTCAAGCTTGGAACTTCATTATTCTCACGCTTTGCAATGAGGGTGTTTCTTATCAGCCACCTCTAAGATACCACTTGAACTACAACGGCCTCTTTGCAAACGATTTTTATGCAAAATAGAGCAGACTGATGGTCATTTATATAGCTCTGTGGCATCTCCTGTCTTGGAAGTTCGTCCTGTCTCGTTCCGGTAATCACGCTATCACAATGGCGGCTACAACGGGCTTAGTTCGCAAAGTCCTTCGTCGTGTGAAATGAAACCTCACGTGACGGTTGACATCACAGCAGCTAGCTGGGAAGTGTACGTCAGCCATTCCTTCCGCGTAGCACGTATTATATCATCACCAGTTCTGTGCCCTATCACGTGATGCTTATGCCACATTAACTTGATGTTAAGTCTACTTGAACGAGAGATTGGGGGCAGTTTGATAACTTCTTAACGAAGATTGGGCGAGTTGGTACATCACTAAAGGGATGACCAGCGCAAAACGACGACACACGAGACACAGCGCTGAATTAGCGCTGTGTACATGTCCGTTGCCTTCTCTTTGTGTGTCGTTGTTTTGAGCTCGTCATCCATTCAATGAGAACTTCTGATCCGAAAGGAAGCAAACAGAAGGCTGGGCCATTTATTTCTGTATCGGTAAAAAGGACGCGTGCGGAGAATTCGCGAAGTATCAAAAACTTTTCATGCAATGAGTATTTTGAGTTCCGAAGAGGCCAAGATCAGACATATCTGCTGTAGGGCTGCTTCGGGGCCTAGAGAAACGTTCAAATTACTCCTCCGATGCTATTTGGTTGCGGTGGTGATTTTACGTCATGTATGCGCGGCCGAAAATGTGTCAACCGAAAAAAACATTCGACAAAATCGGTAGCAACTCCCAAAGCGTGTCCAGTCAGGACTTCCGCTGCATGAGGATATATGCAACGATCGGTCTTTAAGGCATGCTACCTGGTGATAAAAGCCGTCACTCGTGTCTTACCTTACAAGATGAACGCTTAATTATTTGCGCTTAACCTGGTAATAATTTAGTGACAAGAGGTATGGTAAATGCATACCCATCCAGGCGTCGATGTCAGGTAGCGTCCACATGCTGTCGTACACGGAACACGACACCAGTTCAAGTCCGGCAGCAAGAACGGCATCTTTCTCGCTGCTTATCACCTTCTCTTGCACGGTAGGTTGGCAGAACAGGAAGCGCTCCGAGTAGAGCTCTCGTGGATCCTGAAAAACGTCAATCATTTAATATGCCAATAAGAGAAATTTTATTTGGTGCTTTTTGAGCCCGTCATTGTGAATGGTCGATGTGCTATCGTCTATAATCGCAAATAGCGCCTTTAAAGGGACCCAGAAAAGCTTTGTGAAGGTGGCAATCAAATGCATTCAGGTGGTAGAACATATAACGGGGTATTTTTGAGCCAAGTGTGAGCCCCATACGTTGTACGGATAATTTGCAAACAATTTTTGAAGATAGCCTTTTTCAACCGATGAGCGCGACGCCGCGGCGAGCCGATCGCAGCTGACGCAACGGCGAGGCGCCCCCTGATTCGCCAAATCGCCGGCAAGGTCGGCCGCCGGCGACGTCACTGCCATTGGCTTCCGGCTGATCTTCCTGCATCCTGCGCGATCCCAAATAGGCGTGGAGTACCGGATTTCTTCAGCGACGTTCCGATACGAGCACTCCGCGTCCTCTGTATCTGGATAAAGATAAGTTATCCGTGCCGCGTCGTTGTCTGCAAAGCGAGCGACTGGAGTGGCGTCAAAATGAGGCGAGATACGGACGATTGCAGGCTGTGCAATGGCAAAGGCGGGTCCGCAGCGGTTGACGCGTGCCTAGGCGCAGGAATGTAGCTAGCGCAGAACGGAAGTCGAGCGTCACGATTTCACATGGCTATTCCCAGTGTTTCCAGCTGCTTTGAAAGAAGCAGAGAGGGAGGAGGAATCGATCGGAAAGGGGGAAGAGGTGCATTTAATTGCTTCTGGCGCAGCTAGTACTGAATGTAGATCAATAATTCCGACGGCATTGCATCGCTATACTGGTGCTACGCGACAATACAGGCCTTTTGTAGCATTTACAAAAGGCTTTTCTATGTCCCTTTAAGCACCTTTGAGTCTACTTTTTCACCATAGTCTGCACTAAGTGTTGACCTTCTTATGTCTGATAACGTGTCGCATTTCTTCTTTTGCATTTAAATAGTCACTAATGACAGTGCAGAAAAAAAATTGGTTGCCATATCCCGCCCTGCGATAGTGGATGCCCAGCAAAAGCTGTTGTAAACCACTAGAAGTGGTGATGGAGGGGGTATTAAATGTTTCTCGTAGTCTAGGAGGGCTTGTCAGTGGCGCTCGGCTAGTCACTAGTGTCACTATAGATCAGGGTACTGAGTATCGGCACCCTTTTCTCCTATTGTTCAGTGCCGCCGCCATGATGATTGGATCAGTTCGCATTACGTGACACTTATTTGAACTGTGACGGCTCATCGGTGCCGCCATTTTATTGTTTTTGCGTTTTAGTCGGTCAGCTCTGGTAGGCTTACTTGGCCTCCCTGCTCTGCGGCTGCGCGCGATGTACGTCGTTCCGAATGCGAATCAAAGATAATGCGTGTAACCGCACATCATCAGCAGAAGTGTGTACAGAGATGCGGCAAATGCTGGGTCCTGCCTAGCCTGACACATGCGCTCGGCGTCTTGAGCAAGAACTGCTCCATCTAGTGACACCAGCGCTGCCTAGCCATCGAATATAATCTGCAAATATAATCTTTACCAGAAACACATGTTGGGGTGTTTCATTGTTTACATGCGCCTTATCATCCATCATGCGGTTCCGATGCTTGTTTTTGTGGTTTCCTTAAATGAATTCTGAGCTCTATGATGTATGCCTGATTAGCCAGACTCATGCGCTCGGCGTCTTATGCCTTGGCGCCTTGGAGCTTTTGCGCACGGTGGTTGTTTTTGCCAATGGCGATGAAACCTCTGGTGGGCAGAGGTATACAGCTTTGCTGTGAAGGCGTATCTACAAAAGAAAACCTAACGAGCAGCTTCCATAGCGTCGTCAGCCCATCGGTGTATGCGCCACACCATGGAGCAGTGCCACATGATTATGTCCAATCCAGACACCGTAGGGGTGTGCGCGCACGCTGGTAGCAGTAGAAGAAGCGTCGTCAAGGGACATCCCAGGGCTGGAACCTCGGGACGCCTCATGTGCTAGCTCGTTGCCTGGGAGAGATGCATTGGCCGGTGTCCAGATTACTTGCACGTTGCGCATACGAGCGGCTAGGACGGAGCGTAAAATGCGTAGGACGGTATTAAAGGAGCCATGAAGACAAAATACAAGTTGTGTTTATTAGAAAGACTGCTTAGTACCGATAACAATAATACCAATATCATCGCAATCTTCGAACAAATAACGGAGATGTTAAAGAAAACGTGTGAAGCAGTCGCGACCCCCTAGCCAATTTCCCGCAACTTTTCTATGACGTCACGGAACCTTGTTTGTGCGATTGGCGGCCGCCTAACTGACCTGTCGCGACGACACATGACTGGACGTCTGTAATGGGGCCTCTAGTTTCATTTGACCGCATCACTTGTGTGCTAACGTGCAGTTAACGCACTGAAAATTATGTTTTATTGTTGGCCCGTATGACGTCATTCTTGCTCATAATCCGTCACTGTGGCTCAAAATTTGAAAGTTTTTAAATACTTCTTGCTTTTTTTCGTTAAAAAACATGTTTTGTGGCTGTAATGGAGCTGAGTGAGATACTGAATCCTAGTTCTTTAAAATTAAACGAAGTTGTATTTTCTCTTCATGGCTCCTTTAAGATACTGCCAATTTTGTGATTCCGGAGAGCTGTTTTAGAGTCCCTCACGATGGTTTTAGCCGTTGTGGAGCTGACGACGCTGCTGCCTTGGACCAGGGGGCTAGGGACCGGCTGGTGACCTACCGGGAGATCACTCAACACCATTGCATGGAGCGCCAGAAATATCCTGCAGCGCATCCCACGCTCAACAGACGTCAATCTGTAGCCTGGCGTCAGCTGCAGGCTAATGCATTCCCCAATCATGCAGTATTGAGCCAAATTTATCCCGACCTTTACAATGATCAATGCAAGTGGTGCACCCAGCGAGCCACACTCACTCACATGATTTGGGCTTGCGATGCCCAGCCACCAACTCTACGAGCATGCTTACGAATCACCAGTGCGGAGCTGTGGGAGAACCTGTTTTGCTTAGCTGCGACCCCGAAATACAAACCAAGGTCTTCCAACTGGCCGACGATGCAGCGCGCCCAAGGGCTGCAGGCCACAATCTGAGGGGGAGGAATTCAGAAAGGCTCCCACTTCCCCTTCCTCATTTCACCAGGTTTTGGGCGAAATAAAGTTATTATCATCATCAGTAGACGAAGCAGGACAGAAGGCACTTGGTGCATGTTAGCAATTTCTGCCACCTAAAATTGTCCTGGAAATCTGAATGGGGCCCTTCACGCGGCCTGGAGGCTATTACGGGCCTTCGCTGTACCTCTTTAACCCCAGGCATACGTATTATTATCTGCGCAGGTTTCGTCTGGTGCAAATAGCTCTGGGCAGTACTGTTATTAGGACGAATCTTTTGACGGGTCAATGATTTTCAAGACTGAGCCATCAGCTCCTTGAGGTGCCGCTTCGTAGTCTGGGGATAACCTTATCAGTGACGGCTCTTTTATCATTCGAGGCTTCTGTAACCAGGTTCTGCCGCCACCGCCGGCATGTTTTCTGTGCCCTCCAGCGCTTCAACGCAAATTGGAGTCGATTCTCATACAATTGGAATTTATTACTCTAGGTTCAATTTTCAGTTTTTTTTCCATAATTAGATAAGAATTTTTTTCTCTATCCACTGATTATTGGCTGATGCTCTGAATGGGCATGTGCTACACTCGAAGGAACAACAGCAAGTTCGACATCATTTGAACACTCGGAGCGTAGCTTCTACCCCTGCTTATAAACCTCGTCAACCAACTACTGGCTGGTTCCAAGGGGTATAGTCAACCAACTAATGGCTGGTAGACTATACCCCTTGCACTACTAATATTTTGGTTTTGATGAACTGTATCTTGCGAACTTTTTAATGCCTAGCTGTGCACCCTTCTGCGCCATCAAGCTATTTTGGAGCATTCTGATTTATATGTGGCATTGGCTGGAAATCGTAAAAAGAAATTTGCTCAGAGAAATCTTTCACTAATAGTAATCCTGAATCGTACTTGCCGGAAAGAAAGGACACAGAGCATGTGAGAGAATTTTCTATCACTCCAAGTTTTTTGTCAAGAAATGGATCAAGATTTGACGGCTGCCAGACTAGGGCCTCCAGATATTTTCAGGCCGTGTCTAGAGTGCCGTCCGAAAGTATTATAAGAACTCCGCTATATTGACGTCCACCGGGGTTTCGTGACTTAATTGCAGCGTCTGGCACTACATCGCTCTAGGTAACGTAAAGCTAGGCAACCTAACCTAAACGTAACATATATAACATGACCGAACGCACGCAAAATAACCATTTAAAACACCGAAAATAACCTAAGCCATAAAAATTATAGTTTAATGGAAAGAAGAAAAACAACCGAGGAAGAAGACGGTCTCTATCTACCATACTTGGGATCAAGAAGCTCAGGGGATCAAGAATACAACGACCGACACTTGGTGTTAAATATAATCGAGTGTCGTCGGACGGCACTCTAACCACTGCGTGTTTTTTAGGCTGGTACTACTTCTAGTATAGATTTGGTTGATGCCACAAGAGGCGTATAGGCGAAGGCTCCTAAGTTTGGACGATATCAGTGTGCATTAAAAAAGCCGGGGGGGGGAGGGGGGTTGTGAAAAAAAATCGACAAATTGTCCACCACTACGAACTAAACGAAGCGACCAGGCAGGAATGTTTTTCGCGGTACGTTAGGTTCCATAAGTGTGCAACACCACCATGTAGTGGCTTGCTTGCGTATATCATGGCTATATGATATATCGGTTCGCTTGGTGCACTTTCGCTTTTCACCGTAGCACCATCTGAGAGGGTTTTGATAAAAGACACCAGCAAGCCAGGGCACCCCGCGCGGTGCATCCTCGGCCTCACTGCCGACACCGCAGCCGTTTAGGCGCCCCTTGGCGTACGGGAACATGACGATGCCCACAACACCAGTAGACCTCTTCGCCAGTTGCACGCAAGCTTTTGAGCTTTCTGCATCATAATAAACGCTCAACTCGTGTAGTTTTATTATCAATATATCTCATTCACCTCCTGTGCATGATTGACTGGGAGGCCGTGTGGTTTCCGAGTGTCATTAAGGACAATTATGACAACATAAAAATTCAAACGCAGTTTTTTCAACCAGTGCCACCAGCATATTACCTGCGCTCGATACAATCGTAGAATAAATTAGTCTATCCCTTTTCTAAGCTGTGGGAGGACGTGTGGTCACCTGCGACCACTTAGACGCCCACATCTTTTGTCCTCAAGGAATAGGGCCGTCCGGTTATCGCTTGTATTTCTGCGCTAGAGAACCACTCTTACTCTAGGACTTAGTGAAGTTCTCTATTACTACTACTGCTACGTTGAAATACGCTTTTGTTATTTTTTTTCTTCCTACCGACCACCATTAAAATAGTTTTTTTCTTTCAGTGCTATAGCAATGAACGATATGTTATCGAGCGCTAATCTCACCGGGACATAGTGTTTCCACTGCTCCATATTGCTCAGCTGGTACATGACGTCCGTGATGGTGGATCCAGTGAGCGACACGATCGCGCACTCTCCGCCGTCCTCCAGCAAGTGGAACATGTTCCGGTAAGCCGCCTTCAGGTCACGGACGCATTGTAGGGCGAGGAAAGAGTAGACGCGGCTGAACGCTCCATACTTGGCCAACAGCGGCTGCGGATCGCCCACCTCGATGTCAGCGAGCTCGTAGCTGATGTCCGGATGACTGGCGTGCTCTTGAGCGTACTTGATCAGCGTCTCCGACCTGTCCACGGCCACGATTCGGCGGCAGGGACGGACGTGGTCGAGAAGGGCGTCCCTTGTGAACCCGCCCGTACCGCAGCCCACGTCTAGGTACTGGTTCCGCTCACTCGCAGGTACTTTGAAGTGGACGTGGCTTAGGGCAGCGAGCTTGTGCTGGTATCCCGGCGTCTTTGATTGCTGCAAGGCATCAGGATCGATGTAGCAGGAGGAACCATCTCGTTCCGAGTACTTCTTTTGAAATTTGTTGGTCGCTGACATCGTGGACGTATTTGTTTGGGCTCGTCTGTTCTGTATCCTTGAGAGTGTCCTTGATAGCGGGCTCCTGCGCAACGAAAAAAAGATTTGCCAGTTATGACATCTTTTTGCACGCAGCGTCGTGAGAGAAAGGGTAGCGAAAGTTTTGCGCCTACAAATAATGCATGTGATGTGCATCCGCCATATCCGCGTTGTTGTGCTCCGAATCCCGCTTACTGAAGAAAACGCCATATTGATCGAGCATGGAGAATGGGGAAAAAAGCGCGTTCCGGCAAAGTTATTTTGTTGCGTCCACCCTGTCAATTACCGTCATTATATATATATATATATATATATATATATATATATATATATATATATATATATATATATATATATATATATATATATATATATATATATATATATATATATATATATATATATATATATATATATATATATATATATATATATATATATATATATATATATATGTCACAGACGTTGGCCAGCTTCCCGAGAAACTTACACGGAGCATACCCGCATATCCATGTGGCCAATCTCTCCCTATCTGGGTATGTGCTCCGGTGGAGCACATGCCCAGTCTTTTTGCGTACACAATCTCTGCGTTGTCACGTGACAATGTCATCGTCATCACCATCATGGTGGTGTCCAGACTGCAGGAAGAAAGGTTCTCCCTAAGAAAGATCTCCAGCCACGACTATCGAGTGCTAGCTCAGTCCATGCTTTCCTCCCAAATTGTCGTATCCCATTCGTCCATCGAGTCCTTGGCCGACCCCTATTGCGTTTACGCTGTATCGTCAGTCGCTCTGTAAAATGGATGGTCCACCTACTGCCTCTCATTTGCATGACGTGACCCGCCGATGCTAACTTTCTTCGCCTAATTTGGGCTAGAATGTCCCCCACCCTAGTCTCTTCCCTACCCCACGCGGCTGTTTGCCTATACCTCAGCGTTACCCCCAGCATCCTCCTTTCCGTAGCACGTTGGGCCGATCTAAGTTTACTTTCAAGTCGTTTAGTGAGACCCCGAATTTCTGCCCCGTGCGTCATTACTTGAAGAATACATTTAATTAATACCAGCTTTTTGAGTGAGAGGGGAAGGTTATTAGTGAAAATATCAAAATTCTTACCAAAATCAGCCTACCGCACGCTTATTCTGCGTGTAATTCCCTTTTCATGGTTGGGATCAGCTGCTATGGCTTGCCCGAAATGGACGTAACCGCTTCCCGTTTTCAAGACTTCGTTACCTACCTTGAAGTTACGTTTCTTGGCATGCAGACTGAAGATGTCCTTCAATTTTTTCGTGTTTAATTTTAAGCGTAACGTCATAATTTTTTAGACGAACTGGCAAAATATGATTTCAAGCGCAACAAAAAGCACGGACGAAGTAGACGAGACAGGCGATAGGGCCTGCCTCGTCTACTTTGTTTTTTTGTCCGTGTTTTTTGTTGCGCTTCAAATCATGGCAACTATTCACCAGCTACCCCAGCAAGAAGTTCTTTTGGCAAAGCATATGCGCTGCAATTTCCGCCCGCTTTGACTGAACAAGACAACGTCGTCTGCCAACCTCATATGACTAAAATATTCCCCATTGATTTGCACCCCGGTTTTTCTCCACTTAAGCTTCCTGTACACACCTTCCAGACATGCTGTAAATAATTGCGGGGATATTGCGTCCCTTGCCGGACACTCTTTTGTATAGAAATATTGCAAGTTCATTGAACGAGCCGCTTCGTTCCCGTGCATCTGTCGCATATATCTTTAGAGAGCGGAATGTATGGCCTGTCGGTCACGTAATGCCTTTATTACTGCGGAATTGGGCACTAAGTCAAATGCTTTTTCATAATCTTTAAGTGCCATGTACAACGGTGTGTTATATTCCGAACATTTTTCGGTTACCAGGTTGATAGCGTGAATATGGTGTAAAGTTGGAAAACTTTTTCTAAAGCCCATGGCTGTGGGACATCTAAAGGCACACTTATGCGATTGAGAGTTGCCTTTGTAAATAATTTGTAGGTGACCCAGAGCAAGCTGATGGTTGTCTGATGTTTAAAGGAGCCATGAAGAGAAAATACAACTTCGTTCAATTTGAAAGAACTAGGATTCAGTATCTCACTCAGCTTCATTAGAGCCACAAAAGATGTTTTTTAAGGCAAAAAAAGCAAGAAGTATTTAAAAACTTTCAAATTTTGCGCCACAGTGACGTGTTATGAGCAAGAATGACGTCATACGGGCCAACAATAAAATATAATTTTCAGTGCATTAACTACAGGTTAGAATTCAAGTGATGCGGTCAAATGGAATTAGAGGCCCCATCACAGACGTCCAGTCATGTGTCGTCACGACAGGTCAGTTAGGCGGCCGCCAATCGCACAAACAAGGTTCCGTGACGTCATAGAAAAGTTGCGGGAAATTGGCTAGGGGGTCGCCATGGCTTCACACGTTTTCTTTAATATCTTCGTTATTTGTTCGAAGGTTGCGATGATATTGGTATCATTGTTATCGGGACTAAGCAGTCTTTCTAATAAACCCAACTTGTATTTTGTCTTCATGGCTCCTTTAAGCTCTTGGCATCATCTTTCTCATCTAGAAGAACTATATTCTACTTTTTTCACGCCTTTGGCCCTATTAAAGTCCTCAAGGACTGCGGGAATAGGGCTGCAAGCTTTGTTAGCCCAACGTCCCCTCCGACTGCATGGGCGTTGGCAGGGGGTGCAAGAGGGGCACCCCCCCCCCCCCTCCTAAGGTGCAGCATCAAGCATTACCCCCCCCCCCCCCCCCAACCCTGCTCCCCTCCTGCTCTTCCTACCTCCGCCCCGTAGCTTCATTCATGCTTGGTTATTTTTTCTCTCTGAAAATCATGATCATCAAAACTTTCCAGAATGTCCATTGCAACCTTGCCGTCAAGAAGGAGCGGGGGGTCATTCTGTTGGGGTTTCTTCAGCGCGAACGCACGTGGACACCTCAAAGAAAGATCTAAGTCAGTCACCCCTGGAAGCCTTTACCCTTCAAATTCTATCTCTGGCATCTTTCCTGAAAAACGTAGTTTGCTCTTTAAACGAATTCGAGACCTAGCTTGTCCATCGACGGATTAGCTATGCCTGGGTTCTTTTTTAACGACCCTCCTTACCTACTACTAGGTGCGGAGCCACTCAAGGGGCGTGTGAAATGTGTTCTCCTACAGGACATTCTGGCCCGAAGCTTCTGCTTGTAGTCGGAACGTACATGCATTTACTTGTTCCGCACAGCTTTGCTGGAGCTGCAAAGACATCACTGGAAGGGGTCAGGCCCACTCGTCACAAGTCCACTCGTCACACGTAAACTGGTGAGGAATGCCAATTCGTCATAGGGAATTTCGTACGAAGAATTCTCGTATTGCCGGAATATTCTTCACACGGAAAACCCGCATTAAGGACTTGTTTTGAACGCCAAAGTGATGTTATCGCTTTATATGCGTCGTCTTTTAAAGAAAGCTATAGGTGAGTGCAGGGACGATGGGAGCCAGACTTAGGGCTTATTTCGGCAAATCTTCTCCCTTCCAATTACACCCCCACCCCCCCCCCCCCCCCCCAAAAAAAAAAGTGGCTACGGCTCTGGGCAAATGTGCTCGAATTTTCTGCGGAAGAAGTTAGGTTAATATAGCCTCACACCTCATCAATTCTCTTAACTAAATTATAATTGTAACCAAACTTATATCACATGACGCGCTTTTATACCCTGATGCTTCTTTTTTAGGGTTCACGTGATTTGACCGTAAACCATTCTTCGTGGCCCTTTAAAGCCAGTGCTTTGTTGACAATTTCGCGGAGTAATGAAATTCAAGCGACAAAAAGCGAATCCAAAGGACAAACGCCAACATATTTTCTGTGCCAAAATTTACATCGTGAAAATGCCCCAAATTCACATTGCGAACCCCCGCGCATAATCACATGTGTACGTATCACGTCATACACACAAACACAAGCAAAAAAACAAAAAAGCACTTTACCCTTTGCATTATCTCATGTCGTCTAACACCTTAATTTCCTTATCGGACAGGGCTACTGACGGTTTACTTATGCACGCTCCCTTTCCGATAAGGAAATTAAGTAGCCCTGTCCGATAAGGAAATTAAGTTGTTAGACGTCATGAGATAATGCAAAAGGTAAAGTGTTTTTTTTCTTGTGTTTGTGTGTATGACGTGATACGTACACATGTTATGATGCGCGGGTGTGTGCCAAGGAGGGTATATATGTCTTGAGTGGTGAATAAAATTTCAGTTGTTATTCTGCGCTGGTCTTCTTATATTCGTTCAGTCGTCGGTTTTTTGTGCGTTCAAGTTACAGCTATGAATTGTCACCAACTAGCCTGCCTTTCAGGGTTATGGTATCCTAACGAAACAATTACTAGCTGACCAGCGAAGCTGTGCAAAATACATATTACACGCATGGTTAAAAAATGCACGCCTATCTATTTTTAACACTGTTTGGTAAGGATATTGATTGTGGCCCTGCGATTGCTAATGCAACTTGCAAGCACTAGAGCTTTATTTTCCAGGAAATCATGGGGCTGCCCTTTTCTATCCGTGGGAGCCAATGTAAGAGAATCTGCAGCTTTAGTGTGAACGACCAAATAATGCAACGCAAATGCTGCACACCGTAATAATACCGTCGTCTTAGCGGCCATTTGTCACATAAATGCTTTCGGAAAGTTTTGACAAAACAAGAGTTACAGCTGTTTTCTGCTTAACGGATGTTGTGATTGCTGCGGAGCGTTTTGGCACACGTAGAACAAAAATGCACGGAACTGTTCCATACAAACTTTCGCTCTAAAAAACAGTGTACGGGCTAATTAAACTGGTTCAGTATTGTACCCGCACCCGAATTTATGGTCATAGTTCGTCGCGGGCACAGACGACTTGATCACGTTAGTTTAGTAGCATGCTTTCCTGATGGGCTCTTGATGAAAATGCTTTCCTGATAGGCTCTTTTCTGATGAAAATGCTTCCTGATGAAAATTTCCTGATGAAAATGCTTTCCTGATAGGCTCTTGAGATTGCCACTGAAGCTAGTGCAAGAAACTGCTTGCCACTAGCGGTCAGAGAGAGTGCATTGCTGGGGCCCAAGTCCCGAGGTCTTTACGCGAGGAAAACGAACATCCCAGCATGCTAGGACTGCGCTGGCACAATCGAAATCATTTGCCGTTTTAAATATCATGCCGACCCCAGAAGATCTCTACAGTCAGAAAGTAGAATCGAGGGAGCCAAGGCTGTCTATGGCGCAAGTTCTGCTTCGAAAAGAGGCCGCACACCGCTCTTGTTGAGGGACCAGAAAATACACAGAACCGTAGCGGTATACACCTTAGCTGTGAAGTACGACCTGTGGTTGAAAAGATGAGGTTTACTTTCGTTGGCGCAAAACGGCAATCCTTCGCCGGAACGTGCTGGAAACTGGTGGGACACCGCCTCACACGGCACTGACGGTAGAGAGAATGGAAGTTCGCAAATTACGGGCTTATCTGAACACCCGGCCGAGAGAGCGACAAATCGAAGATAGATATGATATCCTCGGGTCACTGCACGCGTGTCCCAGCGCTGCCTACTGTTGACATTTGGCGCGCAAAAGATATTAGCAGTGGCTTAGCTCGGCTATGCCAGGATATATGTAGCGTGAGATAAGGTTCAGTTGGTATTTCTTAGCTTTCCTGGCTGTCTAGGATTAGCTCGATTATCATGCTTACAGCTGCTTCAATGACACACACACAGTATTCGCATTATGTGACACATGTATATTTATCAAGTGGATCCGGCGCAGGGTCACCAATCGCCCCAGAGCTGAGCTGGTGTTGCTGCTACGCACGAGCCATCGGTTCCACACCCTACCACCCCTCACATGATCATCAAGTTTGCCTGGCCGCCACGCGCGGAATGGAGGTCGGCGAGGACGCTGCGCGTGTGGGTGTGTGAGAGACGCCGGGCAGCGAGCAACGTTCCGTGCGCCGTGTGACGTCACTGCTCCTCGCGCATGCGCAGCACGGCTCTCCCGGAGCCACGCGAAACTGCTCGACCTCGGCCAATGTAGCTCACGCAACAAAAAATAAAAACTGAATGCACGTAGTACTCACATTGACTACGACACGGGCTACGGCTGGGAATGTGGGTAATCTCATAATGGGGAGTGAAAAAGAGCGAAACAGAACACACTGTTTTGTTAGCGTATACACACAAAACGTTCGAAGAAAGGAGTTCCATTCTCAAAGGCATAAGTGCACCACTGCTTGCTTAAATTACGCTGCTATCGCCACAATGTAATCGGGGTTGCATGGACCACTCTGACATCGACCAAGGCCGTGCTAAGCAAAAATGACGTCTGGTGGTCTACGATTAACAGCCACATTGAGAACCTCATAAAGTGCGTACTGCCGAACTCTCTTCCGGCACCGGAATGTGCCACTTCAGTCGATTAAGTTTTTTTGGAGGCCCTGGCAGCCAGTCGGCACGGTCCTCTTTTTCCCTTCAGGACCTTGCGGCATGCCTACCTAGAACATCAAAAAGTAGACTAATGCCTGTGCTACACGGTAACTTTCAATTGACAATTGGACTCTCCTCCACAACTGCTCCTCATGTATTCCTTCCGAAGACCTTTCGAAGGCCATTGAAACGACCGTGTAGCACAGATATTTGCCATGGCAGCCAACAGCCGCGAAAATTGTGAGGGTGATGGCTTGGATGCTGTACAGGGCGGCGACAATCTTCTTTCTCATCTGCGTAGATCGCATTCAAGATTGCGAGGTTGTCTTGAAAAGACAGAACATTTTGTTTCCTGGCAGCACAACTCATCACCCACGAATCCATACCACACATAGCAGTAGAGACGCGCGTCTACATGGCGGCAGACCCGCCGCGATGGCTCAGAGGCTACGTTGCGCTGCGGAGCGCGATGTCGCGGGTTCGATTCCCGGCCGCGGCGGCCGCTTTTCTGATGGAGGTGAAAAGCAAAAGCACCCGTTTGTACGAGATTTCGGCGCACGTTAAAGATCCCCAGGTGGACAAAATTAATCCTGAGCCCCCCACTACGGCGCGCCTCATCGCCTGCGTTGCGTCAGCGCGCTAAACCCTACAACCAATCAAATACATGGCGGAAGGCAGGCCTAGCTTTTCAAAACTTTTCTCGAACCGGCACCTCACTCCCACGTGGAAACACAGAAATACACGGTAGTTTGTGATGTGCGTGACAAAAAAAAAAGAAATGTAGTTACTCTTTCTACCCGATGTCGTGTTCACGTTACATAAGCAAAGCAAGAAGACGCTGCGACATTAGCCACGTATGGGGCTAGCCGCTCTGTTAATCATCATCATCATCATGAGAAATTTGGTTTTTAGGCGATTTTAGACGTTTTTGTAGCTGCTGGATTCTTACGTTAGGGCTAGTATGCGCTAAATTTGTGGATTTCTCCAGTCCATTTTCAGTAAAAGTGCAGCAACAATGAGTGCTCCGCTTAGCGACTTTGTTACATCAAGACTAACCACCGCAATGCCTTCGTTACATAGAGGTAAAAAAAAAACATGGGCTTCAATGGGGATGGCAAGGGGAATTAAAAACCTTCGTTAAATCCAGGAATTCGTTATATGGAGGTTCGTTACATCCAGATTTAACTGTATCACGCTCTCAAGACAGAGTACATAACATTGCCTTACCATAAAGCCACCAAACAAAAATGGCATAAAGTCTAAATAGGTTCTGAGCATAAACGGTGAACAGGTCCAAAATGCGGACTTTTATTAGTTCGTTGCCATTATCCAAGTTACAACAAAAAACAACACTAAAGAAAAATACATTCAGATATACAAAAAAAAAACTTAGCATTCAGGGAACACCGAAGAAAGTAAAACTATGCTCGCTTTTTCAGTTTTATATTCACATACGCTTTGTAGACATATTTTATATCAATCGATGTGCAATGACTGTATCACATTTACCAGTTATACAGGGGTAGGCACGGGTTCTGGCTTTATTTTTTCATTTCTCTGTATTTTTTTCCTGGCCTCGAAATAAATGGATACAATGAAGGCTATCGTCTGTCAACAAAGTTACCCCCTTCGTCCACGAAAAACGTGCTCGGACGTAAAACACGGAAAACAATTTGTGAATTATCATGGAGGCGTCCTGTGCCGCATTATACTGACATATGGGGATGTTTATGTTATACAAACCTCTCGGTGCATGATTGACAAATCAGCACATACAACTGCAAAATAAGTGGAGAGACCAAAGGGCGCTACGTCACGGTGTTAAGGCGGTGGTTCTATGCCAAGATGGCGACGTGAGACAGACGAAGCAGCTCGAGCAAGAGCTACTCGCATGATGACGGGCTTCAAAAACGATGATCTCTAAAATGTCTACAGCAACGTTAACAGTGCCCACTGTAAATTCTTTTACGAAAGCGCTGACAACACTGACAGCCTTGTCTTCGAAGCAGCTGAAACAGGCGGAGTGAATCGAAACTGCGTGAGTGTTGGTGGGTTGATTGTAGGGTTTAACACGCCGACGCAACGCAGGCGATGAGGCGCACCGTAGGGGAGGGCTCCGGATTAATTTTGACCACCTGGGGATCTTTAGCGTGCGCCGAAATATCGTACACACGGGCGCTTTTGCTTTTCGCCTCCATCAGAAAAGCGGCCGCCGCAGACGGGAATCGAACCCGCGACCTCGTGCTCAGCAGCGCAACGCCTTAGCCACTGAGCCACCGCGGTGGGTGACTGCGTAAGTGTCATCTGTATTAACCTCAACCACAGGGATATCGCTTTCTTGAGACTAATCAAAGCCTATATTCCAAGGAAGCCGCAAGACCGTACGCAGGACGGTCAACACCAAGAAACCATGGTACGACTTCGTGAAGCCAGAGTGACAAATTACATCGAAACATGGTGAAACGAAAGAAAGGAAGGCCCCAACGAACTCACAGATTTACCTGAGCGTCGGCCACGAAGGACAGATGGAAACGGGGCGTGCAACTCCACTAGCCGCTAGTTGCGTAACCGGGTGGGTGGCAGCTTGATCTGTGCGCCTCCGCCGCCGACTGTTATTTTCCTGCCGCTCTGCGATACCGCCCAAGTCGCCGGAGTGAGCACGCTGCCAACGGGCAATAATTGCAGCGCGCCGCCGGCACCGCCGTATTTTTCTTTTCTTTGACCGGGGTAGGCTCAAGGGGGGAATGCGCTGAAGAACGAGGAAGTATGAAGCGACATGACGGCACTCCACTGGAAGCTGTCGTTTCTCCCTCTGCACAAAATTCCTTTCTCACTCTCTCAGCGTGCTCTTCGTCTTGAAGTAGCCGCGTTCCACAGTGAGTGAACGGATGATTTTTACGTTCTGCCGGTGTCCTTCAATGCTTAAATACACGGCCAGAGAGAGAGAGAGAGAGAGAGAGAGAGAGAGAGAGAGAGAGAGAGAGAGAGAGAGAGAGAGAGAGAGAGAGAGAGAGAGAGAGAGTGAGAGAGAGAGAGAGAATACACGTTTATTTAAATCAACAGGGGGGATTGTACTGAAGCTTGAAGTAGGCGTCCTCAGTCCAAGATGCCTTGAGCGCGGGCTCATCGACAGCCCTTCGAGCCGAGGCTGGTCGCCGAATTCGCTCTCCCAAAGCTCGGCAGTAGAAAGTTGCAGGTTGGGGGGAATCAGTAAATTGCAAAGAAACAAATATGTCGATGCGGGATTATAACACTTGTTTGCAGCTACTCTGCATTTATATTGGCGCTGCCTGGTTTTTCCGTATTGACATTTTCACCGTACCTAAATAAACTGAACATACAACAGACACGACAATACTTTAACCTGGTTCTACCTATTAAGCTGCTCCGTTCGGGGAGATTTCAAAGGCAGTCCTCCCTTGCTTATTCCTTTCCATCTCCCCGGTCCTCCTCACCAGACCCACGACCTTTGCTTACGTACCGGAACCTTGTCTACAAAAGATAAGTTCGCGACGTCCTACCGCCTGGGCCCACCCCATCTTGGGCCGCCGCCACACAAACGCACAATCTTTCATTTTTCCGCCTTTCTAGAAACTCTGGCACGACAGCAAATGCTTCCACCTGTTCAGGCATTCATAGGTTGTCTGGGTTTATCATACAATTACCCTCTCTCTTGGTCCGTAGCCCATCCAACAACCCCGTACCTCCCCTCTTTTTCTTCTTTTTTATTTTTAGGGGCGAAGCACCTTAGAACCTCGCTTTGTCCGTGCCTTGTCCCTTGGCGTACGGATGCACAGTGTTGCGCATGCGCAAGGAGCATTGGATGGGAGTGGATTGGATTGGATTGGATTAAATAAATTGAATTGTATCGGATTGGATTGGATTGGAATTGTATATACTGTACACACGCGTTGCCACTCATTTACATGCGTGAGTGGGCAATGAAACCGGGTGATGTACGGTAAGAACGATCCTTAGTGCTTCGCCCACTCGTCATGATTCACTTCGTGGAGATGCGTGAATTTTTTTTCCCAGAAAGACGTGGTGAGGAAGACATGAGGAAACGTGTACTGAAGCGTAGTCGTGTATGCCGTACGAGGGAATAAAACTGCGTGAAAGGCGAGACGGTGACAGGAGGTGGTGTATGCATGCGAATCATTTCTGCAGAAACCCGAGCGAGTATCTCACAAAAAGGAACCGCAGGAAGGTAAAATTGGTGATTCGCACGTTATGCCGCAGATCCACAGGGTCTCGCACAACATTAAAGAAGTAGCAAGCCGGTGCAATGTTAAGGGGGTTTTTTCAGCGTCGTCTAAGTTATCAAACTCGTGCTCCTTAATATCTAAACAACAGAAAAATGCGCGCGAAAAAACAGACAGAAAACGATGCACCAAGTGCGTTTCAGTGTAGTTTGTAAGATTCATTTCACCTGTAAAGGTGTGCATTGGTCAAACCGGCAAATGTTTTAATAGAGAGTTTTAGCAGTCCGTCTGTTTCGTCGTGTACGTAGTTACCGATTTGACAAGGACTCGTTTGGGCACTTGTGCATTCGTCGCGGTAGGGGTATTAGTTCTGCGCGCCGGCCTTCGCCATGTCCGCGAATTCGTCACGAACGGGTGCGACTCCTCGCCCGTCCTCCTCGTTCTTCTACGCGCGCATGCGCAGTCGGACCCCGGTCAACACAGTGACTACGTATATGACGGGACATCCCGACTGCTTAAACTCTCTAATGATAGCGAGCATAATATTTCTGTTAAAAACGAATCTGAGGAGCATCTGGATATGTACTGCAAAACAGGCAGCTGTGTTCCGAAGCTTGCAGATACCTAATCCTTGGCACGTGCTAAAGATCAAACAGACAGAAATTATCTAAGCCTGCAATAATAGAGACTACAGTGAGGATTGCGTCACCGCAGCTTCCGTATGCCTGATACCTACATAAATAACATTCTTACAAGGTTACATTTAAAAGAACGTTATACTTTCGGAGAAAAATATTCTTTTTTGTCATTTTAGGCTTTTGTAAAACTTTCAGAAACACACCCCGTGCTTTTGTTAATTGCCTTCATTGTACCGTCCCTGTTATTATTTTAGTTAGGTGATGTAACGTCTTGTCGGGTCTGGTTTTAATTACTGGTATTAGGAATGACAGGTGTTGACTTTAGATAGTCTCTGCGTTGAATCTGTTTTTGGGTGCTGTTTTGTTTACTCCGATTTATCGACTTGTTCCGTTGGTTGTGTTTTGTGTTTGACATGTGACTTTCGTCACGCCGAAAGGTGTGACGCGAATTGGCTTGCGGTTGATACTGGTTCGAAGTATATACAGTAATATCTCGTTCATTAGAACTCGAAGGGGACCATAAAATTGTTCGAATCAAGCGTGATACCAATTATCGGGCGGGCGCTAGAATGAATGAAAATCACCCCACACTGCGCGGGCAGAACACAAAGACGCCACCTCTGGACTCGTTATCGCGAATTAGGCGCTACTATAGGTTTGTGGCAGGTGGTTTCGTAAATAATGTTTCGCAAATAATAATGGCATGCGTCGGAGCACTGGCGCCGGTGGCGCGGCGCCCTCTCTAGACGTCAAATGAGCTGTTGCAGGAGCATAGCGCGCGCGCCCCGCGGTTGTTTTTATGTTTCGTTGTTTTGCATCTCTAGTAAATGTTGTTTGGTCGGGATTTGCAACACACTCTTTAATCACTCATGGCCGACTTTTTCTGCGAGGAGCGATGGAAACCAGGAGATCATAGCTCGAATTGACCGTTCAAGATTCTAGAAAAAATCTCTTAGATACTAGCTGACTGTGCTCCTTGAGGTGTGGTATGTTGTACGGTAGCTGTCTCTTCGGATTCATCTTCCGGCTCATCCCCCTCGTCCACCTCTTCTTTGCAGACGCTTCATTTGGCTCCAGAATCGCGAAGTTTGGAAGGCATCCCGTGGCTTCTCTGTGTCGTGCGGGATCCTCGTTAAGCTGCTTTTCGGGACACCGTGATTCGCCACGAGCGCCGTCTTCACGTAAGAGCCGCTTTCGAAGTCGAGAATGATACCCATCGTTTCTAACGTAAGCGCATGGTGTGCACGCTTTTGTGCCCCCATTGAAACAACGGAAGTATATAGAGGCCGCAACTCACGAGTGTTGACGAGCCACCGAATTTAGGAGACGGCAACGTGGTCATGGAGCATGAATAGCACCACGATGACACGAACCAGACGGCAGCAGCAAAGCCCTCTAACGTCGGCTACTTCTTTTGAGACCGAATGACGAGAACGAGAACTGCGATGTTGCATTCGTCGCGCTAGCACGGCTGACTACTAACGAGACGAGGTTTACGAGGCCAACAAGGTTAAAGAACAATTGGATCCAATCCACAATGTGAAGGGGGTTGGAAAGCAAAGCTTTAAACGACACCCACAACAATTGCCCATGCTACATTAAATGAATTCACACACGTGGCTCTACAAAAAGAGAAACCATCTGCCAGCCGCTACCTGCGGTTCGCAGGGGCGGCGTCCCGAACGCAGCAGCGTCGGCCACGGCCAGGCTAGAGCGGCGGACACCGCCGCTGCAGCCCGGTTGTGCGTCGGCACAAAGAAAGCGGAGAGGAGCGTCTTTAGAAGGGTGAGACAGCGGAACCTAGCCATCCTGATGTGCTAGCTCGGGGCTACACCACCGCCCGACACAAGCGCATACACCGAAACAATTCGGCATGCGAGCTTGGTGATTCCCGTTTATACCGATTTAAACAAGTTAGTTTAGTAAGTTTGCGAATTGCGAGAAAGCTGAGGGAACTTTTATAATCGCTATTTATTAGAACGAGTTGCTACTTTCGCTTTTTGTAATACCTTTTAAAACACAACCAAATTAGTAATCAGCACTTTACAAAACGAAGTCCCATTCGTGGCAAGCAGTGCGCAAAAGGTAGCGTTTGTCTAGCGGCCAGATGTCTTTATGTGGTTTGTACATTTTGTTTTCCCGCCCTGCAAACCAATCCTTAACGTATGTTGGCCGTACGACAATATATTTCCGTCGGGTGCGGGTTATCCTGGAGATGCTGTCGAACAAGTTAATCAAGCCGTGCAGAGGCAACGCGCAGTAGACGAGAAGCTGCACCAAAACAGGCCCAAAACAACCGTCGCTAGAGCAGACGACAAAGCCGTACCGCCGACGCGCCCACCAGCGAGCAGGCACTTCCGCGCAGCGAACATTAAGTGAATTCGCAGCGGCATGTCTAGTGGGCTCCGCGAGTGAAAACCTTCTGCCCCATCCCTCCCCCCGCCGCTGCCTCCGACGCGTTGGGAGTTTGTTGTCCCGCGCGCTACAAAGGAACCGTTGGCTAGTAGAGCTAGAAAGCTTTGCTTTAAACGCTAGCTTTGCTTTAAACGACACAGCCGGAACAGGAAAAAGCTTATGCTTTTGGCAATGGGCCGGGCAAGAAGTTCCATTTGCGGTTTCGCTTACCGGAGACGCGAAAATTTTAGTTCCGATTACCGAAATTTTGTAGCGTGAGCTACACTGGCCGAGGTTGAGCAGTATCACGTGGCTCCTGGAGAGCCGTGTTGCGCATGCGCGAGGAGCAGTGACGTCACATGGCGCACATAACATTGCTCGCTGCCCGGCCTCTTTCGCGCACCCCACGCGCCCAGCGTCTTCGCCGACCTCCGTTCCGCACGTGGCGGTCCACTTGATGATAATGTGAGGGGTGGCCGGCTGTGGAACCGATGGCTCGTGCGTCGCAGAAACACCGCCATGCGCCTGTAGAACCAGCTCAGCTCTGGGGCGATTGGAGACCCTGCACCGGAGCCACTTGATAAACATACATGTGTCACATAATGCGAATACTGTGTGTGTGTCATTGAAGCAGCTGTAAGCATGACAATCAAGCTAATCCTAGACAACCAGGAAAGCTGAGAATAACCAGCTGAACCTTATTTCAGGCTACGTATATCCTGGCATAGCCGAGGTAAGCCACTGCTAATTTTTTTACGTTATCTGAATACAAAACAAACCAACTTACAGGCTACGGTTCCGTTTAAGCGATTTCTGTTTATCAAGATTCTACTGTAATCGAGTCCGGGCAGGCGAATCTTCGTCGAAGAATCCGAAGCGCGTGCCAGACGACGAGTAGAAGGCCACTCACCGGAGCTTGGGCTCCTGCCTCCGCAGCAGAAGAGGTCGCCATGACGTCGTCCGAGTCTCAGCAGACTGAGGGCCTAGGGTCGCGTGTCATTTACTGGCCTACTGCCTCCCGTCTTCCTGCGCTCTTCCATGGTGAAGCCTTCGAAGATGTCGAGGACTGGGTGCAGCAGTACGAGCGAGTCACTCGTTACGACGGGTGGACAGAAGAACACCGCCGCAAAAACCAGTACTTCTCGCTTGAGCACACCGCACGTAGTTGGTTTCTAAGCCATGAAGCTGCTCTCACATCCTGGGAGTTGTTCAAGGAAGGTCCCCTGCGAGCCTTCGTCAACCAGCACCGACGCCAGAAAGCCGAGGAGCTCCTTAATGCGAGAATTCAAGGGCCCAATGAGACAGTCATCAGCTTCGTTGAAGATGCGCTGCGGCTGAGCGCACGCGCTGACTCTCAGGCCACGGAGGAAAAGAAGGGGCGTGCTTTGATGAGGGGCGACAAAGCGATATTTTCGGCGGGATGGTTTGTAATGCTCCGATGTCGATTGACGAATTTGTGGCAGGCAGAAGCCACAAATATTCAGCGGGTGCTGGCCACCATTACCACCATCTCACTGTCCCAGCTATCATCTCTGCATTTACGTCGTCCCTAGCATAATGACACGTTCAAACTATATGGTGCACAAATCTTTGCTTCAACGACTGGTTCTCAAAGCAGTGTAAAAAGGTGGCCACATTGGGACTTCCAATTGGCCATCATACATTTTCATATTTGTTTCTTCGTACATGGTTTGTCGTACATGTAACTGGGTAATCAGCATTAATTACAACAAAACATGTTTCCGGTTCTTCAACCTTAGATCAGCCTGAGTGGTAGTTTATATTTAAAAAACCGGAGAGACTTAGGACTAATGAAATGCGGAAAATATCTGGTGTAAACTGTATTTGCACCCAGTATTTTGCACGACAATACTTTAACTCGGTTCATACTTTTGGAATAGATTTAAGGTACGTATGAATAAATTTTCTAGAAGTTGTAAATCAGAAAATGTGGCTCGCCTTTCTTTTAGTTTTCTTAGCCAGATATGTGGCCTGCCTTCTGCACTATTAACCAAAACCGACTAACGGGGAATCGGCATTAGTTCTTTTGGGGACTAAATGTGTTGCCACTAGCAGTAGTCCTTTTTGTGAGTCACGGCAAGGGTACCAGCTGTTAGTCCTTTCACACTTACTTCATTCATGGTTAAAATGTTGGTTCAGCATAAAGACTAACTGGTGGTTCTTTGCAGATCACTGTCAGTATCCCCTCTTTGATCACTGGAGACGAACCGTTGTTCCTCTCAGTATCAATCGGTCATCTTTTTCCATTGCTCCCTCTACACTAAATAATACTTTCAGTAATGTTTAGTAATTTTCGGACTTGTTAACGCTCCCTTTCTAGATTAACCATTCATACTAAAACACGGTGTTTTGGTTTGCGCAAATCCTCCATGGGGGGTGACTGCTGCTCTGTGAAACCGACAATTCAGAAAGCAAAAGTAAACATAGCACACCAGAAACAGTATTTTTTGGCCACCTAAAATATTCACAGAAAATAAAATGTCACTTTAAAGCTTTTAATGCAACACCGTGTCAGCAACATACACCACAGAAGTAAACCGCACTCCACTCTGAATGTCGGAAAATCTCTAATGTGAAGCCCTTTTGGGCAAGCCTTGTAAATGCGATGCTCAAAGTATTGGGCTACTGCACGTAAATAGGACGGCACATGGCTGCTGTCCTTAGCGCAAGCATGGTCCACTTGCACGAGGTAATTGTCAGTTGAGAGAAGACACTGCTCTCTGTGTCGCTGTCGGCAATTGCGGCCATGTCGTCATGCTCCTGCAAGAAAATAGGGCAATAAAATAACTCTTAGGCAGGCATTCAAGGACATTTTACGCGATCAGAGACCTTTAGGCAGAAAGATGAAAAACACAGAAGGCACGAACAGGAAGTGCGTGAAGAACACTTAAGAACGGGTTTTGAAATGCGGGGAGACGGAATCTAATGAAAAGCTGCCATGTGTGATAAACTTTTCGGAGCGCTCTTATCAGCCGAGAAAAGGAAGCTTTGCAATATTGCGCGTTATCAAACTCAGGATCCCTTGCTACTCGAACGAGTCTGGAAAAAAATGTAGTTCGCTGTAGCAAGTAAAATTGAGAAAAACGCAGTTTCCAGCAACCGCAACAAGCATCCGTGAACAATATCCCAAAAAGCAAAAGGGTAGAACAAAAAAACAATGCTTTATATAGTGCAGCGAAACGTGGCCTGTCAGGTGCACTCAGGACAAGACTACGGATAAAATAAGACCCTGGGCATGGTCGCTAACATGAGAGACTCAGACATTGTTGTTTTTTCGACTCCAGCAGAGAAAACGCCACTCAAACTGCCAATACAACCTGGGGACTCACGCCCCTAACACAACGCATTGAACTACTATATCAGGGCAACACAAAACATTGGCGTTCTAAAGATTGCTCATTATTCGCATACAGGTTCGCTATCCCGCCGAAAGGTTTACGTTGCACGAAACGGAGGCCTCTTTCCTCTCTTTCAAGGGACATGAAAGGAAACAGAGGTAATTAATGAAATCAAAGCTGCTTTCCTGCGCTTAGGGTACAAGTGTGTAGAAAAGCTCATTATGTATTTCTGCCTATCATATTGCAGAATGCTTTTTATTTCCAAAATGTAGTAAGGGCCACATTTTCGCAATGTTTACTTCAATTTGAGGTATCCGCATTTTTGTATTGCGTACATATTTGCTGTTATGAAAATACAGCAATTTTTGTAATATTTGGCCGCAAAGTAGAGTTAGCGCAGCGCGCTGACCCAGTGTTTGATGTCATTTTCTGCCTAAAGTCTCCAAATAATGTCTGCCTAAAGTCTCCAAATCTGTAATAAAATTTGGTGTCACTGCATGCTGCTCGTAAAGCTTATCAGTCGGGCGCTGTTATTTTCGGCCATGCGAGTTTGCTGGGTGCCAGTTCCTGACCCGAACATTGTTAACTCAAGAAATCCATTAGTAAGAGGAGCGCAAAAAATGGCAACGCGACTACCGTAATTGTGGTCTTTGGAGGCCAAAAGGTTCCAAATTATGTATGTTACGGTACTGTAGTAACGAGGTGTAGTCTGCATCGCAAGCATTTCAATGTTTGCAAACAGCGCAGCAAAGAAGGCAACAGAAGAGACATTTGCCCTAGCCCCGATGTGAAAGTATGCTTCCACTGTGGGGCCAACAACACGCTGAGGGCCACGAGTACGAGTGCAACCCTAAATGCAAGATATGCGGGGGACAAGACCCAACGGGCAATAGAGAATGCAAAAACAAATACAAGACTCCATAAGTAGTAGCGAGAAGGCGTCGTACATCCACGTCGAACATAACCGTCGCACATGCGTACGGCCGTGCGTTAGGACAAGCGCCCCCTTTCCTTCTCTTCCTTTTCTTTCTTCTTCTAACCCCTCTCCTTAAGAAGTAACACTTCTTTATCTAGAATGCTTAGTGACGGATAACATATACAATCCGAGCTCCTCTTCTAACCCGGTCGCACGTGCCTGATTGTTGGGTCCTGGCATGGTATATATGTGCTTTCAATTTTAAAAATCTTTTAGCTCATAGTAAGCAATGGTGACGTTTCCGTTTCTTGTCCCTGCGTCAGTTTGTGCTTAAGTTTAACTCATGAACTGAACATGAAAAAGTCCGTGTGGTACAACCAAAAGGAAACCGACTTGGTTCTAAGTGAAAACCCGGGTATCGTCCAAGACGTACAGTGGCCAAGTAAGATTTGCAGCAGTGATCCCAGGATGCTTAGATACAAGATAAGGCTGAATCTTAGAAGAGAGAGAACGAAACTCGCGAAAACTAAGAAACCCAGCATGGAGTCAGTCAGAGTTAGATCACCGAAGTTTAAAATATCTCTTCAACGCAAATTCCCGCTTTTGAACGAGCAAAATGAGTCAGTGTAGATAGTCCCAATAAGAACCTAATTTTGGTGCTCAGTGAATCAGCAGCAGCTGTGGGAGAAGCAACGTGTTGAGAACAAACTGGAAATCTAACTAAGAAAACGAAGGAACTAATCGCAAAACACAAGAACATAAACGTTGTCAAGTACGGCAGATCAGATCAATTTAATCGAGCTGTCGAAACTGATTAATAGAAATAAAACAAAAGACATTCGTGCTTATAACATGGCAGTGGTCGGAAAACGCTGAGAATAGAGGGAAATGTCAAAGAACCGGATGCCAAAAAGAACCTAAAAGAAAGTTAGCCATCTGCAAAGACAGGTTGTACGCACTCTGACATGAGCAGGGAAATATTACACGCAACATGGACGAGATACTTGACATAGCAGAACGATTCTACACCAGTCTGTCGGCGGTGACCTTGGACCAGGCAAAACTACTGATAATACAAGCTCAACTTGCAATGTTTACAAAGTAAATAAAGAGGAAGGTTGAAAGGCTCTCAAAGCCATAAAAATTGAAAAAGTGGCAGGGCATAACCATACATTTTTTGATGGAGAAAGGCGATATTGTACTTGAATAGCTTGCTGTACTATTTTCAGAATGCTTGAAGACTCAAAGAGTGCCCGTAGACTGAAAAATACCAACATTATTCTGATTCATAAGAAGAGACATCCCAAGGACCTCAAGAATTACAGACCCATAAGCCTACTCTCTGTTGTTTACAAGCTGATTACGAAAGTTGTCGTTAGCCGTATAGGTGACAGCCTGGATTCCCATCAACCAAGAGAGCAGGCCCGGTTTAGGAAAGGGTACTCAACCGATGAGGGCATCCATGTCGTCAACCAGGAGATACAAAAATCCACACAGTACACCAAACCCTTTTACATGGCAGATATCGATTTCGAGAGAGCGTTTGATTTCGTACTCATTGATCCATTAAGGAAGAAATAAAGGACGAGGGAATGAAGGAAACCTACACACGACTTCTAGATGACATGCATAAAAGATGCACGTTCAGGATAACCCTCCGTAAGCAAAGCGATAAATTTCAGACATGAAAGGCGTTAAGACAGGGAGATAACACCTCTTCAAAACTATTCATAGAACGTGTGGAGTTGGTATTTAGGAAGCGTGACCGGCAAAACATAGGATTAAGGATAAACGGTGAATACTTGATCCATTCGAAGTTTCCAGACGTCGTAGTCTTGCCGAGTAGGACTACAAATATATGCAAACAATGCTAGAGGAACTACGATCAGAAATCAGGGCCGTGGGGCTAGAAATAAATATGAATAAATCTAAAGCAATATGGAATAGGCAGGCCAAGAACATATTTTTGATGTTAGTAAATGAAACGCTAGAAGACGTAACAGAATATAACTACCTCAGACATGTTTATGGTTCACGCCAACCACGAGACAGAAATCCGGCGCAGAATAGGTATGGGCTGGGGAGCTCGCGGCAAGCACTCCCAAATAAAAAAGTAAGCTGCCTCTGTCAGTCAAAAGAAAAATCTACACCTAGTTCATACTGCCGGTGATGTCTAGAGGCCGGTTTCCCGGGCATAAAAAAGCGCGTTTTAGGTGCCAGAAACTGCCAGGCAGAACAGCGCCTTTGGCTTCCAACGGCGGAAATACAGGTGACATAATTTTTTGCATAAATGCATATAATTCAAACGAGGACATGCACGACCTGTATCTACGACAGGAAAGCCAATATGTATAATCATTGTTTATTATCAAGCAAAATTGGGCCGCCAAAGCCTACAGGTGGGCTTGTGCGGCGTCGCCCGGCAGCAACGACCTTCACTTCTGTACAAAAAACACTTATTGACAGTGGTAACAAAACAGGAAGGTAAACAAAAAGACAAGCAAACAAAAAAAAAGTGAAAAAGAAGAAAAAAGAGAAAAAGAGTAAAGACAAAAATTAAAGGTACGAAAGAAAAAAGGAAAGCAAACAACAACCGACAAACGGAACAGACGAAGGCAAACAGACAAACAAAGATACAATAAATCAACATGGGTGTCAGCTACATGGGTGACATTTTCCTCATCACAAGAAAACAATTAGAGCACAAAGAAATAGCTACCAATCACCGCATACACATACATACTTCATGTTTCTAACGCCAGCGTAGCAGCACGCAAGCGTTTCCGTGTTGTTGAAGAGAACAATTCGTCAGGCAATTCGTTGAAGACAGCAAGAACGTAATATGGCCGCGCAGCCATTCCGTAATGGGTAGGGACCCTTGGCGTCATATATAGAAGTATGTGCCGCAGAGATATACGTTTAACATTGGCAGTTCGCTAATCCGTGCACCAGAAATGTTTTAGCACGACGATTTGCTTAAACACTGTATCGAATAACGGTAAACCACTTACCTTAAATACACTCTCCGAATCCGGCACGTGTGAATCAAGAACACTCTTGGCTATGTTTTTTACAATACTGTTTACTCTCCTTTGCCAGATAGCGGAGCACTTGAAAAAAACAGCACATGCCATAACGAAGAACACTATAACACAAAGTTTGAGCTAGTATTTTTCGAACAGAGAAAGGCAGAAACACTTTTAAGTTGTACAGCATACAGGCGGTAGTTCTAAGCTTTTCACATATGTGAGTCATGTGTGTGTTCCACGAAAGATCCCCATCAAAGTGTACACCTAGGTATTTAACAGACTCGACACAGAAAATACGGGCACAGGAACAAGATGCACAATTAGATGAGTGTATTGTAATGAAGCAGTCGTTCGGCACTGTTTTTTGTCGATTTCGGAAACAAACTAGCGGACTTTTTACAGGGTTTATTGTTATTAAATTTGCTTCCAACCAATTCCGCTACCTTTCTGGCATCGTCTTGAAGATATGAGAGAGCGAGAGTATTAATAACCAGAGTTGCCAGATGACCTAATTGACTTAATTTAACACGTGCACTGCTCACATTAATGTTCACTGGCCACTCTCGCTTGTTCGAGAGTAGCGTATAGTGAAATAGGCATGAAAAAAATCCCGCAATCTCCACGAAGTGAATGATGATGAGAGGGGCGAAGCTAAAATGCTTGTCGGTAAAACCGTGAAACATTCGCCCACACATCATATAAAGACACGACACGTCAAGATTTCCACCGCTCCGTTGACAAGCCCGTCGACGACGTCGATGTTTGTGGAGATTATGTAGGGCTTGCTTAGGACGATGAGAATCTCCATGGGTAAGTTGGCGAATTTGGTGTGTGACATTTTAGCCACCTTGGCCGTCGCCTTCTGCCGAGAGTCTTGTGTCGCGTACCCCCGGTACCTGTCTTCAGCTCGCAGGCGATGAACGACAACCTCTTCTTCCTCTCTCCCTTGTTGGGTAGCAACGAACGCGTTGAACGTTTTGACCTCTTCGGCCAATCTTTGGTTGGCCAATCCCTAGGGGTGTCCTGCCACAATCATCATCATTCCGCCGTGTATGGCAGCAACGAGGGACGGGACAGGGCCCGAGCAAGAGTCTTGAGCTCGCAGGCGACGAACGACAACCTCTTCTTCTTCCTCTCCTCCTTGTTGGGTAGCAACGAACTCGTTGAACGTTATGACCGCTTCAGCCAATCTTTGGTTGGCCAATCCCCAAGGAGATCCTGCCACAATCATCATCAATGTGCCGTGTACAATGTGCCGTGTACGGCCGGGACAGGGTCCGAGTAAGAGGAGCTTCGCCCCGAAAAGAACTCTTGAGAGCTGGGAATACTGATTTCAAAAGCACTATACACATGTACAAACCCGCAATGTATCACAATGCCGACGCGATGGCCACGTATGTCAGAGAGGACACGCGTTCTGAAAGGAAATCGCCTGGTTTTTCTCACGTTGTTTGCTTGTCGTCACTGCATTCATTTACAAGCAGATTAATTCCGAAATATCACTGGCGTGGTTTGCGTCATAATAAAAACAAAACACTCGCAGAAAGGCGCGCTCTGTGCCACGTAGTCGAATGGCTTAATGGGGTAATCAGGTGCAGTGGCAACATTGGCACCTTATTAAACCACTAGAGAGCAAACTTAGTTCGCCTGAACGGGGCATGGAATGAATAATGTTAGTAATAAGGGACAATAAACGAGGTGCCTGGTTTAGATCACAAACTAGACTTGACGATATCATAGTTCAAACGAAGAAAGAAAGGACTGGAGGTTGCCTTGTAGTGAGGCGAACCGACAACAGTTGGACAATTAGTGTAACAGAGTGGATATCAAGATATAGGTTTAGAAGAATGGGAAGGCCAATGATGCGGGGATAAAATACAAAATTTCGGGGGAAACTTTTGGACTCGATTAGCACAGGACAGGAGCGCTTGGAGGTCAGCGGGAGAGGCCTTCGTCCTGCAGTGGACCCGAGAAAGCTGATGATTGTGATAATGATGATATTATTTGAGTCAGTCTATACAATGCGAACCAAGACCGGAGTTTGACAACTCTACTTCATCGCCCCTTCAAAAGACGGCCCTGGTGAGCTTTTGAAAAAACAAAAAACACGACAAGCGAAACAAGATAGCCGCCAAGTCTTACACCCTCTATACGTTGTCCATGATTATTGTTAGATTCAATTTCAACAAACCAGAAAAGAGACACGCAAGTATTTAGGGGCTGGGTGCTGCAGGAAACCAAGGTTGCGGGCAGATGAAGCGCAGCGTATGTGTGTAATTGGGAAGGTTATGTACAGCACGCCTCAAATACGTTTACTCAAATTTCACTCTGCACTTTTTAGGCGAAGCTTCATACGGACAGAGAAAGGAAAAATCTTGTTGCCCTGTTCAGAAAGAAAAGCCACTGCGCTAGAACCTAATCCGCATGTGCGAAAAAAAGAAACATTTAATAGTGCAGTTAGATGTAAGAGAGATGGAGTGAGATTCTCTCACAGCAGAGAGCCCGCGTCGAGCTACTGCATGAAGTGCAGCTGAAGCAACAATGCCGGAGGGTCTGATAGGGTGCAGCGGGAAGAGCGTCCCAATGAGTATGGCAGAAAGCGACCGCACGTTACTTCAAAATGGGTAGGCCATGCTTCATACGTGTTTCCCCGGAGCAGGCAGCCTATGATCAGCGACACCGCGAGCAAGAACGTGAACAAGCTCATCAACGCCGTTCCGGTGCTGAAGCCCGGCTAAAACAGGCTTTAACAAACAATAAGGAGCAATATGCGGGTAAACACGGGCCATGCGACACGGCATCCCGGGTTTATTATCTCTACGAAGTGGATGAGCCAGTTTTTTTGTTATCATTTATACCTATTACCTGTAGTCTATTTGTTGTCTTGAACAACTAAAAGAAGGTAAGTAAACGACCATAACGCCGATTGGCGAGTCTATTCAACCGAACTCAAATAAGCCCTTTCAGCACTTCTCACATTGTGCGCGTTTCCTCCTAACCGCTCGCACACTTAAACAGCTCAAAAACAAAAATCTTCGCTACACTTGCTCATTTGTTTCAGCTGGTCAACCAATGCCTCAAAATTAGAGCTCGAAACTGCAAAACCAGGATGAATGTAAAACTAAACTTCAGCATAACGCACCTCTTCCGACAACACAATCATCCAACAAGTCTTGCGAGGTTTTCGAAAAAGCGCCATATGCACAGGTCATCATAGGTATCTTTTATATTCCGGATCGAGAATTAAATAGCAATCACCACGCATACCAGCAGACCTCCAGAAGGGGCAGTGAAAAGAAAAAGCCTTCCTTTACAGTACCCGATCCCTGTCCATAATTCCGGTTTTACAGTCTGTTCTCCGCATCCCTCTGGGCACTGTCGTTCAGTGGAGCCGCCGGTTGCACGATGAACAATTCCAAAGAGGACTCCGGTGTTTCTGTCTCTTCCGACAACAGAAAGCCTTCGAAGGCTGCTTCACTGAGAGAATTGTAAATCATAAACAGAATCACGGCAGTGGAGAGGCTTAGAATTACGGCTAGAGCGGTTAGGCATGGCGTGGTGCAAAGAGTGTTCCACTGCTGCGACGAAACGGCCCTGCTGTGCGGGACCAGGGTGGAATCATCCGTATTCTCGTGGGGCAGAGACGCAATTTACGTGGTTTGTGACAGTACGGAGGCCCAGCTGATGCGCCGTCCCGACGTAGGTCGCTGCCTCCGTCCGTTGAAGTCTCTGGTCACAAGAATGGATTTCACATCGGCTGGCTCCATCGGGTCGACCACAACCGTAGGGGCTGTATAGGAAGGATCCGTGTATGCAGGTTCGGCCGGTGGGGTCATCAATCCGTGGTAGAAGCTCTCCCGGTACAGAGGGTTCCAGTAAGGGGACATCATTTCGTCCCAGTTGAGGGGCCCTCCGTTCGCCATGACCACTAACGTTCTCGTTCTCTTCTTCGATCTCCCGAACACGTTTAGAAGTAGTCTCTGAAACTTGAGTTATTTTCTTGAGCATATCCAAATGTTCTTTCCCGCCGTGAACAACCGCAACGTAAGGTTATAAAAAAGCGAAAACAATTCGAGAATACCGACATTACGCAGCGATTTACAAGCAAGCCGAAAGTTCAATCTCGTAAATAGTGTGTAAAATGTCTTGCCGAAGTGGATTTCACTGGCCACATAGTGAACAAAAGCCGATACTTAATCAAGAAAGTAAGAGACTAGGTGCGTCTACACACGGAATATCCCGAAAATTCAGCATACATTCACGCTTACGCAGCGTTGTCCACCATACAATATGCCACCAATATGACACCGTCTGCTGCTAGCTAGGTATGTATCACTCGGCAAGGTGTTAGAATAAACAGATATTCAGAATACGCGCACCGATTTCTTCTGGCGACTTGCTTAGGTCTGTGTGCATTTATTAAAGCGAAGCTTTATTGCTCTCACTGATGGCCTTGTAAGGCAGTACTCCCTGCAGGAAAGCCAACTTTCTCTGACGATGATCATGAATGGTTATGGGTGAAGCGAAAAAATTCAACTGCCCCTCTCTTTAACGAGAATGATGGGAAAATGCGAAGACTTATTCGTTAAATTTGCCATTTGATTGTTGTGTTTAATCACGACGATGGTTGTACGCCAAGCTTTCTTGTCAGAGGTCCTTTGCTTGGCCAAACGTAACCAAAATGGTGCGTACATCCGAGTAGCCCATGCTTGCAGTGTGGGAGACCACGTGTGGTTCGTTCAGAAGAAAAGTAGGCTACCTTCGAGCAACGTCCGGGCGAGTGGCCACGTGAGCACGCCCGTACTTGTCGAAACAATCCGCAGTCCCGTCTCACCGACACGACGGATGCCAAGCGAGTCGACAAAATCCTGAGGTTCGCAAGGGGGTAATAAGCTTAGGCAGCTCCACCATTACCAACGCAAAGGTGAACCATCGGATGGAGCGACACCCAGAACCTGCTCAAATACCGGTAGTACCGTCATCGTCGTCAACGTCGACAAAGAGCGACTTCGAGGAGACACAGTGCTGGGCAAAGGGCACGGTTTGCACTGGGGCGCAGCAGTGCTCCATCTTATTCTCGATAAACCGCAACGGTGCGCACCATCTGTCCTCGATAAACAGGGTCGCACCATCGAAGGGAAATTTTAGGCTGCCCCATCGTGCACCCAGAAAGTCGACAGAGCGCCGGGGTGCAATCCCGAGATGCATCCCGAACGGCGCTGGCAATGCGGCTTCCCCCATCGCATGCTACACCGTCTGCTGCAGCGACGGCGCGTGGACGCACACGTTTGCAGTCGGAAACATCTGTATATTGTTGCTGACAAGGATGAGTTGCTCGCGTGTTCGTCAGACAGTGATGCGCGGTGGGCTCAAAACGGGCGCTAAAACGGCTAGAGATTTCTGATGAGCACAGTAATATCTTGTGCCGTGTATGAATTTCGCTTACGGCAAAAAAGGCTGCATGGCTATCCAGTACGAGTAAATATTGGAGCTTTGCGTTTGTTTTGTTTGAGTAAGTAGCCACGCACAGTCACTGGAGTGCCTAGACCATGAAGGGCATACATAGTTTGCCGTTGCTGAGCGATATGCCGTGACTGCAGGAGCTCGCGCTGTTATGGTACTCAGAAGACGACAATGAGTTTCTAAATGGCTGTTTATTAGGCGTACATTGCCGTGTGTGTGTGAGGTACAGTCGCGAAAACTGCTAACAACAACAAAAATCCCCCCAACTCCCCGAAGGGGATCGTGCGGAAATGCGAATGCATTGGGTGCACCGATGAGTGGCACGATGAGGGGCACGAACTTCAGGATCTTCGGCTCGTCGTTGGCGTTTCGCAGCGGCTTTCCGAGCACGGAGTTCCGCATGGGCAGCTCGCTTCAAGCGCATGCGTTCGGCATTACGCACTCTTCGCTTCGCAGGCTTGTCTTCTCCTCCAACCGATGATGACGTTGAAGCAACTGCAGTGACGTCACCGCCAGCGGGAGGTGTAATGCTCAGGTTGCATTGTGTTACACTTCGTGCTTGCGGTATCGTTGCCGCGAGGGATTCGACTTCACCGACTTCCATCGCTATGAAGGCGCCAGGCGCGCGCTCCACTGCATTATATAGATTCCGAGCGCAGCGAGCGGAGAGAGGGTACGCGGAGAGGAGAGAGAGCCCGCCGAGCTCCGCGATGCGAGCGCCCTCACACGCCCGAGCACGCTCCTCCTCTCCACTCACTCTCCGCTACTCCGCCCGAGCTCCGCGAAGCGAGCGCCCTCACACGCCCGAGCGCGCTCCTCCTCTCCCCTTGCCCTCCGCTACTCCCGCCCGAGCTACCACCTGCTCCGGTTGCTAGTCGCGCCACAGCTGTTGCTAGGGGTGATGAGGAGCGCGGAGAGATAACACCTGCGGGCGCACGCCGACGGAGCACGACAACCCCCGACTAAGAAATGCATTCGCATTTAAAACACGACGTGCCTGCCTACGCTCAGAGTGGCAGCTCTTGATAGCTACAGCAGCATCTTTGGCGCCTGGTTATCGGCGCTCACGATGCTGCCCTACTGCACTCGGGTGCTTCAGCACATGCGCACAGCCTGGCTTAGCAGCCCGAGCGCTATCGTAACCTGCCGCTCTGTGCATACGCTGGCACCTCGTTTTTTGTTGTTGTTAACAGTTTTGACGACTGTACATAGCTGGTGTGGTAGATTTTAACAAATATAAGTTTTCAGCAGCGCCGTGTTATATTAAAGGGGTCCTGAAATACCTTCCGCCGATGCATGGATGTACATGTAACCAAATAAGACAATGTATTAGCAATCTCCTCCCGCAAGAATTTTGTTAAAGCGATGGGTATTAGCTGAGAAATCGTAAATCAAAAACCGCGCATTATTGTCGCGCCGCGTTTCCTCCTCTTTTCAACTTTTGACGGCGCGAGAGCACTCCCTCCCATGATGCTGCGCTAGTCAGCGGTGACGTACTTCCGCATTACGCTCCTCCGACTGCCGTCTGCTACGGGCAAGTTTTGTTGACACCATGAATTCCGCACTCCGCTCAAGGATGGGTAAGTGAACGAAAAATCTGGCCGCATGTGTGCGGTGGCCTGGCTTGCCCTTTCGCGGTGTGCGTTGCTGCAGTGCAGCACGTGACTTTTAATCGGCGGCGAACTCACAGCCGCTGGGGAGGATCTTGCGCTCGGTCCCTTTCATGCACCGCGCACTGTTTATCCAAAAAGCGCCGTATCAGATGTGGCCCCGCTGGTGCCGGGTCTTATTTTGCGGTGGTGGTAATTCCTGCCGGCGCCATGTGAAAAAGACATTTTAAACGGATATAGAACCCGTGCACAAAACGCTTCAATCATGTGACCAGTTCAGCTTGGGGCGACGCGCGGTGGAGAGCGGCAACGTTGGCAAAACATGCTCCGGCGCGGCTCTGAGCTTTCTAGCGCTGGAGCGAAAGCCTTTCTTTGACAATCTCAAACATCGGTTGCCTTGGCAACAAGGCACAAACCGCTCTAGAAGTCAGTTACGGTTCCGTGATCCCGGTTCAGCTCGGGGCCCCACCTCGCGACATGTGGGCACTGCAGGCGTACCACTCACTCCAATTTGGAAATGCGAGATGCGTTTGATATTACAGGAGGCGATGGCGTGTGTGTTGTGGACGCCTTTGTTTCGCGATGAAATGCGGCGTTGTGCTTCTGCGGGTGGATAGTGCTTCCCTGGATTATCTTTCTCGGGCGACGTACGACTCAACCTCGCAGCCAGAGTTAAGTGACTTGCTGTTCGTCCCCGCAAACAGCGCGCGAGGTGAGTGCCGAATTTACGACGGGCAGGAGGAGGCAACCCATCGTCTGTCAATCGCGGTTCAGACTTGCAACGCATGTTGTGGCGTTGTGTTCGTTCGAAACGCATCTCTGGATTGTTTTGAAGTGGAAAAAAATGTATCCGTCAAACCCGGGCATTCGGCTCAGGGCGTTTTCTGCGATTGCACGAAAGAAGTGCCACGGGGCTTCAACGCTTTCTTTATGGAACGTACTCAGGTAAGAGAATATTCATGTCGTGTTATGGCCGTGTTGCATTCAATACGAACGGTTAAGCGTTTGTTTACACTTGTTTCGTTCGTCGCAAAATGTCCAAGCACTCCGGCACTACGCTGGCAGATCAGCCGGCGAGTCGACGCTGAGCAGACGACTCATCTCTTTGCCGGAAGTGCGTGAAAAAGCCGCCCAATAGCAGGATGTCTAGCTCATGACGAACATCTGGGAATCGATGATGTAGACATGTGAAAATGGCGGCGCCCAAAAACACGAAGGAAAGGGTGAGAAAAAAGCGACAAACTTTGCAACAAAAGTGTGAGCTTTCCGCTGCGCGTAAAGGAGTAATACTTGGCCCAGATGACCTTGACGACCCAATCTAACGATTGCGCTACTTCATTTAGTGTGCTCAAAATGCCTTTCAGGGCCCAGCCTGAAAGGCATTTTGAGCACACTAAATGAAGTAGCGCAATCGTTAGATTGGGTCGTCAAGGTCATCTGGGCCAAGTATTACTCTTTTACGCGCAGCGGAAAGCTCACACTTTTGTTGCAAAGTTTGTCGCTTTTTTCTCACCCTTTCCTTCGTGTTTTTGGGCGCCGCCATCTTCACATGTCTACATCATCGATTCCCAGATGTTCGTCATGAGCTAGACATCCTGCTATTGGGCGGCTTTTTCACGCACTTCCGGCAAAGAGATGAGTCGTCTGCTCAGCGTCGACTCGCCGGCTGATCTGCCAGCGTAGTGCCGGAGTGCTTGGACATTTTACGACGAACGAAACAAGTGTAAACAAACGCTTAACCGTTCGTATTGAATGCAACACGGCCATAACACGACATGGATATTCTCTTACCGGAGTACGTGCCATAAAGAAAGCGTTGAAGCCCCGTGGCACTTCTTTCTTGCAATCGCAGAGAACGCCCTGAGGCGAATGCCCGGGTTTGACGGATACATTTTATTCCACTTCAAAACAATCCAGAGATGCGTTTCGAACGAACACAACGTCACAAAATGCGTTGCAAGTCTGACCCGCGATTGACAGATGATGGGTTGTCTCCTTCTACCCGTCGTAAATTCGGCACTCGCCTCGCGCGCGTTTTGCGGGGACGAACAGCAAGTCACTTAACTCTGGCGCACAAGCTGAGATGGCTTTGAGCCACGCACACTACACATACCCCATGCGAGGTTGAGTCGTACGCCGCTCGAGAAAGATAATCCAGACCATGGGAAGCACTATCCACAGGCAGAAGCACAACGTCGCATTTCATCGCGAAACAAAGGCGTCCACAACACACACACCATCGCCTCCTGTAATGCCAAACGCATCTCGCACTTCCAAATGGGAGTGAGTAGTATGCCTGCAGTGCACATATGCCGCGAGGTGGGGCCCCAAGCTGAACCGGGATCACGCAACCGTAACTGACTTCCAGAGCGGTTTGTGCCTTGTTGCCAGGGCAACCGATGTTTGATATTGTCAAAGAAATGGTGCTCGCTCCAGCGCTAGAAAGCTCAGAGCCGCGACGGAGGATGTTCTGCCAACGTTGCCGCTCTCCACCACGCGTCGCCCCAAGCTGAACTGGCGTTTTGTGCACGGGTTATGTATCGGTTTAAAATGTCTTTTTCACGTGCCGCCGGCAGGAATTACCACCGCCACAAAAGAAGACCCGGCACCAGCGGGGCCACATCTGATACGGTGCTTTTTGGATAAACAGTGCGCTGTGCATCCAAGGGAGCGAGCGCACGGTCCTGCCCGTGCGGCTGCAAGTTCGCCGCCGATAAAAAGTCACGTGCCGCCGATAGCAAAGTTCTGCCGCAACGTACACCGCGAAAGGGCAAGGCCAGGTCGCCGCACACATGCGGCCAGATTTTTCGTTCGCTTTTCCAGCCTTGAACGGAGTGCGGGCTTAATGGTGTCAACAAAGCTTGCCCGTAGCAGACGGCTATGTGAGCAGCGCAATAGCGGAAGTACGTCACCGCGGAGGACCGCAGCATCATGGGAGGGAAGGCTCGCTCGCCGTCAACAGCGGAGAGTGGCGGAGAGTAAGTTGAAAGGAGGAGGAAACACGGCGCGACGATAATGCGCGGTTTTTGATTTACGATTTCTCAGCTAATACTCATCGCTTCAACAAAATTCTTGCGGGAGGAGATTGCTAATACATTGCTTTATTTGGTTACACGTACATCCACGCATCGGCGGAAGGTATTTCAGGACCCCTTTAAGGCCAACTTGGACCTCTAGTTTCACCCACAGAACCGAATTTGCGAAAATTAATCCTGGTAGCATGACCCCTTTCCGAACTTTTTACAACCTAGTGTTTGTTGTAACCCCAGAGGGCTCTATGCTTCATTATAGCCGCGTTCCGTCTTCCGTTCGTCTTAAGGTGAGCCTTATGCGCGTGCGCGTAATCTTCGCTGTCGTTCCACCATACCCCTGAATATTTATACACTTTTACCCGTGGTACTTCTAGTTGTTGCACTGATACTGCTTTGTGCTTCGTGCCGGTGCTTCCGCGCAGGTAGCCCTATGTTTCGGCTGCTCGGCGCACCGCACGCCGCAGCGACTGGTCGGACGCCGAACCTTCACGGCCGGTCAGCGTAGGCTTATGATCGCGGCAGATATCTCATCGCCGCTTTTAAAATAAGCTCTGATATCAATCCCCAGCACAATCTTTCACCACCCTAACACCTAATTTCTCGTCTGTGGTACTTGTTTTTAGCGATCAGATTGATTCGGAAGAGCAGCGACAAGGTGCTGCTACCGTGGCCTGCACCGGTTCGAGCCGCTTAGTGGACCCAGCGGACACCCGCCGCGGTGGCTCAGGTTAAGGCGTTGCGCTGCTGAGCACGAGGTCGCGGGTTCGATTTCCGGTCGCGGCGGCCGCTTTTCTGATGGAGGCGAAAAGCAAAAACGCCTGTGTGTGCGAGATTTCGGCGCACGTTAAAGATCCCCAGGTGGTCAAAATTAATCCGGAGCCCTCCACTACGGCGCGCCTCATCGCCTGCGTTGCGTCGGCGCGTTAAACCCTACAATCAATCAATCGACCCAGCGGACGGGCGCGGCCGGTGTGTGCGCGGACTGTTTCTGAAGGCGGAAAACGCTTCACGATTGCCTGGTTTATCCATTTTGCGCGAACGACCCGCGGAATCTACAAATTAAGCACGGCGATCGTGGTAGTTGGTCGGGTGTAGCATGGCCTTGTCATGATACATGGCCTTGTCATGATCGAGGAACGAGCCGCAGGTTTCACTTCAGCGATGGTCACGCACAGTCTCGCTGGCTGCGAGAGCGACGCAAGAACGCAAACTCCAGCTTGGGGCGCCCGCTATCTCGACCAAAGAGCGTGCACGTTAAACGCAAACCCAAAAATTCCAAGGACGGCTTTGGCTTTGCGCATGCGCAGTACGGCGCCCCAAGGCTCTTTGGGACCCCACAGCGCTGGGGCCCCCTATTCGAAAACTCCCTAATAAAATTAACTCCCGGAACAAATGCACATTTCGCGTAGTGGGTAGCCTTTTCCAGAATAGATAATTTGCTTTCAAATGAGTTCTGGACATGATAACAGAACAGGAAAGAAGTGCTTGCACAAACTCTTCCAGATGGCTCTTTTTTTTCACTGGCCCTTCCCACCACGTAGGTGCAGCAAACCTGTCCTTGTTATCAGATCCAAATGTGAGGTAAGTAACGCAGGCAACAACTAAGAGTGCAGGGAATGGCGCATCACGGTTTCGTAGCTAGCTTGTACGCAGAGGATGCGGGTGCCTGGTCAGTCCAGAGCCATGGCGCCCTTCGAAATAGCCACATCAAGCGTGGTATCTTTTAACCTCTGACGACGCGCCAACAACCCAGCATTCTACTGTACATCGGCTGAAATACACCACAAACTTACCTTTTTCACGTTCGCGAAGACCTCTCGTTAGTGCTCCATGGGGTTCTAAAAACGACCCAGCAGAAGTGATAATCGTATGCTTGATCTTCTGCATTTGGTCTACGATATCTTCGTGATTATAGCCGCTCGGCTTAACGACGAGCAACAAAGTAAAGTGGACTACCATTGCAGGAGTGGATTTAGATGTAGGAGCACGTCATTAAAGTTTTTTCTCAACGTCACTTGCAGCGCTGTCATTAAGTGGTACCGACGGTGTCACGAAGAACGAGTTTGCGAATAAATCCGATGTTTCTGTCTCTTCAGACCCAAGTTTTCCTGAAAGCGGATTCTCGCTGAGGGAAATGTAGAGCATCAGGACCACCACCGCAGTGACAAGGCCAAGGACTATCGCCAGAGTGGTTAGGCACGATACGGTGCAAGGAATGTCCGGAAGGTTTGGCGAATCACCGATGGTCTGTGTGGTCGTAGCGGAATCGTCCATCGTCCGGTTGAGAAGGGAAGCCCAGCGTACACGCTCTCCCGAGCTGGGCCGGCCCCTCTGCCCATGCTGGTCTCTCGTCACAAGAATGGGATCCACACCGGCCGGCTCTATCGGGTCGACGTCCACTGTAGGAACTACGTTGAAAGGTTCCAGGTGTGCAGGTCCTGTTGGTGGTGTCATCAACCCACTGTAAAAGTATTCCTTGTACCGAGGGTCCCAGTAAATGGATCTAGTTTCATCGCAGTCAACGCGTCCTTCGTTAGCCATGAGTAGCGACGTTCTTCTTCTCTTCTTCTTCTTCGGTATCTTTAACATAAAAAAACGATGACAGGCTCCGCTTCTGAATGTTCAGTTATCTGCTCTAATAAAGTGGCGTCTCCACTCTCCTTTCAAAACAGAGCACTGTAAGGTTGAGAAAAAGTCAAACGAAGGAAGTGATTGATTGATTGTGGGATTTAACGCACCGACGCAACGCAGGCGATGAGGCGCGCCATAGTGGAGGGCTCCGGATTAATTTCGACCACCTGGGGATCTTTAGCGTGCGCCGAAATCTCGTACACACGGCGTTTTTGCTTTTCGCCTCCATCAGAAAAGCGGCCGCCGCGGCCGGGAATCCAACCCGCGACCTCGTGCTCAGCAGCACAACGCCTTAGCCACTGAGCTCAAACTAAGGAAGTGTATAAATTTTCCAGTACAGTTTTATTATTTTCACTTTATACTGCCACAAAATAGTGAAATATTTTTCCGCATTTACCGATAAAGGAGTGATCGTCGTCCTAATATCATTCTTCAATGAAGTTAATCACCTAAAATTGAATGGTAACGACTTTAAGCTCCCAAAATAGAAATATTCTAAGATGGTCCAGCTCCCCCCCCCCCCCACCCCCCAAATCCTTTGAATGCAGCATAGATGCAGAAAGTCAGTCATTAAATTTTATTGATGTTCCTTTATGCCCTCCGCTAACCAATACGCAACAGCGGGTATGTGCTGCCCTGTGGAATAAACGAAATTTTGTTGTTAGGACGTCTAAACTGACGGATCACCGGGAAGAAGAACACGAACGACTGGGGTGCTTAAAATATGGATTTATAGTGCGAAGAACACGTAATTTATTATGCATGCAGCGCATGAATCAAACACACAGTGTTTAATGTCATTCGCCGGAAAATATGATCAAGACAGCCACTAGAACATTTAAGGGTCAACCAACGCTTGGCTAGGTAACGTTAGTGTACGCTTTGGGACAAACACGAAATTTTTCGCGAAACACCAATGGAATTCGCTTTAGTGGAGTGCTTTTGGTACCATCGGCCGGCACTCTAGACAGAGCCTAATTGAACCGTTTCTGCCATCTCGCTCACAGTCTGCTTCGTGGGCCTGTGCATCACAACGCACACAGGACAGAAGAATCTCTCCAGTACCAGACCATAAACTCCATATTCAAAACTTTCCTATTCCCACTTGCGCATACTCGGACTCACCATCCCGCAGGACGGATCGGGCTCCCATACAATCCTACAACTTCAACGCACTATGACTCCGCTAACCCAAATAATTCACCGTATCACACACAAACGGACCGGAATGAAGGAACCAGACCACATCGGTCTCATTGAAGCCTTGCTTATCAATCGTGTTACGTACGGTACGCCTTACCTGTCCCTCAAGCCAGTCGAACGGTGAAAGCTAGATATTCTTATACGACAAATACACAAGACGGCCCTCGGACTTCCAACATGCACATCGAACGCCAAGCTGTTGCAACTGGGCTTACACAACACCTGGGGCGAGCTCTGTGAGGAGCAACGCGCTTCACAACTCTAACGGCTCCAACTCACTGATTCTGCACGTGCGACCCTAGTGCGCCTTGGATATTCATCGCATCCGGTCTCCAGATGCAGAGTACGTGTTCCACTGTCTTTACGGAAGCACATCCGCGTTTCCAGAATTCCTAGAAATATGCATCCTCCCTATCCCACTCGAAGACAAAGGGCTCGCGCCAACTATCTTCAGGATGAATTTAAAAATCAAAATGATGTGCTGTCCGCAGATGCCTCTCCCTACGTAACCAAAAACGCCTATGCGACATCAGTGGTGAATAATACACTTCACACCGTAGCCGCAGCAACTGCCCTTTCCACGCACACCGCCATTGCCGAGGAAGCAACAATAGCCATGGCATCTATCACAACACAGAGCGACTACGTTACCATATTGAAGATCCTCAATAGGGTTTTCGCAACTTCCTGCGAGGCACTCTGTCTCCAGCAGCCCTCCATATTCTGTAAAACAAGATTTACCTACCTGACCTCTGCATTATCTGGGCACCAAGTCATTCAGGCATAGTCGGCAAAGAAGCGGCACACATACCGTGGTTCGAGAAGCAGTACATTGGGCCATTGCGGATAGCCACAACCTTCTGCCAGCCACCGCACTAACTATACGCCTCAACCCCTGCTAACATGCAACGACATCCTCTCTCACTACCGACTATCCCGCCAACAGTGTACTCCCCCACATAAGCAACTCACCAAAGAGGAAGGAGTTATACTTAGCCAGCTCCAAACTAACACCTTCCCCCACAACACGCTATGGCACAAAACACTCCCCACCCAATTCTCCCCTTAGTGCATCTTCTGCCGCACATTAGAACACTATACCACATAGTGTGCGCATGCGCGAACAACCCAGACCTCCCTACCAATCCCAACCCTATTGCTTCACAGTAGGCGGCGGCGCTGGCCAGCTCCGACCCCTGCTTCCAGCTTCGGCTGGTGAATAGGGCATGGAAGGCCGGCTACAGGCTGGGAGTCCTGGACGGAGGACACCCCTCGCTGGCCCGGAGTGACTGCACTTAACGGATGGGATAAATAATGTTTTCCTACTCCTCCCACCATGGTGTACACCCGCAAGTTCTACAGTGACTGGCTGAGCTCGTGTACTGCATAGACGAGTCTAAGCAAGTAAGTTCAGCACTTGCTTCACTCTAAGAAACCCGGGGGAGTATTGTTTTATTTACATACGCATATATTGTTACGTGACGCTCCAAATACAGGCAAACGACGAAGACGACGAGAGGCACTGGACCGTGCTCGGTTCGAGAAAGAAGAGAAGGTTGATCGGCCTGCTTGAGAACCGTTCCTTTATGCGGGACGTCATCATCACCCTGCTCCGGCGGACGTGTCTTCACCGAGCTCCTGCTTCTTCAATAAATTTCGGTGGTGATTATGCCAACAAAACGCTAAAAACCTCACCAACGCAAAGAGAAGCCTGTCCGATCGCCACCACTGCAAACGTTTCTTCGCTGAGTGGTTTTTACGGCACTTTTTGTGAAAACCACGCCACCGCTGGGCTAGGCCTAACCGGCTATGCCAAACTGCGCAGCGGCAGAGGCGGCTATTGACATGCCAGTAACCTACAGCAACATAGAAATTTTTGAAGAAGAGGTAATTTCCGAAGATGGGGCCCGCCTCCCAAGCTGGAACAAGCAAACGCGTAAGAAGAAGCGTGATTTTGAAGAAAATGGCAGAGTGGTTTGCCCAATGAGCTTCTGCAGGGACCCGCCGCGCCGCAACGGCAACCCCACAGGCACTCAAACGCCTAACGACCAAAGCCAGGCTCCCGAAACTACCCGCGGACCATTTTCGGGTCATTGTCCGCCCGAAGGAGGGAATCGGTGTAAAGAAAATTGATAAAATGACCTTCATGAAGGCGACCGCCATGGCCACCGGCGTATCATACGAGCAAGGAAAGCTCTACATGCTCTGCCCGAATAACGGGTAGAACTTTTACACCATGTCGACGCAAAGGATGGAGAACGCCAAATGCGTACGTGCAGCTGAAGCAACTGAAGATTGGGGGAAAGACTTTCGGAGTAGCGGCATATCTGGCCGCCCAGGAAAATGCATGCAAAGCAGTCATGCGAGAATTAGGCCTACTGCACACGGACGAAGACCTCGAGAAAATGTTCATGAACGAGAGGAACCCCACCATATTGGATGCGAGAAGAATCACGAACTCGAAGGCGGTGGTCCTGCTCTTCAATGGAATGAAGGTGCCACGATATGTATTGATTGGCAAATGCCTGGTGTAGTGCTCGCTATTCCGTAGACAACACCACGTATGCTACGCGTGCGGGAAAGCGGGCCATCCGACCGATGTGTGTATCAACCCCATTGGTATGCGTGCAAGCACTGCGGTACTCAAATCCCTCAGGAAGTCATCAATGCACACCGACATGTAGTCTATGCGGAGGGGCGCGTGCCACCGGAGACAAAAGGTGCAAGAAAGGATTCCAAGTCCCCTGAGTCGAGGCCGCTCAATGACCCCCCCAGGGAGAACGAGACCAGAGACAACCTGACCTGGGCCGAATGAGCAGCGGATGCGAGAGCGGACAAAGCACCCATGGACAGGGAAGAGAAACAGGTAACGCGTGCGGCTTTACCAGAGCATGTAACAGCACAAATCAAGGGCATAGAGACAATGCCCCAAACGCCAATGAGACAAATTAAGGAACTTAAGCAAGCCAACACAGAAATTAGAGCGGAGATCGCAGAGATCAAACGTAAACAAACCGAAGAACGAAGAGATTACAACCAAGACAGGAAAGTCGCCAGACACCGATTAAACAATGGTGAGACAGAGGAGAAAGAGGAGGAATCATTCACGAAGATCCTAGCAGCAATTAACAGACGACTTGACAAAATTGAGGATAACATTACGAAACATGGGGAGGAGATCTCAGCAGTTCACAGACGTCGATCAGCCATAGAGGACGCCATGGGAAATTATAACCTCAGAATCAGAGAGGAATCTAGATATACTGAACAAAGGGGCGTCACCGATCACACATACAATGGCACCCAAAACTAAGGAGTTCATTATATGGCAGTGGATTTGTGCGAGCTTTAAGCAAAGAAGAGAGGTACTCAAGCAATACATACAAGCACAGAAGAAGAAACCACAGGTGATCCTCCTCCAGGAAACACTACCCAAAAAATGCGACTTCCCGGGGTATAGAACGGCCAGCAGACGTGAGCAAGATTATCGAGGAATAGCCACGCTAATCAACAAGCAATGTTCCTACATTATACATCAGATACAACTTAGAAGCAAAAATTTAGAAGCCCTATTAATTGAAAATGATCCCGAATCGTGAATGGATAGCAAGAATATACGTACTCAACATATAGACGGTATTCGTTGAAAACTTTAGCGGTCATTTTCTTCGCTTGGCAACACTGGAAACGGCCACAAAAATGGCCGATGCGCCACGTACACGGCGCGGCTTGGGAACCTGCGCCCGCACACCGAAGAAAAAAATTTCCCCGCATTTCCCCGAGGGGAAGAATGTGAAAGTGCGAATGCACGAGTTGAATTTGCGCGGTTCGGTAATGTTCGCGAAAGAGAGATCACACACACACACACAACTACAAAGAAAGAAAGATGCATTTATTCACAGACACCTATTTGTGTTGTCGTTGTACTTGATTGCTAGAGCGGATCTGAGCTTTGAAATGTCGTGTCAGTACTCCTTTAAGCGGGTGCATTAGCCCTTCTCACGCCCGATTCCTGGCCAATCCCCCACGTGGGTATGTGCCATGTCAGCGGCCAGGCAGCGCGCGCTCATCTTCCCCCCGTTGCCAAGGGAGACGAGGAGCGCGCGCACCCGCAGCTGTTGCTATGCGGACGGCGGCGGACGCTTCAGGCTCGCTTAAGAAGTGCATTCGCACTTAAAACACCGGCGTGCGTCATTTGCTCCGTTCCATTTCGATGCGTGAGTGTGGAGTCAACAGAGATGTTATTAATCGCACTCACATTGAACTCGAGGCAATACTTCGCGTTCGTGAAATAGAGTTTCTAACGTGAAACACAGTCATGTGTTTCACAGTCGTGCTTAGCATGGACAAGTACCGCCATCCCACGGAGCCGGACGTAACGAGTGACGGCGCACCAAGGCCGGCTAGAGCGGTGGCGTGCGATGTGTTGACACGGCCTTCGCAGCGGCGGCGAGAACAATGCAGCCCAGTCTCGACATAAAGTTCCGCCACCAACGCGCGCACGCCGCTGCTCTTGGCTGCTCTAGCCCGGCCGTGGGAGCACTCACACGGTTGCATGGAGAAGAGGGGTGCCTGATCTGCGGGCCGTGCGCACAACGTCGCCAAGCAACAGACGCTTGGCCACAGATATGGCGGCGCACACCTGATTTTGGGTGCCTGCATGCATTCCACGCCATTGAATACCGGCTATACAGCCCACAGTCGGACTACCAGCAGACCTTCACGGAGATCCTACACAAGGCAGTGGCAGTTTCCAAAGACGTAAAGAGGTCAAAACCTGATCGTCGCCGGCGACTTCTACACGAAGCACGAAGCACGAAGCTTGGGGACAATTGAGACAGGCCACACAAAGAAGGGAGCCTGACTACTACAGGCCACAATCAACCACTCACTAACTCTAATAACTGACCCAAACTTTGCCACTAGGCTAGGTAACTCTATAATAGTGTGCAACACGACCCCGGACTTAACTTTTGTCAGGAACAGCGGGAATGCCACATAGGTTAACCTGCAGGACAACCTGATCCATGACCACGCAATACTCCAAACAACGATAGAAGGAGACACTGTCGACCCCGGTACCAGGAAACACAAAATCATAGACTGGTACGCCTTCAGAAAATGACGCCAAAATGACAAGCGGGAGGTCCTTAACCGAACTCATCAGGATCATCAAAGACGACGTCCAAGCGGTCACTAAGAAATTGAAGCACCGGCGGAGTACGAAGCGATGGACAATAAAGTAGCGCACCTGCTACAAGCCAAAAACGAACTCAGGAAGAGGTGGGGAACGCAGAAGCTTAATAGGAGACTTCGAAAGAAAATCGCGCCCCTAAACAAGCAAATAGAAAAGTATGCCAGGGAACTTAACAAGCAGAAGTCGAATGAAATATGCACACAACTGGACGGCCGTATGAGAGCGGGGTGGATGGAATCTCCTCAAACTTCTCATCGACGCTACGCAAACCAAGAGCAATCAACAGATATCGATCGACAGGATCCTACATCAACAGCGCGAGACAGACGACGACACCGTACAAGAACTAGCAAATAACTACCTCCCCCTTGGGACAAGCGGAGAGGAGGACTACCCGGAGTACAAGGGCGAAGCGAACACCGGAATGGACAAGCTGACCTCGGAACAAGAAGTCAGGGAAGCCTTGCAAAACCTAAATTGCAGATCGGCCCCGGACTGGTTGGGATCACCAACACGCTCCTCCACAACCTGGATGCTACGTCAGTAAGAACGCTGACGAATGCGGCCAACCAGGCGTGGGAAACCGGACATGCTCCTGATTAATGAAAAACGGCATCAATGATACTGATGCCCAAACCAAGCAAACCTCGGGGCCCCAGCAACTTGAGACCCTGATCGCTTGCGTCCTGCATTGGAAAGGTACCCGAGCACGTCGTACAAAACAGTGTATCGGACTACATAGAAAAACACGATATCTTCAAGCACAACATGGTGGGTTTCCGGCCGGGGTTATCGACCCAGGACGTGATGCTAACGCTAGGCCACCAGATACATAACAACTACTCCGAAGACGTTAGAGGCGTCATAGCACTCGACTTCAAAGGCATTCGACACTGTTAAGCACAAATTCATCCTTGAAGTCATTTCCAAAGAGAGCCTGGGGGCGAAATTCCATTCGTACATTAAGTCGTTCCTCTGATACCGGAAAGCAACGATCAAGATCGGACTCCTCCAATCACAAGAATTCAAGCTGGGGCCGCAAGGAACACGGCAAGGAGCCATCGTGTTTCCCTTGCTATTTAACCTCACTATGGAATGACTGTCAGACAGACTAAGTAAAATTAAAGGAATGAACCACGCCATCTATGCAGACGACATCATGGTATGGAGTCTTCGAGGATTGGAACCAGAAACCGAACACGCCCTGCAGATTGCACAGGAGACAAAGGAGAGCTACATCCGTGACTCGGGTCTCAAGCTGTAGCGGCGACATCGGAACTGCTCCTGTACTGATCTACCACGAAGGGCGGTAGAGGTCAACCACCCCCTAACCAAGCGAACATACGCATCGAAACACAATACTGGCAAACATAGGTCGGCAAACTCACTCATGAGTGCACTCACACACCCCCCCCTCACCACTCACGAGTGAGTGGTGAGTGAGCCTCACCGTCGCTTTGGCCGGGTGAGTGCGAGTGCGAGTGAGTGCGAGCGTAACTCACGGCGAGCCCCGCTCACCACTCGCGAGTGCGAGTTCCACTCGCGGCGAGCCCCGCTCAGCACTCGCGAGTGCGAAAGCCACTCGCGGTGAACCACACTCACCACTCGCGGGTGCGAGTTCCACTCGCGGTGAGCCCCACTCACCACTCGCGAGTGCACGTTGCACTCGCGGGAAGCTCCACTCGCCACTCGTGAGTGCGACTACCACTCGCGGCGAGCCCCGCTCAGCAATCGCGAGTGCGAAAGCCACTCGAGGTGAACACCACTCACCACTCGCGAGTGCGAGCCCCGCTCGCGGCGAGCCCCGCTCACCACTCATGAGTGGCCAGTGAACGTGCGCTTGTTGCGCCATGTGCGGGGCTTACCGCGGTGAACATCACTTGCTGTTGGCATTCGTCGCACGAGCCGCTCGCTATGGCAATTGCTGCTGGCGATATCCACTCGTACGCACAGCCACTAGTTAATGGATCGACTGCCTTTAGCTTCGGGAATATGTGGCTACTCCCCTTTATAAATAAGGCACCGTGGAATCAACTCTCCACTGACCTGTTGATTTAGGAATACGATTTGGATGGACGTCTCACGCCATAATGCACTGACACTCTCACTGTCATGATTTATTGAGGGGCTGTTGCGCGCACTCTCGCCGAACGATGTTTCTGGCTCGCAGCGTTTTGTTTGGGAATTAGTGTCGGTAACGTCGTCGCAACAAAGCAATTGCACTTTACTACCGCTAAGCGCTGCGACGGAGGCATTAGGAAGCACCGTGGTCTAGGGCCGTAGTACTTGGTGTACATAATTGGCCGGCTTACTGCAGCTGTCACTAGGCCGGCTGTTCTGAAGCGCAAATTGTGAGTGCCCGCATTTGTTTGAAAAGGTATCGCAGATTTTCACGGACTCGCGTATCAGGATGGCGAAACGGTTCGGATGGGTGAGTTGCGTGTCATGGAAGCAGTAGCTCATTTTCGAGGCCTTGGCGTATTAAACGTATCAGTGTTTGCCATTACTTGTTACGGCGGCGCTCTGTTTTGATGCTCGCTTCCACGCGGACTTGGCGTCACACATACTTCTATGGCAGTTACGGTGCGTGCATGTTATTTGCTGCTGTCCGAGAGTTCCACACACCGGAAAACTTCACCGCTGCTGCTTTATTGCAAACTTCACCAGAATGTTTACGTTTCGTTAGGTTGCGTGAATGTTGCATTGACTCATATACGCCGATGCGCGTACCTTTCGCAAGCAAACAAAGTAAGCTCGCCTTAGCATCACCTCACATAGTATTTGTCATGATGACTCGCCGACTGCACCCCTTCGTTATGTTCCCTGCCCCCTGATGAAGTTTGTGTATCCGTTCGTGCAGATTTACAAGAATCGTACGTTATGTCTGACTCCTCATTCGCCTTACCGAATCGCGGAGTTCGAATCGTTCCTGCTGCGTGCATTTTGTGAAATATATATTTCATATCTTCAGATCGCGAAACCTAAGATACGCGCTGTTCGCGCTGCTCTGTTGTCATCGACCGTCATTTACCATTACGCTTGTGAATTTCCCTGCCAAAGTTGAAATTGGGGCCATGGGCTCACGCATTTTGCTTTTTTCATTCTGTCCGTTCACGTTCGCCAACCAGCTAGTTATGAAGGCGAAATTGCTTCTGCTGCTTCATTTTCGTATTTAGCGTTGTGGTCAGCCCAAACACTGTAGTCCCTGTCATTCTTGCTGCGCTGATTTGCTGAAAAGGGCTTCGCCGTCTAGTGTTCTTCATATTTTGTGCCCCGTATGTAGATCGTCATCCGCGTGCCGATGGTGTGCAGACTAGAGGAGGGGTACTGTGACCCCTGTGGGGCGTGACGAATAGTACGTGTTCTCGGCAGTCGGATAGCGTAATTTGTGAGTGGGTGAGTGAGGGAATTCGTGCGTGCGTGCGGGCGCGCGTGCGTGCGTGCGATTTCGTATGTGTGTGCGTCGGTGTGTGTGTTGCGTGTGTGTTCGTGCTTGTGTGCGTGCGTGCGTGTGCGTAAGTGTGCGTGTGTGTGTCTAATGACTTATTCTCCCCGTTATTTTGTATGAACTTTCGACATGAACTTGTCTCGGTGCCCGGTGCCGGCGCCTGACGGTGTAGTTTAGGATCAAGCTGAGGTTTCGCCCTGTGGCAGGTTGGCGCCGTTTAGGGAGGAGGACGGAAGGGAGGCGGGCGCCAGGCAACTCGTCTCCATGAGGACGCCTGTGTTAAAGTCAGGCGGCGCCGATTTGGCGCGACCACGTGGCACCGCCTGTCTCCGTCGCCTTGTCTCTGCCAAGTGCTCAAGGCCAAGAGCTCCAGTAGCCTTCCTCCACCTTGCTTGCCGTTTTCAATCTTTTCGTGGCGGGGTTTTTCTGGATACTCTTGCTCTGCGCCCCTTTCACCTGGGATTACTCTTGAAATAAACCGTTTGGACGGTTGTCAAGAGCTTATTGACTGCGCAACTTTAGTGGCTTGGATAGCGCGCTTCGAGATAGGAATAGGTGCGCGCGATAGCCAGTATTTTGACAGATGGCAACAGCTTATCCAAGCTTTCCTTCCGAACTGGACTATTTCTTTTGAGTTTTCCACCACTTTCAAAACTTGCAGTGTTTCTTTTGTTTGGTAGAATCTGAGCGAAATAGCATAGACAATATTAAAAAGTTATGATGAATGGCTTCAGGCAAATTTGCGAGAAATTGTTCGTTTCGTAAGAGAGTTCAGGGACGATTACCGCTTGGAAAGTGACATATCAAGACATGTGCTTATAATACCCGAATACATAATTAGAAAAAAGTGAGACCCCATTCCTGAGAAAGGTGAATTTTAGCTCAAATCAGTAAGTATTTTATGACCGAATATATTTGTATTGCCGACAGCGAAATCGACGAATGCCGCTCATAACAAAATGGACGTATTAGTACTTGCAAAAATCACAACCTACTTTAACGTCGACACAATCAAAGTACAGAAAAATAAAATCAGGGCCTATTGATGACCACGCGAGATAGGACGTGACAGATAGGACGTGACGCATCTTTTGTTGACCAAATGTCTACATAACCCATATGAGCTGCTACATAGGCTAGATAAATAAAGGCTGTCTTACCCTCTTTGAATGTATTTAACATCTTTATTTCTGACGGCTACGCAGTTTCATTAAACGGAGGGCATTTCAGAGAAAAGAAGTAAAAACGGATACAAAACATGAGCGCACAGACATATAGATATACACACGAAAAGTAATCAGGAACGAAAGTAATTGCCTTCAAAACTCGCCACATTTATTTACTCATTTATTTATTTACAGTGTCCCTAAATGTCCTCGTGAGAGCATATTTTACACAATGGGGTCACATGAGAAACAACGCTCAAGTTACGCTAACAGCCTAATGCAAAATGATAACAAAAAAATTGGGACAGCTTCACACCAGTGGAGCGAATGCTTGGAAAACAGCGAAGCTTGCGGCGCCATCTATAGCTTATTCTTGGTTCGGCTAAGTAGATGCCTGGTTATGAAGACTCGGCCAAGTTTTTGCGTGGTTATGCTTCAGGATAAGGTCAAGATCAATGAACCCTCGGTCATTAATGTACCTACAATGGACGTGAGCTCGTAACTCCGGATATTCTGCAACTCGCTGATGTTTCGCCGCCATTTCAACGGCGCGATATTCGGGATTGGACCAAATTCTTCGCCTCCGTTTTCAAGTAGCGGCGCTAGTGGCTTTTGCACCAAGCTTCCTCTGTTTCGGAAATGACACTCCTTTTCTGTCGCCCCATCTCTCCCTTTGTTGGAGACCAGGCTTTTTGCACCTCACACGGATTTCCGAACTTGCTGCTGAAAGTTCCCTATGACTGGCACGCGCGGACAGTGTTCTCCAAGGTCGAGAGGTTGTTTTTCTGCGCACAGTCGCTGGCTCAACCGCCAGCCAAAACAGCATTCGCTGTTGAAAAATTATAAATTCCCATTCGTATAACCACAAAAATGGTTGGAACGCGAAGCTTTTGAGGCGTGGACGTGAGCGCGATGAGTGAGCGCAATCAGGCGTGAGCGCGGATGAGTGCGAGTGGTGACGATGAGTGGTGAACGTGAGCAATTCCCATTCGTATAACCACAAAAATGGTTGGAACGCGAAGCTTTTGAGGCGTGGACGTGAGCGCGATGAGTGAGCGCAATCAGGCGTGAGCGCGGATGAGTGCGAGTGGTGACGATGAGTGGTGAACGTGAGCGCGAGTGTGAGTGATGGGGATGAGTGGTGAGCGTTGGCATGAGGGAGTGCGAGTTGTGACGACGTGTGTTGAGCGTGAGCACGAGTGAGTGCGAGTGATGAGGACGAGTTGCGAGCGTGAGCACGAGTGAGTGCGAGTGGTGAGGGCGGAGTAGCGAGCGTGAGTGCGAATGAGTGTGAATGGTGACGACGAGTGGTGAGCGTGAACGGGAGTGAGTGCGAGTAGTGAGGCCCGAGTGGCGAGCGTGAGTGCGAGTGAGTGCGAGTGGTGGGGATGAGTGGAGAGCGTGAGCGAGAGTGAGTGGCGAATGGTGAGGGTGGAGGGGTGAGCGTGAGCGCGAGTGAGCGCGAGTGGTGAGAGCGGAGGGGTGAGCGTGAACGTGAGTGAGTGCGAGTGGTGGGGACGACTGGCCAGCGTGAGCGCGAGTGAGTGGGAGTAGTAAGGGCGGAGTGGCGAGCGTAGGCGCGAGTGAGTGCGCGTGGTGAGGGCGGAGTGGCGAGTGCGAGTGCGAGTGAGTGCGTTAGGATAAATATAGTTTTTCTGAGTTAGTGTGAGTGAGTGGCATCCGGTTTTGCCGAGCTATGTCCCTACCTGAACTGGACCGATGTGATAAAGGCGCGATCCGCGAGGTTGCGCGTGAGGTTCCCCAGAAGGAGGTGCGGAAGTCGTTTCCCACTGGACAACGAGCAGCGTCCATTTCAATTGCAGAGATGGTCCGAGAAGTGCCACGAGCACTCATTCTTTAAATCGCCTTCGCCCAGCTCCCGAGAATCCTGCCGTGATATAAGCCATAGCTACCCGCCATCCGCCAGTCACTCGGGCTTACGCACGATGCACTCGGGCTTATGTACGACTAGCGGTAATACCCGGCGGTGCCCGGGTGGGCCATTATATTAAGGACAGCAATGGGTATTTGTTAGTCGCCATATTAGGCTTCTCCATTGAGAAGTGGTGCACACTCGGAAGCGCCTGCCCGCTGTCAGTACATGGGCTCTAACTGCAGGCGCGTCGTGGTAATGTGAAACGACTGGCACTCGTGTTTTACTCCAGCTCTCGCTAAACAAATTGCACCAAGATGGTGCGCTCGAGCGAGTGAGTCAGTGAGTGAAAAAAGTTTTATTGAGCCGGCGAAGCGGGAGTGGTTCCCATTTTCAGAAGGTGATGAGCGGGCAGCCATCGCTCTGGAGGAAGTATTGTCTGGACATCCAGATCGCTGTTAGTCACCAGGATCTAGCGGCGTCGCAGGGCGAAATCCTTAAAAACGGTTCTGTGTATTTGTATCAGTAACATATTATAGCAAAAATCAGTTGGGTAACTGAATCAGTGAAAGATTTATTAGAGAATCTTTAGGAACACCATTTGATTTCCGGAATGCGGAATCACCTCGCTGGTGTAGGTTAGGGCTAAATCCAAAAAACTGCTTTTTAGATATTCTTAAGGGCTACTTATATCAGCAAAAAGCCCTTCGATATGTGAATGGGTGACCGAGAAAATCACGAATTCGCGAAACCACAATTTTTCCCTTTTCCTGGGTTAGGGGTGCAATTTCTGAAAAACCCGCCTTGGTGAGCACCTACTCAATGACGCAAATAAACTCGCGAAATTTCAAGTCTCTAGATCTAACAGTTTTGGCTGGGCGTTGATGAGTCATTCAGTCAGTCAGTCAGTCAGTCAGTCAGTCAGTCAGTCAGTCAGTCGGGCACTTCTTTTTATAGGTATAGATAATACGATGGCCCCTGGTGCATTGTGTTATCCGCCACGATGGCAACAGCCATGCAGTACACGAAAAAAAATTAGTAATGGCTTAGCTCGGATATGCCAGGATATACGCAGCGTGAGCTAAGGTTCAGCTGGTTATTCTTATCTTTCCTGGTTGTCTAGGATTAGCTTGATTTTCATGCTTACTTGTACTGCAATAACATACATACGGTAGACGCATCATGCGACACACGTATATTTATCAAGCTGCTCCAGCTCATTGTCACCAACCGCCCTAGAGCTAAGCTGGTTCCACAGGCACACGCCGGTGTTGCTGCGACGCACAAGCTATCGGTTCCACACCAGGCCACCCATCGCATGATCATCAACGGAGGTCGGCGAAAACGCTGCGCGCTTGAGGTGTGTGAGTTACGCCGGGCAGCCAGCAACGTTCTGTGCGCCGTGTGACGTCACTGCTCCCCGCGCATGCGCAGCACGGCTCTCCAGGTTTAGCCACGCGAAACTGCTCAACCTCGGCCAGTGTAGCTCACGCTACGAAACCGACGTGTGGAGGACGGCGGACAACCGCCCGCTGCGCTTCCACTGCGGCGTGGCTGACCACGTATATCGCCGCTGCCCCTATTGGGAACTCGGGCTTCGCGGGTCCCACCCGAACGCTCCATGTCCCCGGCGCGGTGACGAGCTGCGTAAAATCGAAGATTATACCTCCGACATCTGTCTCCTCCGCTACAGGGCTCAACTCGGGGTCTTCGCTCGCCATCACCTCATCACCCGACTTCGCCTCTCCGGCGCTGCCGCCGTAACAGCCTGCCGCCCCGGCCTCATCGGGAAAACTACACTCTAAGCTGGGTAACCCTTAATAGAGGTGCACATTTTCGAATTTTTGTAATCTATAATTTATAATGTACAAAGGTAACTTATATTTTGGTAAACTTTATATACGTATACACGTGAACGTTACTTAGTTGTAGGTTACTTTGCAGCTTTCAGCATGTATACCTTTATATAGGTGACATCTACCACCGTTTAAGGACGCCTGGAAGTTGTCATGTTGCGTGCCACGCGCGCTTTCGCCGGTGCCGCTGTGCCCAGCCCCCCATGGCGCCTTTCGGGCGCGGTAGACAAACAGTGGGTCAGTGGAAGATATGTGCGACCAAGCTCTCCATTGCGTAATATGAACTCAGAAGGCCTCGGGTGTCTTTCTTCGGCCCCTGAATAAACTGTCGGCCACACAGCTGTGGCTAAAATTGAAGTATACTTTTATACATCCTAAAATGGCGGTGCGAGAAAGCTTGAAAATGTTCTCTTAATATATATGTATTGCATGACCTGTTCGATAATCATTACCCATGTTGTAATTAAAAAATCTTCGCGAATGTTGGCAACGCTTAAAGGAGCCATGAAGAGAAAACAAAAGTTTGTTTTATTCGAAAGATTAGGTGTTTCATAGTACCACAAGCGCTTTCCCGGAAGCAAATGATGCTTTATTCACTGAGAAATAAGGCAATTTAAGCCAAAATTTTAAATCTCCCGCTAAAATTGCACATTTCGTCACGTGAACAATGGCGTCATACGAGCCGGTCCATGAAACAGATACTTAGTATGTCGACTCCATATAGCACCCACACGCGGGAGTCGACCGAGACGGCGGCCATTTTAAAAATACTAGTAAAACCTAGTGCACCCGCAGGCCTAGTCATGGAATCGCCTGATCCGGAGAACAAAACTCTCGCCGAGGAGCTCGGGCTTGCATTTAACAACCTCACACCACTTGAACGCTCAATGCTTCTAAGTGCACGAGCGGCAAGAGTTGTGGGATACGCGGTGGACGGGAAAGCGACCATTCCCCAATAGCCACAACAGACGAACGCCCAGCCGTCGGCACCGCTGCCTCGTCAGCCCCGTCGCGACGGACGAATACAGACTGGTACGTATGTGCTGTATTTTCAATTTCAGTAGCAGTATCGCTTATGCCAGTTGGCCGGTGTCGTGTATGGAAAGCCGTTCGCTCGAGCTCTCTGCTCCGACCAGAAAGATTCGAGCGTCAATGCGTGGTGTGTACGGCAATTTTTTTCCCCAAGGTTAGAGCGCTTCGCCGAGGTTCGTCGTTGGGCAGCACATGAAAGGAGATCTCACCGGCGGGGATGTCGCACTCCCTCGACGATTTGCCCGTAAAGTACTCGAACAAACTGAAGTTTTCAGTGGTTGTAAACTGTAAACAAGCTCGTAACGACAGCAGCAAGCCAACACGACCTCCATACCGAAACCTGTGCGACGAGTGGCACTATCTCGTTGCTGCTCTGTGTTCCTTACTCCCCTTGTTTCTATTTTTACCTTTGCTCGTTGGCGATATGACGACCAACCTCCTGTGAAGGGATTACGATCGCGGAGCAAGGTCGCGGCTGTGCGTGCTGGGACGGTTCGTTGGCCCCGAAGAGCCTTGTACCCGAAAATTCGTCTGCGCGACGGTGGCGACCGCGAGATGTCGAGTTCGGCTGGCGGTAGTTTCATACGCATTGACATACACGCTTCCGTGTTCGTTCGGAACTTCAACCGTTTACTCCACCGTTCTTTGTCATAAAAAGAATGTGCAGTATGTTTCACGGGCATTTAGCTCGCTATGCAAACTGTAAGCCCTGCCTAACATGCGTTTGCTTTTGCCGGCCTCCGCCAATCGCAGAGCATTCTCGAGTGACATCATAGGTTCTGTTGCGGAAAATGAGCTGGTGGGTCGCATGGTCATTTCCTTTTTTCCTAATTATGTAGCTTATTTGAGCGAAGTTTGCGTTATAAGTGGTGTCGTTATGGGTCTAACGAGGCAATCTTTCGAATGAACCAAACTTGTGTTTTCTCTTCATGGCTCCTTTAAGCCTTATGAATAGGCATAACTAAATTTGATGTTTGCATCAGCTTTGTGCCGTTTACGAAACGAGCATCAAACATGCAGATAGTTCTTTTAGTAAATTGTGGGCATAGAGAGAAAGAAACAACTTTCGCTGAGCCCATTTCAGGTGACGCTCGCAGGCGTCAGACGGGGTGGAACCCTATTCACGAGTCCCATATGAGTCCAATAGCTCCTGGCCCCTGGACGCGAGCTCTTGCTGCGTCGACAGGTCGGGGCTGGACATCAAGATCTCCCATCGCTCGGGTAGGGGGGGGGGGGGAAGGGGAAGGGGGAGGGAAGGTAGGGGATTCTTGAGCTCAGTACACTCCGCCAGTATGTGCGGCAGGGTGCCTTCCGTCTTTTTGCAGAACGGGCAGATGGGGTCGTGTTCTGCCGGGAACATCTTGTTCAATAAAGCTGGGTGCGCCAGTGACCCCGCTTGTGCGCGGCGCACTATTGTTTGTTGCTTGCGGTCGAGTTTCTGGCGCGGCACGGGAAGCCTGCACCTGGCGCTCCTGTACAGCGTGGTAATCTCGCGGTAGCTCGTAACTGGGTGCGGTAGCTCCGACTCGTCCTCGGCCCGGTCTGCTATTTCGCGGGCGTAGTGGTCGGCGAGGGCGTTGCCTTCCACTGTCGAGTGTGCCGGAACCCACACGAGCTCTACGTCTCGTCCCGCTGGGCTGCGCTTTGCGAGAATTGCTAGGGCCGCGTGGGAGACGATCCCCTTGCGGTAGTTGCCGTAAGCCGTCTTGGAATCTGTGACGATCGTATGCACGTCTCCGTGCGTGAGGGCGAGAGCGATGGCCACGTCTTCTGCTTGGCTGGCATCAAATTTGAGCTTTAGTTAAACAACCTTAAGCTTTAGTGAAACCAAGCTTTAGCGGAAACATGCACTTGACAGCGCACTTCAAAAGGCCCCCAATGTTGTGATAACATAACTTGAAACCAAAAATTCTTGTGTGAGAACTTAGGTCATGATTACCAAAAAAGAATTGCAGTACATGCACACATGTTTGCACATTAAACAGGAGAACATTTCCAGAAGTTTGGCATCAGTAGTTTTGAACATTCACATTTAACATTTTGAAACACCTGTCGGTTATTTATTAAAAAGCAAAGCTGCGAACCACCATAATGGTATTATCGTACCTTAATGACTATTAGAATTTTCCTATATTGCTTTATATTCCCAGGTAAAGTTTAATGTATTCATATATCCTTATTACACCTATTTAATAAATGTTACGTGAACAGCTTCACAAACGTGGGCAAATGTACAGATTCTTTACCTTAATATTTGCACGGATGTATGCAAAGTATTTAGAATTGTTTGGATACTGCCATTGAACAATCTTTGACGAATTCGAATTTGAGCTAAATTGATGACATGGTTCTCAGATGTGCACTTTCCCAGTACAGAGTTATTGTCATGGTTCCGCACAGAAAAACGCAGAATGTGGGAAAGTAGAAAGAACATTAATTACAAAATCACTGGTTCATCCAAAGCAGTGTTTATGACTATATTCGCTACATTCTCCGTGCCACTCAGAGTCTGTAATAATACACTCGGAATTCATTCGTCTTTACGAATCCATCTTTACACTTCCCTCTTAGGTTCCTCTTTGCAATTCCACCAGAGTTGTGATTCCAACGCTGTAAGGTCCACTTATGAGATTAGCAGCCGGGAGCCCGGGCTGCGCGTGAGAACCCGCCGCTCTGTCTAGCGACGTAGCACTGCCAACACTGCAGAGCAGTCGACGCTACTTCGTCACCGCGCGCACGGGAGACGGATCGTCTGGCCCACCGCATACCTCAGGGTTAATCCCCCATTGAGAAAGCAGACGGCGCCGCCGAATTCCAGGAACGTCGGCTCGACGCGCGGAGGGGGGGGGGGGGGATTACCGGCGTCTCCATTGTTGTCGCGCCCTGGTCAGTATGACGCACTGTCGCCGTCTTTCGCTTTCACCCCGCGTGGTCGCCCGAACTTGCTCGTCGGCGAGCGTGCCGTTGACCCGAAGATAGCGGCGCCTCATTGAATATTCCGTGACGTGCTGAGTGACAGCTGTCTACGTGCATTCGGGCACTCCCATACGCATGTACGAACGCTACAGGGGCGTTCCCGAGAGAGGGTGATCTCGAGGTTTTATAAGACCGAACTTGGCCGTTGGAAATCGTTCTTGTCTGAGCGCTGAGCTGGCAGTTCCCGGCGGGACAAGGAGTCTCGACCGTTAACGCTAGGTTGGGATTTAGGAGCCCCCTAGTCGAGGTTAAGATTGCGTCGGAGGTTTAGGGTGCAGCGCCGCACCGGGCAACTAGACGGATCTTGCGGCGAGACAGAGTCTCGGCCGTGGTTTCTCGAGTGGTTTGTGTACGCTCCGAGGATAGGAGAGTTAGACGAAGTTGTGGAGCTCGAGTGATTTGTGCACACTCGGAGCTAGCGTCTAGCTGAAGTTTGCAGTTTTTCTTTTATTATCCATGTACCCAGTTTTCCCACTGTAAATAGCTGCATATAAACCCTTCGTTTCATTTAATCAACGTCAACGCCTCGAGTTCGTCAATTCGACCGCCGTCTCCAAGAACTTCAACACCATCGCCCAGCCAGCCTCCTGCCAAATCAACCGGAGCCCAGGCGATTGGGTTCCTGATCAACACCGGACTTCGGGGGAAACGATATTGACTAACGCCAAGTTATCTTTTTTTATGCAGCACTAACACGTTTTTAGGCAGATTGCAATCTGTCTTTTGGAAAAACTCAATGGGATCTAAAATTTCCTGCATGAAAAAAGGCACTTGGAAAAATTCAAAGAGATCAGCTTCGCAATTTACGTAGTACAGAAGCATGCACAAAATCAGGGCACGCTGAAGATTTCCCGAGGTCATCTGAGTAACTGGTTCCCTGCTGCCGTAGATGGAGGTATAAATGTGAGGAGTCGTCACTTGAATTTCCCCACCTTGAAGAGCCATCTACAGAAAACTTCAGAAGAAGAAAAAAATCCAGTGCAACTATAAGACCCTCACAACAAATCACAGGCATATGTAGTACAAAAAATATATTGCACGGAAATGAAGACACAGACCAGAGAATGAAATGAAAGGCCACACCAGAGATAGAGTGACTTCGGCCTTTCAAATGATTTCACATCACTTCAGTAATCGTTACACAGAGTAATTTGGCCGCATCGTTCAGAACAAGCGAAAACACTGTAGTCATACCAGCTAACCCCCCAGAATTTTAATCCCGCCGTGTTCCAGTTTATCTCGCGCAATGTTTCTGCATGCTCACCCACAACAGGCAGAAACTTTGGGCTACGAGATAAACTGGGGTGCCGCACATACATTTGCAAAAAAGAAAACAAAAACATTTCCGCGCCTACATGTGGAATCACTAGCACACGCAACAGAGCGAACGTCGCACTAAACCGAGGAAACGTGCTTGCACGATGCTGACGCCGTCTGCGTCACAATTTTGGCTGTACTTAAACATCGCCCTCCCCCCCTTGTACTGGCAGTTTCATTTTGAACAAGGATTCCTCGTGGAAACCTAAAAGTTTTTCATTTCAGTAAAGTGTTCTGATCGGGGGTTTCTTCCTCGGCTATCAGTAAAAGGGAATCGCCAACTTAAATATTTTCTTCGTCCAGATGTGTCGTGGGAGTGGATCCATTTAGAACTTGCACCGATCTTCAAGTGGCATTTCCAGGAGGTCTGTACCTGTAATGACCCGAAGGGTTATTTTGGTTAAAACGCAATAGGCTTGACAGCTGGGCAGTTGGTATACATTTATAATGAAAGAACACCACAAACTTGACAAGACGAAGAAAAGAACACAACAAAAGCACTCACTAACAACTGCAGCTTTATTAAAGAGCTCTTTTTCGTTATAAGAGCTGTTTCCGAAAAAAGAGCTCTTTTTCTGGTTGGCTCTGCAAAACTACCCATCTTATAGGATAGCTAGAGTTGCTCAAAAACTACAAAGCTCCATGCTGAGGACATTGTTATGTAAATTCATAGCCTACTTGCAATAACGAACTGATAGAAAGAGTCACTAAACATTAGGCAAAATAAGATACGAAATATAACACCATAATACTTGAAGAACGAAGGCCTCACATTTTTACAAGTGAATCATACTTTTGTCTGTGCAGGCCTGGTTGCCATCTTTACAAAGAACGAATGTGTTTTAGTTATTGCATTTTCATGCCGTTGTTTCCACTGAAATCAGACTTCATTTCGACTGGTGTCATATCCAGGGGAGTCCTGGTTGTTAGCTCAAGGAACACTGCCTGCAAGAAAAACAGTAGTGCTGACAAGTCATTGCATCGGTAGTCAGATGCAACGACACTGTTCTAAGAGCCAGGAACCGATGAGGGTGCAGCACCCATTTTTACACCTGCGCCTGTCTCTGTGTAACTTGGCCAGCCCATCCTGTAACCAAATTCGTCACAATTTCTGTATCATCGAAAAAATAACAACAACCAAACAGCCTGCATGCTGGCTCATACATACCACCACTCTGTAAAGTCGCTTTACTGCATTACACTACGATACATTACTATGATGCATTACACTACGATTACACTACGATAAACACCGCACATAGGGCTCGACGTTGACTCGAAGCTTTCATCCCAGCAAAGGTGCAAGTTTGATATTCTGGCCGAGTTTTCGGACTATTTTGCAACGTCTTCTGGTGTTGGCCGCACCAGCATCGCTAAACACAGAATACAAACTGATGACGCTACACACCCAACCCGGCAGTCCCCATACCGAGTTTCGCCGAAAGAGCGGCAAGAGATAGAGGATCAGGGGGGAGACATGCTGAAAGACGACGTAATTCAGCCATCCAACAGTCCCTGAGCTGCGCCAGTGGTGCTCGTTAAAAAGAAAGATTGCGATTTTGCGTTTATTATCGGCGACTAAATAAAATAAAAAAAAGGATGTGTACCCACTACCCTGAATAGGCGACAACCGTGATCACCTGCTATTTCTCGTCGATAGACCTGAAGAGCAGATATTGGCAAACAAAAGTGGATCACCATCTTCCCACGTGGGAACCCTGAGAAGATGCAAAGCCTCACGAGTTTGCATTTCCTCAGGGTTCCCACATGGGAAGATGGTGTAATTTTTTTTGCTTTCCACCTCCATCAGAAAAGCGGCAGCCGCGGCAGGGAATCGAACCCGCGACCTCGGGCTCAGCAGCGCAACGCCTTAGCCACTGAGCTACCGCCGCGGGTCACTGCCAGAACCGAAGCAGCAACTGAAGGGAGCAGCGGCGCGTACCTGGTTTATCTGAAGTGGCGAGGAGGAGGGGAGAGGAGGAGCAGCGCGCACAGCGGTTGGGGAGATGAGAGAGGGACGTTATCAGAGCTGGCGTAGAGAGGGGGAGAGGAGAAGCAGCGCACACAGGTGGTGTGGAGAGGAGGAGGGGAGAGACTGACGTTATCACAGCTGGCGTGGAGAAGAGAGGTGCGGACGGACGCCGGAAGGACAACGGACATAGCCCCGAGCAAGAGATGCTTTGCATCTAAAATTGTTCGCCACCCCGCCCTGCAAAAGTGATGTCCAGCGAAGCTTTTGCAAACCACCACCCATGCGCATAGGGGAGGGCATGAAATGCTCCTCGTCATTTGGGCGGGATTAATTGTCACTTGCACTCGGCTTCTCTGGTGGCAGAGCCTGACGCATGCGCTCGCCCTCGAAGGACGTCAATCCCCCATTTTCGCAGCTGCAAACCTGCTTTACCGGGAACCCATATGTAGGGGGGTCACATTGTTCACAGGCGCCTTATCATCTATCGTGCGGTTTTGATGATTGTTTGGTGTTTTTTAACGAATACGTAACTCTATGCTGTATGCCTTATTGCTAAGAAGGATTACGCTGGGATTCTGTGGCGGGAAATGCTGGGTCCTGCCTGGGTTCTTTTGTTTACGACACTAAATTTTCAGACCAACGAGAGGCTAACAGCTCCGCTGTAAGACAGCTTTATCACCGCAATCATACTTTACGAATTTAAGGTCGTGCCGTTTCGACACTGCACTGCGCCTGCAACATTTCAGCGGCGAGTGATGGACACTGTTCTCACCGGCCTGAAATAGCAGACTTGTCTTGTGTATTTACACGATATCGTCCTCTTTTCTCAAAGGTTTGAAGAACAGAACATTTAAGTCGTCTTAGAGTGGTCCTACAGCCTCAGAAAACCGCCGGTCACATGCTTAACCTAACGAAATGTCGTTTCGCCTATGATGAACCGAGGTCTCTTGGTCACATCGTGCGCCACAAAGGTGTCAGCGCTGACCCCACTAAAATGGCTACCGTTCGTGCCTTCGATACCGGACTGGAGTGGTGAAGCATCCTTGAATGTTGTTCTTGTTGCGTGAAAAATTCCGCAATGTCGCCGGTGTTGGCTGGAACGGTGGTGGACGCTTCAGTTTGGTGTACGTGTAGGCATCCATAACTGAAACTGCAGACCCTGTGTCCACGAGAAAATCGACGGGCGTTCATTGAACCTCTACTTGTATGCGCACTCCGGTGCTGTGCTCACCGTTAAGTTGCAGTATCCCGAGGGCTTTCGGATCGCGGTACTCAACTTACCAGCGAGCGACTTCCTGCTAAGCTTGTCGCAGCGACAGACTCACTCGAAGTGGCCTACCTTGTCACAATAGTGACAATTAAGCCTTCTTCCTAGCTTTGTAAATACTATAACTGGTGAAGTGTTTCGCAGAGCCGCAGCTAAAACAAGTATTTGTGGAGGAAAGTTTGACATTCACCTAAATGCAGCCATACGGCTACAAAGGAAAGCTATACAGCTTTCTCAGAAACTTCGCAGTTGAAGAAAAATTCTTCCTCGTCCAGGATTCGAACCAGGGACCACTGCTTAACCGGAGCAGTCGCTCTACCAACTGAACTAACCAGGAGGCTAGTCGTTAGTAGCGCGAAAGCGAATTGATCAACAACTCGAAGTGAAGGACAGGTGTTAATCGACCAGAAGGGGAAATCCCCAAGGTGGAGTAAGTTTCTGTGAAGGAAAGTTTGACATCCAAACAAGTGTTTTTTTTTTTGCCTGACGAGGCCCGCTTGTCTGACCCTGGCGCCAGGCGCTTATCCCCTTTTCGGGCGTACCCTGTAACAATTGCGTGGCTGCTTCGATACTTCTCCTAATGGTGAGGGCCCTTTCAACGCTAGCGAAGACCCTTCCAAGTGTAGCCGCTGTCGAAGTGCGGTTCTGCTAGTCGTTACCACGAGTTGGTCGCGTAAGAAGGCGTCTTCCCTGTCATTGACGGCGCAGGTAAGCGAAAGTTCTCGTAGTGCAGAAACGAACATATCCGCGGTCTCGCCCGGCAACTGAACAATCTGATCTAAGCGCTGGCATTCGATGACAACGTTTGTACTTGCTGGATAGTAGTCTTCGAGCGTCTGTAGAACAGTCTTTGAAATCGTCGTCCACCTCTGTAGGTTGCCTCTTGGCTGGTGTGTAGTATTTTCATTGTCACTCGACCCCCAGGTAATGTAGAAGGAGCACCTTCCGGCGTACTGGCCGGTACGCGTCGCTTGCCGACGCTACGACGCAGTTCTCGAACATCCGACGCAATTCCGTCCATTGTATGGCGGGCTTCCCCGGCGTCAGTAGAAACGACAGCGGTGGTGTCAGTACCATCGAAGACGAGTGCAGTGTGCGCTTTTGAACTTGAGTGCTGGAGGGGCGTTCTACCTGCAGCCAAAAGTGTTACGCCGTCGCCGTATGCTGTATACGACGCACGCCGAGTCACCGACCTAAGAAAGGGACGCTGATGCTACCTCGAACCCACAGACAAAGACCTTTTGTTCTTTTTACAGTGTATATAACTATAGTGCCTAGAATATAATATAACCAACCTGCAGTCAATAATGATGATGGTGGAACTTAGCCACCTTAAAATTGTGCGCCACGTGTGGTACGAACGTGAATTGAATTACACATTACCACGCTCCCACCGTTGCGTCACGGGCGCACGATTGCAGCGCCAATTTCCGTTCTCCATTGCTAGCTCTGAAAAAGCTGCATGCACACGATTTCTTTTTGTTTCAACAACCCAGTGTCATCGCACAGGCATTCTGCGTTTTAAGGTTTTCTGGTGGTTTCTATGTCATTTTTGTTTGGATTAATGTTATTGTGGATTAGGTTGACAAGGGTCACATGCTTTGGTCAATACCACAGAGTGGGTACGTGCCACCATTTTCATAAAATTGACATCACTATTAGCCAACACCCTGCAGTCAGACTGAAGGGACCTGCTAGTAAAGGGACAGCTCCGGCGGGGAGAGCCGCTTCTGCGATAAACCTTGGCGACATTGGTCTTCTCTGGCTGCGTCTTACACAGCTTGAAGCCGGCGGCGGGAATCCGACCAAAGGCAGCAGGAACACGCCGGGTGGAGTTTCCGGTGGTGCTGGCCGGAATCATGGATCTTCTCGTGACGGGACTGAGGCAGGGAAGGCACGTCTACACGCCGTTTCCAAAGGAAGGTGCACGTGCCGAGCTACGGCGTAAACCTCGATCCCTTCAAGAAGTCTGCCGTAAAGCCATCCTCGCCCGGGCTACGCAAGGGGGACTGAAAAGATATGACATCCCCGAACTCCCATCGATGATGAGACGCCGCCTGACGACACTTGAGGCTAAAAACTGTGTCGAGGTTGACTGCGCACCTTTTGTGGACACGTGTGGCTATTTTATCTACCACAGGACCCTTGCCTACCGCGTCCGATGCTCTCTGGATGGCAGCGAGTACATGGCTACGTACGGGGGAACCTGCAGCTTGATGCAGCTTGCTCAAGACATCTGGAGATGGCAGTGGGTCTACGTGATGCACGAAAACATCCTGTGCATCTACGCCCTAGCCTTGGAAAAGCGCACTTGCAAACTTTTTCTTATCATGGACGTGCCGGAGATGACACTGGAAGGACTGGAGGTAGTCTTACGTGGACTATGCTTTCCTGAGCACTTCCTATGGAAAGTCCCCCAGCAGATCACATCCACCATCATGTACGTCGAGGCGCGCCTGCTCTCGTTTGGGTGCTTTGAACGTAAGAATATTTACATTATCCAAAACAGGATCCTAATGAATAACAAACTAACCTGGAAGTCAAACATAGACGCATCGCCGCACCAGAACAGCGCACAATCTGTCATTCTGGGAGACAAGGTCAGCATCGGCGGACAGTATAAACTTCAGGCCAACTCGCAATCGCATGTATCGGTCCATCGGCTGGGCAAAGTGCTCTCGAGTCTCACCGACAACGGCCTGGTCGATTGGACAAGGCAGCTGCCGCCACCACCCGTGGACCTGGAGACCGCCGTTGGTCCGAGCGCGGTGCCGTCCAATATGCTCGACGACATCCGCGTCTTTGGGGGATTCAAGCCCACGGCTCCCGAAGGCTCCTTCACGTACTCCAGAGACTTCTGGGACGTGCTCTCGTCGTTTCATATACCAAGCCGCCGCCTCTCGCTGCTGTCCACGCTAAAGCCGTGAACATAATGGCATCAATTGCGGCCCAAAGTCGCACTTAGCGGCGGAGTGAAGGCTAAAGTGGCAGTGACGTGTTTAGAAGGATTATCGTATGTATTGTGCCGTACTAGTCCATCTCAGCTTGTAGGTGAGTCCTTTTTGTAGCCTACCGACAAAGTAACGCTGCAGCGCGTTTATACTTGGCCCGTGTCCAGAATCGCTCGTGTTCCTACCTTTCAGGTTGAGTGTCTCCGGCAAAGTAAAAAAAAACCTTGTAGCCAGTATAACGCTGTGTGCTGTATTAGTACGTGTGGCTTTGTAACCACAAAATGCTGGAAATGTTTTAAAGCTTGCAGTCAAAGTTCCCTGCATGTGGTAGGTATACGTATATAAAAGAAGTTTTAACTGCACCGCCCAGGGCAACGTGAAAGCGCGTGCTTGCAGCTGCGGAATTTTTCTTGATTATAGTTGAATCTATCAGCAGTAGGAGGGTAAATATTTTCGTAAAATTAGAGTAATCAAGCCCGTCCGAACTTGACGTTTGCCTATAACGTGTCCGCAGCCACACTAAACGTGGTACTTCCCTCTTACGTGGAGCAGAGCAGTTCTCAGGGGAGTTCAAGCTAATCAAGCTGTAGTATAATAATACTGTGCCTGCCTTCGTATCGCCAGTATAATAATTGAAGTACCACTTTCAGTACTGAAGACAGAAGCACCGCCATTGTAGCCTAAAACTATGGCCTTAAGGTCTTGGCGAGTTCGGGGGAGACCTAACGGTGAGTAATTGTTCAGGGCACGGAGCAAGATAAACAGGAGCGCCGACTTCGCTCTCTCCTGCGGGCTCTTAATGTCTATCACTCGCGCAGCGCAATGTAGATGGCGCAGCGAATGGTCCGGCGGCTAAGCGGCCGGCGTTCCCCGTGCGCCGGCGGGCGCGTTGGCGGGACGCATTCCGTCGGCTTTAGTCGTCTGCTTCGGCGACGGTAGTTTTGGGCACGGAGTGCTTTGGGCCTGCGTTGGCGCCGCTTCGCGTTCATTGCGCTCCTCATTTCGCACGGCTTGATTAACTTGTTCGACAGCACCTTCTGGGTAACCCGAACCCGAAGGAATTGAGTGGTCGTACGGCACGGCAAAGATGCGTTAAGGATTGGTTTGCATGGCGGGAAAACAAAATGTAGGGCGCACATATAGACATATGGCTGCTGTACAAACACTACATTTTGCGAAGTGCTTGCCGAAAATGTGACTCCGTTTGTAAATTTGGGAACCCCAATTCGGCTGTGTTTTAACAGGTTTTACAAAAGGCGAAAGGAGCAACTGGTTCTGATCACTAGCGATTATAAAAGTTGCCTAAGCTTTCTCGCCGCTCTCCAACTTACGTCTAAAACAGTGTGCCTAGAACACGGACCGGCACTCACACGCTTAAATTTCACTCACATAGCTCTACAAATAGTAAAACTAGAGAGAAGTGAAATGCACTGAACGACACCATTTATTACTTCAAAGAGATATTCTTGGTATGCTTAAATCAATGCATGATGCATGAACGGTGTTTGGTTGAGTTGTATTGGTGTAGCACAAGAGTGGAAACATTTTTTTGTAAAATTAAAGTAAGCTCCAACCCGGTGTTAAACGATCTGACTTCTCCGTCTCTGCGCCGCGGACGGAGCCGACGAGATTTGCTGCAGAGAAGGAGGAGTAGGAGGAAGAAATACTTCTGTTCAGATTTCTGAACGGCCCAGAGTGCAGCCCTGGGGAGCGATTCCTTCTTCTGTGGGGCCCATATGCAGTCCGCGCGGCCTGTGTTCTGTCCACCCGCTGAAGCTGGGTAGGTAGAGAGGGCCTGGACAGCAGCATCTCCCATTGCTCTTGTTGGGTAGTTGACGGAAAGAGAGAAGGGTGCTCAGGGCTAAAGTCGCACACCCCTATTACGGGGCGGAGTGTTCCTACTTCTGAGCAAAATTTACATTCAGCGTCGTAGCGATTCGGATACATTAAGTGAAGACGCGTAGGCTGTGGGAAGGATCCCGGATTGTATGAGCCGTAGGGTAGTTTGTTGTTCTCTCGAAAGGTCAGCGTAAGGCGAAGGTACGGTCTGTCTCAGAAGGTGATAATGCTGGGTTATCTCCCTGAATGTGACAAGCGGGTGACTGTCCTCGTGCAGCTCTATAGCACGGGAGGCAAAAGCGCAGGCTTGTGGGTGGGCGTATTTGTTGCCCTCCTTTGAAGCGTGAGGCGGTGTCCAGATGAGCTGAATGGAACCGTTTGGGGAGTGGTTTTTTAGCACGCACAGGACACCCAACCAGGACACCCAACCCGACTGGTAATTCCAGTAGGCTTGCTGGGAATCGGTGACTACCCTCCGAACCCCTGGTTGAGTGAGAGCCAAGGTGATGGCTGCCTCTTCTGCTGCCGTCATTTGTTGGGTCCTAAGCGAGGTACACGCAAGGAGGTTGGTTCTGGAGGTAGCCACGATGATGGCGTATTGCTGCCCCCGATGTTTGGAGGCATCTGTGTAGATAACTGCATGATCCCCACCGAGGGTGGTGTTTAGCGCTTGAGCCCGTGCCTTTCGGTGACCCTCCTCATGTGAGGGGTTCATATTTATAAGCAAAGCGAGCATCTTTAGTTTTAGTCGCCAAGAGTCTGGGGGTACGTCAAGCGGAGCGACATTCTGGGCTGCCAAGCCAATCTGGTGAAGCATGCGGTTACACACCGCAGTTCTGAGTCGGACCTTCTGGTTAGAAAGATGGCCTTCTTTCAGCTTTTCCACCGTGTTGTGGAGCCCCGTGCTCAGCAGCCTCTGTGTGGACGCACCCATGATAATACCAATGGCCTGCTCGACCGCCTTTCTAATCATTATATAAAGCATCTCTATGTCTTCCTTGTCGAGAAGAAGACAGGGGGTTTACGTAAATGACTCTCTAGAGGACAAAAGCTTCAATTAGTCGAAAGGTACCGGATTCCTTTAGGCCTCGCTTCTTGGTGGCAACTCGCCTGATCATGTGTATGATTTGATTAATTCTGTTTTTGAGGCGCTGCAAGGAGCCGTCACTCTTGGTGTTAGCCTCGAGATGTAGGCGCAGGATCTTGATGCTGGGGCTTGGAGTGATGGCCTGGCCATCAAGGTATTCCTTGGTTTGGCGTGAGGGCGGACGACAAGGAGCTGTGATTTTTTACGTGAACACTGAAGGCCACAGGCTTAAGGGCACAGGGTAAGCCCTATATTCCCATGCGTTTTTGGCCATTTTGAGGTACATTTTTCTCGGCATCTAATAAAGCTTTCTACATAACGTATATATCATTTTCTTTCAAATTTTGTGCTATTTTAACTGTACTAGAATTACAAACATTCTTAAAAAAATTCAGTTTTTTTAATTTTTTATTCGTTAGTACCTGAATTTTGGCAATTATTTTAGTATTAAAAATTGTGTACCAAAAAAACTGTTACGTGCATATTTTCCATTCTAGTACAGCAGGTGTGACAAGTTATGTAGATGACAGGGGAGAAAAATCAGTTCGTTGTCTTTGAAGATATAGGAAATAATGGTACCTATGTAAGAAAAAACATTGTTTTGAGATAATTGAGTTTAAAGTAAAAAAAGAGGTGAAAAACAATACTTTTTTGCCAAAAACACCACTGGAGCCATTTATTTAAAAAGCACCAGCTCCATATTCACAGTCAAACTCATTTTTTTGCTTTTCATCCGGACGTCTGTCCTTCCTTGACTATTTTGTGCACCATCGTACAGATCTGTTCACAAAGTATTTTGCTTGTGGCCAACCTCTTTAGGCCACTTGATGGTGGTGTTGCGCCCAGGTTTTGGTCTGAATGATTTCAAAATGCTGGCTCATGCGTTGCCTCATCATTTAATGAAAGAACAGCATCCAATGTTCCAATCATTAGAGTGTGAAGCCCAAAAAAGATTTTTTTTGTGCGCAGCTTCGAAGGGCAAATGTGGAAAAAACGTGCAACAGGGTCTTTGGATTGCCCTCGCTGAAAAATCAGTTATGCAATGGTTGCTAAGCAATTTCTTAATACAGCTGGTTGCAGAAAAGCATTTTGATCTGAAACTCGAAGTTGTTTGATGAAAAAAAATGACAATAAACCCTGAAAACATTCTTAAGGGGATGTGGGCACTTACTACTTGCTTTCGGGAAAACTGCTTTTTAGTGAGAAATAGGACTTTTTTAGGCAAGTGTGAATATAGAAAATGTGCACTAGGAATTGAACTTCCCTATAATTGCGAAGAAAAACAAAAAGTAATTTTTTTCAAAATTTCGCCTTACCCTGTGCCCTTAAGCTAATTGGCGTACTAGAAGTGAGATGCCATGCATTGGTGTGAGCTACATTAAATTTTTTGTAACTCTTAGCACATGAGCAAGGTGCGCACAGGGCCGCTAGACGGGCGTGAGTGGTCGCGTGACGCTTCCACGTGGTATTCAGCGAGAGCGCAGGGGGTAAACCCGTACATGTGCTTGGTGAGTACACCACCTGTCTTCCCTGTCTTCCCCGTCTTCGTTTGGGCTCGTAGCTAACTCGGTAAGACAACGGGCTCTCACTTTGTTAGTCTATTAGTTCCGGGTTCGATTCCCGGCGGTGCCAGTAAATTCTTTTATTTGTTCTCTGGAGTTTTCTGGTGACACCAACGGTAGCGAAAGAACCCTTGGGGGGTAGAGGTAAAAAGCTTTGCTTTAAAAAAAACCGCCGGGAACTCTCGTAGGCCCAAAATTGCAGCCATACAAATCGTAGCATTTTATTTGGAGTCCACGGCGTTTTTGACGAGATAACACAACCGTAGAGCGACAGTGAACATCGGGCGGTAAGTTGCGGTATGGGTTACAATGAAGGTTGCGTTTGATATTATTGGGTGCCTTATCAAGATGACAGTGTTTTTGTACACTTATTACAACAGGGCAGCCGTCCAATTCAGTCATTGGCACAGAAATGTGTGTCTCATTGCCGTTTGCCGATGGAGACTCCGGGCGACCCTTGTAAGCATTGTTCGTGCGCAGAAGTGGCATAAATAATTAAGCAGGCGGCTGGAGAGCGGGCCAACAACAGAGGGTAATTTTTGCGCTGCATCGGTTTGTCGTAAGCAGAATCACGCTAGACTGCATGTTGTGGCGTTTCATATTACTCTTGCTCATTCTTAGAATTGGTGATTCTAAAGTCGTCGTCGTTCAGTTGCGTCTTACATCTGCTGGGTTAGTACAATATTTTCAGCGGGTCTTCATAATGTCAGAATAAACGCCCCCCGATAGGGAATAAGCGATCGCCATGTATGCGGTGGCGTGCTTTTATCTGCGCCGTCTATTCCGGCTGCGCACGGGTGTTTAAATTCCGCGCGTGCAGGCATTCCTCCTGCATAGTAGGACTGGCATACGACAGGCGTCGTTGCGAAAGAAACGACGCCTCTGGGGAGAGTGAAGAAGGGAAGAGCCATGTACAGAGGCACAGTGACGAGAGGGCAAACAAAGGAGGAAGAGAGCAAAGGGAAAGCTGGGCGGCCGGCGGCACGTGGACATTATCGGCCCGAGCAAAATAATTTTTCTGGGCCACAGTCGGCGCTCCTCTTTATATCTTGCTCCGTGGTCCAGGGCATGACATTTATTTGTTTTATTCATTTGAATACCTTCCATGCCCTAAGGCTTTACATAAAGGAGTGGGGTTATACAACAATAAAATAAACGAAGTCTTAGAATAGTTGCAAAATGGAGAATTTTAAGTTTGCAGGGTCGGTGAGGGATGCGGGTGCAGCGGAAAGGCAGTTCCAGTCTTTGCTTGTTCTAGGAATGAAGGAATCACTGTAGTGGTTTGTTCGGCAAAATGGCACGCCTACTTCAAAATTATGATCGAAACGAAGTGAAATGTAGGAGGGGGAAGAGAGAAGCTGCTGTTTTAAAGATAGATTATAATAATAAATTTTATGAAAGGAAGCTTGAGCATGTGTTACAAATAAAGTCCAGATATCAACTAATTTTAAAACGAAGCAGTAGAGAGCTCTTTCGCATCTTTAACAAAATACTAAAACAGGTGCCTTCATATAATTTTCGAAAAGTTCCTGCTGATCAAAAGAAGAGGGGAATTGACGCGCAAGGGACGCGGTGCATAGGGTGTGGTGCATGCCGGGAGCCCGTCCGAATCATGACTGCTTTGCTTCTGTGACACATTAAAAAAAGATGACACATTAAATGCTGACTTCGTCTCCTTACGTATCGAAGAACTGTAGCAGCATCCGCAATTGCATCAGCGTGATCGGTAGGCTGTTGTGTGGTCTGAGTAAGAAGACAACGAAGTTGGTTTCCAGGCTGGAACGGCAGCAATCGCCTTCCTCCCTTCATGAACTTCGTTTGGTACTTCGGCGGATGCTCTGGCGGGAATGGCATTGGGCGGTCCAGTAGTGGAGGTTCTGCCGCTCATTTCCCTCATAACTTCGGCTCGCTTTCGTAGGCTGTGCTTACTTCAAAATATGCCTGATTCGTCTTACAAAGACTTCGAGCTCGAGCACCTCCGGTACTCATGGAAGTGCAGCATAAGCCAGTCGCGAGCTTGCGAAGTCACCCTCGCTAGCTTTCGCTGTCGCGGGACAAATTTAAATTGCTACTTGCACCGCTCTAATCTGGCCCCGTCGCCGCTATGCGCTTTCTGCAGAGAAACAGAAACAATCGACCATTTCTTCTTCTCCTGCCGACGGTTCTCCTCTGTAAGACGAAGGTACTTAGAAAGCACATGCAGCCGGGTAAACCTTCCGCTGTCTGCTACGCTTATTTTGTCATTCGGGGCGAAGGAACTGAAATTCTGCCACGGGGATCTTTGCCGTGCGTTGCACGCATTCATCCTGGAATCAGGCCATCTTCCGTGTTAGCCCTCATTCACACAGACGTCACCTTCTCCGTCACGGCACCGTCACGTCAACAAAAAGCGACGTTGGCGGAACGGAGAAGTGTTCAGACTGGATCTACACGGGAGCTTTCCGTCAGATTACAGGGTCGTCCGCCTAGTGCTCAGTTTAGCCTAGAATTGAGCGTTTTCAATCTAAAAAGTAAAGAAAATGGTTCGGGCTCACTTTTCGCGAAGTTTAGAAGTAAAAATTTGTTTTCTGATTAGCTGATTTAGCGCGGGGCATGGTCCCGTCACGTTGACGTGACGGAAACGTAGAGCTCGGCCTTCCGTCACCGTCGCACCGTTTTCAGCGAGAAATCGGTCGAAAAACGGCGCCCATGACGGAAGACGGTGACGGGACGGTGACGTGACGGGGTGAAAAACGGCTGTGGGAATGAGGGCTTAGACATCATTTGGCCCTGCTGGATTCCCCTTTTAAGTATATGGGCGCGTAGCTCACTGTTGTTGTTGTTGTTGTTCCTTCACTATATTGGCTCATACCCAATCAGGGGATCGGCCAAACATCAGTCGTTAATTCGAATGAGATTACTGCCTAGGTGGATGATTCGAAGAAAAGTTAGAAAATTTTGGAAGCTTTTTTCTTCTTCTATTTGAGGAATCGAGTATGGAAATTAGTCAATATTGAAGCAAAATAAATGAAGAAAGAAAGAAAGAAAGTAGAAGAAGAAGGAGGATGAGGAAGAGGGGAGGAGGGGAGGAGGAGAATAATAATAATATTAAAAAAAACGGAAATCCATGCTTTTGGAGGGCTCTGGTGCGGTTCCAGAATAAGATACGAATTAGGTTGTGAATCTTTTGGAATTTTCCATGAAGCGGAATTTTCTATGCAGAAGAGCAGAACAAACATCCCGGCAGCCATATCCAATTTCTGAAGCCCTAAATGATAAAAGAGCCGGCACTGATAATGCCAACCCCAGGCGATGAAGCGGAACCTCAAGGAGATGAGGTCTGAGGCTTGAAAATCGTCGACAGCACAAAAGGAAAGGTCGACAGACTCTTCTTCATTACAGTAACTGCACATGGCAGACTGCGCCTGACGCGACCTGTGGAGGTATCTATTCAACTGGGGCACACGACATCGAAGGCTCGTTACTATCACCTCCAGGTCGCGTGAGGGGCAACAATTCGGTTTCCAGGAGAATTTTAGATGACAAAAATCTCGCAACGACAATAGGACTGATTCGTGCTGCCCTTGCAGTTTCAACAATCTACGGAACCTTGCGGCGCCTAATAAAGGCGTAGTCTCAATGACGTCGGCAACAGGCCCGGAGAGTGCTACCCTTGCCAGAGAATCTGCGGTTTCATTAAAGGTGATTCCCGCATGCCCAGGGACCAAAAGAAGGTCAACTTCAGTAATATGAGGTGGCAGAAGTGATCGAAACGTCCGTAGAAGAGGTGAGTCTTTCGGAGAAAGGCCTAAGCCTACGGATAGGGAATCTTTAATTATGAGTGGAGACGATACCGACATGTCAAGCTTTTGTAGTGCCAACACAATTGCGAAGAATTCCGCATAGAATATTGGGGTAAAATCCACCAGATGAACCGAAAAGTACCAATTTCGGGAAGGGGAAACTATACCTATTCCGGATTTTTCATCTCGTTGAGGAGCATCTGTATATATGATAGTACCTAGCTGAATTGAGGCCAATTGATCTTGTAGGATAGCATTCAGCAGTCGGGCAGGTAGCATTTTAGCATTTTGGGGAAAGATGTTCCGGAAGTTGACCGCTATCGTATGACCCCTATCAAGAGATGGAAGTATGTTATTGAGTGCAACCCCTAATGGAGACACCAAGCTTTGTGCTAGAGTAACTTGCGGTCGATAGGACCTGGGCCACTGGGCCGCCAGAAACACCGCTGGCTCAGCTACAAAGATAAATTGTGCCCTGTTAACCCCCGCGCCATAGACTCTCAAGAAAGTATACACAGTGAGTATTCGAAATCGGTGTATCAGAGGGGGCACTCGGGCTTCCAAATAAAGTAACGCATTAGCTGCATTTTTAGGTAGCCCTAAACAGCAGTGCAGAGCCTGGCGTTCCAGAAGAACTAGGTGATGGAGCTTATACGTACCTAGCAGCACCCGAGAATAGAACACACCCTGACCCGAACTCTAAAATAGGCCGCACGTACATACGGTATATCATCAGAAGAGATTCACGGCGCATTCCCCTCTTTCTATGACTGAGGCGCCTCAACATACCAACAGCACGTGCTCCTTTAGTAACTATACGCTCTATATGTGGACTCCAGTCAAGTTGGGTGGTGTATACTACACCAAAGTATTTTAAAGAATCAACCTGGGGTATGATGTGCTGACGCTAACAGAGAGTGATATTAAAGGAAAAAGTGGGCTGAAAAGCTAGCACAGAGCATTTCCTGGCATTTATAGTGAGAGAGATGCTGTCTAATCAGGAATCTAAAGTATTCAGATACGACTGCATTAATACATACAGTTCGTGTATGTCAGAAGCAGACGCGAAAAACGCGATATCGTCGGCATAAACATAAGTCTGGACACCAGAAACCAAAGGGACCGAGCTTAACAGGATATTAAAAAGAACCGGCTAAAGGACAGCTCCCTGTGGTACACCTCTTTTCTGCGAGTCCCGAGAGGAACAAATGTTACCCCTCACACACCAGAACTGCCTGTCCTTTAGGAATTCACAGAGCCATGCTATAATGTATCTAGGGAAATTTAATTTCTGTAAGCGAGACAATAACACCGGGTACTCCACGCTGTCGTATGCTTTTGCTATACCCAAGGCCACTAGAGCCTCAACCTGTTTATATCGACGGGCAAGTTTTATACGACTTCCAAGGTCGATGTGGGCACTCCAAATAGAACAACCTGGGCGAAATACAATTTGACTTAGGCTGAGGATATTATACTCAGACAAAAATATCATAATTCGATGAAGCAAAATCCGCTCAATTGGTTTTACTACGTTAGAAGTCAAGAGATATAGGCCTGATATTATCAACAGCGAGGCCCTGACCAACATTCTTCGGTATAGGAAGTATTTTAGCTATCCGCCACCCATCGGGTATCCATGCATTGCTGAGAGCATAATTAATCATACTCAGCAAGTCATCCGCTGCCTGATAGTATAGTCGTTTTAACATTTCAGTAGTAATATGATCCTGACCAGGGGCCGCAGCTGTCATTTTCGACATAGCATCAAAAAGCTCCGCATGCGCAATTTCTGCGAAGTCCTGTAACACTATAAATGGAGGAGACGAGGCAGCTAGAGAAAACGAATTTGCAGACCCCCAGCAATCAACTCTAGAGACTCGGAGATTTCACTGGAAGATAATACTGTAGAGTCTGAATTTTCAGATTGGGAAACCGCTTTCCTTGACCGAAGAAATCGAAAAAGGACCCGCTTATTAGTGAGTTCAGAAAGAATTGAGCAGCGGTGACAGACATAGGCCTGTTTGGAATTAGAAACTGCTCGTTTGAACATCGCGGAATGATACTTATAATTGCTCCAGTTCAGCGGGCAATTGTTATAGCAAAACTTCTTCCAGGCTGCCTTCCTGCGTCTAAAGTTGCGTGTACATTCTTCATTCCAGCAGGGGCTAGGTGACACAGCTCCCTTAGACCGTACTTCAAATAACGAGGACTGTGCCGAAGTGGTTAGGGCAGCACAAAGACCCGTCACCCGTTCAGTTGTGTCTTCTGCGGACAGAGAAGATATGGCCTCCTTCAGAGAGATTTGGAATTTCTTATAATCTACAAAAGTGCAACTTCGCCGGACAAGAGAGCGAACAGGGCACTGAATATCAAACAATATTGGAATGCGGTCACTGCTAGTCCCGCTGTCAACAGTAGACCATGAAGAAACTTTAACACCCCTAGAACAAATAGTTAAATCTAAAACAGATCGAGTTAGTCCCTGTATGTAGGTAGGAGAAACCGAATTTATACATGCCAAGTTGTTGTCCGTAATCCAATCTAACAAGCGAAGACCGCAGGAATCCGTTCGGTAACCCCAAGAAATATGGTGGGAATTAAAGTCTCCCGCAACAACAACAGGAGGTACAGCTGCAGCAAGAGCGAGATCTAGGGGATCTGAATCAATAACCCCAAGAGGAAAGTAAACGTTGCAGTGTGTGTGAACGCGAAACTGCGACCCTGACCCATATCATGTGGGGCTGTGACTGTGCAGTGCGCGACGGTGGGGGGGATAGACAGGACCCACAGGACCCGTACCCACCGGACGTGCGCGAATGCGTGGGCTCTGCGGAGCCCCAACAACAGGGGAGGGCCATCCAGCGGCTCGAGGCGGCTCTGGCTCTGCAAAGGCGAAAGGGGGCCCCGCGCCCGCCCGTCCCTCCCGGCACTCCGCCCTCCCATGCGGGAGGTGGGGGTCGGGGGCCGACGGTGGCGGCCGGGAGCGCTCCGAGTAGCTCGAGCGGACGCCGAGACCAACCGCCTCGGGGTCTAAGCCCGACGCCCTAGGACTTTTGCGACTTAGGGTGATTAGATAGAGGGGACGCGACCGAGCCCTGTGTGGCCGGGAATCGTGTCCTTTGCACGCCGGATGCCTGAATAAAGTTCCATCTCTCTCTCTCGCCAAAGAGAAAGGAAGACAACCAGGAAGTCTGAATACCAAAACTTCACAATCTGATCTTCGAAGTTGGGAGGATACTTTGGCCTTATGAGCGAATTTTGTGCGTCTGAACCACATTCTTTCTTCGTGTTTCTTAAGTCGTAGTTTTTCTCCAGTGGTGTTCGTTTTTACCTTTTTTATTTCTTAATCTAATCTCCTTACTGTTATTTCTCTAGACATCTACTGCTAATTCATTCTAACATTTAAATATTTTCCTTTCCCTACAAAAATTACATAATTTCTTTCGGTAAGGAGCCCATTTCCTGGCCAATCCCCCAGAGTGGGTACGAACCATCTCACTGGTACCACTACCACCACTGCGTCTGCGTCACCTTTCTCTGCGGCCCTGGCCCGTCGGTCACAGGCGACGTGCAACATTTGTGGGTTCGGATGACCCGCATCTTTAGGCGACGGCCCGCCCTGTCTACAAAATTGATGACCCGAAGACGCCGGCCTCAACGCAACCATCATGACTTCGCTGCCGGGGTATCAGCAAGCTTTCTCCAGCGAGCCGCCATGTTCTGCATTCCCTCCCATGCCACCTTTCAACCTCAAGGACCCGGAACTGTGGTGTGAAGTTTCTGGTGTGAAGTTCACCCGAGTTACAGGGCGACGGGGACTAGGGCCGCTAGATTTGCCTTGGGAAAAGATGACACGACGTTCCAAGCGTCATCCGTGGCGTCGACGTCGCGGTCCTCCGCTGCGCGGTCTGTCTACTTCCCGTCCACGTTTGTCTCCAAGCTGCACCACGTTCTTATCTGGCACCACCCCAGGCCCAGGATTAGGCTTGGACTTCCGGACTCTCCAGGGCGTACACACCTCATCATGCGCCTTCGCAGTCATTCCAGAGTCATGGTTGGCATACTTTTGCAGTGCAGCCACAGGAATTCGACTCGTAGCATCCACGGCCATGCCACCCGCCCTATGCCGCACTCCCAGCCCAGACCACCGGAACCCGTTCTGTGGCTGCCGGTGCTGCAAGGACCTCCACTGGGCATGAACATTGGAAGTACCGATCTCTGGCAAGGACATTGTTTGCACACATCTGTGCAGATTTATAATGCTTTCTTCTCTCATCTCAAAAGTTTTTATCGCTCACTTCAACCTGTTCGCTAGGCGGGAAGCCATCTGTAGCAGCATCCGCAACTGCACCATCGTCATCGGTAAGCTGTTGTGTGTCCGAGGAAGAAGAGAGAGAGAGAGAGAGAGAGAGAGAGAGAGAGAGAGAGAGAGAGAAGACTTTATTTCTGGTCAGACTAAGACCTATTGGTGTTCTTCAGCCAGAAGAACCATGCTGAGGTGGTCGTCGAAAGCCGCCGACGCCAACCACACCCGCCAGTGGGGAAAAGGAGGGTTAGGGTAATGAGGGGACTGCTGGGCGACTGGACAGGAGAAGATGATGTGCTCAACATTTGCGTACGTACAGGTGCAGTTGGGACAGGACGGGTCTGAGCGACGACGATAGAGGTAAAGGCGTGCCGGAGTGATTAGAGTGTTCAGCTGAATTGCCCGAAGGGTGTGTACTTGTGCAGTAGATAAGGAAGCGTGGGATGACGGAAGGGTCTGAAGTGAGTGTCGGAGATGCTTGTAGTGTTGTTTGAGGGTTTTCTTGTAGAAATATGCCTCGTCCGCTAAGGGCGGGGAAGGCCAAGGGATCACCGGCGCCCGGCTAGTAATCTCGCGGGCCATCTGGTGAGCCAGCTGATTGCCGGTGATCCCTGAATGGTCTGGCACCCACACCACAGCAACCGAGGCAGGGGAGAGGAGCGAAAGAGATTCAGATATGTCGTCATGGAGATCTTCGGGAAGTCGGTTGTCGCGAAGAGCTCTAATCGCCGCCATAGAGTCAGAGCAAATGCGATAGCGGGGAGAACGGGGTTGCAAAGTGAGTTCTCTAGCTGCGTGGACGATCGACGCCAGTTCGAGGGCCAGGGACGTACCCAGATGGGGGGCCCGGGGGGCCCGGGCCCCCCTCCGAAATTTCTTGGGCCATACCTCCCTTCCACGCGCCACCTCTCCTCTTCCCTCGCACACATTCTAAAGCGGCGCCATACAAATCGTGGGCCTTGATAGCTATTTGAGGCGTTTTTTTTTCGAAATGAGCCAAATCCAGCTAAGGGGAATTTGAGGGGGAAAAAACAAAAGTTTGGAACCGGACCTAAATGCAGTGCTGTCAAAACTATTAATTGACATGTTTCACATGTCAGCTAGCGGAAATCTATAGCGACAAGTAATTGGAATTATGCGGAGAAATAGAGCAATATTAGGATAAGTTCAGATTTGGCTCGTACTCAGTTGAAACAGACAAGTTGGAGCGGCATTCTTAAGAAAACTTTATTGGAATAGACTTACAGCGGTATAATAGAGTTTTAACGGTACAATAGAGTTTTAAGCAAAAAAAAAAAGCAATAAACATGCAACAGAGCTTAAAAAACAGTAAAACTATACATCAAGAGCCGGTGAGTCCTCTTGGCAGCATTAGCAGCTCTTTTCGAATGGCTCTTTTTTGGACACGCCTGAAAACACTCATGAAGCTCTTCATTGCCTTGCCATAAATTTCCACAACGCTTTACAAGAAGCCCGTTCATATAATCTTCCATGGATTGCCATGGCTTGTAAGAGGCAGCTAATTTGTTAGGTACGTAAATGGGAAATATGGGAGTAATAACAATAATAATAACCGGATTTACTCCGTAAGGACGAGGGAAACGAGATAAAATGATAGTATCACACCTCTCAGTTTCATTTCGTTCACTTCCGCTTACGTTCACGTTATCGTAGACGTGTGGCGGCAGATCATTTGCCGATCTCCTCATTGCTCTCTGAACTCGTAATAAGCCAGCTCTCAAAAGCAAAAAAAAAAAAAACTGATGCAAAAACGCACAGAACAGCCCGAAACATCACACCAAACGCGAAATCCCATTGGGCAAATGATGACTCATTTTGATCCATGCCACAGCAGGGTCTGGCTCATTTTCCACACAAAGCAAGATCTGCGTACACGTTTGCAGGGAATTGTCTCAACTATTTATTTGCCATATTTTTTTAGGGGAAAGTTGCTGGGATTTTCTTGGCAGTGCAGTTTTATCTGACTTAGTTTTGGTTTGTGGATTAGGTTCATTTCGAAAAAAAAAAGATGTCTCATTTGGTGATCAACGTGAGATAAAAAAAACAAACAAACAAACAAACAAAAAAAACAGGCGAGGTATGTTTACTCCGTTCACGCGGAAGCCAGTACCGCTGTACACTGGCTTCGCGCTCTGCTGCCGGCCTGCCACTTGCAATTCGCTGCACCCCCTTTACCCTGTTCGTCTGCAACCGGTGCTTCGGTTCTCTCGACGGCAGTACTTATCGCCTGTTTCGCCAGGGTGGCGGTTTCAGCGGCTCGGGTCGCATATCCCTCCATGGGCCCTATTCTCGACTGCACAAATTGCCGGCAATTCAGGCAATTTTCCGGAAGTCTTTTCTGATTGGCTTTCAATTTTGGTCACGTGCTTCCGGTTGACAAAGCGGTTGTGTGTGCTGTCGTCATTTTGACGTTTCATGTCGTCTACGGACACCAGTTCTAAAGTTTGCCTTATTTCTCGTTACTAAAGGCGCATAATTCTTGACCGGCAATGAAAAACCAGACTAAATGCAGCGGACATGACAACGTAAGCCTGTCTTTGCTATTCAACATACCTCCTGTGTGATTGGCTGAGAAGGCGTGACGTAATTTAAACAGTTGGCGGGAACGATTACGTCATGCATTGGCAACTTCAGCCTGCGTAAAAGTGACGTAATGCTACGTAACAGCTTGAAAATGGCGGCTGTTTTTGTCGCAAAATACAAGCAAAATAGGGCACAATATTGCCCGGCTTACGGCGCTGCGAAATGTGCGGCAATTTGCAGCAGGTGCAGTTTCGCATGCGCGCTGTTTAAAGCATGTTTCCTACCGAAACAAATTATAGTTTCAACTGCTTCCAAGTCAGCGATCATGGAACATACAAATAACATGCAGTATATTGCTTTTAGGTTTGGCAATGAAATAGAAATTATTTGTTTGGCGTAACCGCAACATAAGAGGGCAGTACAAGCCTCTCCATGACAAAGAGAACCCAATGCATGGCATTTGTCCATTCTTGTCCTAGCAAGCTGCTGGGTCACATGATCGAACTCAAGAGAAAAATAACAATGAAAAGTGACTATTTAGTTCATTACAGCGCTGATTGCAGTCGAGCTTGACGAATGAAAGAATCGGCGACATCGGTGCGCTCCGCTGTTATCAGGCGTAGTGCTTCGCTGCTCTTATGTCTCATAGAAGCGATGGTCGCGGCCGTCTTTTTCTGTGATCACGCCATAAACTTTTAACATAGCAGCAGACGATGGCGTGGCGGCGGTGGCTGCAGGGAAGGTGATAACGCAACAAAGCTTGCATTGAAGCAGAGAGCCCAGCTATGTTAATAAAAGCGATTGAAAGAAATAAATCGATACGGTAAAAAAATTGTGCGGTGTTCTTTAGCTCGACATCTGCCTTTCGCTCGCTTTTGGATCAACGTTACTCGATCGCCTTGTGGTGTTGGCGCCAAATTTGACCTCCAGAAATGTGTTTTTCTTGTCAGTCTCAGCTACCGTCTTAATTTTTATAGTACATGCCAAGTGTTTTTATATCTTTCTTGCACAATATTTGATACCTTGGTAGCTATCTTCATGAGTGACTCGTCAAATTACACTGCATGTCGTCATCGCTATAGGTGCAGCACGTCACTGATTGCTTACGTCGTGCTTACGCAAAAAAACATGGGCGAAATGCCGGCAATTTGTGCAGTCGAGAATAGGGCCCCATCATAGCGCGCCGTGGTGTCGGCCGGTACTATCGCCCATGCCTAGTGTTTGTGGCTCAACAAATTCCTTCTCTGAGCCGAACTCACAGCGCGTTTTTCACTTGTTTTTGTGGAAATGCTGCTTTTGCGTTTGTCGGCAAGAAGGGTAAAAAGTCTTCTGCCCGCAGATAAACCCGCTGAAGGGCTTCTCTACGCAATGCCTTCCAACGTCCGGCTCGCGCACGTGTGCAGCGTCCGCCGAACAAGCCAAGGCGACACAAGGGCTTGGAACCGGATGGCGACGAGCGGAGTGGCGCGAGGGGATGCTTGACCCCACCGTCCGGCGCCTCTAACATTACGCCCGCTTAGGGAAAGCTGCCGTGGGAGTACAAAAGCCTTGTTCCACAGTCGGCGCGTCCGTCTGGACAAGAAGGATCGCTCAAAAAGGAAGCGCAACAACATCACCAAGCCCGGCGACGGCAGGGTGACAAAGTGAATGCGCGCATCGCAGTTGTACGGCGGCAAGAGACACCGGCGGTATTCCTTTGGACAACTAAAGGCAGTGACAGCGGCACTGTTGATTGACAGCCAGTGTGGTTAATGGCTGCTATGCACAGCGGCGGTGTAGTGATGCCAGCGCCGGTGGACCCCGTCGGGGCGATGACCCTCCTCCCTTCTCGTCGCTTTGCCGTGTCCCCCAAGGCGTCGGCGGAGTGGCAGCCCTTTGGGACGGCCTTGCCGGCAACCTTCTACGCGGCTTTTGGGAAGACTCGTTTCCTCCCGACTTTCTGGGTAGGCGGATGGGGGGAGCGGGGGTCGAAATCCTATTTGGTACGTGTGTTGTTGTGTGGAGGCTGCTTCGCTTGCGACTGCATGCGCAATTTTGCTGAGTTTGTCCGGAGCTGCGGCCAAGAGCGGTCGCATCAAGAATTGCTCTCGTGGCAGTTTCTGGGCGCCAGAGCCCCACGAATTTCTCGCCAACCGCGCGGCGGTTCGGCACCCGTTTTGGACCCCGGGCCCCCATCAGGGATCATGCCGCGATACCCTTTTTGTGCGCGACGGCACTTTTTAATTGTAATCCAGTTTTCATTGTCTTGTGTTATCTTATGTTCATGCTTCGTCATCTCCTGCCAATAAGTGTAAATAGACTTTTTCTTCATCATCTACTTGCCTCGTCTCATCATCGGGTCCTTCACCATTCTCCACGACGACACCACCCACCTCAAAAACGAACCAAACTTTACTGGCGGGTTTACGGACCCCGAGCTGCATTCCTATGAACAGACCTCGAGAACACCGGGCTTCAGCGGGGAAGGGCACGGAGTCAAGGTGGCCAATGGTCAACATGAGAGAGACGGGTGTGCAGCTGGTGATCGGTGAAAATGAACCCGGGCCGGACATCTCGACGGACACCAACTAGACATTTGGCCGAGAGAAATTTCGGCTTGAAAATTGGACTGCGAACTGTCTTTGTATTAGAGAGGTTATAAACACACGGGTACATATGATAGCTTAATCTCGCGATGTCGGGGTGTCGTCAAGGTGTCGGCAGAGAGCACCGAGTTTACTTCACCAACCGGCCGAACGAGAGGACAGAGCAGAAGCTCATTCCCGCCTTGCAGGACAAGCCACGCTGCGACGCCGAGGAAGCGACAAGACGCATCCCTGGATATAACAAGGTTCTTTACAAAACTGCCAGAGGTAAGCGCTGATGCGGTGGCGCGTGCCACCGTTTTTTTATTTCCATTTACTGCAGTCCAGTGCGTCTCGATCGTGCAATTTCTGAGGCCTGAATCATTGGTGCTTTGAATGGCAGACCATTAAACGTCGAACTCGTAGGCTGTTTAAGCGGTAACCACATGCACGCGCCTGCGCGCTAGATTTTACGCGCTCGCGCGTTCACGCGCTACCTCGCACCGGCCGGAGACGGCGCCTGGCGAAGCGCGTCGCGTTCTCGAAGATCTGGCTGTGCCAGATATTTCGCGCGCTCCTCTACGCGCCTACCGGCCGGGACCAATCAGAGCCGCCGCTCGACGCGCTTGCGTTTCCCGGGCCGGGCGGGCTGGGCGGGCTGCGGCGGCCGCGAGTGAATCCGCCGGTGGCCGCAGCTGACAACGTCGCTGCTTCAAAGTTTCCGTCTCCTCGTTGTGATAAATCGGCGTAGTTGCTTCGTTAGCTGCAAAGGTTTATTGGGTGTATGCGCTTCCTCCGTGTCGCACCAGCAAAATACACCATCGGCGAATAACAACGCACGCGAACAAACTTCGTCGCCCATCAGCCGGAGGCAAACATGGCTTTCCGCCGTCGTGTGTGCCTAGCGACGCGGCGATGCTGTTGTGTTTTAGTCCGAAGCTGGCGTTATAGGTAATGTTGCTCTGCTGTAAGACGAAAAGCCGACGTTTGTGTGTGTTACGATGACAGTGTAACAGAGTTGGGAGCTGTAAAGTTGGGCCATGTCGACAAGGCGGCCCCGTCAAGCGCGGGGCGGAGCATGCTCACGCGCCTCCGTCGCCTCCGTGTGGCTGCGTGCCCTCGCCCTCGTCAAGCGCTTGGGCGCGTAGACACGAGAACGCGTGTGGAATCGAGCGCGCGGGCGCGTGCGTGTGGTTACCGCTTAATTAGGGTAATAACACACGGAATTAGGCGTATGACATCTCCGATTTAACTAGCATTTTGTTTCCTTCCTTCATAACTAGTAGCCACAGGTTTTGTTTGGAGAAAAATATGGAAGCGCAAGAGGTTTGCCACGGAGATCTGAACTCTCGAGTGCCTACATGCGCTTCCGTTTCTGCCGACTTCGATTGCGTATAACATGTGGGATGCTCCGGAAATGTATAGTTACTGTGAAGTACGCGTATTTATTCCCGTAAATATTTTAATTACTTCCGTTCTTTTTTTAATTTTGCAAACTACGCGTAGTGATCTTTAACGTGCGCAGAAATCTCAAACATACGAGTGTTTTCGCTTTCGCCTCCATCACAAGGGCGGATAAACTTAATTTCATTTCTCTATGCAGGTTTACGCGCATTTACGGTAAACGCTGGGCGTTCATCGTGTTTGTACTAGTAACGGCGGGTACCCTCGCCCTGTCCCCTAATTTGCATAAAAAAGTTACCTTCCAAGGTCCCCCCCCCCAAGAAAAAAAATCCTGGGTACGTGCCTGTCGAGGGCTAAGGGTGAAGTAGGATGGGAGAAAGGGCCTGCTGTGGAGGTGATCGGGGGGCCAGCGGGGCTAGCCATAATTACACAAGCAGTGGAGCCCAGAGTAGGGTTATATGCGGCGTCAACATAGCATGTGGCAGTGTCCGGAGAGAAGGGTTGGTGGTGGTGGGCATGAGCTTGTCGTCTTCCCTCGAGAGAACGAAGTTGGTTCCCAGGATCTAACCCCAGCACTGCGTCTGCGTCTCCTTTCTCCGCGGCCCTGGCCCGTCGGCCACAGGCGCCGTGGAACATTTGCGGGTTCCGTCTGCCGGCCTCGCGTATACAGAACCTTTAAGCCTCCCTAAGCACCTATGAGAGAAAACTTGCAAAGGAACAATTACAATATGTACAATGCTGAGGTACAGGAATTGGAGTCATGGATTGCAGAACGACCAGCCTTGGTGGCCGAGTGGCTAAGGCGTTGGGCTGCCGAGCCAGAGGACGCGGGTTCGATCCAGGTTGCGGTGGCTGCTTTTCTGATGGAGGCGAAAAGCGAAAACACCCGTGTGTCGAGATATCAGCGCACGTTAGAGATCCCCAGGTGATTAAAATTAGTCCGGAACCCTCCGCTACGGCGCGCTTCGTAGCCCAGGTGTGGCTTGGGTGCGTTACCCCCATAACATAATCGTACTGGGGAACACGTCTAGTGAAAGGAACCTTAGCTCCATTAATTAAGCGTAACTTGTGGTCACGTAACGGACTCCATCGCACATAATGAATAAAATCGTACTGTTTTTGAGATCAGGAGCATCCACTACCATCGAGTAAAGCTTGCCAGCTGGAAGCTTTCGGAGGAGGAAATATGGCCATGCTCTTGCGGCCCATCGATCCCCTCCGATACAGAGAGGAGTGCGTGATAATAAAGTGTGTGTGTGCTTGTGCGTGTGTGCGCGCGTGCGTGCGTGCGAGGGCGTGTGTGTGCGTGTTATTTCCCTGCTATTTGGTTGGCCTTCGTCTTCTATTCCAGCTTAGTAAAAAGTCCAGCCGTGCAATATTCTAATAGTGAACTTTAGTACAATCCGCATGGTAATGAGCTCCTACATTTTACTCGTACTGTCAATTTGTGGATCGATGTTACCTATCGAATGCGCTTTTGTAGTACATTCATGGTTACTTTGGCCCGTTTCGGCGTGTGAAAACAACCGTCGCAGCGGGCAAATCTCAAGGTCTGCTGGACTAAGCGCCCGCCCCTCTGTTGATTACAATACACGCTTTCCGTCCATCCATCCATCCATCCATCCACCCATCCATCCATCCATCCGTCCGTCCGTCCGTCCGTCCGTCCGGTGAAGCGGAATTCCCACGACGGAGAAACCCTCTCTTTCTGGCCCGCGGGGCCCGCTCACGTGACCAGTTTTAAGCTCCGCCCCTCTGTGGGAATTGCCCGCGGATGCTCCGGGAAAGAAAATGCCTCCGCATGTTTTCGCTTGGCGGCGGCGGCCCTCCGCAGGAAATGGAACCTGCTTTTGGCACATATGCCGGCACTGAGTCTGGCAACGCGTGGTCATTGCGGTCACGTGGCTTTATGTCGAAGCGGGTGGAATAGCGGCTTTTTCGACGTGGTGTGGTCGACACGTGGTGAAGTGACAGGTGCGGGCACCGCTTGGAATATCGCCATTACTGCAGGTGCTGTTGTCCGGAAAAAATGCAAAAGAGCGCCTTGGCGTTCGGGGGCGCAATGGGCGAACGAAAGCAAGGCAAAAAAAAAAAAAAAAAACCGGTCCCGCAGGGTGCCTCGCCGAGAATCCCCTCGCTTCCTACGTGCTGTCGTCTGCTAGTCACTCCGCGTAGCTCCGCACGTGTGGATGCGCCGCCAAGCCGGAGAATCCGGTCACGTGCTGTTGACGCCACATATCCGTCCGCCTCTGCGCGCATCCTAATCCATCGTGTGAATTCCGCTTGACGGACGGACGGACGGACGGACGGACGGAGCGCTATTTGCTCTCTCTTTGTCAAACGTTTTGCGCGCGTATGACTAAGGTGTCATGTGTACCTCGCTAGCCCAACGTCAAGCTTTAGTGCAGAGAAGAACAAGATTTCCGCAATACGAACTATGTAAAAGTGGCAGATTTATCATTTGGGAATGCACGGATGCATAGAAAGGCCGCTAGATCGCAACGTCACCAGCTGGGCACCATGGCACTCTACTCTTTTTGTACTTTCCTGGACTTCACCACCAAGCACAGATACGAAGTACAAAACATCTAACATTAAACTAAGCTCTGAGGCCACCGCTTCAAATGAATTGACATTGTTATTTTTAATGCTCTCAGTTCAATAAGCGGTTCATTTCTGGGTAGTCACTCGCACACACTCCGTACACTTTTAGTGGCTTCAACAAAGGAAGAGATGATCTCTTTGAAGTACTGCCATCCCAACCTCGCATCAACATCGTTGTAAATCCTGGCTGTGCGGCTTAGCCGTATACTTTGGAGTCCAATAAATATGGGTAAGTAAAAGGGTACGCCGTAAAGATTACCCATTCTGATAAAACGGATTTGATGGGTGTATAGGAAGAATTCCTTACGATGTAATGGGATGAACAAGGCATCCGTGCTGGAAGTCGAAACGTTAGTATACGCTATTGTTTGGACTGGTGGGCATCTCTTCTTGCTCCGAATGTAACCTCCCGGCCAGACGGAATTCCCTTTTGCTCTCGATTTCACAAAGCTCTGTAATCCTAGCAATGTCGTGGCTTTGTGGGCAGCATGCCACGAGGCGACGGCATAGTCAGTGTTTGGGAAGCAAGTAAACTGCGTAACTATCAACACCTGGCTTGCTTCTTTGTTTGAAAATTGCTTAGATTTCTTTTCTCGTCGAAAAGAGTCGTAGTAGATAAAGTTCTTACCCAGATACCTTGTATTCTCATCGTGGGTGTTTTGTTGAATGGGCATTGTTATGTGGTGTTGTTATTAACTTGTTGAGAACCATTTCTGTATGCATGCAATTGCTTTTGAATAATTTGTATACCGGCAGAAAACAAAGGTCCTGCGTTTTGCCATTGCAATTTTCAAGAAATCCCAGAAATTACTCCCAATACGGTGTAGAGGAGGGTTCCGAAATAATTTCGACCACCAGGATTTATTTTGTGTGCACTGGCATTACGCTGCACGCAGCACGTGCATTTTGCCTCTTCGGAATTTCGTCCACAGCTGCCGGGCTTCAATAGCGGGACTTTGATCTAGTTTTCTGTTGTCTTTTTTTCACATATATGAATCTCGTGCATCGAAGAGACGGTTCAAGCATCCGCCCAGAAAGCGGGTCTCACGCACCCAGCACGATCGTCCTACTATCCGGCAGCGTACTGGACTAGCGTCCCAGTCTAGTCTACTGCATTATAATGCATATATTATTGGTTGCGCTGCGTACCTGGCTAGGTATTGGGAACAGCGGCTCTACCCTTTGTTGCAATCTTCTCCGTATCCTTCTTTCGTTTGTTGGTCACATGAGTTTGTTGTTCACACTAGAGTCGCATCAAGCAGTCAGCGTACGCCTTCGGGCTAGACTGAGCTGGTGAACGCTCCGATAAACAAAAGTCAGCCGGATGTCATATCTTGGCATATGGCCATTTGCTTTAGAGAGCACACGTAGAAAATAATGCCTTGCTTCGCGAAGCCATTTACTTCCATAATGCAGTCAAGTCCTGAGAATGCCCTACCGCGGTGTCTCACTGGTTACGGTTGTTGTATATACTGAGCTGAGAGACCCATGATCGATCCCGGAGGCAGGTGACCTGTTTCCATATAGGTGAAATGCAAGAACGCGCGTTTGCTGCGAGATATCAGTGGTCGTTATATGTCCTCGGGTGGTTATCCCGAACCGTCCTGTACAGAGTCTTCTTAGCCAGAATCGTTTTGAGTCGTTAAACCCGGTAACCGGAACCAAACCAGTCTTAAAATGTTTGCAACGATTATGCATTTAAGTGGGATCGTGGCACTGAAAAGAGGACGCGCTCAGTTGTCGTACGCAACTACAGAACCGGGCGCAGAGGGTGAAGAACGCTTTCCCGCAACGCGGTCGCGGCACGCTAAAACGCTACAACCAAGCGTGCCGTGAGTTAAGCTCTAACCACATGGACGCGAAATCACGCGTGGAGCGAGCGGCGGCTTCGTTCGGCGGCAAGCGCGGACACGAAGGATAGAGTAACCGCATGAGACCGGTGAGCGCATGCGCCAGCCGCTCCGTCGGCGTACGTTGCTGGGAACATTTGTATAAATCATGCCATTATGTTCAAGGTATTTATGAGAAGTTATTGTCGATTGTTGAACTTTAGTTATCACGACCCTAGCTTTACAAAAAGGATCACTTGGCAGTGAATATGCATTGCTAAGTATGTTTGCGGGCAAATATTGCAATGCTGCGAAATGTATTTTAACTAATTAGCATCAAATCTGAACAAAATGAGATAGGATGATAAACGAGCGCACACTTCGCACAAGTTCTTTACTTGCTACTTGATTTAACCTTGATGCTATGTACCGAATGCAGCTTGATGAATTCAGAGTGTAAGCAAAACAAATTTCAGCGCTGCCTTGATACTGAAGTTGGCGTCGAACGTCATCTGTATGTTAAAAGGAAAGGACCTCTGGCACCCTTTGTTTACCCTGTAAAAAGGAAAGAGACCAAACCCTCACCGCAAAAAAAGAAAATAAACAGCGAGGTTATGCAAGATTCGAACCATGGACTTTCAAAACAAAAGTCCAGCATCAAGCGCACAACCGCTCGGCCACGTCAGTTTTTTTGTCTTTATTTCCTTTTGAACATATTTACAAGTCATCGATGTAATAAAACGCGCTTACCATGTTTTGGTTTGCGGAAACTACTAAAACGTCATATGATGCCAATGTTTGAAGTACAGGCAAGATTCCAGCGTCCGGATTTTGCACTTTTGCAATTTACACAAATAGTTCACTTTTTCACTGAAATATGCGCTCACGGTTTGCGCATTGACATCGTCATGGTGCACCGCCATTCAGAAACGCCAGATGCTGTACAATCCTAAAAGCATACACAATCATATCATGCGGTACATCGTCTTCATTATTTACTCTGAGGAACCTCATTTCGTGGGGTGTCACCGGTTCTCATAAGGACGCCCCAAAAGAAAATGGCACCTCCACAATCCATAAACACCTGTTCTGTAGTTCCATGTTTTTGACAGAGGACGCACAAGTTGTTCCAAGCGATGAAGACCTCGCTCTTCCATCCCTGCTTTCACAAGAAGTTTGTTGGTGTGCAATTTAAAAAAAGGTTTTCACTGACGCTGGGATTACCATAGCTTTCATCCTGTACAAAACATCCTTTCATCTGCCAGCAGACTACACTGCTCGGTACAGAGGTACAGGAAAGACAATTTCTTTCAGATCTTTTTTGAGACCCTTCTTGGAAAAATTTGAGAGATACTCAAAAGAAAACCGCACAGAAGGCAATGCGGGGGCCAATATTCGGTACACACTAAGCTTTCTTACACCCTTTCAGCCAAAAAGGATGTAGCATAAGTGGAAAAAAGGTAGTTGCGATGCCTTTACACCATTTTTCTTGAATCGCAACACCATTTTCCTAGCTCTGCACCCTTTTTGTGAAAAAAGTGTGTTGATCAACTTCAACACCCTTGGTTTTTTCTTAGGGTGTTCAAAGAGTGTGGAAAAGGTGTTCAGCTGTTCATTGAATAAGGCCATGCTTGTATGCATAATATCACTGTAAAGAAAATGACATCCCCTCATATACCTCTACTCGGAATAAATTTTCAAACGCAAAAAAACAATTGCTGGTATGCAATGATCGCTCGTTTTCGTATGCGGTGCACCTCATGCCCAAAGTTTAGCTTTGGCACGGGAAACACCAATTTGAACCTTCAAAATTAAAAAAAACTATAGTCGTGGGGTGAAACGGGTGTTTACCGATATCAACACGCTTGGATTTCTGTAGGGAGTTGAAACGGTGTGAAATAGGCGTTCAGTTGCAAAATAACAACAGCGGAGTGGGAGGTCGACCTTGTTTCTTCCGGTGCTGCTAAGTTTTGTTATGTTTGCTAAGCTTTGCAATGTTCTTGCTAAGCTAGGATGACCGCTGAGTGGTGAGGCCAAGTTTAACCGGATATTACAAGGCTGTTCCAGTGTGCCCCTCATCCCCCCCGCCCTACTGCCAGGGGATCCAAGGTGGAAATAAGTTAGGTCGGCCACCAGCTATGCTGTTTCTCCAGCCTTGCACCACTATTGCAAGGTGTGCCAATTTTTGGCCTTTTAGAATCCAAAAAAGACTGGTACCCTTGTATAGTAAGAGGTGCGCATACCCCTACGCCCCTTGTGCTCACACTCTAACAAAATCGAAAGCTGACTTCCCTGTTATAATAACCTATATGCGGTGGTGCACCCTTTACAGGTGCCGCAGCTCTTTTTCTTTGTATTGTTTTGCTAACGCCACCGAAACTAGCTCAAGCTTAAACAGCTTCACTGATAATAAATTATGCCAATTCATATTGCTTTAAACATCGTGAGGTACAAAACACCACCGCTTGTAGAAATGTTCAGTCCACCTGTATAAACAGGTACATAATGCCTCCAAAGTTTTTGATCTCTTCACCTGATTTCTTAGTTGGCGGTCTTTTCTGACGCCCTTTTTCTCACACCCTTTTTCTTTACGTCCTTTTTGTTAGTTTCGATCACCCTAATTTGTAGCTTTACACCCTTATGGGAAAAATGGTGTTGAAGTAATGAACACCCTTTTTGAAGGGTGTTGATGTGGCGCGGAAGATTTGTTTGGTATTTAATAAAATTCTATAAGTTATGAAACATAAAAACTACCTCGTGTATAAAATGTTTCTGCAAAACCGCGCGTTGATTTGTATATTTTCGTATTAAAATTCATAGTTACAAAATTAGCGCTAAAATATCTGTTTTTTGCGACAAGCCCACCGAATCGATCGGGGGGCTTTCCTCTGCTGGATATAAAATGCAAGAGCACATTTATTACTATGTAATGGCGAATTCCATTGTGAGAACAGGAGCAAGTGGAGCGAGCAGCCAGAGCAGCACACGGGAGTAACGGGGACGTGTGCTTTCGTTCCGCGAATGAAACATTCGCGCTGCTCCGGGAGCAGTGAAAAAGGGAGAGGGGGTGATGTCAAGAGTCATGTGACCAAACTTTTCCTGCTCTCGCTTCCCGGAGCATGTCGCGCGCTCGTGTTGTCCGCACGCTGTTCCTCGCCAGTTTTGCCAGATACGTGCCGGTGGTTTTGTGTCTGTCTTCCATATGGCGACGAATGAAGAAGCCGAGCGGATGTTCATGTCCATGATAGGGTCACCATCGTATCTCCCAAAAATTAGCTGCGAACGATAACAGCATCCGCCGTCTTTTCCAGATACGACTCTACCTTCGGTCGCTGCTCCGGCGTGGTGAACAGGTGCTCGAACATAAATTGATGCAATGTCAAATCGTCGTCGTCGTCGCTGCTGCTGCTGCTGCTTTCCGATGATGAATTTGCGCTTGAATCTGTGGTGCTTTTATCATCTAACTGTAGCAGCATCGTCCAGACGGCCGCGCTTAGCTGCTGCCGTACGCACTGAGCGACTATCGCGGCTGCTGGATTCCGCCATTTTTCCTCCGCCGCCCGGGGTTAAAACCAGAAATGACGTAAAAGAGGTCATGTGACTTCCTCGGCGTTCCCTGTTACTCCGCCGCTGGCGACGGAGCACCGAGAACCGCTCTCGGCTGCTCTCGGCGCCAAAAAAGTGCTCCTCCTCGACCAATGAAACACAACGCCCCTGCTCCTGCCCGACCACTGGAAGACGCCAGAACTCGCGAGAGCACTTTGGGTGCAGTTAGAAGTGCTCCTGTTCGCCCAATGGAAAGCGCTATAAGTATGCACTCTCTGTACCGCTTGCATCCCGTTGGTTTCTTTTCTCAATTCATTTGTGTTCTAAGTGTAAATTGTGCGTATTGACTGCTTGTGTTGAATGCTGCGTGCTCGGCCGAATCACATTGCCATGCGTAGCGGCTGCCCTGGCCACACCTTTACTTTAGGGTGTTGAGCAACCTTACACCCTTTCTTAGGGTGTTCACATTAACACCCTTGTTTCATCCGTGCACCCTTTTTTCGCCAAAACACCTCTTAAAGGTGTTCGCCATGGGACAAGATGTTTACACCCTTTTCGGCCAAAAAGGGTGGAAGAAAGTTTAGTGTGTACCCTAACCAAGGCTGCCAACGGATATTGTCGGGTGTGTTTTGTTTTGGTCGTATTTGAGAGATTTAAGCAGTGTTAACGCTTGTTTTTTACGCACTAATCTTGCAGCTGAGGACAATTATGCAAGCTAGCACTAGAAGTGATGTAACCACAACTCCCTTGTTTGAGTCCCGCAAAGCTATCGCACGTCCTCGGTCACCCGTACTAAAGCCACGGTAGCCACGAGTGGAATGGATTGTGCCGCTAGCATAAAGCCACGGTAGCCACGAGTGGAATGGATTGTGCCGCTAGCATTCTGGCGTGGATAACGCTTGGTCATCACGCACCGATCTTGCACACAAGCCCCTTCGTGCTAACACTACAAGCGATGTAGCCAGAGCTCCGTTATGTAACTCAGAAAAGGCTATCGCAAATCCCCGATCTCCGCAATGAACGCCGAACAAGCCACAGATGAATGACTGCTTTCGGACAGAAATAGCTTGCAATTTCTCTCAAGGCAACCGATTACCACAAGTTAAAATGACAATGTTTTCTGCTAAAAGGAACAACCCCAAACCACGAGAAGGACCGGAAACCCGGCCGCTGCCACCCGCTTTTCGATGCTTCCTCGCGCTGCGTCGACACCGATATCTCGCGAGCGTAGACATCGGCGGTGCTCATGCCTCAGCTCGCGTCGCCATACATTTCTGGCGACGAGCGCTGACGCGAGTCGACGCGGGACGAGGTCGCCGGATGAAAACGCGGAACCTAGGCTGGATGTGATTGGGTCTTTAGGTGCGCTTCATAGAAAAGGAAGCACGCTTCGCTCCCGCGCTTCAGCAGACGACACGAAGCCCTGCCTCCAAGCCCCTGTGCGCCTGCGCTGCTTAGCTTAGATGCGAGGACGCCGCCTCCGCGCAGGCGCTGAGCAGAACGTGGAAGCGGCGTACGTCTTCCACTACATGATCAGCATGTGTAGCGGTGAATACAAAAATCACAACTGGTGGCTCTTTCGACACCGAAATCCGGTGACGTTTTTCTCCAATATTGCTAATCCACGGGGCGCTCCCGCGGTTGTAGCCCAAAAGCTTGGAAGTGAAAAATCGCAGTCACCTGCAAGTCAAAATAGAATGTGTGACGTTTCGGAGCACGCACAACGTCCTTGTCCACAGTGAAGCGGCCAAGATGCTGTCATTAGGTTATATGCACAGGATACGCACGATGGCCTCGAGTAGATTGTAGGCCAATTGTCATTATTCCTGTTCAGATATGTGGGGTGGCTTGAATTATCATGTGACTCGAGAGAAAGTCAATTAGCCAAATTTTGTTCTTTTGATACGATAGCACCGTCGCCCCATTGATGCGGTGATTATGATAGCAGGCGTGCTCTGCTTGAACATTCGTTTTTTTATTTTTTTTTGGCTACATGACGTTGATGCTTCCTTATTCTTTAATGAAATAAGCCCGTTTAGCCGATATAAACGCATTCGCCATCAGCACGAGATATCTTCTATACGACTCCCTGGAACCTGACCCTTTGCAGCTCACTTAACTTTCATCAGCTTGTTGCGTAGATTGCCTCAGGCGCGTGCACTACAACTAAATCGTATTTCGAGAATACGCAGGAAAGTGCTTCGCTGACACCAAGAATATAAGGAATAGCGGAGCCCATGGCTGCCGTCTTGCGGGCGATATCGCTAGGTAAAGTTAGGTAATCCAAGCCGTTAGGTAATTCAAGCCACTTCACATACTTTCAATCACACTGATGGCAACTTGCCTACAATCTACTCGAGGTCATTGCGCCATCTTGCCCGCTTCATTGTGAGTAAGCAAGAAACCCGTGGGGGCTCCGAAACCTGAGTCATTCTATTTCGACTTGATCAGCGATTGCGATTTTACACTCCCAAATATTACCCCAGGATAGACGAAGTTTCGTTGAACACCTGACTGCGCTAGTTATCGGAGCAAACATAGACAAGAGGTTGTCACAAAGGTTCCGCGATTTGTTTCCTTCACTTCCCGAGTAACGGCTTTGAAGAAGCATCTGAGCTTCTTGAAGCGCCCGTACGAGGTGCATGATGACGCAAGTACGCGGGCTATTGGTGTTCTCTAGAGCTGAAGAAGCGAACACAGGGGCCGCGATGTAGTTCTGTGGAGAAACAAGCCATTTAAAACTTTGCAACAACGACAGTATTGCCAATATAGCTGCCGACAAGAGTAACGCCACCGCTACTCTCAACCAAAGCGACTACCCCGACAAGATTTTGCACCTGTAGAGCGATGCAGATACCTACGCCCTTCTTGCAAAGACTCCAATCAGCAGTCTGACCTTCAAAGGCTGACCTTCAAATCCTGCTTTACAGGTTGCTTAAGTTGGTTCCTATGCGATATAAATATTGTATTACGGCTTGGTATGAACAAACGAATGTGCTACCGACAGTTATGGCCGCCTGAATGTGCACAAATCCCGGTGTACCATTTAGGCCGACCATGGAGAGACAGACTAAACATGTTTATTGTTTCTTATTAAAGAGTCCTTAGGGTGGCCTCCTCATTCCAGGAGTCCATTGGCACGGGCCGCGTCTTCTGCCCTCTCCACCAACTTGCGCTGGACGTCGAGGGAAGAGCTGGCCAAGGGGCTCTCCCAAAGCTCATAGATGTGGAAGGGATTGGGCGGGTCAAGTGGGCTTTGTGTACAGCCGCCGACCACGTGAAAAAGTGTTCCGAACTCCCCGCAGAAGCGCCACAAATGGGGACACAGGGTGGGGGCTATGCAGTCGTTTCTGCTAGGGCGGGGGTAAGTATTAGTTTGCAGGGCACGAAGTATTCTATCGTGGCCCTTGGGTAGTTATTTGTGCGGTGGGGCGTACGTTTGTCTTTGTAGCCGATAGTGCGTGGCAATCTCACGAAACGAGACTAGAGGAAGCGGACGCAGATCTTCTTCTTCAGGTGCTCGGACGGTCAATTCTCGAGCTGTGAGATCGGCAATCTCGTTCCCTGAGAGTCCAATGTGCGCAGGCGCCCAGATTATCTTGGCTGGTCTTCTTAGTGGCTTCTGTTGAAGTATTTTAAGTGCAGTTTTGTGTATTCTCCCGTTGGAAAAGTTGCGACAAGCCTGTTGAGAGTCAGTAATTACGGTCTCAACCTGAATTTGGGTAAGCGCCAAGGCAATGGCCACTTCCTCGGCGAGTAGAGGGTTGGCTCGGTCCAGTGATACGCTGGTGGGGTGCTCTTGGCCTATAATAACTGTTGCTACTGAGGCCCGCCTTCCGGGATAGAGGGCCGCGTCCGTGTACGCCACGGCAGAATGGCTTCCATACCGCTTTGAGATAGCACGGGCTCTTGCTTCTCCATGGACTTTACATGGTCCCCGCTGCTCCATCTATCTTGGTGTCTTCACTAAGAGTTGAGCCCGGTAGATGGCATGACAACGACGCAGATTTCCAATTCAGCGGAATTTGTCGAACTGGTATGGGTCGTGGCTTTTTGCTAAAACGAGGATATTATGGAGTCTTTCAACGTGAACGCTTTCTTCATTAGCATTCCAGTGGATCTTGCAGTGCAAACCTGGGCAGAAGCCCTGCGTTTCGGACTGTAAACTCCGTGACCAGACTCCCTTCGATGTTCCTAAACTGAGTGAGCTACTTCCCTATGGCCACAGAAATACATACTTTTCTTAGGGGTGCAATCATCATCATCATCACCAGCCTATCTACGCCCACTGCAGGGCAAAGGTCTCTCCCAATTTTCTCCAATTACCTCGTTCCTGTGCCAACTGTGACCAATTTATCCCCGCAAACTTCTTGATCTCATCTGCCCATCTAACTTTCTGCCGCCCCCTGCAACGCTTGCCTTCTCTAGGGATCCACTCTGTTACCCTTAATGACCAGCGGTTATCTTGACTTCGCATTACATGCCCTGCCCACGTCCATTTCTTCTTCTTAATTTATACTAATATGTCTTTAACACCCATTTGCTCCCTGACCCACTCCGCTCTCTTCTTGTCCCTTAATGTTACACCTATCATTTTTCGCTCCATTGCCCGCGGAGTCGTTCTCAATTTAAGTTGAACCCTCATAGTGAGCCTCCAAGTTTCTGCCCCGTAGGTGAGTACCGGTAAGATGCAGCTGTCATACACTTTCTTCTTCAGCGACAATGGTAGGCTGCTATTCATTATCTGAGAATGTCTGCCATATGCACCCCACACCATTCTGATCCTTCTAATTATCTCTGCCTCATGGTTGGGATCTGGGGTCACAACTTGGCCTAAGTAGATATATTCGCTCACCACTTCCACTGCCTTGCCACCTATATCAAACTGCTGTGCTTTCCCGAGGTTATTGATCATTACTTTAGTTTTCTGCATATTAATTTTAAGGCCCATGGTTCTACTCTGTTCGCGCAGTGCGGAAAGCATGCTTTGCAATTCGTCCCCCGAGTTACTTAGCAAGGCAACGTCATCAGCAAATCTGAGGTTACTGAGATATTCTCCATTAACCCTTACTCCCACCTGTTCCCAATCCAACGTTCTGAATACTTCTTGTAAGCATGCTGTGAATAACATTGCAGAAAATGTGTCTCCTTGTCTGACACCCTTCCTTATAGGTATTTTACTGCTCTCCCTATGGAGGATGATGGCAGCTGTAGACCCATTGTAGATATCCTCTAGTATTCTTACATAATGCTCATCTACCCCCTGGTTCCGTAATGCCTGAATGACTGCTAGGGTTTCGACCGAGTCAAATGCTTTCTCATAATCTATGAAGGCTAAATATAGGGGTTCAAAATACTCAGCGCACTTCTCTGTCACCTGATTGATCGTGTGAATATGGTCCATTGTTGAATAACCTTTACGCAACCCTGCTTGTTCTTTAGGTTGACTGAAATCTAAGGTTGCAGAGATTCGGTTAGCGATTACCTCGGTAAATACCTTGTAGACGACTGAGAGTAAGCTGATCGGCCTGTAATTTTTCAAGTCCTTCATGTCGCCTTTCTTATGGATTAGGATGATGTTCGCGTTCTTCCAAGATTCCGGTACCATTGCGGTCATTAGGCATTGCGTATACAGGTTTGCCAGTTTTTTAAGTACAATTTCTCCGCCATCCTTCAAGAGGTCTGCTGTTATCTGATCCTCACCAGGTGCTTTGCCCCCTTTCATTTCTTTCAAAGCCTTCCTTACTTCTTCGGTCGTTACTGGTGGGATGTCTATCTCCTGTGAACTACTGTCTCGTTCGGCATTATCCTGTATGTCCCGGCTACTGTACAGATCCCTATAGAACTCCTCGGCCACTGTGACTATTTTATCCCTATTTGTGATGACATTGCCTTGCTTATCCTTAAGTGCATACATCTGATTTTTCCCAACGCCAAGACGTCTCTTCACTGCTTTCAGGCTACCTCCGTTCTTTACAGCGTATTCGATCCTCTCCATATTACACTTCCGTATGTCAGCTGTCTTACTCCTTATTGATTAACTTCGAGAGCTCGGCTGGTTCTATTCTGTCAGCTGCGGTAGCGATTCTCATGGTTTGCCGTTTCCTGATTAGATCTTTCGTCTCCTGTGAAGGTTTACCAGCATCCTGTCTAGTCATAGTGCCCCCGACTTCTACTGCATACTCCGTGATAATGCGTGTAAGGTTGTCGCTGGATTACTGTGTCGTAAGCTCGGCTTCCTCGTTAAGGGCGGAATATCGGTTCTGCAGTGCGATCCTGAATTCTTCTACTTTACGTCTTACTGTTAGCTCATTTATTGGCTTCTTTCGTACTAGCTTGTTGCTGTCCCTCCTCAAATCTAGCCTAATTCGAGATCTTACCATACGGTGTTCACTACACCTTACCCTTCCGAGCACTTCCACATCCTGCACGACGCCTGGGTTATCGCATAATATGAGGTCTATTTCATTTTTGTGCTCCCCATTCGGGCTCCTCCAGGTCCACTTCCGACTCTCCCGTTTACAGAAGAAGGTATTCATTATGCGTAGGTTATTCCGTTCTGCAAACTCAACTAGTAGGTCCCCCCTGCTATTTTTATAGCCCAGACTATAGTTCCCAACTGCCTTGTCTCCAGCCTGATTCTTGCCTACTTTAGCATTGAAGTCCCCCATAACTACGGCATACTGTGTTTTTACTTTGGCCATTGCCGATTCCACATCTTCATAGAGGCGTTCCACTACTTGGTCGTCATGGCTGGATGTGGGCGCGTATCCCTGCACTACCTTGAGCTTGTACCTCTTATTGAGTCTAATTACAAGACCTGCTGCCCTTTCGTTAATCCTACAATATTCTTCTATGCTGCCAGCTACGCTTTTATTGACTAGAAATCCCACTCCCAGTTCTCTTCTGTCCTCTAGACCACGGTAACATAGGACGCGTCCATTTTTCAGAACCGTAAGGGCTTCGCCTGCCCTCCTAGCCTCGCTAAGCCCTATTACATCCCATTTAATGCCCTCTAATTCCTCGAACAACACCTCGAGACTTGCTTCGCTAGATCAGGTTCGCGCTTTAAACGTTGCCAGGTTCAGATTCCATTGGCGGCCTGTCCGGATCGAGGCATACTTAGCACCCTCTGCTGCGTCACAGGTCTGACCGCCGTCGTGGTCAGTTGCTTCGCAGCCGCTGGGGACTGAGGGCCGAGGGTTAATTGGCGTCTTCATGGGAGGTTGTGGCCGTTACTACACCAGGGTGGCCAATCCTGCTCTGGTGAGGGAGTGCAGTACCGGCAATGGTCGCCGGGGTCAGGCCGCACCCCAAGCCCCTTTGTGCAATTCCATCAATACGCGGATTTTTTTTTAATCCGGTGGGAATTGTTCAGCACCGGGATTCGAACCACGGTCCTTCGGCACGCGAGGCGGGTGTTCTACCTCTACGACATCGCTGCAGGGGTGCAATATGTACAGACCAATCCACGGAACAGCTATGGGCGCCTCTCTATCGGTCGCCACCGCAAAAATTGTTATGGAAGCGGTCGAGCAGAAAGTTCCGGACAATTTTACGCCCGCTCAAAATGTCTTGCTACGTGATGTTGGCAAGTGCCTCTGCAACCTCCCTAAGGAAAATGTACCGAGATTTTTGGGAGCTATAATCTAGGTTCAGCCTCACATACAATTTACGTGTGAAGAAAAGACAGAAGAGGGCCTTCTGTTCTTTGATGTATGCGTTCGTTGCTCAAACGGCTACACATCGTTCACCGCTTACCGCGAGAAGATGCATACCGGGCGCCACCTGCAGTAATTTTCGTGCCAACTAATTGCCCAGAAGAGGTCGGTGGTCTCTTCACTGATCCTCAGATTCACATGCATGTGCTTCAATCAAGAGAGCTTGAAGCAAGAATTAACGGCTTTGCAACAAGAGCCGTCAGTGAATGAGTACCTTGGGCATTTCGTGGTGGCTATACAAGGACAGATTGTACGACCTAAAGCCACCGCCAGCAATACGACAACCATGCGCGCCGGCATTCGTTATGTTCAAAGTGTCAGCGAGGCACCTTCAACATTGAGCACTTGCGCCCGTCGCCTCCTTCTGTCCTTGTCCATTTTTAAAGCAAAGCTTTTTACCTCTACCCGCCAAGGGTTCTTTCGCGACCGTTGGTGTCACCAGAAAACTCCAGCGAACAAATAAAAGAATTTACTGGCACCGCCGGCAATCGAACCTGGAACTAATAGACTAACAAAGCGAGAGCCCGCTGTCTTACCGATGTAGCTACGAGCCCACGCAGAGACAGAGAAGACAGGTGGTGTACTCAACAAGCACATCTACGGGTTTACCCCCTGCGTTCTGGCTTAATGCCACGTGAAAGCGTCACGCGACCACTCACACCCGTCTAGCGTCCCTGTCCGCACCTTGCTCATGTGCTAAGAGTTACAAAAATTAAAAGAAGCTCACACCAATGCATGGCACCTCACTTCTACTACGCCAATGTGCTAAAGCCTGTGGTCTCCAGTGTTCACGTAAAAAATCACAGCTCCTTGTCATCCGCCCTCACGCCAAATCAAGGAATACATTCAAATACTCCTTGATGGCCAGGCTATCACTCCAAGCCCCAACATCAAGAACCTGGGCCTACATCTCGAGGCTAACACCAAGAGTGACGTCTCTTTGCAGCGCCTCAAAAGCAGCATTAATCAAATCCTACACATGATCAGGCGAGTTGCCACCAAGAAGCGAGGCCTAAAGGAGTCCGGTACTTTTCGATTAATTGAAGCTTTTGTCCTCTTGAGAGTCACTTACGTCAACCCGCTGTCTTCTTCTCGACAAGGAAGACATAGAGATGCTTTATATAATAATTAAAAAGGTGGTCGAGCGGGCCATTGGTCTTCTCATGAGTGCCTCCACACAGAGGCTGCTTAGCACGGGGCTCCACAACACGGTGGAACAGCTAATAAAAGGCCATCTTTCTAACCAGAAGGTCCGGCTCAGAACTGCGGTGGGTAACCGCATGCTTCACCAGATTGGCTGGGCAGCCCACAATGTCACTCCGCTTGACGTACTCTCAGACTCTTGGCGACTAAAACTAAAGATGCTCCCTTTGCTCAGAAATATAAACCCCTCACATGACGAGGGTCACCGAAAAGCACGGGCTCAAGCGCTAAACACCACCCTCGGTGGGGATCATGCAGTTATCTACACAAAGGCCTCCAAACATTGAGGGCAGCAATACGCCGTCATCGTGGCTACCTCCAGAACCAACCTCTTTGCGTGTACCTCGCTTAGGACCCAAGAAATGACGGCAGCAGAAGAGGCAGCCATCACCTTGGCTCTCACTCAACCAGGGGTTCGGAGGGCAGTCACCGATTCCCAGCAAGCCTACTGGAATTACCAGTCGGTTTGGGTGGCCTGACCTGCGCTGCGCGTGCTAAAAAACCACTCCCCAAGTGGTTCCATTCAGCTCATCTGGACACCCCCTCACGCTTAAATGAAGGGAAACAAATACGCCCACCCAACAAGCCTGCACTTTTACCCACCGTGCTATGGAGCTGCACGACGACAGTCACCCGCTTGTCACGTTCAGAGAGATAACGCAGCATTATCGCCTTTTGAGACAGACAGTACCTTCGCCTTACCCTGACCTTTCCAGAGAACAACAAACTACCCTATGGCTCATACAATCCGGGCTCCTTCCCACAGCCTACGCGTCTTCACTTAATGCATCCGAATCGCTGTGACGCTGAATGTAAATTTTGCTCAGAAGTAGGAACAGTCCACCCCGTAATCGGGGTGTGCGACTTTAGCCCTGAGCACCCTCCTCTCTTTCCGTCAACTACCCAAGTAGAGCAATAGGAGATGCTGCTGTCCAGGCCCTCTATACGTACCCAGCTTCAGCGGGTGGACAGAACACATGCCGCGCGGACTGCATATGGGCCCCACAGAAGAAGGAATCACTACCCAGGGCTGCACTCTAGGGCGTTCAGAAATCTGAACAGAAGTATTTCTTCCTCCTGCTCTCCCTTCCCTGCCGCAAATCTTTGTCGCCTCCGTCCACGGCTCCGAGACGGAGAAGTCAGATCGTCTAACACTGGGTTGGAGCTTACTTTAATTTTATAAAAAAAGTTTCCACTCTTGTGCCACACCAATACAACTCAACCAAACACCGTTCATGCATAATGCCCTGATTTAACCTTACCAAGAATATCTCTTTGAAGTAATAAATGATGTGGTTAAGTGCATTTCACTTCTTTCTGGTTTTACTATTTGTAGAGCGATGTGAGTGAATTTAGGTGACGTCGCATGGGTAATCGTTATGGGTGCCGTTTAGTGCTTTGCTTTCCAACAACATTCATGGGGTGAATTGGCGCGATTTTTTTTGCGGTACGCGAAACCTTGCAGGCACTTTTCCGCGTATTTTCGAAATACGATTTAAATGGAGCGCATGAGCCTGCAAGGAAGATACGCAAGAAGCTCATTAATGTTGAGGACAAGCTCGAAAGTAATAACATTCGAGGAGTCGTATGCAATATTCCTTGAGCTAACGTTTTGCATTTGTATCGTCGAAACAGAAAATTTTCCACAAAGAGTGAAGGAGCATCAACTTGATTTCGTCAAGCAAACTCGAACAGCGAATGTGCTAGCAGCGCACGTCTGCCAGCATAATCACCGAATCAATTGGGACTACACTGTTATCATAGAAAAAGAAAGAAATTTGGCCTCTCAACTTTGCTTCTAGTCACTCAAAATTGACACCACAACATATACACTTAACCCGGCTAATGACAACCTTCCTGCAATCTACTCGAGGTCGTTGTGCTTTATCTTGTGCATATAAATTCACTACGGCACCGTGCCCACTTCATTCGAAACAAGGAAGCAGTAGGGGCTTTGAAAACTGAAACTTTTCATTTCGACAATGTCAGTGACGGCGATTTTACACTCCCTAATATGACCCATGACCAGAAGAAGTAACGTCGGGCACATGAATAAGCAAGCTTGTTTTGCGTGCACACCCTTATGCGCTGTTTCGTAATCAAGGCTTAAAGTCAGTCGTTCTTTGTGGGCGCTGCTGACGGTATTTGGTACGTTTCCCAATGTCAATGATTGGCCGTCCAACGAATTAACGCTTTGAGGGGGACCAGCAAATGGCAGCCATAATCAGTCCCTACTTGAGCCGGGTGCTCCCATGGCATCCGTTAGAAGCGGCGATACCGATAAGAGGAATCCGCCAAAAGGAATGACCGTCTCTACAACCACAAGCGCAGATAAATGTAGCGGAAAAAGCCCATTACAACGTCCGTTGTAATGGGGAGGCCAACAGTTTGCTTCTCAGAAACTCGCGTGCACTTTTGTCGTCTCGTTACTGCTTCCGAGATTGCTATGCGTCGGAGATGAAATTTATACAACGTTACTTGTCTCTTTACGGGATGCACAACTGAGGCAGATGTTGATAGCGAGATGAGCGGAAGGAGCGGCGGCGCGACATTTTTTGGCTTGCTCAGAGAGTGATTAACAGCTCTACATCTCGTTTTAGTATGGAGGCTTTCAAATACGGTTACAAAAGAGCGATAGTCGCATTTCTGCAGAAGTATTTCGGCTTCCTTTTTCATTACTATGAATCAGAAACAACCTAAACATTCTTGTCGATTACAGCTCCCAGCCGGTCGAAGCGACGTGCAGTTCGGAAGCGGCGGCGCTCCAGTGAGGAGATGCGCGCGGCGAATGCGTAATCTCTACCAATGCGCACTACGCACGAGCGATGCGCCGTTTAGCATCGAGGTACCTGTTGTATGTGGTACTACGTCCTCACGTCTTCACCCAAAGCCGGCTCACGGCCGTATAGGTGACAGTCGGCGTGCGCGTCCGGAGTCCGTTGCTTCAAATATGCGTCCAGTAGGTTTTGGTGAATGTTGACTTCTTCAAGCTCAACAAGGGATATTCAGTGCATTTCCTAGGGGACTCTGGGAATGCGATCATCCGCCGCAACGGGCGTGATTGGTAGTGGTGGATTCAGAATGGCCCTGGGTGGCCTGCTAAATGCACTATGGAATGAATGTGCAACCAGTTCAGATTTTGTGCTGGTCTTTTTGGTCGCCTTGACGAGTCCGCATCACCAGCACCGTGTTGGTAACCAGTGGTTGAAAAACCAGTATTTGAACTCAACGTCCTGTTGGTATGGAGCAGTTCTAGGAAGGAATAGTTCGTTAAATACACTCGTGAATTGGGTGTGTTTTGATCAATTTACCGCTGACAGAATTAGCACGAAAGAGAAGGTGGATCTGAATGATAGGAAAAAGTAGGGCGGTGCGTCGGGCTGATGAGTAAAACATACGGATACGATAACAGGATGCGTTCCTAAATGTAGCAAATGATTGGTTTTTGGAAACTGACACATTTTATTTCATAAAACGCTGGTTTAGCATAAACATACCAGGTCCGGGATACTTCAGTATACACTTTTCAAGTTCCCTCCGGCTTGTTTGACAGCAAACTGGAGGTGTACTCCGCACTTGACTTCACCTATACGTGGTGCTTTATAAAAAATGACACGAGAAAAATGCTAAAAAATTAGTGCCTTTCAACTCTGTGAAGGAGTACCTGCAAAGCTGGACGCAGTCCACGGAGCGCACGAAACAAAACACGTTTGTCGTAAGTTGCGATGGAGCATATTTCCTAGTCCATTAGCTGAATCGCCCTCTGACGGATCCAAGCTTTGTTCTTGCAGATAAACATGGAACTACCTGTGTCCCTCCCGCGTCGTAAGCATCTTACTGTTTGTGTAAGGCCGGGTTCAGACTGTTGCCCCAACTGTCGCATTGACCTAAAGAATGACGTAATTTCACATCTCAGCTAACCGAACTGCGTGACATGGCATTTTTTACGTCCATAGATCACGATATGGGTTTTGCGTCCGTGATCTGAACTTAGCGTAATACACAAACCCAATCCGCTCTACCACTATGGACTCCGGACAGGTCCCATTGGGAAGTTTAACGTCGGCGTTTAAATCTCGTACCAGCACAACAGACATACCATCCATCAGTACGGGCATGAAACCTATAGCTGCGCGTGCACGCCTCCCCTCATCCCTACCACTATTTTTCACTACAAAACTGCGCACGCATAAACTGGGAACCGCTCATGTACGCATGCTTAGAGGTGACATACGCCGCGACGGCGGGTTTCAGTCGTTTTAGGGGGTAGCCCTTTGGCAGCCGTGGGCTTCGCGGGAGCGGCGTCTGTTTATGTCTGCGTAACCGATTGAGCGAGCGCAGCAGCGACGAAAGAAAGAAAATGGAGAGGAGCGTCTAGCGAAGAGTGAAGTGGAGTACGACACGTGCGGCTACCAGGTCATCTCTCTCACTGCCTTTCTTTCACACAAGTTTCATGTGTCGCCACCAAGGAGCGTCCTCGCCCTACACTTTCCCCAGACGCTGTTCCTTTCTCCGTTAATCCAAACTTCTTGACGTTTGCGTGGGAGGTTCAAACACGATATGCAACAACATGCTCGCTGCTCCCTTGCGCGGGGCTAACCTTAACCACGGGAAATTTGCGCGCTGAGATTCGAACACGATTTGCAACATGCTGGCCGGCGGCGGCGGTGCGCTGCAAGGTAGCAGCGGAGTAGCGCATGCCGTCGTACGTTCGCTGATCACGCGAACACTTCCTTAGACGCAGTAAAAATGCGCCGTGACCGAGAAGACTGCCGCTCGTGCTGTGCACAATTTGTAGTAATCGTCAGTGCATTGTTTAACGCCCATCCGTGCTTCAGTTTATTTTTCGCAATCATCTGATAGCCGCATATCACCGTTACCTGCCGCCTGCGCTACTTTACCAGGGGGAATCGGTGGAGGCGAGAAGGAAAATAGTTGTGAAAGAGGTGCCAACGGTGGGGGAAAGGAGCCCTGAAACGGCTCCGAGTAAATCGAGGACACCGGAATGAAAACTGAGGGGGGGGGTGTTAGACATATACTGCTTTGCCGTAATAGGAGAGTGTAATGGCGTGCATACACCGGGAGAAAACACATTAGGCCGCGATGCAGTAGCCTTGGCAAACAGGCAGAACGCGTCTCGACACTCCTCCTTGTCTTCCTTTCTGTCCTTTTCTTAGACGCGCTATGGCACATGCCTAGATGGGGGGATTCTAACGGGGAAGCCGCCGTGAGACATACACCATACACTCATGGGCTCGCACGATGACAGCACTGCGGCATTTCCTCCTGCCTTTCATTTACGCACAGGTTTTTTAAACGGAAAAACAAGAGAAAGGACACTTTTACGCAACACCACAGTTGTCCGAGGTTGAGTTCAACGAGCGTGAAGTGAGTTCACCCGTGCAACCTGGACAACCTCAGCTCGCACAGGGGCCCGCGGGGAACGCACTGTTCCTTCAGGAATAACCTCCTAATTTACGCACTCATCCGGCTGTGTGGTCTGAAGTAGCGTCGCAGTAAATTCCCAGAGTGGCCGGTAAGTGACTTCTCTGTGCCGAAGGTTGCACCGCCGCGCATCACGGGTTTGCTGGTGTCGAATGCGCTGACGTGCTAGCTGGCGTGAGGCTTCTGCGTGCTGAACGATTTCTTCAGCACCATCAGTGACATTCGCGCACCCTTCAGGAAGAAGCATCGAGTCGACATTGTGATGTCATCCCGACCATATACTAAACGGAAAGGAGAAAGCACATCGTTTCTTGAGCCGCCGTATTGTAGGCGAACGTCACATATGGAAGAATGTCATTCCGGTTACGGCGGTCTATGTCTAATTACATAGAAAGCATATCTGCAATGGTCTTGTTCAACCATTGTGTAAGTCCATTAGACTGAGGGCAATACGCGGTTGTTTTACGGTGGCTGGTGCAGCAAAGCTTCAGGACTTCGTCAAGCAGTTGCGCAGCGAAAGCAGTTCGTCTGTCTGTTATGACTACCCGTCTGAGCACCATGGCGAAGTACTATGTTTTCAACGAAGAACTTCGCTACCCATGTGGCAGTGTCCCAGGAAATAGCTTTGGTCTCACAATAACGAGTCAAGTAATCAGTAGCAACAATGACCCACTTGTTGCCAGACGAGGACAGAGGAAAAGGACCCAAAAGGTCCATTCCCACTTGTTGAAATGGTGCTTCTGGGGGATCTATGGGCTGCAGAAATCCCGCTGGCTTTGTCGGTGGCGTCCTGCGCCTCTGACAGTCACGACAGGTTCTAGCATACCGTTTCACGCTCTGAGTCAGTTTCGGCCAGTAATACTTGAGGGGTATGCGCGCCAAGGTGCGGGAGAAGCCGAGATGACCGGAGGACGGCTCGTCGTGACAGGCGCCGACAATGTCCTCACGGAGTGTTTTGGGAGCGACGAGCAGGTACGTTGTTTGCGTGGGACCAAAATTCTTCTTGTACAGGACGTTGTTCAGGAGACAAAACGATGTACGGCAGCGTGCGAAAATTGGAGGTAACCGAGAGATTTGCCCTTCGAGGTAATCAATTAGGGGACTGAGCTCTGAATCATCTCGCTGCTCTTGAGCCAGATCCATTGGGTTTATGGCACCGAGGAAGCCGCCATGATCGTCTGCATCGGTTGAGTCGTGAGCAACAGGGGCGCGAGACAAGCAGTCTGCGTCGCTGTGCTTGCGGCCCGACTCGTACACTATCGTGACGTCGAACTCCTGTAATCGGAGGCTCCAGCGGGCTAGACGCCCTGAAGGATCTTTCAGGTTCGCCAGCCAACAGAGGGAGTGATGATCTGTTGCCACTTTAAAAGGTCGCCCGTATAAATATGGCCGGAATTTGGTGACCGCCCACACGACTGCCAAGTATTCTTTTTCTGTTGTGGAGTAGTTGCCTTCGGCGCGTGAAAGCGTTCGGCTGGCGTATGCTATTACACGCTCGACACCATCTTGCCACTGTACAAGTACCGCTCCTAGGCCGATATTGCTTGCATCGGTGTGTATTTCCGTTTCTGCATCTTCATCAAAGTGGCCAAGGAGAGGCGTGCTCTGTAACCGATTTTTGAGTTCGCCAAATGATCCGGACCCCTCCGGGCCCCAACTGAAGAGAACGTCGTTTCTCGTCAAACGGGTTAAAAGCTGTGCTGACAGACAGACAATAAACTTTATTGTAGACAATGAACTTGCTATTTTAGAAAAATTCTGCACGAAGCGTTGATAGTGTGCACAGAGCCCCAAAAAAGCGGCGGACAGCTCCTTTGCCATTTGGAACTGCAAATGCGGCTACCGCAACTGTTTTCTCTGGATCGGGACGGATGCCTGCAGTACTGACAACATGGCCTGAAAATTTCAGTTCCTTGTACCCAAAGTGGCACTTTTCTGGCTTGAGAGAAAGTCGCACAGAACGAATGGCTTGCAGAACTGAACGGAGTCGCACTAGGTGCTCTTCGAAAGTTTGAGAAAGCACCACCACGTCGTCTAGATAGACAAGGCACGTCTGCCATTTGAGGCCATATAAAACAGCGTCCATCATTCTCTGGAACGTGGCAGGAGCGGTACACAAGCCGAATGGGAGCACTTTAAATTCGTAGAGCCCGGCTGGAGTAATAAATGCGGTTTTCTCGCGGTCTTGTTAGCCGGCCTCAATTTGCCAATATCCACTGCTAAGTCAATCGATGAGAAGAACGTAGCTTGGCGGAGGCGATCTAAGAGTCGTCGATGCGCGGGAGAGGATACACATCTTTTTTTGTCACCGTGTTCAGTTTCCTGTGATTTACAGAGAAACGGAGAGTACCGTGTTTCGTTTCTACGAGGACCACAGGTGAGGCCCAAAGACTCGTTGACGATTGTATGACGTCGTCGGCGAGCATTTCTTTCACCTGCCGGCGAATAGCACCCTGTTCTTTTCCCGAAACTCGGTAAGGGCGCTGGTGTATCGGTCGGTCGTTTTCTTCTGTAATGATACGTTTTGTTATGGTGGTCTGCCGTACTTTAGATGACGTAGCAAAGAAATCGCTAAAAAAGCGCATAATCTCGAGAAGCTGCCGCTGTTGTTGTACGGTCAGGTTTGGGTTCACGTCAACCTTTGCAGTGCTTGCGACATGAGTTGAGGTGGATGACTACGCTAAAATGGGACCGTAGCTGGCTTCTTCGAAGTAGGCGACGGCTGTATGGAATGTCAGATGCTGGTGTTCTACGCTGAAATTCGTCAAGAGAATTTCGGTTTGTCTGTTAATAAGGTCAACCAAGCCACGGGCGGCGCAAACTTGCCGAGCGTGGAGATGCGAAACGTTTTGCTCCACAATGCCACAACTTGCCGGGGCTCGCTAGCATTCAACCGTGACAAACATGCTGGCTTGAGGCGGTAGCGTCACGTTGTGTTCGCAGAAGCGGAGTGCCGGTCTTGGCTGAGCCTTCTCGTCGTACAGTTTTTGTGGGGCGGAAAATGTGACGACCAGCTCCCGTAGGTTTATTATTGCGCCGTACTCGCGAAGGATGTCCAGGCCGAGTATACGCTGCTTTTAGCACTCATGCAGCACAACGAAACAACCGGTTAAGGTCACACCGCGAATTTCGATCCTCGCGGTACACATGCCAATGGGCTCCACGAGGTGACCGCCCGCTGTACGGATAGCCGAGCCATTCAAGGGTGTCGTAACTTACCGGAGCTTTGCGGCGAGGAAGCCATTTATGACAGAATAATCGGCACCAGTATCGACTAGATCGGTTAGTGGGTGATTATCGACGAATACTGGAATGCCGGCGCAAATTATTTCGTTTTCCTTAAAGTTCGTTATTTGTGTCGGGTCAGCTGGAGGAGTTCGTCTCGTCGATGGCGGCTCCGGATCTTGATACGCAGCGGCCTTGTCCCCGGAGGTCGCAGGCGTCAGTTTCCCCGGCGTGGGCTCGGGGACCTGCTCCCAGTCTGGCCATAACTGAGGGGACGGCCAGGCGAGGAGTACCGGCGGGGTGAGGGAGACCTGGATTGGTGCACTACTCAGGGTGTTGAGGGTAGCTCGTTGGCAGCCAGGTACTCCTGAATATCCCGTGGACGTTCCCCATAGCGCGGTCGCGGCGCATCCTGCGAAAACCCACTGAGCCTCATACGGCGATGAGGGCTGTGGCGGATTAGATAATCGCCTTCGCCACAATTGTAGTAGAGGGGCCGGTTGCCCGAAATGCGCCACAAGGCCGCTTTACGTTCCAGACATATTGGTTCGTAGCGGATCGCAGGTTTCAAGACGCGCTGAAATGGCTGTGGGGCAGCAGGCCGAAACACAGGCGCTACAGAAGCAGGAGTGCGGACCACATCAGCGTAAGCTGTTACTGGGCGCGTCATGTGAGCTGCTGGTCGCAGTAAATCCACGCAGGTTGGAACCGGTTGTTCTACTTAAGATGTTGGTGGTTCCGCTGCTCGGCGAACTTGTTCACGGATAACATCGGCAATGGCAGCGACGGTTGGCTGGTTGTCTCCTCCTTGTTGCAGCTGCAGTTCTTCGCGCAGAACGCTACGCACAAGTTCCCGGAGGGCTCTCATGTCGTCAAATGGTGATCCGCAATCGGCAATCTTCACTTGCCGTCCGTACTGCGTGGCGCGTTGCCACAGCGAGCGTTCCATTGTGGATGCTTCTCGCCCGAATTCGGCTACTGTCGTAGGAGGCCTTTGAGCAAGTCCAGCGAAAAGCTGTTCCTTGACACCGCGCATGAGGTGGCGCACCTTGACTGCTTCACTCATTTCGGGGTCAGCGCGCCTGAACAAGAACGACATGTCTTCCACAAACATGGCCACGCTCTCATTTGGCTTCTGAGCCCGGGACTGAAGAGCCCGCTCTGCCTTCTTTTTCCGCTCGTCGCTGCCGTAGCTCTTCAGCAACCTACGCCGGAACTCTGGCCAGCTGGTCATCTTGCGCCTAATATTCACGAAGCATATTCGAGCGGACTCTTCCAGCGAAAAGTAAATGTGGCCGAGCTTGCGATTGTCGTCCCAATCGTTAAACTCGGCTACACGATTGAAATCGTCCAGACAGTCCTCCACGTCCTCAAAGGGTTCTCCGTGAAACGGCCGTGGTGTGCGTGGTGCGTGAAAAACCACCGGCGAGGTGGAACCGCTGCACTGGGTGGTTTGGCTGGCGGTGCTGGTCATGATGGCCCTTGTTCGAGTTGTGATACAGCCGAACTCGGGTTCAAGGCCTCGCAGGCGGCCGCTGACCTTGTGGACGGGTGTTGTGTCCACTCCGCTTGGTTTGAAGGCGACAGTACTTTCGGGGTCGAAGTGCATGGGTTGGTACCCAGCACATCCACCAAAAATGCCACAGAAAAAATGAAATAGGAGAGTTTAATGGCGTATATACGTCGGGAGAAAACACACTAGGCCGCGATGCAGTAGCACTCTGAAACAGGCAGAACACGTCTGGATACTCCTCCTTGTCTTACTTTCAGTCCTTTTCTTACAGGCGCTAAGAGGCATACCCAGATGGGGGGATTGTAATAGGGAAGCCGCCGTGAGACATACACTCATGGGCTCGCAGGATGACAGCACTGCGGCAGTGCCCCTGCGGCAATATCATACAACACATTTCGTAGCGAGTAAGGTCCGCATGATCATTTTTAAACAGCAAATCTTTTGAGGAATGTGTCACTGAAAAAAACGGCATTCGGGCAGCCATGGCATAGTTTCAAGGTGAAACGTTCCGAATCCCCCCTATACATTGCTCCCGTCAAAGCGTAGCGCCCACTAGAGTTCCTGGACACTAGCGCCACATTTGTATGTGGGTATTATGGTGTAACTCTATGCTTTATTGTGGATCGTACAATAATAAGTCAGCAACATTCATCAAATGCGTTTCAATTTTCGGTTGTACTATAGATTTGATGGTTTATGGGTACGTTGAGGGCATTTTTTTTTCAGAATAGTTTCGGGCCTGGTTCTCATCAGGCTAGCAGTTAGGACATTCTTGAATGGCGGCTGCACGCCAAGGAAGAGGACCCTGCGGCGGAGTCCGGCAGTTTATCGAACGTCCCTTTAACGCACGACGTTTGATTCAACGGTGTTTTGTCGAAGTTGGTTTTACGGAAGCCGTTTTATCCAAAATGATTCTCGCAGTGTTTTTAGCGAACAAAATTTGCAGTATTTCATTAATTAGTCTCTCCTTGCTTTTTATGTGCGTGAATTGAACGAAGTTTTCTTGCACGCCGTGTTTATTTATTTAACGGCACGAGGTTGCGGGTTCGATTCCCGGCCACGGCGGCCGCTTTTCTGATGGAGGCGAAAAGCAAAAACGCCCGTGTGTACAAGATTTCGGCGCACGGTAAAGATCCCCAGGTGGTCAATTAATCCGTAGCCCTCCATTCCGGCATGCCTCATCGCCTGCGCTGCGTGGGCGCGTTAACCCCCACAGTCCATCAATCATTATTTATGTAACAAAAATATTACTTTCTTTTTGTATGATCATTTTACCTTGAAGTAATCACTAAGGGTAATCTCCCCAAAATTCTATTGCGCTGGTGGAACTGTTATCAGAAATATACTTTTCGTTCTCGTTCCGCCTGTGAACCGGAGCGTTTCACAGCATTCCATGCTATAGGCTTGTAGGCCGTTGTTTCATTACTGTTTGCGATAGGTTTTTAGCGCGCGCCTGGTGAAGCGGCGTACGGTTTGGGAAATGCATCTCCAAGAACAGGTTGCCATTTTCTTATCTGGTATCGTGTTTTTTTTTTTCGCTTCACTCTGTCAAAACGAACATCTTACATTTCCTTCTCTGAAAGGTAGACAAAAAGACAGGCTAACTGCGAATTTCGTTTTTAAAGTCCTAGCAGCCTGCTGCACGCCATACCTGTGTTGACGCAGTTTTTTAGCACAGGGCACTAAAAATGTTCCGTTTATCACTGAAAATAACGCGAGAAATAAACAATATGCTCACGGAGCCATTCCGGTACAGTTTATCTTTAACACATGAAAGTGATGGCGTCATATGTTGCTTGGATGTTCCGACAAGTTGAAACTGTTCATTGGTTATCACAAAGTGAAAGCGCTATAGAAAAAAATGGACGCGGTCCAGCCCTGTGAATGTGTATGCCGCGCGCGGCTGTTGTAAAGCGTTACACACGGTTATGGGGGAAGGTATGAAATGTTTTTCGTTGCCTCGGCGGGCTTGTCGCTTCCGCTCGGCTTCTCTGACGGCAAATGTTTTATCCTGACGCATGCGCTCGGCGTCTTGGGCGAGAACTGCTGGGTACTACTACCTTGCCTGACACATGCGCTAGCCCTGGAATGACGTCAACCCCCCAACCTTTCCTACAGGAGCTGCAAACGTAATCTTTACAACCACACGTGCAGTTCCCGTTGTTCATCGGTGCTTTATCATCGATCACGAGGTTTCGATGGTCCTTTTGTCGTTTTTCCTTACACGTATACTCAGCTCTATGCTGCATGCCTGATTATCCTGACGCATGCCGAGCCTTGGACAAGAACTGCTGGCTGTTGTTTGGGTTTTATGTTTACGACACGAAATATTCCTACCATGGAGAGGCTAACAGATTCGATGTAAAATGGACGCTATCCCGCCCTGCGAAAGTGGATGTGCAGCGCAGTTGTTGTAAACCACTACACTTGCTGTTGGGGGAGGGTATGAAATGTTCCTCTGTCTCGGTGGGCTGGTCTTGCACTCGGCTTTTCTGGCTGCCTATGCTAGGTCCTGCCTGCCCTGAAGCATGCGCGCTAGCCCTCGAATGATACCAGCCCTTACAAGAGCAGCTGCAAACATAACCGTTTTCCGTAGGGGCTGGTTCCCATATTCACCAGCGCCTCACCATTCATCACGCGGTTTCAATGCTTGTTTTTTTTTTGTTACGCGAATGTTGAGCTCTATGCTGCACGCCTGATCAGCCGGACGCAAGGGCCGGGCGTGTTGGTTGTAGACTGCTTTTCCTTCCGGGATTTTTTGTTTGCGACAAAAAATCTTCCCGACCGATGAGGAGCTAACAGCTTTTCTGTATAATTGTGTCAACCAATGAAGTTGCCATTGCGGTTATTCGTGAGATAGGAGCCATTTCGTGCGGGGTGCTTCCGTGGGGTGTGGGTGTTTCTTTCTGATATATGTTTCTGCTACATTAAATGCCTTGCCGGAGCCCCAGGAACTACAATGTCGACAATATACATATAGTAAACTAGTCGAAGAAATACGTCTTTGGATTCTAGCTCAATCCCATGTTTTTTGTTGCCATGACTTGAGCGGTATGCCTAAACAGCGTCACCTCTTTTTACCAAGTAGCCTGTGTATTGCGGTCACATTCCTGTTCAGATGACCTGGTTATAGCCCCGATTCACTCCACTTGTTTTTTAGTTACAGCATAAATATTGTCACTACCTTCAATGTAGGTAGCAACTAGGATGTGTGGTGGTGACTGCCCCTCATTTTCACTTCTCTCCTGCAGATAAAGCAGAGATGATAAACGTGATGTAGACGCTCATACACAGCAACAGGAGTGAAAATATCTCATGAACGATGTGACGAAAACTACATCTGATATGCACTAGTGGCCTCATTATTTCTAAAATACCGGGAAGGATGACTAAGCAGATGTTGCAGGCAAATTTCTCAGGCTTTTAATTGACGCCGGGCTTTTGTGCATGGACAATCTCCAAAGTGTAGGTCACTTCAATCTGCCCTCCGGTTGCTGTCCGTGTTCTTTGCAGCATGAGTTGAATCCAGAGGTCCCTGAAGGCCGTGCGATCTTCGTGCGGAACACCGTCGTAGGCGTTGAACGACTCCATAAAATTGTCTGCAAAATATACAAGCAGGGAGCACAATAATTTATTGGAATGAGGATCCTTTTTTTAAGAATTAATTTTAGGAGAGGGAGTTGTCACTTCTTTAGTAGCAGCTAATCAGAAAATGAGGGGATGCTCAATCCGTTCCTTAGCCCGCATCAACAAAAAGGAGATCCCTGTTCAGTTCATTAGAAGTTCGGTTTGTGAATGTCGAGGTATTTTATTCAAGTAGAAATTGTCCGAAGACGGTGTCATAACGAAAATATGTATTTGAGCATTATCTTGCCATCATCAAATGGACATAATGAAGTCGTTGCTGACCAAATAGAGTGTATCGTTGGCAATATTTCAAGGTCGCGCTTTTTCGTTTTGACAAGAAGATAATTTTTATTGTAATTTTGATACCTACTGGTACTGTAAAAATTTATTACTTCCTTTTGGTGCACAACCACGACTGATATCACGAAGCTACACCAATTACAAAGACCCTCTTTTATGACAATACGAAACTTATAAAATGCCACCCATGCTCTACCTACTTTTAGGGAACTTTATGTTGGTGAATTTTCGTCCTTCTAAAACTACAAGTAGTTCACGTGCCACCACGCAGTAGAAAAATTTACGGGCCCAACCACTCATTTCTTGGATGATTACCCAGTGAAGGTGCTTCGGATTCATTGGCTTACAATACTTCTCAAAACAAAAGTCCGATGATATCTTTGCACTTTTTATGTTTATTTAGGCACCTGCGGTGCCTCGCTCCCGCCTCGCGTTGCCAAAAGGCTTTGTAATCTTGCCAGTTTCGACGCCTTGTTTTGCTATCTGCTTTAATTCTTTGGAATTGCTTCGATCTGCCTCACACGCGTTGCGCTGCTGTTTGCTCTGGCCACAAGGCAATAGGAGAGTTGACGATGATGGCGACTTCTGTGCTTTTGCGTTTGCTCTGCCCACATTTTTTCGCTTCCGTCATTTAAGATGTACTGGTTTGGCTGGCCACATTTCTACTGCTAGTGCAATGAAACGCCTTGTGCTCTAGGAGCCATAGTACAACAAAACCTTCTCTCCGCGCCCTATCTTCCTACCAAAATTTTTGTTCGCGGACAATTCCCGGGTGGGTTACCTCCCCTCAAAACGCATGCAGGTCATGAATGTCGGGGTGGAGTGTACCAGGTTCTCTGTAAAAAACAACAAAGCAAATTTATGTACACACTCTTTATCTGCCAAATAAACTGTCATAACCATAACCCACGTTGCAGTGAACATGGCCTCTTCCTTAAGTTCGAACCACCAGCCTAATCTAAAAATGTTGGTACCAGCTATGAGCGTGAGTTGTTTTAAACGTTACCTTCATTTCTTAATTCATCCCAGTACAGCTTCGTGTCCTATTGGTACTGCTGTGCGGAATAGAATAAACTAAACCTATATGACTACGTTACACATTTCTTCGTTGCATGTATAACCTTATAATTTTCTTTTACGCCCGTCGTCAAATATCGGCCATAAATGACAACCTCAGCGTTTTGTAAACCCTGCATTGCCCCTGCTGCAACACCCATTGAACGCCGAACTTGCTTAATTTATTCTGCAAATACGCTAATTTGATCGGTGGTGGCACGTGGTTCTCAAGAAATGACTGCCCAGCCACGACCGAAGGGGACCCCAAGAAGTGAGGGAGAACGGATCCTTCACTTCTTGAACAGTTCGTCGAATACGCCTTAGCGAAAGGTTTATACAAGCTGTTTGATCGGTCTGAGCCGAATTCCCTCATGACTGCTACCCTGAAAAACGACGTGCACCTTTCAGTAAATTATGACTACCAGCTGGGTGCTCTACAAAAAGCCAAATAGACACGTGAACCTGCCGTTGTTGAGTGAACTTCATTGTGGCCAATGGTTTTTAGGGGCATCTGGAGTTTTCGAAGTGCCTTTCTTTTCCAAATTCCTCTCTATGCTCTCCAGGACCTACAAAGCTCATTTTTATAATAAATGTTTACTAGTACTGTTCAATATTCTTACCGGTGTGAAACGACAGATCCTAATATGTTAAATCGCTCTGCTTACTCGGTATAATTATCACGCAGTTGTTGCAGCTAGAATTCCTAATCTAATTATGAAAGAGCCATCTGTATCTATGTCATTGATGATTGGACGTTTGGCATATTCATCGACAATATTCTTTCATGTGCTACGTCAACGCGAAAAATTTAGTTTGTTTCCTGCGCTTCAATTAATTCTTACACTTCGCGAACTTTGATACAATCCTTGAACAATACTTACATGCAACACTTCCCAAACGACTAAAGCTTGTGACACGCTTCATATATGTTCAACTTATGAGGCAAGAAGGAAATATTAGGCTTATTTAGAACAGAAAAGTACTGCATAGCTCACAGTTTTTTAATTTAGAAAAGGACGTGGGCTTGGTAAGAAACATGTGGGAAACGGCGCTGAAGTCAGGTGGCATAAACCAAAATTACAAATTGACTAGCTCAACTTCGTGCATCAGGGTTCCAAGCCCAAGAGTCACCGAAGGTCTCTACAGGTGTAGGGAAGCAGCGGGAACTCATAAACACTAATCTTTCGACGCAATTTGCCACGAGTGAAGCGGATATGCGACCATTTTTAAATGTATAGATATCTGTATGAAGGGGCCCGCCAAATCGCCGAGGGGCAAGCCTAATTAGCTTGCAACCCGGCAAGCCGAATCTTGGTAAACCTAGAGGTGTCCCCGTCATTCATAACACCGGTCCAGAAAAAAATAAAGTTTGGTTTAATATTTACAGCGAATCGCGTCCACTGGCCACGAGAGGGCTCATTAACAATCTGTTTAACCAACCACTGTTACACTGTATTCATGGTCCTTTAATACACCCAACACAAAAAGAAAACGGAGCCACATTGCACATCATGTAGGAGTTGAGTTTTGGCTTCGCTATCGATTTCCGACGACCCGTCGGCGAACCGGTCAACCAGCGGATTTGGTCCGAGGTTCAGCGAGGCCAAGCTGAACCAAGCTGAGGCGAAGCTGAGCAGGGCACGCTGAAAAGAAGTCGCTTGACTTCTGAAAAGCTTTCCTATCATAAGAACCTTTACAGGAAATCAAGAAACCCAAAAAATGAGCCTCAATGCACCTAGAGTGGGGGAAAAATGAGGCCTACAGACCCTCGACACGAGTATTCTGCAGAAGTAATCCCATTATATTAACAAACAGTTTCATAGTTCCTTTAATTATATCTTGTCCGCATTTTTCAATATAGGCGTACAATGTGCATATTGAACGCGGGCGGAAACTTGATTAATCGATTTACAGTGTTGCGTAGCCAGTATTTGAAACCTATCGTTCGGCAGCCTGAAAATGTATTTGAGTTAGACACATGTATATATCCATTAAAATAATCGGTATTTTCACTAGATAGGGTTTATGCTCACCAAGGAAGTCCTCGATCCGATTGAACTTCCACCGAGTCTCGTATTGTCTGTATGCCACGCAGCGAAGACCAGCTGCCGCAAGGCTACTCCTGGTCTCAGCATCCCTCTGCGCTGAATACCCGGATTTGCCACCGCAGCGATACATCCCCGGGAAAAGGTCTCTGGGGTTCTGAAAGCAAGTGCGCGAAAATTGCATCTGTGCGCCGATTTTGCAAGAGCTCTAAGACAATTTACTGGTGAAGTGGTATTTGTATCAAAATAACGCTTGGCAAAGTAAAAATCCGGCCGAGGTGTTGATGGATGTTGACCTAAAGCGCGATGACTCGAGATAACATCGAAGGAAAACAAATTCACGCATCTCCACGAAGTGAATCCTGATAAGTGGGCGGAGCACTGGGGATCATTATTACCGTAAATCCCCCGTGACATTACCCACTCGCGCATGTAAGTGAGTGACAACGCGTGTGTACAGTATGTACCCCGGAATAGCTTGTTGTCGGCTTTGCCGTTGAGCCGCTGCTTCCCGAGCTCTCAACTCCATGTCCGCTTGGAGTTTTGGCCGTTTTGCCGCTTCCCGAGCTCTCGCCTCCGGGGTAGCTTGTTGTCTGTGGAGACGTTGAGCGGCCGCATGCCGCGCCATACGTTCGTTTTCATCCATGGCAGAAAGAGAATGTGTTGTCTGTAAAGCGCTTATATACGCATTTGCACCGCAGCGCTCTCTCTCTCTCTCTCTCTCTCTCTCTCTCTCTCTCTCTCTCTCTAAGTTATTGTGAACCTTCTATTTTGTTCTTGTTAACCTTTTGTGAACCTTTTGTTCACAGATATTTAGATTTACACAGTGCTGTGCGTCTCCCCCTCTCTCTTTTCTCCCCCCCCCTCTCTCTCTCTCTCTCTCTCTCTCTCTTTCTCTCTCTCTCTCTCTTTCTCTCTCTATCTCTCTCTCTAACCTTTTGTGAACCTTTTATTTCGTTCTTGATACCCTTTTATGAACCTTTGTTCACAAATGTTTCGATTTGCATGGTGCTGTGCCGTGAGCACGGACGCTGGACGGACGGACGGACAAGCCTCGTCCTTAAGGTGATTCGCCCGTAAAACTAGCATCTTCGTCTATCTGTAATTTGAGTGTCGTGAGTGCACCCAAACCTATAAACAAACACAAAGATACGCACGCCTACACACTCAGTGTTGCTAAATTGTGCGAGACTGAACCTGCTTCGTATACAAACCAAGGCACAGCAGGTTCAGAGACGCACGCACAGGTCGCTGGCAATGGAAATGCTGCTAACAGTCGTGTGTTTTCTTAGGCGCTGCTGGTGATTCTTCTCACACTAGAGATGTCGCTTTCGCCGATTCTGGACCTAGCATACTGCCGTTCTCATGTGTCTAGTGCCTACATGCGCTGTCTGCAATTATGGAGCCGCTGCTCTAAGCCGCCACATGTGGATATTTAGTTGGAGAAAGGCATTGCTAGACTTCAGCCTTGAAGGTGTCTGTTGGAGCAGTTGATTGATTGTAGTGTTTAACGCGCCTACGCTAGACAGGCGATGAGGCGCGGCGTAGTGGAGGGCTCCGGATTCATTTTAACCAGGTGGGAATCTCTGACGTGCACTGCAATCTCGAACTCGCGGGAGGTTTTGCTTTTCGCCTCCATCAGAAAAGCGGGCACACCGGCCGGGAGTCAAACCCGTGTCTTTGTGCTCAAAACCACAACGCCATAGCCACTGAGCTAGACGGGTTCTGTTAGAGCAGTTACTGAAAAACAAAGCGAGTCAGCCTTTCTAATTCGCTACTACAGTTGGTTGGACGAATTAAAAATTGCATCAAATGATCTTGACCTGTGGATTTGACGTTTTAAACCTAGTTAGGTTTCTATCACACGAAGAAAGGAACACAGTGCTGCTGCTTATGATTGCTAGAATGTATACTGTGAGCAGTTAGTCGTGCGCCAGCCCTTTGGGACATTGACCGCTACCACAGTTACCTAGGGGCCACTATCCCATACCTCATCTTCCTCTGATAGTCATCCTCATCATCATCTTCCACCTCGGGGCTCGTGTCCGCCTCTTCGCCGCCAGCTGAGTGTGTGTTCCGCGAGAGCTGCTACGCCTAATAAACGTCCTTTACCGGCCGTCCTTCAAGGCCCTTACAATACTCACACCTGATATTACACAATGTGTGAAACGTGACGCAGTGCAGCGGCTTCCTCAGAGTTTTTAAAAATATTTTTCACATTTCAAACAGGTGTTTGGATACCTGATAGTTCAGGAATGTCATATGTGGTAATTTCTATACGACTTGAATGGACAGGGTTTCTTCGATAATGACCGGTTAGTTCTAACAGCTGGCTTTGCAGCTTCGGTAGTTTCACCTCCCGCACAGTCTTAACAAAGCTCAAAGCTCGAAATGCAAAAAATGGCTCTATTGTTGTTAAGCTTTGCTTAACAAAAAAGCAAGCTTCGAATAGAGCTCCGACTGGGCAACGTCAAGCACTGCGCAGACGAAGCTCATTCAGCCTTTCCATGGGTCTCGTGAATTCGACATTGGGAAGTGACATGTATGCACGGGCAAATTTCAGTACTCACAATCATTTGTCTCCACTCTGCCATCCTGTACACAGCATCCCAGACGTCGATGACGTCACCGCCGGTCAGAGCTGCGATAGCGCAGTCCCCTCCCGGCTTCAACAGCCCAGCTACGTTGCGGTACGCTTTTTCTAGGTCCACGATGTAGTGGAAAGTATAAAAGGAGTATATGCGGTCCGAAGGGCCGTAGCGTTGCAGAATGGGTGTGAAGTCGTCGTACTCCACGTCAAACACGTCATAGGCGATGCGGCTGTGAGAGAAGTTGGCTTTGGCGTAGTCCACTGAATGACGACTTCTGCATAAAAAAACAAGAAAGGGACAAATCAGGCCTAAATTTCAGTGTTTCGTTTCCATGGCACGTGAATATGTCTTTGTGATAGCCCCAGGGGGATACCAGAAAGAAAGAGATGCTTCGTGTGTACTTGTGTCGCGCCTACGCACGTGCTCTCAACTGCCTCTACCGAGAATCAGGGACTGCGGCATAGTGACCTCAACCCATATCGTTCCGCATTCCCGTGTGACCCCTGGGTTTTTAGCAACTAGGTCACTCTTTTGCGGTCTGAAATTCTCGTCAGGGCAGACTGCAAACTCATGCAGAAGAACAACTTGTTGGGTAGGCATTTGGGAAGGAGGGGTATGAAAAGCTTGTTTTTATTTATTTATTTATTTATTTGCAGGGTACTGCCAGCTTCATTTAAGAAGCCCTAGGCAGGAGTGGACAAACATAATGATACAAAAACAGGGAAACAGGAGTAGTTTTAGCCAACTGCGGGAAATAACGCGCATAGAACAAACAGAGGAACGCATTTGTTCGCGTGGCAAAATAAAACAGCAATAAAGAACGGGGAACTTCAAAGACGACAACTTTGTCACTCGGCACAACATCAATTCAACACGCAAATCACACAGGGAAGCAAACCAGTGGAAAACACAATTGCAAATAATTTAGAAAGAACCCTGAACAAGAAAAGCATTCAATCAGGCACAGCCAATCAGGCAGAGCCAGGCACAGCCAGGCACAGCCTATTTTTATAAAAATAGGCAGCTGCGGCTGCTGGACCGCCCAAACGTGGCCGGGCAGACCTTTTGTGAGGCACAGCACCACGTTGTGATGTTATGGGGCGCGACTGCTTTTGGACACGCCGCATACGCGCGAACACCTTTCATCGTTTGCACCTTGACGAAGCTCGAGAACAAATAACTCTGAACAATAACAATGGCTGTGCTTCGTTTCGTCAGTGTGCAGAAAGCTGAAGCATGGTTCGTTTTTCAAGCTGATTTCCAGATCGATCCACATACGTACGCCAGAATCTGCAAAATCTGCAACCTCCCTAGACGACGAATACCTGTGGAAATAGTTTTATGTGATGTGAGTTTTCCAAAACAGTAGTTAAAATTTGAGGCAGCTGTACACAGTTTCACGTTGTAAAGTCTTGTTTGTAAAAAAAAAAAAACATGTCTTCAACTTAACAGACCGAACAGCATTAGTGGCTTTGGTTTGCTCGTCGAATTTGGTGGTAATTTACACTAGTGATCATTATCAATGGTGCCTACTAGAGCCTCTGAAAGGGTGCTTCAACCGTTGTTGTCCGTATATGAGGTGGTATTACCAACATGGCTTAACATAACTTTCTTTTACTTGAACCTTTCCGGTAAGAAAAATAATAGAATATGTGTTACTCGCGTGCGAATTATCTTCCTCTTAAATTATCTGTCTTTTTCGTATTAATTTTTGTGAAGGGTTAACTTATACGTTGCATATAGACGGTGCTGGTATGAGTTGTTTACATTGTTGATTTGGGCGAGCCATCCGATTGGCAGGGGCGAGGGCCTTGGGCCTTGGAAATATTGGCCTGTTACACTGAAAACATTTGCTGCAGTAGTAACCGGAAACGTTTTCTGATACACATCACACCACACAGCAAGTTATTAATGATGTTGATGCTTGATGTCACGTATTCCCATAGTAGTCTAACTCCTGTCACCATAACCATGTTTGGTGCCGTGCGGGCCACAGTCGCGAAGTATATGTCGAATTAACAGCGAATAATGTGCGGTGGTTCTCTAGAAAACAATCCGGTCATATCGAATCCTTGCTTCACTGTGATAAAGTTATTCCACTTTTTAAGCTAGATGTATAGGTACAAATATTTGAGGAAAAATACAGTGCCAGATCTACTTGTTGCTGGTTCTCAGTACAAATAATAAACTGATATTAATCACAATAATACAAACTTTAAATTGGATAAATGTATAGATTTAAGGTAATAGTGGAAGATAAATAACGCTTGCCACATTGAAGAACATGAATGGTATATATCAGTAAAGAGCACTGCAGCCTCGAGGATCACTAATTAGCACCTGGTTGTAAGGGTTATACTCTGACGATTATGCCTTCAGATGTATGTAGATACCCGCTTACAGTTGAGGACTAACTAAATGTGTTACAAACGTTCGCCGATTTCTGACCATGGGAGCGAAGAAAGTAATAGATTAGGTGCACATACGTTCAAAATATATGTAAAAAACTGCTGATCTGTCTAGATAAAAATTTGCCTAAGATGTCGTCCGCTTCATGCATCCTTGGTAGCAGTGGTCGAACTAAATTGAGGCCCTGCGTGACCTCCTGAGCCATAATACTGAGTAATTACCACATTCAGAATAACAGATAAGGCTACAACTGTAACCAAAACTTACCGAATAATGCCGTTAATAATCTTGTCACCATTATTACCTACTAGCGCCATTCACGAAGGAGGAGGGAGAAACACGTTGACCGGAGCATCCTCTCGAAAACCTCCTGTGCGACTTACCTCGGCAATCCGATTTGGTAGGCAGCGCCATCTACCCGCTTGCCTAGCGGCTCCATTTCTGCAGTCGTCGGTGCAGTGAAGCCTTAACTAGTGAATGACGCGTGCGTTTACTTTCCCGATGACGTTGGCGGGGTCCTCTGCTCAAGTACACGTGGAAGATGTGAGAAAAAAGAAAACGCTGGGTATTCCCTAGCTCACAATTGAACTCGGGTTCTCTTCCCTACGAGGTAGGATTCTAGCCGATTTCTCCACACGACTACTGTTGGTTCAGCTGTATCCGCCCTAAGGCATGCGATTACGTGAAACGCGCTCACAACGCGTAGGATACAAATACGTTGTGCTGTCGGTGCAGGAATTTATTGGAGGTAGGGCAGCCCTGGCGGATCACGTTTCTAGAGTGGAACTGTATATGACTGGAATATCATGAAATTTCTTGTTTGCGAACAAAACCAGGTAGCGGGCACACGCACGTTTCTATAAGAAAACACTGGGCTGAGATTTACCTAGATTTAATAAAGGCTCCACACACTATGGTAAGGCTTCTGTTCTTCTCTAGTGTTATCACCGAGAGCGACGTGCACGGGACATTCCATCTGAATCCTAGACGCCCCCTAAGGGCCACGGATAGTTACGACTCCCGTAGTGCTTTGTGCCAATGAAAAAAAAAAAGGAACCGAGAAGGCACTGTGATCGACGCGATACTGTGTCGCAGGAGGCCAAAGACTCCACGAGCAGGCGCAAAAGTTTTCTTAGTGAATATTTGGAGGCCTTCGTGTGCCTGAGTAATAGAGGCTGGTGCCGCTCGTCTTCGTCATCTTCCTGTCCTTCCACTAAACCATGGCTTTATTCAAAGATATCAATTACTCTTTTTTTGTAACTAAGCAAAGGCTGCTTTTTAAATGCGAAAACCTTGATTAGGCTTAGTAAACGCGAAAGTTAGTCTGCTTGTCCCTTTGCCAGCCGAATCAGCCGGCAAAATTTTTAAACAGGAAGCCCTAAATGCGTCACCAAACGCGAACCTCCCCGTCATCCTAGTGCAGCTACTGAATGGTACCGAAGAGGCCGCCACTATAACCGAAAAGAAACAAAGAAAACACATTTGGGATTGCGGCGAATATGAAGCCGGGTCCCAAAGCCGTAGGCTATCTTATTAACCACTGCTCTATTTTGACACTCTGCCAGAATGGAAGCAGAATCAGTGTTATGCTTGGCCATTTCTTTCTTAGCAGTTTACTTTAGAGGGGTGAGGCTTAAATGTGTGCTCATTGCGCTCATACGCTTTTCTCTTGAGGCATAGCGAACTGTTAAGCCAAATTTCGAGCGTCGGCTTCGTGAAGTCACTGCGAGTACATAAGGCATCAAATGTCGTGCGTACAGAATGGCTGCCTGCTAATTCAGTTGCTTATAATCACTCACAGCGACTAAGGTACCTACGATATACCTCATATTTACACGGCTTGTCAGATACGTGGGGCATTCGATTTGGAGATGAATGAAGAGGATACGGTGTTGGAATATGCAGAGGAACCAAAATTTTGCAGGATGACCCTTTAACGGGAATAGAAAAAGCAGTACTAGCCCAACGTATTGAAATGCAATATAAACAATGTATAAAAGTGCGCCATGAATGTTACCTGTCCAGGGCCACGATGCGAGAGGAATCGGGATGTGAGATGGACAGCAGCTTCTCTTTGGTGAAGTTGCCCGGACCGCAGCCTATGTCGACGTACTGATGCCGGCACATGTTGTTACAGCGCGCCGTGCATATCGGTTCGCAAAGCTGAATTCTTGTGAGCGCCCTTAGGTTTTCCTTGTAGACGTATGACTTGAGCCCTTCGTAGGCGTCTTCATCCATGTGCCAGTCGTCCTTGAGGGTCAATCGACTGGTGTCAAGTTGGATCAAATGCGGCGTGCACATATTGGTTGTCGCAACGGGTGGCTGCCAAAAGAAAAGGAAAGAAAAAAGAAAAATAAAGTTAGAAAGCTGTAAAAAGTTTTTTTTGTGTTCTATAAAACACGAAGACATACGTTGTGGTGCCTGTGGGTAAGACAAAAGTTAACAAAAGGGAAGTCCAGTTAAGATTGTTTCACTTCTTTGGGCACTGGCGCACACAGACGCCAGGGAGGTGGGCTCGGGTGCCGTCCTCGTCCTAAACCACAACGACTGCAAAAATGTAACCTATAATGCTAGCCATGGTCTGGCATCACCAAAAACTACAGGACGTCTGAAAAATAGTGCCGTGACATGACAGGCGCAATTTTTAAATTTCTCTCGCACGTATAGGGCAGGGGAATAAATGTGCTCGGAGACCATCATGCGCTTTGCTGGCTCAACAATTAGGGATCACTTTTACCGTGTAGCGCGATGTATCCTGCGCTCGGAAGAATTGAATGTCACAATTACAATTGAACCCCGCTAATACGTCCCCCAGACTTACGACGACCCGCTTCTTACGACGGATCACGGCGGTCCCGGCATACTCCCCATAGAAACAATGCATTAAAAACCCCGATGATGTGACGCTCGGGAGCATGCGGTCCACTTCATACGAAGCACCCTGGCGCGTATAAACCGGCGCTTTCCCCATATTTCACCCCACTTCACCGCTCGTACCGATCTTCTTTATTATGAACCACCGTTTTACGCTGCTTGATGTGCAAAGGCCAGCGGGCGGCCCAGATCACTTGCTTAACAGATGCAAGCAAGCAGGCGGGTATTCGTGAGCGGGAGTAAACCTGCGGCGGCCCCACGCCGTAACAGTACTCCAATGCGCCAACCGCGAGAAGTTCAAGTGGCCGGCGGACCGTGAATTTGAAGCTTCCTTCGAGCCGCCGACGAACGCGAAAACGCATACGACGCAACCCCACGGCGATGAACCAACAGGCGCTTTCCCCGCCCTCTCGATCCAAGTTTCTTCGTTTCACGACGCTCCCTGTCTCAAATCACGCTCTTCCACTGCAAGGGTGGAGACGCATACCAGTTGGCACCACCGTTCTGGGTAACTCGCTGGCCGCCGCAGAAACTCAGTGTAGCAACTGTAGTAAGACCCCGCTTTAATTTTTCCGCTACCCGGCTTATTCCCAAAGTTTGAATCATCTTATCTATTTCGCGTGGCTGGGTCTTGTGGGAAAAGAAAACAGCTATGTATTGGGCACTTTGACCCAATAGCGACGAATGTCTTTTTTTTTCATCTCCGCCTTGCACTATCAGTCGTTTCGCATGGCCTTGACAGTTTCACACTCCCCTTTTCTCCTCTCAATATGCTTGACCACGACCACGTCGGCTTTATCTCGCGCGCACGCACGGCGCGGGGCTGGCGGGCTAGCTGGACGCTATGGCGAGGAGGGAGGCACATCATGTTTTTTTTTTAAAAAAACTCGGGATTTCAGTTAGATGTTCGGTTATCACGCGCGAACGCGTTAGATATAGTAGCCTAAATAAGTTCTTAACCTACCTGTCGCATGAGGCCGTCTATCACGCCGGAATTTACCCGCACCGCGGTTGTACGACATCCCGGTCATACGACGCTTTCTCACGGTCCCTTGAAAGTCGTATTATCGGGGTTCCACTGTATCTACAAGTCGGGCCTAAGCCTTTCGGATGCCGATTGCCCATGACGCGTGCAGGAAGACTGCCGCCAAAGGACCCTGAGGAACACAACGCGTTTTTCAGCATCGTGTCATAAAGCCCTAGCCACCATGCAGTGTACCGAACCCGACCTGCGCGACACGATTGATTACCTCGATGGGCGCAACGTCACCATTATGAGGGCCTTCAAACGCAACTCCCCTGCATCTCTCTCAAAAATAAGGTGCTAGTCAAGGTAAATGTCGACCCTAAATCGAGAACAAACTACCTTCTCGTGATCCCTCATAGTCTCCGTGATTAAATCTTCGTACAGGCCACTACGACTCATAAATAGGGTTCCTCGGCACAGCATGCACGTTGCAGGAGATCTAGACGACATCCAAGGGACCCCCTACTCACATCCGGCGTCGTCCAGTACGTGCGTACCGGCGGTTACTGGCAGCGAAGGAAAACACCGGTGACTAGACCCATTGGACTCCTGCTGCCCTTTGCCGCACCATCTAGAACCTTCCACCAGATTGGAATGAACCTCCTATGCACTTTCCCTACATCACGAGCCACGTGCTAAGGATTGTCGTAGCCGCAGACTACCCGACGCGCTCTGCAGTTGCCGCATCTCTTCCAAACAGGCTTTCTTAAATGTCTTTAAATTCTCCATCAACCAAGTTAGTCTGCGTCATGGAGCCCCTGAAGCCCTAACACAAACTACGGAACAGCCTTTACTGCAGAACTAATGCGAACACTTTTGTGGCACAACACAGATCACCGAACAACCGCGGCGATGCACACTTCAAACAAATAAACGAACCGAGCACCCGAACCTCACTGTCGCGTATATGCTGTCTGTGTGTGTCTACGTTACACACAAAATGGGGGACGAAATCCTCTGCATGTGTGAGCTGCGTACCACCATGACGAACAGAGTAGAACCGTGGGCCTGAAAATTAATATGCAGAAAACTACTAAAGTACAGATCAATAACCTCGGGACAGCAGAGCGGTTTGAGATAGGTGGCGAGGCAGTGGAAGTGGTAAGCGACTATATCTGCTTAGCCCAAGTTGTGACGTCAGATCCCAACCATGAGGCAGTCATAATTACAGGATCAGAATGGGGTGGAGTGCATCCGGCAGACATTCTCAGATAATGAATAGCAGCCTACCATTGTCCCTGAAGAAGAAAGTGTACAACAGCTGCGTCTTACCGGTGCTCACCTACGGGGCAGAAACTTGGAGGCTCACTAAGAGGGTTCAACTTCAATTGAGAACGACTCAGAGGGCAATGCAGCGGAAAATGATAGGTGTAACATTAAGAGACAGGAAGAGGGCGGAGTGGGTCAGGGAGCAAACTGGTGTTAAAGACATACTAGTAGAAATTAAGAAGAAGAAATGGACGTGGGTAGGGCATATAATGCGCAGGGAGGATAACCTGGGAGGATAAAGGGAGGATAAAGAGGGAGGGAGGGAGGATAAAGAGGGATAAAGAGTAACGCAGGGAGGATAAAGAGGGATGGCGTTACTCAAAGAAAACCTAGTGCATAATGTTTGCAGTGCTGTGGAGAAGCGGACAGTAATTTTTTCGTTAATGAGACTTAACTAATTAGTTGTAATTAATTATCTAACTAGAGAATTACTGTCCTAATCACTAAAGTGTCAATGAGGCACTTGTAGATACCCACGAGGGGCATCTAACTGCGGTATTTCCAGCGACGAACTAATTGCGTGCTCATTTATTCTGACTGATAAAGAAAACCAGCGAAATACGAAAAATACCACGTGACGGCGCTTCCGCACGCATCTTCCACCTCAACGACGTAGAATCACGGCGTCATATATCTAGACTGTCTTTTTCACAAATTTTATCACGCTCCTTTTAACGTTCCAGCTATCTTGCCCGCTCATCGATTGTCCAGCCGTACAAACCATCACCGAGCCGTTTATCCACCACCAGCACAAACAACTGCACATCTTCGCTCCCTTTTTGTAGCAACCGCCCGGGACTGCAACAACTTCTTGGATAAAACCAGCGCGAATTCAGACGAAGACGAAAGAAGTAACCACAAGTACAGCCGCTGGTCTAACAACTTTTAATATCAGTAAGGGTGAATATAAATACTGAACACAAACAAAAAAGAAATAAAAAGACAATGCGCATGGGCAAACAAGTTTGCAAAGGTCACGCTGATACCACAAGTACATGTGCGCATGTTACAATCAAGGCACACGCAGATACGCAATCTCTTTAGGATGGAGACACATGCTTGTTTGGCTTATACACTTGTCACCTCCTTCGGCTATGTGGAATGCCTCCATGATTTCGCGGGTTGCTTGATTACGGTGCCTAAATAAAATGCTAGTGGCAGGAAAATTAGGTTCGCATTGGCTGGACTTAGCGCAATGTGAAGAAAGATGGGATGATAGAGGGCCTTTGCACTTAGCTCAATGTGAAGAAAGATGGGATGATACAGGTCCTTTCAATGACAATTCATGTTCTCTTAAACGCACGTTGATACAGCGGCCAGTTTACCCAACATAGGTTCGGCCACAAGGCAAAGGAATGCTATACACAACTCCCGTTGCGTATGGGACATACCGGTTCTTGTGGTTGACACCACAACCAACCCCTTTCTTCTCACTTCCCTGCTCGAACTTTCGGTCAAGCCTGCCACATACAGAACGCAACTTGTTGCGGGCCGGGATAGCCACTTGCACTCCATAGCGATGGCCCACTTTTTTTTAGGCGGTGTGTGATCGTATGAATGTATGGAATGACGGCAACTTTTTTGGTCTTTTGTGTGTCCTCAGCAACATCCCGGCCGCCGGACTTTGTTTTTAGGATTTTTACAAGTTTTTCACACGACTATGACAAGGGATGCTGTGGAAATCCCGCCTCCCTTAACTTTTTAACTTGCTCATTGAAGCTGTGTGTTATCAAGTGCTGGCACGATTTCGAAATGGCTGAGCGAAAACATGACAAGGCAATAGCGTTTTTTACAAGCTTGGTATGGCCCGATGAGTAGTTCATCAAAGGCTTGCCGATCGTGGCGCATACATCCAGCAGACATGCTCCTTATCAAACCGAAGATAGAGATTCAGATACTGGATGCCATTCTGCTTTGTAGTTTCAATCGTGAAATTGAGTCCCAAACCCCTTTGCTTAAATACCTTTAAAATATCCACAGTCGCTCGTAGGCTGGAGGAATCCTCAAAAATAACCAGGTAGTCGTCTACGTAACGGAAAACTTGAGGGGCCATACCGTTCAGGTCCCTCTCAAGAGAGCGATCAACTTTGGCAAGAAAAATGTCGCTTAGAATTGAAAAAAAAAGCTTGCAACCCAGCTGCAACCCTCCTGGAACAACTTGCCTGGCTTCGCCGTGCACAACTCCGACCCACATCTATTGAAGACTGTTGTGGAATCGCTAATCTGTTGCTAATTATGCCCATCCCTCATGTAATACCCCGACTGGGTACTTTGAGGAGAAATAAATAAATAAATAAATAAATAAATAAATAAATAAATAAATAAATAAATAAATAAATAAATAAATTGTAGTGTGAAGAGGTGACAGTGGTCAACAGCTCTATGCTAACTATCTCCTACCCTTGCAAGGAGATTGGCCGTCGTGCAATAACGGCAAGGAAGATGAAGCACCGGTGAACTGGACAGGTATCATCTTCAGCTTCAAGAAAATTAAAAAGAGCGCAAAGGACGAGGACAAAGAAACACAGTAGACGGGACGCGCGCTACTGTGTTTCTTTGTCCTCGTCCTTTGCGCTCTTTTTAATTTTCTTGAAGCCATGAACCAACTCGCCCAACAATCCATTTTATTAAATCATCTTCAGCGTGGACCGCGAGAAGAGCGCGTGAGAGCCAGTCGTGTGCCCCGCTTGCTTTGCACTGCCTTCTCTGAGCATCCTGCCGCATTTCCATCCGCAATAAACCCATCTTACAGTTACGTAACAAAATAAACAAATAACACGTAACAAAATAAATAAATAAATAAATAAACAAATAAAATGTTTCACCACCACCTTCACAAATGGCCTGCAATTTAGACCGGCTGCACAGGGCTTACACCTTTTGAAGACGTTCGTCCAGTGCTCTACCCCGGGTTGATGTTGAGTTTACCTCGGCAAAGGACTAGCGGAAAATGCCATGAGCTGTATGAAGTGCACAAGAAGGGAGAAGCAGGCGGGAGTTGCGCGTGAGGACGCAATAACGACGCAGAATTCCTTCGATATCGCATCAAGGCTGTGGGCCTCTTCAACTGCATGAGATATAGGCGTTCTTTTCTTCTACTTGTGTAGAACAGCCAAGAACAGCAGCAACAACAGCTGGTCACAATAATTCGATAAACCGATCGAGAAAGAAAGGGTTTCCGCCAAATTGCTTCCAATATTGCAGTTGCTACTTTATAACAACCTCTGAACACCACAATTCGGCGACGTCGGAGATGCGGAAATTTCGATCTTTCTTAGAAATAATAGCAATACTGCTTAAGCCAATTATGAAACAGACGACCCTAAAGTTGAGGCGTTCCCCCTAAACCTATTTAACAATACCCAAAAGCTGTTCTCAAAGAACATTGAGCATGCATTGTCCGGAGAATACATATTGAGGCTTTCTGTTCAGACGCAAAACATTTCCAGACACTGCTTCAATCCTCCACGATGGCACCACATGGTTTACAAAATCATACTCCACACGAACTCCGTCTGCCCTATTTTAAACAACAGCGCTAACAGAGCGAACACTCTCGAGAGCTCTTTCTTGATTGCTATTCTCGTCTGCGAAAACAAGCATTGTGAAATGGATAAATTAATAGGCAGTTTTAGAATAGCGGAAGCTGGCGTTGTGAGCCCCCAAGAAGTTAGGGGATCCCAAACGCAACGCGCTAGCGCGCGGCGAGTTTTAGAAGAGGGTCGTCCCCAATAGCCCGCAAGCGGCTTGCGTTGCTCAGGTCGGTTCGGGTGATGGGAACTTTAGGCTTAGCATCGTGGCGGACATTTGATCGCCGCTATCTGTGCCACTGCGGATGACAATCCGTAACACAACTTTTCACCAGACCATGAACCCCTTTCTCGCATGTTGAAGTTTATTTGAGCTATAATTGCTGTTTGAGCGATCGGTGACCCAGACATCTGCCGTAGCCTGTTTCGGTGATGATGATCATTATTATTATGAGTGGCTCTCCCATTTTATCAGGTGTCGGTTGTCAGCAACCGACTTACCTGTGTTATTACACTTATTTGCCCTACTTCTAGCTAACTTAATAGATGTGCTTCCTCCGCTGTCCTCCCTCACCCCTGTTTAAATTCTCATCGTTCCCACCCCCTTTTTTTTCTCCTACCGCTGTTCTAAATTCTCATCCGCATGATTACTCCACTTGCTTACCCATCCATTCCCTACTTTTCTTCCGCCACCACTCCAGTCGCCTCTTCGTCACCTCTATGGCCTTGAAGTTGACCGTGCCCCTCGCCCCAAATCGCAAAGCCTCTGCCAGCGTTGTTTCGCCCTCACCCCGCGGTAGTCGTATGTCCGTGCAGCCCCTTACAATATGGTGTATAAATTCCCGATCACTGCCGCAGCATGAACATGTGTCATCCTACTGCCCTTAGATACCCGTGTATGCCCGGGTTATCAGGCACCCCGCCGTGCTTCGAAGAGCAGTGCACTGCCTTTCGTATTGCCATAGAATCATTCCTTCCTAATTTTCAGTTTCTCTGTCCTATAAGTCTCCAGGGTTTTTTTTTCTGCCATTCTCTGTGTCCACTTTGCGTCTCTGCTGCCTTTACCTGCTTCTTAAATATTGTGTAAACCCCACTTTCCCCTACCGACTTTCCGTACTGCTTGGTAAGATGTCTAGTCCTCCGTCTCCACCGCGTGTCCAAGCTCCTCATTAACAGGTACTTAAAGACCCTCGCTGGCCATTTTTCGTCCACCATGCCACGAAGTCGCTCCTCGAACTTAATCTTGCTCAGCGCCTCTCTTGGCTCGAAAGACGGCCAGCCCATATCCAGCAGTACCGCTTCGTTTGTAGTTTCGCTGTGGGCCTCTCGGGCCAATCAGCCTACCGCCCTCTCATTTACCTTAAGGCCAACTTGGGCCTCTAGTTTCACCCGCAGAACGGAATTTGCGAAAATTAATCCTGGTAGCATGACCACCTTCCGAACTTCCCTTATAACCTAGTGTTTGTTGAAACCCCAGAGGGCTCTATGCTTCATTATAGACGCGTTCCGTCTTCCGTTCGTCTTAAGGTGAGCCTTATGCGCGTGCGTGTAATCTTCGCTTTCGTTCCGCCATAACCCTGAATATTTATACACTTTTACCCGTGGTAATTCTAGTTGTTGCACTGATACTGCTTTGTGCTTCGTGCCGGTGCTTCCGCGCAGGTAGCCCTATCTTTCGGCTGCTCGGCGCACCGCACGCCGCAGCGACTGTTCGGACGCCGAACCTTCACGGCCGGTCAGCGTAGGCTTATGATCGCGGCAGATATCTCATCGCCGCTTTTAAAAAAAGCTCTGATATCAATCCCCAGCACAATCTTTCACCACCCTAACACCCAATTTCTCGTCAGTGGTAGTTGTTTTTAGCGATCAGATTGATTCGGAAGAGCAGCAACAAGGTGCTGCTACCGTGGCCTGCGCCAGTTCGAGCCGCTTAGTGGACCCAGCGGACAGTCGCGGCCGGTGTGTGCGCGGACTGTTTCTGAAGGCGGAAAACGCTTCACGATTGCCTGGTTTATCCATTTTGCACGAACGACCCGCGGAATCTACAAATTAAGCTCGGCGATCGTCGTAGTTTATCGGGTGTATCATGGCCTTGTCATGATACATGGCCTTGTCGTGATCGAGGAACGAGCCGCAGGTTTCACTTCAACGATGGTCACGCACAATCTCGCTGGCTGCGAGAGCGACGAAAGAACGCAAGCTCCAGCTTGGGGCGCCCGCTATCTCGACCAAAGAGCGTGCGCGTTAAACGCAAACCCAAAAATTCCAAGGACGGCTTGGGTTCCGCGCATGCGCAGTACGGCGCCCCAAGGCTCTTTGGGACCCCACAGCATTGGGGCCCCCTATTCGAAAACTCCCTAATAAAATTGACTCCCGGAACAAATGCACATTTAGCGTAGTGGGTACCCTTTTCCAGAATAGATAATTTGCTTTCAAATGAGTTCTGGACATGATAACAGAACAGGAAAGAAGTGCTCGCACAAACTCTTCCGGACGGCTCTCTTCTTTTCACTGGCCCTTCCCACCTCGTAGGTGCAGCAAACCTGTCCTTGTTATAAGATCCAAATGTGAGGCAAGTAACGCAGGCAACAACTAAGAGTGCAGGGAATGGCGCATCACGGTTTCGTATCTAGCTTCTACGCAGAGGAGGTGGGGGCCGGGTCAGTCCAGAGCCACGGCGCCCTTCGAAATAGCCACATCAAGCGTGGTATCTTTTAACCTCTGACGACGCGCCAACAACCCAGCATTCTACTGTACATCGGCTGAAACACACCACAAACTTACCTTTTTCACATTCGCGAAGACCTCTCGTTAGTGCTCCATGGGGTTATAAGAACGACCGAGCAGAAATGATAACCGTATGCTTGATCTTCTGCATTTGATCTATGATATCTTCGTGATTATAGCCGCTCGGCTTAACGACGAGCAACAAAGTAAAGTGGACTACCATTGCAGGAGTGGATTTAGATGTAGGAGCACGTCATTAAAGTTTTTTCTCAACGTCACTTGCAGCGCTGTCATTAAGTGGTACCGACGGTGTCACGAAGAACGAGTTTGCGAATAAACCCGATGTTTCTGTCTCTTCAGACCCCAGTTTTCCTGAAAGCGGATTCTCGCTGAGGGAAATGTAGAGCATCAAGACCACCACCGCAGTGACAAGGCCAAGGACTATCGCCAGAGTGGTTAGGCACGATACGGTGCAAGGAATGTCCGGAAGGTTTGGCGAATCACCGATTGTCTGTGTGGTCGTAGCGGAATCGTCCATCGTCCGGTTGAGAAGGGATGCCCAGCGTACACGCTCTCCCGAGCTGGGCCGGCCCCTCTGCCCATGCTGGTCTCTGGTCACAAGAATGGGATCCACACCGGCCGGCTCTATCGGGTCGACGTCCACTGTAGGAACTACGTTGAAAGGTTCCAGGTGTGCAGGTCCTGTTGGTGGTGTCATCAACCCACTGTAAAAGTATTCCTTGTACCGAGGGTCCCAGTAAATGGATCTAGTTTCATCGCAGTCAACGCGTCCTTCGTTAGCCATGACTAGCGACGTTCTTCTTCTCTTCTTCTTCTTCGGTATCTTTAACATAAAAAAACGATGACAGGCTCCGCTTCTGAATGTTCAGTTATCTGCTCTAATAAAGTGGCGTCTCCACTCTCCTTTCAAAACAGAGCACTGTAAGGTTGAGAAAAAGTGAAACTAAGGAAGTGATTGATTGATTGTGGGATTTAACGCGCCGATGCAACGGAGGCGATGAGGCGCGCCGTAGTGGAGGGCTCCGGATTAATTTCGACCACCTGGGGATGTTTAGCGTGCACCGAAATCTCGTACACACGGGCGTTTTTGCTTTTCGCCTCCATCAGAAAAGCGGCCGCCGCGGCCGGGAATCCAACCCGCGACCTCGTGCTCAGCAGCCCAACGCCTTAGCCACTGAGCTCTAACTAAGGAAGTGTATAAAGTTTCCAGTACAGTTTTATTATTTTCACTTTATACTGCCAAAAAATAGTGAAATAGTTTTCCGCATTTATCGATAAAGGAGTGATCGTCGTCCTAATATCATTCTTCAATGAAGTTAATCACCTAAAATTGAATGGTAACGACTTTCAGCTCCCAAAATAGAAATACTCTAAGATGGTCCAGCTTCCCACCCCCCAAATCCTTTGAATGCAGCATAGATGCAGAAAGTCAGTCATTAAATTTTATTGATGTTCCTTTATGCCCTCCGCTAACCAATACGCAACAGCGGGTATGTGCTGCCCTGTGGAATAAACGAAATTTTCTTGTTAGGACGTCTAAACTGACGGATCACCGGGAAGAAGAACACGGACGACTGGGATGCCTAAAATCTGGATTTATAGTGCGAAGAACACGTAATTTATTATGCATGCAGCGCATGAATCAAACACACAGTGTTTAATGTCATTCGCCGGAAAATATGATCAAGACAACCACTACACCATTTAAGGGTCAACCGACGCTTGGCTAGGAAACGTTAGTGTACGCTTTGGGACAGACGCGACATTTTTCGCGAAACACCAATGGAATTCGCTTTAGTGGAGTGCTTTTTGTACCATCGGCCGGCACTCTAGACAGAGCCTAATTAAACCGTTTCTGCCATCTCGCTCACAGTCTGCTTCGTGGGCCTGTGCATCACAACGCACACAGGACAGAAGAATCTCTCCAGTACCAGACCGTAAACTCCATATTCAAAACTTTCCTATTCCCGCTTGCGCATACTCGGACTCACCATCCCGCAGTACGGATCGGGCTCCCATACAATCCTACAACTTCAACGCACAATGACTCCGCTAACTCAAATAATTCACCGTATCACACACAAACGGACCGGAATGAAGGAACTAGACCACATCGGTCTCATTGAAGCCTTGCTTATCAATCGTGTTACGTACGGTACGCCTTACCTGTCCCTCAAGACAGCCGAACGGTGAAAGCTAAATATTCTTATACTACAAACACACAAGACGTCCCTCGGACTTCCAACATGCACATCGAACGCCAAGTTGTTGCAACTGGGCTTACACAACACCTGGGAAGAGCTCTGTGAGGAGCAACGCGCTTCACAACTCGAACGGCTCCAACTCACTGATTCTGCACGTGCGGCCCTAGTGCGCCTTGGATATTTATCGCCTCCGGTCTCCAGATGCAGAGTACGTGTTCCACTGTCTTTATGGATGCACATCCGCGTTTCCAGAATTCCTAGAAATATGCCCCCTCCCTATGCCACTCGAAGACAAAGGGCTCGCGCCAACTATCTTCAGGATGAATTTAAAAGTCAAAATGATGTGCTGTCCGCAGATGCCTCTCCCTACGTAACCAAAAACGTCTATGCGACATCAGTGGTGAATAATACACTTGAGACCGTAGCCGCAGCAACTGCCTTTTCCACGGACACCGCCATTGCCGAGGAAGCAGCAATAGCCATGGCATCTAGCACAACGCAGAGCGACTACGTTACCATACTGAAGATTCTCAAGAGGCTTTTCGCAACTTCCTGCGAGGCACTCTTTCTCCGGCAGCCCTCCATATTCTGTAAAACAAGACTTACCTACCTGACCTCTGCATTATCTGGGCACCAAGTCATTCAGGCATAGTCGGCAATGGAGCGGCACATACCGTGGCTCGAGAAGCAGTACACTGGGCCATTGCGGATAGCCACAACCTTCTGCCAGCCACCCCACTATCTCTACGCCTCAACCCCTGCTAACATACAACGACATCCTCTCTCACTACTGACTATCCCGCCAACAGTGTACTCCCCCACATAAGCAACTCACCAAAGAGGAAGGAGTTATACTTTGCCAGCTCCAAACTAACACCTTACCAGTGTTGTACACGTTCCTCTAAAATAGGAACGAAAGCTCGTTCCTCGTTCCTTCCCCATTTTGAAACGAGTTCCCGTTACAAGTTCCTTTATTGCGAAAGGAACGCGTTCCAGTTCCACTTCGAAAATTGGAACGTGTCGTTACATTAACGTTACCATTAGGTTTTTAAATTAAAATATAGTGTCGGATAATCCTGGGGCGAAATTAAGTGAGAAATTTAAAACTCAACTCGAATTACGTATATTATACGAATATTAACACCGCCGGCAGCAGATTATCTGGAGATAAAAATAATCAAAAGAAAATCTCCGAGGCGAATTTTTTCAGCGAGCACCGGACGAACTCCAGACGGCTCTAGGACATTTTGGTGCAGGATGTTTCGGTGCGGAAATTCCGGCGTACGGACATATCAGTTACGGGCGTTTCGGTGCACGGACATTTCGGTGTACGGACATTTCGGTGCGCAACCTTTTCGGGGACCAAATTAGCCGGTGCTTGTCTGTTCGCGACCGCCGTTATATTTTTATTCCCTCTTAACGTGGGTTATGGACAACAATCTGGAGCAGTGAATTTACTTTTTTGATTGATGCCATGTTTGATCTTTCCCAGGTATTTTTAGAAATTCTACATTTATATATTTTTGTTTAATACCTATTCCTGGGGACACCTGTTATTCAGCCGATTGAATTCTTTAGCACACGTGTTTTTTCATTCACAACAGGTTGTTATTTATATTCGCACTTTTTCAGCTAAGACAATTAACCGGTGCTTACGATGGTCCGACGGCTTTTTTGTATTTTTTTTAAATTTACACACCCTCAAATTACATAAATTACATGCACACTCTCAGTATCAAAAACGTAACGTTAGCTAGCCCCCCAGAATGCAGAAAACCCTATGAAGGGCATTACGTAGGCTGGGCTGTTTTGCTAAAATGAATTGGCGGACTCTGGCCTAGGATATTCTCGTGGAGGAAGAACAGGCCTATTTGAAAACAGCCGCAGCTTCTAATGTCCTAAATGTTTATTAGGCGCGTACGGGTTGTGCGTACAAATTCCACCCATCCTGTTCGGGAAAACCAACCTTCTTTTGATGTTTACATGCCTACATTCACCACATTTTAATTATTTGTCCTAGCGCCCCTCCGCCCACCTCCCCGCCTGCACGCTCGAATCTCGGCCAGATTTCTGTTTCAGTCATATTATTTTCGGTTTCCTCTGAAAATCCTACACGCGTGGCGGAGTTCACGGTCTGCGAAGCCTCACCGCAGTGATACAGGAAAAAGCTTTACATTCGCCAGGAGCTCACGAAACCTCTATAATGTGCAACAAAAAGCCACCCAAAAAGCCGCTGAGAACACAATGACCACTATCGTTTGCTGGCTACGCCCTTCCGCGGGTCGCGGTCATACCGATAGCGCCCCCACTCCAGGAATCGCTCTTTCTTCGCCTTAAGTCGCCCCATTGGGAATTAACTCTTCAAGTCTCGCATATCATGGAAACCCCAGGCATACATTGCTTTCTCCCATTATAAGGAGCGAAAAAATTGAATAGGCTAGTGTGACGAGAGCGGCAACAGCCGTCTTCAAGTTTTCGAAGTGCAGTTGACGCAATGGTGAAGCACAAGTGACACCCCTCTCTCTCTACCAAGGGGGCTGGTAGCCGGCGGGACTCAGCCTTCCCCTCCCCTAAGTAACGCCACCGTAAGTGCGATCGTTGGTTGGTTTGTTTTAAGTTGAACCGACACCGAATGCAGCGAATACGAGATTGATCGAGAAAATAATTAAAACGGAATGCACACGCGCTTAATCTACCTCGTTTTTCTGTTGTTATTTTTCGCGGATGTTTTGCTGAGGGGGGGGGGGGAGGGAGGGGGGATAGACTAAAAGCAGCAGCGCTTAGGTAACACTTAAAGTAGTAGGGTTGTTCACATGAATGTTAAAAAAGGGTTGAACGGATGCAAATTAACAACGTTAATTTTTACCATCTACTACAGAAATTGGGTTTTACGTAGCAATGCTCCGCCAGGTTTTAGCGTTCGTTTCCACGCACGGCGGCGCAAGCACAAGTCTCGAACGTAAAATCATATCAAGTCACGAAATTACAATATTAAAGCTAAAATGTTCAAAGAATGCCTGGGACATCCCGTGACTCAAAATGTCTGGCCCAAGACGTCGTGCACCAAAATGTCCGTGCACAGAAATGTCTGCACCGAAACGTCCTGCAACTAAATGTCCAACACCGAAATCTCCGGATCCCGTATTAGACAATCTTTCCCCGCCAGGGACCAATTCTATCGGCCAGACGCGCGTCCTGGCCTCGCCAGGCAAACGATGGAAGGTGAAAAGCGTTCTCGCGGCTACGCTATTCACCCGTCGAACGCCGCGTAAGTTCAACCAGCATGAAAGCAAGCACAAGCTGCGGCCTGCTGCGTGGTTATTCTTCTGCCTTTGACCTTCGAGGAAGCACTTACGGCTGAAGGGCGGGCAAATTGACCAGCTTATAGGAAGAGAAACTCAGTAGCGACTTGTCGATTTTTGTACTCGAGCCTTGGCATCAAAAACAGCCAAATGCTAGCGATGTAACGGCAGGAACGCCGTTCCTGCCGTTCCTTCAAAAACCTAACGAGTTCCCGTTACAGTTCCACCGACCCTTAAAGGGGCACTGACACAAAATTTTGAAGGCGAGATAACTTCGGAGATAGATTGGTGGGAACACATATACATCATCTGCAAAATATCAGCGCTGAATACAGCCTAGAACATATTTAAAATCAATTTTGAAGTGTGCGAAACGCAACCGAGCGGCCAGCAGAGGACCACGCGCAAGTGTAAATAAACAACATCCAAACACGTCACGAGTTTGTGTTTGCCGCTTCCGCACTGCCGGCTCGCCGCTCCAATCGGAGGGCCGGAGGGCGGAGCTTCTGCTCTCGAGAACGAACGACCCGATCGTTGGCGGCGGAGGCGCCGTGATTTCGTCAGCTCATCGGGCAGCTGGCCGCGACCAAAGTTCTACAGCGATTCCAGGCACTCTGTTTCTATTACTGTTTATTACCATTGGATGCGGAAACGCGCCGGAGGCACAAAAGCCCACTGAGCAAGCCGCACGGTCGCTGTGCAGGCGGCGGCCACGGCCGCGAAGTGGCCCACGCCGGCGCAGGTAGCTCGAGTGATAGCTTGTTACCGCTGCACGAAATTGTCCCCAAGTCCCGACCATGGTGGCTTACATGAGAAAGGAGTTAATGATGCCATGGCGGGTTGCATTAAAAATTGTCATCTGCACCGCTTACGAGAGCGGCACTCGAATATCCGCCGCAGTGCTAAGCCGAACACATCTGTAGGCGGACCTGTAGGCAGACCGGCCGGCTGCTCCCAGCGCGTGTCTTGCCACCCACCGTCTCGAGCGTCGCGCCTCGTTCGTTAGCCGCGGTAGCATTTGCACTCGCAGCGCCTGCGTCACATCCACGGTCGCTTTTTAATTAGGCGCCTCACGAGATCAGTACGGGGGGGCATTCGCAGAAACTGCCGTCGATGCGGATTCGACAGTGCTACGGCGGCTCTGCTCTGTAACTGTGATATCCCTCCGACGGTCACGTGGTCAGCTTTGTTCACACAAAATCCACAAAATCCATCGTTTCGCGGCACTCGCTGAAACCGAAACTGCGACTGGCCGCATTGAAAATGCCTCTAATTAAACAACCGTCGCACGCTGAAGCAAATGAGGTTTCTACAGGTTATAAGTAGGTCACTAGCTACTTATCGCAACAAAAAAAACAAGATGCAAAATTTTTGTGTCAGTGCCCCTTTAATGGAACGGTGGCGTTCCTCCGTTCCTCCAAAAAGGAACTAGTTCCAGGAACGCCGTTCCTTGTAACGCCGTTCCGTACAACACTGCACCTTACCCCACAACACGCTCTGGCACAAAACATTCCCCACCCAATTCTCCCCTTAGCGCATCTTCTTCCGCACATTACAACACTATACCACATAGTGTGGGCATGCGCGAACAACCCAGACCGCCCTACCAGCGCCGCCGCCCACGGCTTCACAGTGGGCGGCGGCGCTGGCCAGCTTTGACCCCTGCTTCCAGCTTCGGCTGGTGAATAGGGCATGGAAGGCCGGCTACAGGCTGGGAGTCCTGGACGGAGTACACCCCTCACTGGCCCGGAGTGACTGCACTCAACGGATGGGATAAATAAAGTTTTCCTCCGTCTCACACCATGGTGTACACCCGCAAGTCCTACAGTGACTGGCTGAGCTCCTGCACCAGTGAAAAGTAAACCTGCGCATCGTCTCCCTCTATCCAGTAGGAATAGTAAAATTGCAATGTCATTCTTGTTCAGCGCGGGAGTAAGCATACAGATGCACTGCTGCCATTCAAACACACCAATGCATCAGCGATGTTTTATTTACATACGTATATATTGTTACGTGATGCTCCAAATACAGGCAAACGACGAAGACGAAGAGAGGCACTGGACGGTGCTCGGTTCGAGAAAGAAGAGAAGGTTGATCGGCCAGCTTGAGAACCGTTCCTTCATGCGGGACGTCATCATCACCCTGCTCCGGCGGACGTGTCTTCACCGAGCTCCTGCTTCTTCAATAAATTTCGGTGGTTATTATGCCAACGAAACGCCAAAAACATCACCAACGCAAAGAGAAGCCTGTCCGATCACCACCACTGCAAACGTTTCTTCGGTGAGTGGTTTTTACGGCACTTTTTGTGAAAACCACGCCACCGCTCGGCTAGGCCTAACCGGCTATGCCAAGCTGCGCAGCGGCAGAGGCGGCTATTGACATGCCAGTAACCTACAGCAGCATAGAAATTGTTGAAGAAGAGGTAATCTCCGAAGAGGGGGCCCGCCTCCCACGCTGGAACGAGCAAACGCGTAAAAAGAAGCGCGGTTTTGAAGAAAATGGCAGAGTGGTTTGCCCGATGAGCTTCGGCAGGGACCCGCCGCGCCGCAACGGCAACCCTACAGGCACCCTCAAACGCCTAACTACCGAAGCCAGGCTCTCGAAACTACCTGCGGACCATTTTCGGGTCATCGTCCGCCAGGGGGATGGAATCGGGGTAAAGAAAATTGATAAAATGACCTTCGTGAAGGCGACCGCCATGGCCACCGGCGTATCATACGAGCAAGGAAAGCTCGACATGCTCTGCCCGAATAACGGGCAGAACTTTTACACCATATCGACGCAAAGGATGGAGAACGCCAAATGCGTACGTGCAGCTGAAGCAACTGCAGATTGGGGGAAAGACTTCCGGAGTAGCGGCATATCTGGCCGTCCAGGAAAATACATGCAAAGCAGTCGTGCGAGAATGAGGCCTACTGCACACGGACGAAGACCTCGAGAAAATGTTCGTGAACGAGAGGAACCCCCCCATATTGGATGCGAGAAGAATCACGAACTCGAAGACGGTGGTCCTGCTCTTCAATTGAATGAAGGTGCCACGATATGTATTGATTGACAAATGCCTGGTGTAGTGCTCGCTATTCCGTAGACAACACGACGTATGCTACGCGTGCGGGAAAGCGGGCCATCCGACCGATGTGTGTATCAACCCCATGGGTAATGCGTGCAAGCACTGCGGTACGCAAGTCCCTCAGGAAGTCATCAATGCACACCGACATGTAGTCTATGCGGAGGGGCGCGTGCCACCGGAGACAAAAGGTGCAAGAAAGGATTCTAAGTCCCCTGAGTCGAGGCCACTCAATGACCCCGCCAGGGAGAACGATACCAGAGACAACCTGACCTGGGCCGAATGAGCAGCGGATGCGAGAGCGGACAAAGCACCCATGGACAGGGAAGAGATCCAGGTAACGCGTGCGGCTTTGCCAGAGCATGTAACAGCACAAATCAAGGGGATAGAGACAATGCTCCAAACGGTAATGAGACAAATTGAGGAACTTAAGCAAGCCAACACAGAAATTAGAGCGGAGATCGCAGAGATCAAACGTAAACAAACCGAAGAACGAAGAGATTACAACCAATACAGGAAAGTCGCCAGACACCGATTAAACAATGGTGAGACAGAGGAGAAAGAGGAGGAATCATTCACGAAGATTCTAGCAGCAATTAACAGACGACTTGACAAAATTGAGGATAACATTACTAAACATGGGGAGGAGATCCCAGCAGTTCACAGACGTCAATCAGCCATAAAGGACGGTATGGGAAATTATAACCTCAGAATCAGAGAGGAATCTAGATATACTGAACAAAGGGGCGTCACCGATCACACATACAATGGCACCCAAAACTAAGGAGTTCATTATATGGCAGTGGATTTGTGCGAGCTTTAAGCAAAGAAGAGAGGTACTCAAGCAATACATACAAGCACAGAAGAAGAAACCACAGGTGATCCTCCTCCAGGAAACACTACCCAAAAAATGCGACTTCCCGGGGTATAGAACGGCCAGCAGACGTGAGCAAGATTATCGAGGAATAGCCACGCTAATCAACAAGCAATGTTCCTACATTATACATCAGATACAACTGAGAAGCAAAAATTTAGAAGCCCTATTAATTGAAAATGATCCCGAATCGTGAATGGATAGCAAGAATATACGTACTCAACATATAGACGGTATTCGTTGAAAACTTTAGCGGTCATTTTCTTCGCTTGGCAACACTGGAAACGGCCACAAAAATGGCCGATGCGCCACGTGCACGGCGCGGCTTGGGAACCTGCGCCCGCACACCGAAGAAAAAAATTTCCCCGCATTTCCCCGAGGGGAAGAATGTGAAAGTGCGAATGCACGAGTTGAATTTGCGCGGTTCGGTAATGTTCGCGAAAGAGAGATCACACACACACACACAACTACAAAGAAAGAAAGATGCATTTATTCACAGACACCTATTTGTGTTGTCGTTGTACTTGATTGCTAGAGCGGATCTGAGCTTTGAAATGTCGTGTCAGTACTCCTTTAAGCGGGTGCATTAGCCCTTCTCACGCCCGATTCCTGGCCAATCCCCCACGTGGGTATGTGCCATGTCAGCGGCCAGGCAGCGCGCGCTCATCTTCCCCTCGTTGCCAAGGGAGACGAGGAGCGCGCGCACCCGCAGCTGTTGCTATGCGGACGGCGGCGGACGCTTCAGGCTCGCTTAAGAAGTGCATTCGCACTTAAAACACCGGCGTGCGTCATTTGCTCCGTTCCATTTCGATGCGTGAGTGTGGAGTCAACAGAGATGTTATTAATCGCACTCACATTGAACTCGAGGCAATACTTCGCGTTCGTGAAATAGAGTTTCTAACGTGAAACACAGTCATGTGTTTCACAGTCGTGCTTAGCATGGACAAGTACCGCCATCCCACGGAGCCGGACGTAACGAGTGACGGCGCACCAAGGCCGGCTAGAGCGGTGGCGTGCGATGTGTTGACACGGCCTTCGCAGCGGCGGCGAGAACAATGCAGCCCAGTCTCGACATAAAGTTCCGCCACCAACGCGCGCACGCCGCTGCTCTTGGCTGCTCTAGCACGGCCGTGGGAGCACTCACACGGTTGCATGGAGAAGAGGGGTGCCTGATCTGCGGGCCGTGCGCACAACGTCGCCAAGCAACAGACGCTTGGCCACAGATATGGCGGCGCACACCTGATTTTGGGTGCCTGCATGCATTCCACGCCATTGAATACCGGCTATACAGCCCACAGTCGGACTACCAGCAGACCTTCACGGAGATCCTACACAAGGCAGTGGCAGTTTCCAAAGACGTAAAGAGGTCAAAACCTGATCGTCGCCGGCGACTTCTACACGAAGCACGAAGCTTGGGGACAATTGAGACAGGCCAGCACAAAGAAGGGAGCCGGACTACTACAGGCCACAATCAACCACTCACTAACTCTAATAACTGACCCAAACTTTGCCACTAGGCTAGGTAACTCTATAATAGTGTGCAACACGACCCCGGACTTAACTTTTGTCCGGAACAGCGGGAATGCCAAATAGGTTAACCTGCAGGACAACCTGATCCATGACCACGCAATACTCCAAACAACGATAGAAGGAGACACTGTCGACCCCGGTACCAGGAAACACAAAATCATAGACTGGTACGCCTTCAGAAAATGACGCCAAAATGACAAGCGGGAGGTCCTTAACCGAACTCATCAGGATCATCAAAGACGACGTCCAAGCGGTCACTAAGAAATTGAAGCACCGGCGGAGTACGAAGCGATGGACAATAAAGTAGCGCACCTGCTACAAGCCAAAAACGAACTCAGGAAGAGGTGGGGAACGCAGAAGCCCAATAGGAGACTTCGAAAGAAAATCGCGCCCCTAAACAAGCAAATAGAAAAGTATGCCAGGGAACTTAACAAGCAGAAGTCGAATGAAATATGCACACAACTGGACGGCCGTATGAGAGCGGGGTGGATGGAATCTCCTCAAACTTCTCATCGACGCTACGCAAACCAAGAGCAATCAACAGATATCGATCGACAGGATCCTACATCAACAGCGCGAGACAGACGACGACACCGTACAAGAACTAGCAAATAACTACCTCCCCCTTGGGACAAGCGGAGAGGAGGACTACCCGGAGTACAAGGGCGAAGCGAACACTGGAATGGACAAGCTGACCTCGGAACAAGAAGTCAGGGAAGCCTTGCAAAACCTAAATTGCAGATCGGCCCCGGACTGGTTGGGATCACCAACACGCTCCTCCACAACCTGGATGCTACGTCAGTAAGAACGCTGACGAATGCGGCCAACCAGGCGTGGGAAACCGGACATGCTCCTGATTAATGAAAAACGGCATCAATGATACTGATGCCCAAACCAAGCAAACCTCGGGGCCCCAGCAACTTGAGACCCTGATCGCTTGCGTCCTGCATTGGAAAGGTACCCGAGCACGTCGTACAAAACAGTGTATCGGACTACATAGAAAAACACGATATCTTCAAGCACAACATGGTGGGTTTCCGGCCGGGGTTATCGACCCAGGACGTGATGCTAACGCTAGGCCACCAGATACATAACAACTACTCCGAAGACGTTAGAGGCGTCATAGCACTCGACTTCAAAGGCATTCGACACTGTTAAGCACAAATTCATACTTGAAGTCATTTCCAAAGAGAGCCTGGGGGCGAAATTCCATTCGTACATTAAGTCGTTCCTCTGATACCGGAAAGCAACGATCAAGATCGGACTCCTCCAATCACAAGAATTCAAGCTGGGGCCGCAAGGAACACGGCAAGGAGCCATCGTGTTTCCCTTGCTATTTAACCTCACTATGGAATGACTGTCAGACAGACTAAGTAAAATTAAAGGAATGAACCACGCCATCTATGCAGACGACATCATGGTATGGAGTCTTCGAGGATTGGAACCAGAAACCGAACACGCCCTGCAGATTGCACAGGAGACAAAGGAGAGCTACATCCGTGACTCGGGTCTCAAGCTGTAGCGGCGACATCGGAACTGCTCCTGTACTGATCTATCACGAAGGGCGGTAGAGGTCAACCACCCCCTAACCAAGCGAGCATACGCATCGAAACACAATACTGGCAAACATAGGTCGGCAAACTCACTCATGAGTGCACTCACACACCCCCCCCTCACCACTCACGAGTGAGTGGTGAGTGAGCCTCACCGTCGCTTTGGCCGGGTGAGTGCGAGTGCGAGTGAGTGCGAGCGTAACTCACGGCGAGCCCCGCTCACCACTCGCGAGTGCGAGTTCCACTCGCGGCGAGCCCCGCTCAGCACTCGCGAGTGCGAAAGCCACTCGCGGTGAACCACACTCACCACTCGCGGGTGCGAGTTCCACTCGCGGTGAGCCCCACTCACCACTCGCGAGTGCACGTTGCACTCGCGGGAAGCTCCACTCGCCACTCGTGAGTGCGACTACCACTCGCGGCGAGCCCCGCTCAGCAATCGCGAGTGCGAAAGCCACTCGAGGTGAACACCACTCACCACTCGCGAGTGCGAGCCCCGCTCGCGGCGAGCCCCGCTCATCACTCATGAGTGGCCAGTGAACGTGCGCTTGTTGCGCCATGTGCGGGGCTTACCGCGGTGAACATCACTTGCTGTTGGCATTCGTCGCACGAGCCGCTCGCTATGGCAATTGCTGCTGGCGATATCCACTCGTACGCACAGCCACTAGTTAATGGAACGACTGCCTTTAGCTTCGGGAATATGTGGCTACTCCCCTTTATAAATAAGGCACCGTGGAATCAACTCTCCACTGACCTGTTGATTTAGGAATACGATTTGGATGGACGTCTCACGCCATAATGCACTGACACTCTCACTGTCATGATTTATTGAGGGGCTGTTGCGCGCACTCTCGCCGAACGATGTTTCTGGCTCGCAGCGTTTTGTTTGGGAATTAGTGTCGGTAACGTCGTCGCAACAAAGCAATTGCACTTTACTACCGCTAAGCGCTGCGACGGAGGCATTAGGAAGCACCGTGGTCTAGGGCCGTAGTACTTGGTGTACATAATTGGCCGGCTTACTGCAGCTGTCACTAGGCCGGCTGTTCTGAAGCGCAAATTGTGAGTGCCCGCATTTGTTTGAAAAGGTATCGCAGATTTTCACGGATTCGCGTATCAGGATGGCGAAACGGTTCGGATGGGTGAGTTGCGTGTCATGGAAGCAGTAGCTCATTTTCGAGGCCTTGGCGTATTAAACGTATCAGTGTTTGCCATTACTTGTTACGGCGGCGCTCTGTTTTGATGCTCGCTTCCACGCGGACTTGGCGTCACACATACTTCTACGGCAGTTACGGTGCGTGCATGTTATTTGCTGCTGTCCGGGAGTTCCACACACCGGAAAACTTCACCGCTGCTGCTTTATTGCAAACTTCACCAGAATGTTTACGTTTCGTTAGGTTGCGTGAATGTTGCATTGACTCATATACGCCGATGCGCGTACCTTTCGCAAGCAAACAAAGTAAGCTCGCCTTAGCATCACCTCACATAGTATTTGTCATGATGACTCGCCGACTGCACCCCTTCGTTATGTTCCCTGCCCCCTGATGAAGTTTGTGTATCCGTTCGTGCAGATTTACAAGAATCGTACGTTATGTCTGACTCCTCATTCGCCTTACCGAATCGCGGAGTTCGAATCGTTCCTGCTGCGTGCATTTTGTGAAATATATATTTCATATCTTCAGATCGCGAAACCTAAGATACGCGCTGTTCGCGCTGCTCTGTTGTCATCGACCGTCATTTACCATTACGCTTGTGAATTTCCCTGCCAAAGTTGAAATTGGGGCCATGGGCTCACGCATTTTGCTTTTTTCATTCTGTCCGTTCACGTTCGCCAACCAGCTAGTTATGAAGGCGAAATTGCTTCTGCTGCTTCATTTTCGTATTTAGCGTTGTGGTCAGCCCAAACACTGTAGTCCCTGTCATTCTTGCTGCGCTGATTCGCTGAAAAGGGCTTCGCCGTCTAGTGTTCTTCATATTTTGTGCCCCGTATGTAGATCGTCGTCCGCGTGCCGATGGTGTGCAGACTAGAGGAGGGGTACTGTGACCCCTGTGGGGCGTGACGAATAGTACGTGTTCTCGGCAGTCGGATAGCGTAATTTGTGAGTGGGTGAGTGAGGGAATTCGTGCGTGCGTGCGGGCGCGCGTGCGTGCGTGCGATTTCGTATGTGTGTGCGTCGGTGTGTGTGTTGCGTGTGTGTTCGTGCTTGTGTGCGTGCGTGCGTGTGCGTAAGTGTGCGTGTGTGTGTCTAATGACTTATTCTCCCCGTTATTTTGTATGAACTTTCGACATGAACTTGTCTCGGTGCCCGGTGCCGGCGCCTGACGGTGTAGTTTAGGATCAAGCTGAGGTTTCGCCCTGTGGCAGGTTGGCGCCGTTTAGGGAGGAGGACGGAAGGGAGGCGGGCGCCAGGCAACTCGTCTCCATGAGGACGCCTGTGTTAAAGTCAGGCGGCGCCGATTTGGCGCGACCACGTGGCACCGCCTGTCTCCGTCGCCTTGTCTCTGCCAAGTGCTCAAGGCCAAGAGCTCCAGTAGCCTTCCTCCACCTTGCTTGCCGTTTTCAATCTTTTCGTGGCGGGGTTTTTCTGGATACTCTTGCTCTGCGCCCCTTTCACCTGGGATTACTCTTGAAATAAACCGTTTGGACGGTTGTCAAGAGCTTATTGACTGCGCAACTTTAGTGGCTTGGATAGCGCGCTTCGAGATAGGAATAGGTGCGCGCGATAGCCAGTATTTTGACAGATGGCAACAGCTTATCCAAGCTTTCCTTCCGAACTGGACTATTTCTTTTGAGTTTTCCACCACTTTCAAAACTTGCAGTGTTTCTTTTGTTTGGTAGAATCTGAGCGAAATAGCATAGACAATATTAAAAAGTTATGATGAATGGCTTCAGGCAAATTTGCGAGAAATTGTTCGTTTCGTAAGAGAGTTCAGGGACGATTACCGCTTGGAAAGTGACATATCAAGACATGTGCTTATAATACCCGAATACATAATTAGAAAAAAGTGAGACCCCATTCCTGAGAAAGGTGAATTTTAGCTCAAATCAGTAAGTATTTTATGACCGAATATATTTGTATTGCCGACAGCGAAATCGACGAATGCCGCTCATAACAAAATGGACGTATTAGTACTTGCAAAAATCACAACCTACTTTAACGTCGACACAATCAAAGTACAGAAAAATAAAATCAGGGCCTATTGATGACCACGCGAGATAGGACGTGACAGATAGGACGTGACGCATCTTTTGTTGACCAAATGTCTACATAACCCATATGAGCTGCTACATAGGCTAGATAAATAAAGGCTGTCTTACCCTCTTTGAATGTATTTAACATCTTTATTTCTGACGGCTACGCAGTTTCATTAAACGGAGGGCATTTCAGAGAAAAGAAGTAAAAACGGATACAAAACATGAGCGCACAGACATATAGATATATACACGAAAAGTAATCAGGAACGAAAGTAATTGCCTTCAAAACTCGCCACATTTATTTACTCATTTATTTATTTACAGTGTCCCTAAATGTCCTCGTGAGAGCATATTTTACACAATGGGGTCACATGAGAAACAACGCTCAAGTTACGCTAACAGCCTAATGCAAAATGATAACAAAAAAATTGGGACAGCTTCACACCAGTGGAGCGAATGCTTGGAAAACAGCGAAGCTTGCGGCGCCATCTATAGCTTATTCTTGGTTCGGCTAAGTAGATGCCTGGTTATGAAGACTCGGCCAAGTTTTTGCGTGGTTATGCTTCAGGATAAGGTCAAGATCAATGAACCCTCGGTCATTAATGTACCTACAATGGACGTGAGCTCGTAACTCCGGATATTCTGCAACTCGCTGATGTTTCGCCGCCATTTCAACGGCGCGATATTCGGGATTGGACCAAATTCTTCGCCTCCGTTTTCAAGTAGCGGCGCTAGTGGCTTTTGCACCAAGCTTCCTCTGTTTCGGAAATGACACTCCTTTTCTGTCGCCCCATCTCTCCCTTTGTTGGAGACCAGGCTTTTTGCACCTCACACGGATTTCCGAACTTGCTGCTGAAAGTTCCCTATGACTGGCACGCGCGGACAGTGTTCTCCAAGGTCGAGAGGTTGTTTTTCTGCGCACAGTCGCTGGCTCAACCGCCAGCCAAAACAGCATTCGCTGTTGAAAAATTATAAATTCCCATTCGTATAACCACAAAAATGGTTGGAACGCGAAGCTTTTGAGGCGTGGACGTGAGCGCGATGAGTGAGCGCAATCAGGCGTGAGCGCGGATGAGTGCGAGTGGTGACGATGAGTGGTGAACGTGAGCAATTCCCATTCGTATAACCACAAAAATGGTTGGAACGCGAAGCTTTTGAGGCGTGGACGTGAGCGCGATGAGTGAGCGCAATCAGGCGTGAGCGCGGATGAGTGCGAGTGGTGACGATGAGTGGTGAACGTGAGCGCGAGTGTGAGTGATGGGGATGAGTGGTGAGCGTTGGCATGAGGGAGTGCGAGTTGTGACGACGTGTGTTGAGCGTGAGCACGAGTGAGTGCGAGTGATGAGGACGAGTTGCGAGTGTGAGCACGAGTGAGTGCGAGTGGTGAGGGCGGAGTAGCGAGCGTGAGTGCGAATGAGTGTGAATGGTGACGACGAGTGGTGAGCGTGAACGGGAGTGAGTGCGAGTAGTGAGGCCCGAGTGGCGAGCGTGAGTGCGAGTGAGTGCGAGTGGTGGGGATGAGTGGAGAGCGTGAGCGGGAGTGAGTGGCGAATGGTGAGGGTGGAGGGGTGAGCGTGAGCGCGAGTGAGCGCGAGTGGTGAGAGCGGAGGGGTGAGCGTAAACGTGAGTGAGTGCGAGTGGTGGGGACGACTGGCCAGCGTGAGCGCGAGTGAGTGGGAGTAGTAAGGGCGGAGTGGCGAGGGTGAGTGCGAGTGAGTGCGAGTGGTGACGATGAGTGGTGAACGTGAGCGCGAGTGTGAGTGATGGGGATGAGTGGTGAGCGTTGACATGAGGGAGTGCGAGTTGTGACGACGTGTGTTGAGCGTGAGCACGAGTGAGTGCGAGTGATGAGGACGAGTTGCGAGCGTGAGCACGAGTGAGTGCGAGTGGTGAGGGCGGAGTAGCGAGCGTGAGTGCGAATGAGTGTGAATGGTGACGACGAGTGGTGAGCGTGAACGGGAGTGAGTGCGAGTAGTGAGGCCCGAGTGGCGAGCGTGAGTGCGAGTGAGTGCGAGTGGTGGGGATGAGTGGAGAGCGTGAGCGGGAGTGAGTGGCGAATGGTGAGGGTGGAGGGGTGAGCGTGAGCGCGAGTGAGCGCGAGTGGTGAGAGCGGAGGGGTGAGCGTGAACGTGAGTGAGTGCGAGTGGTGGGGACGACTGGCCAGCGTGAGCGCGAGTGGGAGTAGTAAGGGCGGAGTGGCGAGGGTGAGTGCGAGTGAGTGCGAGTGGTGACGATGAGTGGTGAACGTGAGCGCGAGTGTGAGTGATGGGGATGAGTGGTGAGCGTTGGCATGAGGGAGTGCGAGTTGTGACGACGTGTGTTGAGCGTGAGCACGAGTGAGTGCGAGTGATGAGGACGAGTTGCGAGCGTGAGCACGAGTGAGTGCGAGTGGTGAGGGCGGAGTAGCGAGCGTGAGTGCGAATGAGTGTGAATGGTGACGACGAGTGGTGAGCGTGAACGGGAGTGAGTGCGAGTAGTGAGGCCCGAGTGGCGAGCGTGAGTGCGAGTGAGTGCGAGTGGTGGGGATGAGTGGAGAGCGTGAGCGAGAGTGAGTGGCGAATGGTGAGGGTGGAGGGGTGAGCGTGAGCGCGAGTGAGCGCGAGTGGTGAGAGCGGAGGGGTGAGCGTGAACGTGAGTGAGTGCGAGTGGTGGGGACGACTGGCCAGCGTGAGCGCGTGAGTGGGAGTAGTAAGGGCGGAGTGGCGAGCGTATGCGCGAGTGAGTGCGCGTGGTGAGGGCGGAGTGGCGAGTGCGAGTGCGAGTGAGTGCGTTAGGATAAATATACTTTTTTTGAGTTAGTGTGAGTGAGTGGCATCCGGGTTTGCCGAGCTATATCCCTACCTGAACTGGACCGATGTGATAAAGGCGCGATCCGCGAGGTTGCGCGTGAGGTTCCCCAGAAGGAGGTGCGGAAGTCTTTTCCCACTGGACAACGAGCAGCGTCCATTTCAATTGCAGAGATGGTCCGAGAAGTGCGACGAGCACTCATTCTTTAAATCGCCTTCGACCAGCTCCCGAGAATCCTGCCGTGATATACGCCATAGCTACCCGCCATCCGCCAGTCACTCGGGCTTATGCACGATGCACTCGGGCTTATGTACGACTAGCGGTAGTACCAGGCGGTGCCCGGGTGGGCCATTATATGAAGGACAGCAATGGGTATTTGTTAGTCGCCATATTAGGCTACTCCATTGGGAAGTGGTGCACACTCGGAAGCGCCTGCCCGCTGTCAGTACATGGGCTCTAACTGCAGGCGCGTCGTGGTAATGTGCAACGACTGGCACTCGTGTTTTACTCCAGCTCTCGCTAAACAAATTGCACCAAGATGGTGCGCTCGAGCGAGTGAGTCAGTGAGTGAAAAAATTTTATTGAGCCGGCGAAGTGAGAGTGGTTCCCATTTTCAGAAAGCCATGTGATGAGCGGGCAGCCATCGCTCTGGAGGAAGTATTGTCTGGACATCCAGATCGCTGTTAGTCACCAGGATCCTTTTAGCGGCGTCGAAGGGCTAAATCCTTAAAAAGGGCTCTGTGTATTTGTATGAGTAACATATTATAGCAAAAATCAGTTGGGTAACTGAATCCGTGAAAGATTTATTTGAGAATCTTTAGCAACACCATTTGATTTCCGGAATGCGGAATCACCTTGCTGGTGTAGGTTAGGGCTAAATCCAAAAACAAATTTTTAGATATTCTTAAGGGCTACTTATATCAGCAAAAAGCGCTTCTATATGTGAATGGGTGACAGAGAAAATCACGAATTCGTGAAACCACAATTTCGCCCTTTTCCTCGGTTAGAGGTGCAATTTCTTTAAAACCCGCCTTGGTGAGCACTTTCTCAATGACGTAAATAAACTCGCGAAATTTCAAGTCTCTAGATCTAACAGTTTTGGCTGGGCGTTGATGAGTCAGTCAGTCAGTCAGTCAGTCAGTCAGTCAGTCAGTCAGTCAGTCAGTCAGTCAGTCAGTCAGTCAGTCAGTCAGTCAGTCAGTCAGTCAGTCGGGCACTTCTTTTTATAGGTATAGATAATACGATGGCCCCTGGTGCATCGTATTATCCGCCACACCGGCAACAGCCATGCAGTACACGAAAAAAAATTAGTAATGGCTTAGCTCGGATATGCCAGGATATACGCAGCGTGAGCTAAGGTTCAGCTGGTTATTCTTATCTTTCCTGGTTGTCTAGGATTAGCTTGATTTTCATGCTTACTTGTACTGCAATAACATACACACGGTATACGCATCATGCGACACACGTATATTTATCAAGCTGCTCCAGTTCATTGTCACCAATCTCCCTAGAGCTAAGCTGGTTCCACAGGCACATGCCGGTGTTGCTGCGACGCACGAGCTATCGGTTTCACATCCGGCCACCCATCGCATGATCCTCAACGGAGGTCGGCGAAGACGCTGCGCGCGTGGGGTGTGTGAGTTACGCCGGGCAGCCAGCAACGTTCTGTGCGCCGTGTGACGTCACTGCTCCCCGCGCATGCGCAGCACGGCTCTCCAGGTTTAGCCACGCGAAACTGCTCAACCTCGGCCAGTGTAGCTTACGCTACGAAACCAACGTCTGGAGGATGGCGGACAACCACCCGCTGCGCTTCCACTGCGGCGTGGCTGACCACGTATATCGCCGCTGCCCCTATTGGTAACTTGGGCTTCGCGGTTCCCACCCGAATGCTCCATGTCCCCGGCGCGTTGACGAGCTGCGTGAAATCGAAGATTATACCTCCGACATCTGTCTCCTCCGCTACAGGGCTCAACTCGCGGTCTTCGCTCGCCATCATCTCATCACCCGACTTCGCCTCTCCGCCGCTGCCGCCGTAACAGCCTGCCGCCCCGGCCTCATCGGGAAAACTACACTCTAAGCTGGGTAACCCTTAATAGAGGTGCACATTTTCGAATTTTTGTAATCTATAATTTATAAGGTACAAAGGTAACCTATATTTTGGTAACCTTTATATACGTATACACGTAAACGTTACTTAGTTATAGGTTACTTTGCAGCTTTCAGCATGTATACCTTTATATAGGTGACATCTACCACCGTTTAAGGACGCCTGGAAGTTATCATGTTGCGTGCCACGCGCGCTTTCGCCGGTGCCGCTGTGCAGAGCCCCCGATGGCGCCTTTCGGGCGCGGTAGACAAACAGTGGGTCAGTGGAAGATATTTGCGACCACGGTCTCCATTGCGTAATATGAACTCAGAAGGCCTCGGGTGTCTTTCTTCGTCCCCTGAATAAACTTTCGGCCACACAGCTGTGGCTAAAATTGAAGTATACTTTTATACATCCTAAAATGGCGGTGCCAGAAAGATTGAAAATGTTCTCTTAATATATATGCATTGCATGACCTGTTGAGATAATCATTACCCATGTTGTAATTAAAAAATCTTCGCGAATGTTGGCAACGCTTAAGCCTTATGGACAGGCATAACTACATTTGATGTTTGCATCAGCTTTGTGCCGTTTACGAAACGAGCATCAAACATGCAGATAGTTCTTTTAGTAAATTGTGGGCATAAATTTGAGCTTTAGTTAAACAACATTAAGCTTTAGTGAAACCAAGCTTTAGCGGAAACATGCACTTGACAGCGTACTTCAAAAGGCCCGCAATGTTGTGATAACATAACTTTAAGCCAAAAATTCTTGTGTGACAACTTAGGTCATGATTACCAAAAAAGAATTGCAGTACATGCACACATGTTTGCACATTAAACAGGAGCACATTTCCAGAAGTTTGGCATCAGTAGTTTTGAACATTCACATTTAACATTATGAAACACCTGTCGTTTATTTATTAAAAAGCAAAGCAGCGAACCACTATAATGGTATTATCGTACCTTAATGACTATTAGACTTTTCCTATATTGCTTTAGATTCCCAGGTAAAGTTTAATGTATTCATATATCCTTATCACACCTATTTAATAAATGTTGCGTGAACAGCTTCACAAACGTGGGCAAATGTACAGATTCTTTACCTTAATATTTGCACGGATGTATGCAAAGTATTTAGAATTGTTTAGATACTGCCATTGAACAATTTGTGACGAATTCGAATTTGAGCTAAATTGATGACATGGTTCTCAGATGTGCATTTTCCCAGTACAGAGTTATTGTCATGGTTCCGCACAGAAAAACCCAGAATGTGGGAAAGTAGAAAGAACATTTATAACAAAAGCACTGGTTCATCCAAAGCAGTGTTTATGACTATATTCGCTACATTTTCCGGGCCACTCAGAGTCTGTAATATTACACTCGGAATTCATTCGTCTTTACGAATCCATTTTTACACTTCCCTCTTAGGTTCCTCTTTGCAATTCCACCAGAGTTGTGATTCCAACGCCAAGTTATCTTTTTTTATGCAGCACTAACAAGTTTTTAGGCAGATTGCAATCTGTCTTCTGGAAAAACTCAATGGGATCTAAAATTTCCTGCATGAAAAAAGGCACTTGAAAAAATTCAAAGAGATCAGCTTCGCAATTTACGTAGTACAGAAGCAGGCACAAAATCAGGGCACGCTGAAGATTTCCCGAGGTCATCTGAATAACTTGTTCCCTGCTGCCATAGATGGAGGTGTATATGTGAGGGGTCGTCACTTGGATTTCCCCACCTTGAAGAGCCATCTACAGAAAACTTCAGAAGAACAAAATCCAGTGCAAGTATAAGCCCCTCACAACAAACCACAGGCATATGTAGTACAAAAAATATATTGCACGGAAATGAAGACGCAGACCAGAGAATGAAATGAGAGGCCACACCAGAGATTTACGGCCTTTGAAATGATTTCACATCACTTCAGTAATCGTTACACAGAGTAATTTGGCCGCATCGTTCAGAACAAGCGAAAAAAACTGTAGTCATACCAGCTAACCCTCCAGAGTTTTAATCCCGCCGTGTTCCAGTTTATCTCGCGCAGTGTTTCTCCATGCTCACCCAGAACAGGCAGAAACTTTGGGCTACGAGATAAACTGGGGTGCCGAACATACATTTGCAAAAAAAGAAAACAAAAACATTTCCTTGCCTACATGTGGAATCACTAGCACACGCAACAGAGCGAACGTCGCACTAAACCGAGGAAACGTGCTTGCACGATGCTGACCCCGTCTGCGTCACAATTTTGGCTGTACTTAAGCATCGCTCTCCCCCCCTTGTACTGGCAGTTTCATTTTGAACAAGAATTCCTCGTGGAAACCGAGAAGTTTTTCATTTCAGTAAAGTGTTCTGATCGGGGGTTTCTTCCTCGGCTATCAGTAAAAAGGAATCGCCAACTTAAATATTTTCTTCGTCCAGATGTGCTGTGGGAGTGGACCCATTTAGAACTTGCACCGATCTTCAAGTGGCATTTCCAGAAGGTCTGTTCCTGTAATGACCCGAAGGGTTATTTGGGTTAAAACGCAATAGGCTTGACAGCTGGGCAGTTGGTATACATTTATAATGAAAGAACACCACAAACTTGGCAAGACGAAGAAAAGAACACACCAAAAGCACTCACTAACAACTGCAGCTTTATTAAGAGCTCTTTTTCGTTATAAGAGCTCTTTTCGAAAAAAGAGCTCTTTTTCTGGTTGGCTCTGCAAAACTACCCATCTTATAGGATAGCTAGAGTTGCTCAAAAACTACAAAGCTCCATGCTGAGGACATTGTTATGTAAATTCATAGCCTACATGCAGTAACGAACTGATAGAAAGAGTCACTAAACATTAGGCAAAATAAGATACGAAATATAACACCATAATACTTGAAGAACGAAGGCCTCACATTTTTACAAGTGAATCATACTTTTGTCTGTGCAGGCCTGGTTGCCATCTTTACAAAGAATGAATGTGTTTTAGTTATTGCATTTTCATGCCGTTGTTTCCACTTGAATCAGACTTAATTTCGACTGGTGTCATACCCAGGGGAGTCCTGGTTGTTAGCTCAAGGAACACTGCCTGCAAGGAAAACAGTAGTGCTGATAAGTCATTGCATCGGTAGTCAGATGCAACGACACTGTTCTAACAGCCAGGAACCGATGAGGGTGCAGCAGCCATTTTTACACCTGCGCCTGTCTCTGTGTAACTTGGCCAGCCCATCCTGTAACCAAATTCGTCACAATTTCTGTATCATCGAAAAACTAACAACAACCAAACAGCCTGCATGCTGGCTCATACATACCACAACTCTGTAAAGTCGCTTTACTGCATTACACTACGATACATTACTACGATGCATTACACTACGATACTGCATTACACTACGATTACACTACGATAAACACCGCACATAGGTCTCGACGTTGACTCGAAGCTTTTATCCCAGCAAATGTGGAAGTTGTTTGATATTCTGGCCGAGTTTTCGGACTATTTTGCAACGTCTTCTGGTGTTGGCCGCACGAGCATCGCTAAACACAGAATACAAACTGACGACGCTACACACCCAACCCGGCAGTCCCCATACCGAGTTTCGCCGAAAGAGCGGCAAGAGATAGAGGATCAGGTGGGAGACATGCTGAAAGACGACGTAATTCAGCCATCCAACAGTCCCTGAGCTGCGCCAGTGGTGCTCGTTAAAAAGAAAGATTGCGATTTTGCGTTTATTATCGGCGACTAAATAAAATAAAAAAAGGATCTGTACCCACTACCCCGAATAGGCGTCACCCTTGATCACCTGCTATTTCTCGTCGATAGACCTGAAGAGCAGATATTGGCAAACATAGGTGGATGAGCGCGACAGGGAAAAAAATTACACCATCTTCCCACGTGGGAACCCTGAGGAGATGCAAAGCCTCTCGAGTTTGCATTTCCTCAGGGTTCCCAGATGGGAAGATGGTGTAATTTTTTTGCTTTTCACCTCCATCAGAAAAGCGACAGCCGCGGCAGGGAATCGAACCCGCGACCTCGGGCTCAGCAGCGCAACGCCTGAGCCACTGAGCCATCGCGGCGGGTCACTGCCAGAACCGAAGCAGCAACTGAAGGGAGCACGGCGCGGACCTGGTTTATCTGAAGTGGTGGGGAGGAGGGGAGAGGAGGAGCAGCGCGAACAGCGGTTGGGGAGATGAGAGAGGGACGTTATCACAGCTGGCGTAGAGAGGGGGAGAGGAGAAGCAGCGCACGCAGGTGGTGTGGAGAGGAGGAGGGGAGAGACTGACGTTATCACAGCTGGCGTGGAGAGGAGAAGAGGTGCAGACGGACGCCGGAAGGACAGCGGACATAGTCCCGAGCAAGAGATGCTTTGCATCTAAAATTGGTCGCCCCCCCCCCGCCCTGCGAAAGTGATGTCCAGCGAAGCTTTTGTAAACCACCCCACATGCGGATATGGGAGGGCATGAAATGCTCCCCGTCATCTCGGCGGGATTAAATGTCACTTGCACTCGGCTTCTCTGGTGGCAGAACCTGACGCATGCGCTCGCCCTCGAATGACGTCAACCACCCCTTTTCGCGAGCAGCTGCAAACCTGCTTTACCGGGAACCCATATGTAGGGGGGGTCGCATTGTTCACAGGCGCCTTATCATCTATCGTGCGGTTTTGATGCTTGTTTGGTGTTTTTTAACGAATACCTATCTCTATGCTGTATGCCTGATTGCTAAGAAAGATTACGCTGGGATACTCTGGCGGCAAATGCTGGGTCCTGCTTAGCCTGACGCATGCGCTCGGTGTCTTGGACGAGAACTGCTGTGTCTTGCCTGGGTTTTTTGTTAATGACGAGAAATTTTCAGACCAACCAGAGGCTAACAGCTCCGCTGTAAGACAGTTTTATCACCGCAATCATACTTTACGAATTTAAGGTCATGCCGTTTGGACACTGCACTGCGCCTGCAACATTTCAGCCGTGAGTGATGGACACTGTTCTCACCGGCCTGAAATGGCAGACTTGTCTTGTGTATTTACACGATATCGTCCTCTTTTCTCAAACGTTTGAAGAACAGAACATTTAAGTCGCCTTAGAGTGGTCCTACAGCCTCACAAAACCGCCGGTCACATGCTTAACCTAACGAAATGTCGTTTCGCCTATGATGAACCGAAGTGTCTTGGTCACGTCGTGAGCCACAAAGGTGTCAGCGCTGACGCCACTAAAATGGCTGCCGTTCGTGCCTTCGATACCGGACTGGAGCGGCGAAGCATCCTTGAATGTTGATCTTGTTGCGTGAAAAATTCCGCAATGTCACCGGTGTTGGCTGGAACGGTGGTGAACGCTTCAGTTTGGTGTACGTGTAGGCATCCATAACTGAAACTACAGACCCTGTGTCCACGAGAAGATCGACGAGCGTTCATTTAACGTCTACTTGTATGCGCACTCCGGTGCTGTGCTCACCGTTAAGTTGCAGTCTCCTGAGAGCTTCTGAATCGCGGTACTCAACTTACCAGCGAGCGACTTGCTGCTAAACTTGTCGCTGCGACAGACTCACTCGAAGTGGCCTACCTTGGCACAGTAGTTACAAGTCTTCTTCCTAGATTTGTAAATACTAGAATTGGTTAAGTGTTTCGCAGAGCCGCATCTAAAACAAGTGTTTTTTTGGCCTGACGAGGCGCGCTCATCTGACCCTGGCGCCAGGCGCTTATCCACTTTTTGCGCGTACCCTGTAACAATTGCGTGGCTGCTTCGATACTTCTCCTAATGGTGAGGGCCCTTTCAACGCCAGCGAAGAGCCTTCCAAGTGTAGCCGCTGTCGAAGTGCTGTTCTGCTCGTCCTTGCACAAGTTCGTCGCGTAAGAAGGCGTCCTCCCTGTCATTGACGGCGCAGGTAAGCGAAAGTTCTCGTAATGCAGAAACGAACATATCCGCGGCCTCGCCCGGCAACCGAACGTTTTGACCTAAGCGCACGCATTCGATGACAACGTTTGTACTTGCTAGATAGTAGGCCTCGACCGTCTGTAGAACAGTCTTGAATTCGTCGTCCACCTCTGTAGATTTCCTCTTGTCTGGTGTGTAGTATTTTCATTGTCACGTGACCCCCAGGTAATGTAGAAGGAGCACCTCCGGCGTACTGGCCGGTACGCGTCGCTTGCCGACGCTACGACGCAGTTATCGAACATCCGACGCAATTCCGTCCATGGTATGACGGGCTTCCCCGGCGTCAGTAGAAACGACAGCGGTGGTGTCAGTACCATCGAAGACGAGTGCAGTGTGCGCCTCTGAACTTGAGTGCTGAAGTGGCGTTCTACCCGCAGCCAAAAGTGTTACGCCGTCGCCGTATGCTCTATACAACGCCCGCCGAGTCACCGAACTAAGAAAGGGTCCCGCTGATGCTACCTCGAACCCACAGACAAAGACCTTTTGTTCTTTTTACAGTGTATATAACTATAGTGCCTAGAATATAATATAACCTACCTGCAGTCAATAATGATGATGGTGGAACTTAGCCACCTTAACACTGTGCGCCACGTGTGGTACGAACGTAAATTGAATTACACATTACCACGCTCCTACCGTTGCTTCAAGGGCGCACGATTGCAGCGCCAATTTCCGTTCCCCGTTGCTAGCTCTGAAAAAGCTGTATGCACACGATTTCTTTTTGTTTCAACAACCCAGTGTCATCGCACATGCGTTCTGCGTTTTAAGGTTTTCTGGTGGTTTCTATGTCATTTTTGTTTAGATTAATGTTATTGTGGATTAGGTTGACAAGGGTCACATGCTTTGGTCAATACCACAGAGTGGGTACGTGCCACCATTTTTATAAAATTGACATCACCAACCATTAGCTGACACCCTGCAGGTAGAGCGAAGGGACCTGCTAGTAAAGGGACAGCTCCACGACTGGGAGAGCTGCCTCTGCGAGAAACCTTCGCGACATTGGTCTTCTCTAGCTGCGTCTTCTAGCGCTTGAGGAGGCCCCGTTCACGGCATCGGGGAGCCGACCTAGGGCCGAAGGAACCCGCCGGGTTGGAGCTTCCGGTGGTGCTAGCCGGAATCATCGATCTTCTCTTGACGGGACTGAGGCAGGGAAGGCAGGTCTACACGACGTTTCCAGAGGAAGGCGCACCTGCCGAGCCATGGCGTAAGCCTCGATCTCTTCATGAACGCTGTCGTAGGGCCATCCTCGCCCGGGCTACGCTACGGGGACTGAAAGGCTCTGACACCCCCGAACTACCATCGATTATGAGACACCGCCTAACGACGCTTAAGGCTAAAGACTATGTAGAGGTTGACTGTGCACCTTTTGAGGACACGTTTGATTGTTTTCTCTACCACAGGACCCTTGCCTACCGCGTCCGATGCTCTCTGGATGGCAGCGAGTACATGGCTACGTACGGGGGAACCTGCAGGTTGATGCAGCTTGCTCAATACTTCTGGAGGTGGCAGTGGGTCGACGTGATGCACAAAAACGTTATGTGCATCTACTCCGTAGCCCTAGAAAAGCGCACTTCGAACCTTTTCGCCATCATGGACGTGCCGGAGATGACACTGGAAGGACTGGAGATAGTCGTGGTCTTACGCAGACTATGCTTTCCAAAGCACTTCCTATGGAAAGTCTTCCAGCAAACCACATCCGTCAGCAATTACGTCGAGGAACACCAGCTCTCGTTTGGGCGCTTTGAACGTAAGAATATTTATATTATCCAAAACAGGATCCTAATGTATAACCAACTAACCTGGAAGTCAAACATAGACATATCGTCGCACCAGAACAGCGCACAATCTGTCATTCTGGGAGACAAGGTTAGCATCGGCGGATGGTATAAACTTCAGACCAACTCGCCATGGCATGTATCGGTCAATTGGCTGGGCATCGTGCTCTCGCGTCTCGCCTACAACGGCCTGGTCGACAGGACAAGGCAGCTGCCACCGCCACTGGTGGATCTGGAGACCGCCGTTGGTGCGAGTACGGTGCCGTACAATATGCTCGACGACATACCCGTCTTTGACGCATTCAAGTCCACGGCTCCCGAAGGCTCCTTCACGTACTCCAGAGACCTCTGGGACCTGCTCTCGTCGTTTCATGCTACGAAGCGGCCGCCTCTGGCCGCTGTCCATGCTAAAGCCGTGAACATGATGACATCAATTGCGGCCCAAAGGCCCACTTAGCGGCGCAGTGAAGGCTAAAGTGGCAGTGACGTGTTTAGAAGGATTAGCATGTGTAATGTGACGCACTAGTCCATCTTATCTTGCAGGTGATTCGTTTTCAACGCTGCAGCGCGTTTATACTTGGCCCGTGTCCAGGATCGCTCGTGTTACTCCCTTTTAGTGTCTCCAGCAAAGTAAAAAAAACCTTGTAGCCCATTGAACGCTGTGTCGTCTATTACTACACGTGGCTTTATAGCCAGAAGTTGCTGGAAATGCTTTAAAGCTTGCAGTCTAAATCTTCTCTGCATGTGGTAGGTATACGTATACACAATAGTAGTAGTAGAGCCACTTTATTTTACACTGGGTTCAGGGTAGGGGGTGGCGGAGGCCCAAATGGCCCCCGCGACGTCCAGGGCTCTGTCCGTGACGGCTTCTTGCGTTGCGAGGTTAGAGCTCCCCAGAGCCTGCTCCCAGTGAGAAGAGGAGGGGAAATGATTGATTGATTGATTGTAGGGTTTAACGCGCCGACGCAACGCAGGCGATGAGGCGCGCCGTAGTGGAGGGCTCCGGATTAATTTTGACCACCTGGGAATCTTCAACGTGCGCCGAAATCTCGTACACACGGGCGTTTTTGCTTTTCGCCTTCATCAGAAAAGCGGCCGCCGCGGCCGGGAATCGAACCCGCGACCTCGTGCTCAGCAGCGCAACGCCTTAGCCACTGAGCCACCGCGGCGGGTAGGAGGGGAAATGGGGGAAGGGGTCGCGCGGACACTCACAGAGCGAGTGGAAGAGAGTGTCCAGCGCGCCACATGAGGGGCAGTGAGGGGAGGTGAATTGGTGTGGGTGAGTGTGCACAAGGAGAGTGCGGTGTGGGAAAGTGTGGGTTTGTAAGAGCCGCCACATGTGCGCTGCCGGCGGAGTAAGTGAAGGGTGCGGGGGAGGAAGGTTCCTGCGGAGGAGGCGGTAATGTTGAGTTATGTCCCTGTACGTAAGTAGGTACGCGTGGCACATTTCGGGGATGCCGTGTGTAGGCGTAAAAGAAACGGGAGCCCGGGATATCAAAGCTCGGGCGTGTTGGTGTGCCGTCTCATTACAACCTACGCCGGTGTGGGCCGGAGTCCACAGCAGCATCACGGGGTGGGCAGGGGGATTCTGAAGAAGAACTTTGAGGGCAGCTGTGGAAATGACACCCTTTGTGTAACTCTCCAATAAATAATTATTTTTCTCTCTCTCGTATGGCAGTTTGGGAGTCAGATAAAATGATCTGGGGGGTAGGTAATTGAGTTAGGGCAAGGGCAATGGCTGCCTCTTCCGCAGTTACCGATGAGGTGGTGGCGACTGTAGCTGAAGCCTGAGGGATTTTCGGAGAAGCGCCTACTACAGCGAGTGCGAAGGTCGGATGGGTGGGGTAGGCCGCTGCGTCTACGTAGAGCGTATGCTCAGAGGGAGGGTAGCGGGAGAGGTGTACTTGGGCTCGAGCTAGACGGCGTCCGCGGTGGTAAGCTGGATGCATATTTCGCGGGATCGGCTTAATGTGGAGACGCCCGCGGAGAAGCCGGGGGATGTGAGCTGGAGGATCTAGTATAAGCGGGGGGTTGGCATGAATTCGATCGAGGATCTGCCGACCAGCCGGGGTCTGGGAAAGGCGCGTAAGCTGGGCCAGGCGATGGGCTTCGATTAGTTCGTCTATGGTATTATGTATACCAAGCGCGAGGAGTCGTTGGGTGGGTGCGTGGGGGGGCAGTAGCAGCACGGAGCGATAGGCTCTCCGAAGTAAGGCATCGAGGGAGGTACGTTGAGAGGGGGTGAGCTGTGCGTACGGGAGGTGATAGCAAAAACGGCTCACCAGGAAGCACTGCACAATTCGCAGCCGTTCTAATTTCGTTAGCCCATGTTTCCTAGACGTGATACGTTTAATGAGACCAATAGTCTGGATGGTGGGAGTGCGCAAGAGATGTATGGTGTCTGTGCTGCTCCTGTTGGCTTGGAGATGCATGCCGAGAAGGCGAAGCTGGGAGACCCGGGGGATTGGTTGTCCGTCCAGCATTACCTGAATGGTGGTCATGGGAGTGGGTCTAATTCTAGGTGGAGGAAGGAGTAGGTGGAACAAGTCAAGCCTGCTTGTGCAGCAAGACGGGAGACTGTGGCAGCCCCTGCTGAGAGTGTGGCCTCTATGTGGGCGTCGCTGCCTTGCGTGACCCAAAGTGTAATGTCGTCCGCGTATATTGTCGAGTGGAGGGACGGTATATTTTCTAGAGCATTCGCGAGAGGGAGCATGGAGAGATTGAATAAGAACGGCCCCTTGGGGGTGCCTCTGTTGGGCATGTCGAAAATGTTTGATTTGACGGTGCCCAGTCGGAGAGTGGCGGTGCGATCAGTGAGGAAATTGCGTATGTAGGTGTATGTTCGATCGCCTAGGTGCAGTGTGTTGATGGAGCTAAGAATGGCGGAGTGCCCTACCTGATCAAATGTCTTATGGAGATCTAAGGCGAGGATTGCCGCATAGTCTCTGGTGGGGGGGGGGGTGTTGTAGAATATCATGGTGGATTTGCAGAAGGGCGTCCTGTGTGGACAGTCCGGGGCGGAAGCCTATGAGGTTGGGGGGAAAGAGAGAATGTTCTTCAAGGTGTGCGGATAGCCGATTATGAATGACGTGTTCGAAAAGTTTTCCGAGACAGGAGGTGAGCGAGATTGGTCGTAGATTGGGCAGTGCGAGGGGTTTGGCTGGCTTAGGAATCACAGTGATATCGGAGTGTTTCCAACTACGAGGTAGTGTACCAGCGTTCCAGTGTGTATTGAAGAATTGGGTGAGGTGGTCTATAGATGTGTCATCCAGATGGCGAAGAATTTTATTCGAGATTTTATCCGGGCCGGGAGCCGTTTGCCGTCGAAGGGCGCGTAATGCTTCCTCTACCTCCTGGCGCGTAATTTCAGCATCTAGCTCCGAATTAGGGGTGCCGGTGTAGAAAAGGGGGGTGGAGTCAGAAGGAAATGGCTTCGGGATGTATGTAGTGTGGATCTGTCGAAGGATGGCCTCTTGGGACAGGTTTAAACCATGGAGAAGCTGGGTTATACGCGTGTGTTGATGCGTTCGGGATTTTGTGGGATCGAGGAGATGACGGAGTAATGCCCATGTGCGACCATGGAAAGCTTGCCCCTCATATCGTCGCATAGTTGGATCCAGCTGGTTCTGGCCAGATAGGTTGCATGTTTCGTGATTTCCTGCCGAAGTAAATTTAACTTTCGGCGGAGGCGATGGCGGTGTTTGTGACGCTTCCACCGTCGCTCGAGACTGGAATATGCTTCCCAAAGGTGAAGCATTTTGGATTCTACATACTCCGCTGGAATGTCGGGGTCGATTGGGCGATCGTGCTCTTGTTTTGTACGCAGAATGTTAGAGACCCACTCATCTAAGTCCTCCTCTGTGCTCCCTTGTGGGGGTGGTATGTGTTGGCTTTCTAATCGGAAGGCGTCCCAATCTGTGATCGTAGTGTGGGTGGGATGTTCATGGGGGGATAGCTGTAGCGAGGTGCTTAGCTCGGTAATATAATGATCACTTCCCAGTGTATGTGGAGTAGGTTGCCAAGCGGCCGGACCAAAGCAGTGGGAGAGTGTAAGGTCGGGTGCCGTGTCGCGTTGGACGCTGGTACCAATTCGGGTGGCTAGATCGGGCTCATTGTGTGCTGTAATGGGGAGGGTTAGAATAGTGTCCCAGAGGAGGTGACCCTTCTTGGTGGTGCGGTGATAACCCCAGGCGATGTGAGGGGCGTTAAAATCACCTAGGATGACGAGTGGGTGACGGTTGGCGATTGTGAGAGCAGAGTGGAAGAGGTCGCGGAAGGCATGTTTTGTTTGCTTTGTGTGGAAGAGGTCGCGGAAGGCATGTTTTGTTTGCTTCGGAGAACTGTATATATTGTGAACGTGGAGCCTGGTCTGTCCGAGTTTCTTCGGCAGTATAACGGTGAAAATGTGGGGGATGTCCGAAGAGAGAGTGTGCTGCTCTACGCTATAGTTGCGTTGAATTAGCGTGGCCACTTGAGGAAAGTTAGGGTTAAGGTAGGGTGTGTAATTAAGTAGTTTTACATTGGGTCCAGTCTCTTGTAAAGCTATAATATCAGGGGTTTTGGGCAATGTGGTGAGGAGCGCCTGCAGAGTGTACCGCTTGTGTCGGTATCCACGGCAGTTCCGTTGCCAGAAAACAGTGCATTTAGAGTTCTTGGTCGGCGTCAGCATCAATAGGAAGGGGGGCGTCTATGGGTGCTAGTAAGGGAGGAGCTGTGATCAGGGGCTGTTGGGTGACGGTGCGCATCCATTCAAGTACCTCTGTGTGAAGGTCATGCATTAATTGTTGGAGCGCAGTTATTTTCAGTCGTTTTGTTTTGAAATGATAGAAAAAGCTCTTGATATTCGGCACGTAGTTCCTGCGTGGTGGGGGCAGAGGCCGCAGTTTGGAGAGGTTGATCGGTTTCTGCTTTTCGTTTGAGAGGGGGAGGGTGGGAGTCCGATGCAAGGGTAGCTTGTGCTTCTGGCTGCGTTGGTGCAGCAGGGGAGTTAAGGGTGGGGGAGTTGAGACGTTGGCGGAGAGCATGGTTTTCCTGCGCGAGGCGCGCGTTCTCTTGGCGAAGTTGGAGGATTGTTTCGCGCATTGTTTGCATTTCGCGAAGTAAGTGTTTAGTGTCTAGTGCACTGCGCGCAAGGTGTGTGGAATTGGATAGAGATGGAGGGGATAGTTTGGGAGGGCTCTGGGGGCTCACTTGTGATGTGGGGCCTCCGGGTGAGCGAGAAGGGAATCCTTGTGTGACTTGGCTGTAGGAAGGTTGGCCGGTGGTATTGGTGATGGTTCGGGTGAGTGCTGAAGTGGCAGGCGGCGTGCTACTTGTCTTCAGGGAAGCGAGGTGTTGCCCAGTCATGGCTTGTGAAGTGGTCCTGCGCCGTGGTTTGAAGCGGTTGGTGCATCCAGTCGACCCAGTGAGGTGGGCCGCGCCACATGGGATACACAACGGCGTGCAGGGGTGGTTTGGCTGGGGTGCTAGCGTGCCGCAGGTGGTGCAACGGTTCTCGGTGAGTGGATGAGGGCATACGTCTTTGCGGTGGCCGGGGCGCCAGCAGGCAAAGCATGCCTCTTGTTTTCTTTTGAAAGGGTAGCAGCGCATAGTGGCTGCCCTGTAGCGGATCCAGTAGGGTACTACATTGCATTGAAAGAGCACTTGCACAATTGTAGAGCCGTTCAGCCGCTTTGCGTCGATGATTCGAAGTGACTGGTTGTAATTCAACAGGCTCTCAAGGATAGTGTTTGCATCATCTTCTGGCGGTACCGTGAAGATGGCACCTACTACAGTGGCGCTGGGAGGAGGAATGTGGTTGGCTAGGGCGTAAGTGGCTTCCTTCCAGAGGAGGGAGGGGAGTTCAAGGTAGCACTGCGCCCGAGCTTCCGAAGGGGTGCTCACGACAATGAAGTTAGATCTGTAGTGCAGGCGTACTTGGTCTGCCGCGTGTCGAGGTAGCTTGGCTTGGTCTTGCAGGACATCAGCTAGAGTCGCTGCGTTGACGCTGGTAAGGTCAAGGCCTCCTTGTGGACGAAGGATCACCTTAATGTCATTGTCCGGTAGAGGGTCTTCAGGTGGTGTGGGCTTGCGTTTGTGCCGTTCCTGGCGGCGCTTGCGTGGCTGGTCGCCAGCGGTGGGGGCTTGGGTGGTCCGTGTTGCTGCTGTGGCTTCAGCTGCGGCGATCTTGCGGCGAATGTTGAGCCATCCCGGTTCCGTGAGCACCTGGGGGTCAATGTCTTCGCCCTCGACCACGTACTCCATTCGGTGGGAAGGCGAAGCCGACGAATCGCTTGCATCGGCAGGAGCGAAATAATTTGAACCGTCTGCCATGAAGGCCGACGAGGAGGAGGTGGGCGCCGGAGCCGGAGGTGCGCGCGCTAGTAGCACGCGCCCGTGCACAGCCAGGCGCACGTGATCAGGCCGGTGCGGCGAGGAACTGGTGGAACCGAGCTGGCGCTGAAGGTCAGGCTTAGCTCCGCGTCGGCGTGGTCGCGAGAGAAATATGTTTCTTTCGGGCGTAAAAAAACACCGGAGAGTCCAGAAACTCACTGTTTAGGTTCCCGAAAGGTTAATGTTCATCGAGGCGGTTCAGTTGTCCGGTGTAGAGGCTCACTAATTGAATAAACATGGCTTTTGTTCGGAGCTGCCACGAGGGGCATTCGAACAGCTCGGCCACCTGGTGGCGAGTACGTATACACAAGAAGTTTGAACTGCAACGCCCGCGGCAACGTGAAAACGTATGCTTGCGGCTGCTGAATTTTTGTAGCGTAAGCTACACTGGCCGAGGTTGAGTAGTTTCGCGTGGACCCCGAAGGGCCGTGCTGCGCACGCGCGAGTTCCATTGGACTGGATTGGCTTGGCTGGGATTGGGTTGGATTGGCGTGGCCTGGATTGCATTGGATTTGGAGTGAATTAGATTAAATTGGATTGCACTGGAAATCCAATTTATTTGGAGTACGGGTGTGTAAAGAATTGGGTCTGCGCATTCGTCGGTCTCGCATTCCAGAGGAATGACGTTGTGCAGTAGCCAAGTCTGACGCTGCGCCGGAGCCGCTTGAAAGCCTTTTCGCGTGGCTCCTGGAGAGCCGTGCTGCGGATGCGCGAGGAGTAGTGACTGCGCTGGACCGCACGGGACTGTATTGGATTGAATTGGATTGGATTGCTGAACCTTAGCTCACGCTACGTATATCCTCGCATAGCCGAACTAAGCCACTGCTAATTTTTCTTCATTACAGTTGAATCTATCCGAATAGGAGAGTAATCAGGCTTGGCAGAACTTGACGTTTGCCTATAACGTGTCCGCAGCCACACTGAATGTGGCACATCCCTCTTGCGTGGAGCCGAGCAGTGCACGGGGGATTTCAAGCAAACTCAAGCTGTAGTATAATAATGCTGTGTCTGCCTCACCACTTCCAGTACTGAAAACAGAAGCACCGTGATTGTAGCCTAAACTATGGCCGTATCGTCTTAGCGAGTTTGGGGGGGGGGACCCAGCTGGGAAAATAGTTCAGGACATGGCATTTAAGGAAGCTCGAGCATGCGTTAGAAATAAAGTCCACATAACAAATTTTACAACCGAGTAGTGGAGCGAGTTTTCGCCTCTATAACAAAATACTAAAACAGGTGCCTTCATATAGTTTTCGAAAAGTTAGTGCTGATGAAAAGGAGAAAGGAAATGAGGAGTATGGGACGCGGTGCATAGGGCGTGGTGCATGCCGGGAGCCCATCCGAATAATGACTACTTTACTTCTTTGAATAAAAAAAAAGATGACATTAAATGTCCACTTCGTCTCCTAACATACAGAAGAACTGTAGCAGCAACCGCAATTGCACCAGCGTGATCGGTAGGCTGTTGTGTGGTCTAAGTAAGAAGAGAACAAAGTTAGTTTCCAGCCTGGAACCTGACATCTTATTAATGATTTACCGAATGTACGGCCGACCAATCCTTGAATTTGGATGTGTGGTGTTCATAGGAAGCGCACATCCTGGATCACATTTCATCATGGGGCGACACGTGGCTAATGAGGTTAAACGTTACCAAATGTAAAACAATGCGGATTTCACGTTTCACTTCTCATGATGTACCATGTGACTACACACTTAATAAAAGCTACCTCAATCACGTTTCGTCCTACAAGTACCTTGGCGTGTATATGTCTAACAATCTTTTCTAGTTACATTACAAATATCGTAAGTCGCACTTTAGGTTACTTACGCAGAAACCTTTCTTTAGCTCCGACTAACCTCAAGTTTTTACTTTATCAAACGCTGGTAAGACCTAAGCTTCAATATGCGTCATCGATTTGAAATCCTCATACTAACTGCCTCATTGACAGCATCGAGGTGATACAGAATCATTTATTACCCAGCGCTTGATGCCCGGCTGTTAGTTTGAACAGTTTTTTTGTAAACTGTTTGTTACGTCAAGAAACAAAAATGAGGGATGGTTTTTATTATTTTCTCTTCATTGTATTCTGACCCTTTCGTAGGGGCGGGTGATCGGTCGATTAACTTTCCGATGAATAGGTTTTTAGTTGTAAATGATTCTTTCAACTGGTCAGTTGGCTGAAGTTGAGTGAGCAACATGAACCAAACGCGTCATGTTAACATTTTGTTCAAGCATGTCGAGGCTCATAATCGTGTTCAAATAACACGCCTCACGCGACAGCCGAAACGATGAAAGTATGTGAAAACCGCAAGATGGTAGCCACGACAGACTGGAACATGTTTATTGCGAATGCACCCGCAGCGGTGGCTCAGTGGCTAAGGCGTTGTGCTGCTGAGCTCAAGGACCCGGATTCGACTGCCGGCAGCGGCCGGCTTTCTGGCGGAGGCGAAAAGAGAAAGCGCTCGCGTGTTCAAGGTTTCGGCTCCCGTTAAAAATCCCCAGGTGGTGAAAGTAATTCCGGAGCCCTCCACTACGGCATGCGTCATCGCCTGCGTTGCGTCGGCGCGTTGAACCTCATAATCAATCAATTATTGAAAATAAGGATGCCCACGATACAAAATTCCCCGCATTTCCCCGAGGGGAAGAATGTGAAAGTGCGAATGCACGAGTTGAATTTGCGCGGTTCGGTAATGTTCACGGAAGAGAGATCACACACACACACACACAACTACAAAGAAAGAAAGATGCATTTATTCACAGACACCTATTTGTGTTGTCGTTGTACTGGATTGCTAGAGCGGATCTCAGCTTTGAAATTTCGTGTCAGTACTCCTTTAAGCAGGTGCATTAGCCCTTCTCACGCCCGATTCTTGGACAATCCCCCACGTGGGTATGTGCCATGTTAGCGGCCAGGCTGCGCGCGCCCATCTCCACGTGCGCGGACATCGCCGGTGGACGCAGGTTCAGGGTCGCTTAAGAAGTGCATTGCACTTAAAAAAAAAACTGTGAGTGGGCACTCACACCGCATTACCATTGCACAGAGTGCCTCTGGCGTAATTAAACCGCTATTAACCGGTAAGCCTTGCGATTACGGCGAATGCCGATGTTCCCGATTCAATAAAAAGTGCGAATAACGAACATGGGGATAAGCCTCCCGGCCACATCAGCGCCAAGATGATGATTAGCCTGTGAACAAGCCTAGAGCCGAGGAGCATATTGATATTACTTCATTCTTACGTCATTATAAATTTAATTTAAACGACTTTTTAATTTTCTCCGCAGCCCATTGAATGATTGATTGATTGTAGGGTTTAACGCGCCGACGCAACGCACGCGATGAGGGGCGCTGTAGAGCAGGGCTCAGGATTATTTTTGATCACCTCGGGATCTTTAACGTGCGCCCAAATCTCGTACACACGGGCGTTTTTGCTTTTCGCCTCCACCAGAAAAGCGGCCGCCGCGGCCGGGAGTCGAACCCGCGACCTCGTGATCAGCAGCGCAACGCCTTAACAACTGAGCCACCGCGGCGGGTCCCTCCACAAACATACGCAACCAATTAGTCGATCAGTTAACCGATTAAGACCTGCCCGTTAACCGATTAAGACCTGCCGGGCTAATGTGCTAATAACCAACAGAACGTCTGGCGACGCAGCAGGATGCGAAGACACCGGTGCTATACAATGATTGCATACTTACAATATGAGAGGACACGTGATGTCCGCACGCTACATGCCAAGCTTTGCACTCCAGCCACTTCTTCTCCTCTCTTCCTCGACATTGACTACTTCTTCGCTTGCGGGTCAGCAATATGTCCTGAATGGGTGTGGTAGCGCTGCCAACGAATGTATGTTTTCGTAACGTATGACCCATAGGCGGGCTGCCAATTTTTGATATTTCAGACAGACAGGGGTGAATTTGAGGAAGGGGGTGGTGTGGGCGCCCTGTTTCGCTCACAAATATCCGAAAATGCGCTTCCGTTTTCCGGACCACATAAATACCACAAAATAACACCTTGGAAACAGCGCGGAAAACTTGGAGAAAGAGAAGGCAAACAGGCAGAGGCGCTATTTTCTCTCTCTTTGTCCAAGTTTTGCGCGTGGTTGACTAAGCTTGACCAACGTCAAGCTTTATTGCATAGAAGAAGAAGATTTCCGCAATACGAACTATGTAAAAGTGGTAGATTTATCCTTTGCGAATGCCCGGATGCATATAAAGGCCGCTGGATTGAAATGTCACCAGCTGGGCACCATGACGCTCTACTCTTTTTGTACTTTCCTGGACTTCACCACCAAGCACAGATACAAAGGACAAAACATCTAACATTAAACTAAGCTCTGGGGCCACCGCTTCAAATGAATTGACATTGTTATTTTTAATGCTCTCAGTTCAATTAGCGGTTCAGTTCTGGGTAGTCACTCGCACACACTCCTTACACTTTTAGTGGTTTCAACAAAGGAAGAGATGATCTTTTTGAAGTAGTGCCGTTCCAACCTGGCATCAACATCGTTGTAAACTCTGGCTGTGCGGGTGAGCCGTATACTTTTGAGTCCAATAAATATGAGTAAGTAAAAGGGTACACAGTCCTGATTACCTATTGCGATAAAATGGATTTGATGGGTGTATAGGGATAATTCCTTACGATGTAATGGGATGAACAAAACTTCCGTGCTGGAAGTCAAAATGTCAGTACGTTATTGTTTGGACTGATCGGTGTCTCTTCTTGTCCCGAATGTACCCGCCCGTCCAGAGGGAATTGTGTCATGCTCTCGACTTCATGATCGAGGTTGAAGACCCCTGTAATCCTAGGAATGCCGTGGATTCGGGCGGCGGCATAGTCAGTGCTTGGGAAGCAAGCAAACAGCGTAACTATCAACGCCTGGCTTACTTCATTGTTTGCAGATTGCTTAGAGTTCTTTTTTTTTGTCGAAGAGAGTCGTAGTAAGTAATGTTCTAACCCACATACCTTGTATTCTCACTGTACCTGTTTTCTTCAATGAGAATTTTTATGTTGTGTTGTTATTCACTTGTTCAGAACCATTTCTGTATGTATGCAATTGCTTTTCAATAAATTGCATATCGGCAGAAACCAAAGATCTTGCGTTTTGCCATTGCAATGTTCAAAAAATCCTAGACATTACTCCCAATACTGTGTAGAGGAGGACTCTGTATAATTTAGACCACTAGGATTTATTTCATGTGCACTGGCATTACGCTGCACGCAGCACGTGCATTCCGCCTCTTCGGAATTTCGTCCACAGCTCGTGGGATTCGATCCCGCGACTTTGATCTCAATTTATGTAATCTTTTTTCACATACATGAATGTCGTGCATCTCCGAGACGGTTCAAGCATCCGCCCAAGAAAGCGGGTCTTACGCAACCAGCACGTTCGTCCTACTATTCAGCAGGATACTGAAATGGCGTGCCACTCTACTCTGCTGCATTATAATGCATATATAATTGGTTGCACTGCCTACCTGGCTAGTTGTTGGGAGACATCGGCCCTACCCGGTTAATGCCACTTTCTCCGTATCCTTCTTATGTTCAATGGTCTCGTGAGTTCGTTGGTCTCATTAGAGTCGCATCGAGCAGTCCGCGTACGCCTTCGGGCTAGACTGAGCTGGTGAACGCTCTGATAAACAAAAGCGAGCCGGATGTCATATCTGGGCATATGGCCATCTGCTTTAGAGAGCACACGCAGAAAATAATGCCTTGCTTCGCGACGCCATTTACTTCCAGAATGTAGTCAAGTCCTGTGAATGCCCCACCGCGGTGTCTCAGTGGTTACAGTTCCTGGCTATACTGAGCCGAGAGATCCATGATCGATCCCGGAAGCAGGTAACGTGTCACAACAGAGGTGAAATGCAACGACGCGCGTTTGCTGCGAGATATCAGGGGTCGTTAAAAAGCTAGTACCAGTTTGGTTGTGTTTTAACAGGTATTACAAAAGACGACTGGAGCAACTGGTTCTGATAAATAGCGGTTATAAATGTTCCGTCAGCTTTCTCGCAATTCTCAAATTACGAAACTATTTAGCTTAAATCTGTATAATGGGAATCACTAAGCTCACATGCCGAATTGTTTCGGTGTGTGCGCTTGTGTCGCGCGGTGGTGTAGCCCCGAGCTAGCATATCAGGTTGTCTAGGTTCATCTGTCTCACTCTTCAAAGGACTCTCGTCTCCGTTTTTTTTCCTTCCGACGCACGGCCGGGCTACAGTGGCGGCGTCCGCCGCTCTAACCCGGCCGTGGCCGACGCTGCGGCGTTCGGGACGGCACTCCGGGAATCCCAGGTAACGGCTGGCAGGATCTCTGGTTTCCCTCTTCCTAGAGCCACGTGTGTGAATTCAAACGACGTCGCATGTGGAATCGTTGTGGGGGTCGTTCACAGCTTTGCTTTCCAACCACCTTCACAGCGTGGATCGGAGCCAATTTTTTTTCTCGAGGTAATATGGCATAAAAATATGTGCTTCATTGTTGTTTCCGATAGTGAGGTGTTCGTCGGTTAATAAATCAGCAACCTTTATAAACTGCGTTACCTGTTCCGGTTGCACTTAATTTATATTAGATGGTTTCTGGCTGCGCTGTGGACAGTTTTTTAAGAATATTTTTTGGGCCTGGTTCTCAATAAGCTAGTAGTTCGGAAATTCTTGAATGGCGGCTGAAGGCCAAGGAAGAGGAACTCGCGGCGGGGTTTAGCGGTTTATCGAACGTCACTTTAACGAACGCCTTTTGATCTAATGGTCGACGGTCGTTTTACGGAAGCCGTTTTATCCAACTAGATTCTCACAGGACTTTTAGCCAAGATTTTTAGTATTTCCTTGAGGAGTCTCTTCTTGCTTTTACGTCTGTGTAGTGAACGAAGTTTTATTCTATGGCGTGTGTATTTATTTAACAAAAATTTTAGCTTTTTATTCTTTATGATCAATTTACGTTTAACTGATGACTAAAGGTGGCGCCAGGGGAACTGTTAACAGAAGTATACCTTTAGTTCTCGATCCCCCTGTGAACCGAAGCGTATCATAGCATTCCAAGCTATAGGCTTGTAGGCCGTTGTTTCATTGCTGTTTGTAATAGCTTTCTGGCATGCCTGGTGAAGTGGCCTACGGTTGGGGCAATGTATATCGAAGAGCAGGTTGCCATTTTCGTCGCTGGTGTCGTGTTTTCTTGCGCTTCACTCTATCAATACTAACTTCTTACATTTCCTTCTTTGAATGGTAGACAAAAAGAAAAGTTAACTGCGAATATTGGTTTTGTAGTCCTCGCAGCCTGCTGTACCTGTGCTGACGCAGTTTTTTACCACAGGGTAATAACAATTTTGCGTTTATCACTGAAAAAAAATGCGAGAAGTAAGAAATGTGCTCGCGGAGCCATTACTGTCGAGTTTCTCTTTAATACATGAAGCTGGTGCCGTCGTATGTTGCTTGAATGTTCCGGTAAATTGAAACTGTTAATTGGTTATCACAAAATGAAAGCGCTGTAGAAAAAAATGGACGCCGTCCAGCCCTACGAAAGTGTTTGTCGCGCGCAGCTGTTGTAAAGTGCTACACATGGTGATGGGTTATGAAATGTTTTTCGTTGCCTCGGTGGGCTTGTCGCTTCCGCTCGGCTTCTCTGACGGCAAATGTTTGATCCTGACGCATGCGCTCGGTGTCTTGGGCGAGAACTGCTGGTTACTGTCTTGCCTGACTCATGCGCTAGCCCTTGAATGACGTCAACTCCCATACTCTTTCGACAGAAGCTGCAAACGTAATCTTTACAACCACACGGGGGTTCCCATTGTTCAAAGGTGCTTTATCACCGATCATGCTGTTTCCTTGGTCGGTTGGTGGTTTTTGTTTACACGAATACTGAGCTCTATGCGGCATGCCTGATTATCTTGACGCACGTGCTCGGCGTCTTGGACAAGAACTGCTGGCTCCTGTCTGGGTTTTATGTTTACGACACGAAATTCTCCTACCAAGGAGAGGCTAACAGCTTCGATGTAAAATGGACGCCATCCCGCCCTTCCAAAGTGGATGTGCAGCGCAGCTGTTGCTGTTGGGGGAGCGTATGAAATGTTCCTCGTTGTCTGGTTGGGCGCATCACTTGCACTCGGTTGTTTTGGCTGCATGTGCTAGGTCCTGCCTTTCCTGACGCATGCTCTAGCCGTCGAATGATACCAGCCCGCTCCCCTTTCAAGAGCAGCTGCAAACTTAATCGTTCCCAGTAGGGGGTGGTTCCCATATTCACCGGCGCCTCATCATTCATCACGTGGTTTAGATGCTTGCTTTGGTTTTTTTTTTGTAACACGAATGCTGAGCTCCATGCTGCACGCCTGATCATCCTAAAGCATGGGCTCGGCGTCTTGCGTGAAGACTGCTTCTCCTTCCTGGGTTTTTTGTTTACGACAAAATTTTTTTCCTACTTATGAGGGGCTAATAGCTTCTCTGTAAAATGTGTCAACCAATGAAGTTGCCATTGGGGTTATTCGTAAGATACCAGCCATTTCGTGCGGAGTGCTTGCGTGGGATGGGGTTGTTTCTTTCTGATATATGTTTGTGCTGCATTAAATGTCTTGCAGGAGCCCCAGGAACTGCAAGGTCCATAATATACATTTAGTAAACAAGTGGACGAAGTACGTCTTTGCATTCTAGCTCTATTCCATGTTTTTTATCGCGATGACTTAAGCGGTATGCCCAAACAGCGTCACCTTTTTTTTACCAAGTAGCCCGTGTAATGCGGTCGCATTCCTGTTCAGATGACTTTGTTACAGCCCCGCTTCACTGTGCTTGTTTTTTAGTTGCAGCATAAATATCGCCACTCCCTTCGATGTAGGTAGCAGCTTGGATGTGTGGTGGTGACTGCCCCTCATTTTCACTTCTCTCATGCAGATGATGCGGAGATGATAAACGTGATGCAGACGCTCATACACAGCAACAGGAGTGAAGGTATCTCATGAACGATGTGACGAAAACTACACCTGAAATGACTAGTGGCCTCATCATTTCCAAAACACCGGGAAGGATGACTGAGCAGATGTTGCAGGCGAATTTCTCAGGCTTTTAATTGGCGCCATGCTTTTGTGCATGCACAATGTCCAAAGTGTAGGTGATTTCAATCTGCCCTCCGGTTGATGTCCGTGTTCTTTGCAGCATGAGTTGAATCCAGAGGTCCCTGAAGGCCGTGCGATCTTCGTGCGGAACACCATCGTAGGCGTTGAACGACTCCATAAAATTGTCTGCGAAATACACAAGCAGGGAGCACAATAATTTATTAGAACGAGGATCTTGTTTTTAAGAATTAAGTTTGCGAAAGAGAGTTGTCACTTCTTTAGTAGCAGGTAATCAGAAAATGAGGGGATGCTCAATCCGTTCCTTAACCCGGGTCAACAAAAAGAAGATCCCTGTTCACTTCATTACAAGTTCGGATTGTGAATGTTGAGGTGTTTTATTCAAGTAAAAATAGTCCGAAGACAGTGTCATAACGGAAATATGTATTTGAGCGTTATCTTGGTATCATCAAATGGACGTAATGAAGTCGTTGCTGACCAAGTAGCGTGTATCGTTGGCAATACGTCAAGGTCGCGCTTTTTCCTTTTGACCAGAAGATAATTTTTTATTGTTAGTTTGATACCTACTGGCACTGTAAAAATTTATTACTTCCTGGGGACGCACAACCGCGACTGATATCACCAAGCTACACCAATTACAAAGACCATCTTTTGTGACAATACGAACTTATAAAATGCAACCGATGCTCTACCCACTTTTAGGAAACGTGATGTCTGAAATTTCGTCCTTTTAAAACTACACGTAGCTCACATGCCACTACGCAGTAGAAAAATTTAAGGGGCCAACCATTCATTAGTTGGCTGATTACCCAGTCAAGGTGCTTCGGATTCACTGGCTGACAATAATTCTGAAAACAAAACGGCTAATGACATCTCAGCACTTGTAATGTTCATTTAGGCATCCCGCCTCACGTTGTCAAAGGCTGCTTTGTATTCTTGCCAGTTCCGACGCCTTGTTTTGCTATCTGCTTTAACTCTTTGGAATATCTTCCATCTGCCTCAGACTCGTTGCGCTGCTGCTCCCTCTGGTCACCACGTAATAGGAGAGTTGATGACGATGGCGACTTTTTTGCGTTTGCTCTGCCCACATTTTTCCACTTCCGTCATTTAAGGTTTACTGGTGTGGCCGGCCACCTTTTTATTGCTAGTGCAATGAAACGCCTTGTGCTATAGAACCCATAGTACAACAAAACCTTTCCTCCGCGCCCTCTCTTCCTACCGAAATTTTTGTTCGCGGACAATTCCCGGCTTGGTTACCTCCCCGGAAAACGCATGCGGGTCATGCATTTCGGGGTTGAGTGAACCAGGTTCTCTGTATAAAACAACAGCGCAAATTTATGTGCAGACTCTTTATCTTCGAAATAAACTGTCATACCCATAACCCACGTTGCACTGAACATGGTCTCTTCCTTAAGTTCGTACCAGCTATGAGCATGAATTGTTTTAAGTGGTACCGTCATTTCTTAATTCATCTCAGTACAGCTTCGTGTCCCATTAGTACTGCTGTGCGGAATAGAAGAAACTAAACCTATATGACCATGTTACACCTTTCTTCGTTGCATGTATAACCTTCTAAGTTTCTTTTACGCCCGTCGTCATACTCTATTTATTCAAATATCGGGCATAAATGACAGCCTCAGCGTTATCTGTACCCTGAATAGCCCCTGTTGCAACAACCATTGACGCCGAACACTTTAATTTACTCTGGAAATGCCTTAATTTGATTGGTGGCGGCGCGCATCTCTCAACAAATGGCTCCCCAGCCGGGGCCGGAGGGGACCACTAGCAGTGAGGGCGACCGTATTCTTCACTTCTTGAACAGTTCGTCGAATACGCCTTAGCGAATGGTTTATACTTGCAGTTTGATCAGCCTGAGCCGACTTCCCGCTTGACTGCTACCCTAAAAACCCCCGTGCACCTGTCAGTAAATTCTGACTACCAGCTAGGTGCTCTACAAAAAGCCAATGAAACATGTGAACCTGCAGTTGATGAGGAAATTTCATTGTGGCAAATTCCCTTTAAGGAGCATCAGGAAGTTTTGAAGTGCCTTTCTTTTCCAAATCCCTCTGCTTGCTCTCCAGGGCCTACAAAGCTCATTTTTAATAATAAAAGTTTACTAGTACTGTTCGCTATTCTTACCGGTGGGAAACGTGGGATCGTAATCTGTTTAAATCACTGTGCTTACTCGGTATAATTATCCCGCAATTGTTGCAGCTAGAATTCATAGGCTAATTATGAAAGTGCCATCTGTATCTATGTCAACGATGCTCGGACGTTTGGCATATTCATCGGCAATATTCATTCATGGGCTACGTCAATGCGAAAAATTTAGTTTGTTTCCTGCGCTTCAATTGATTCTTACACTTCGCCAAATTTGATAGAATCCTTGAACAATAATTACATGCAAACTTCCCAAACGACTAAAACTGGTGACACGCTTCGTATATGTCCAACCTATGCGGCCAGAAGGAAACATTAGGCTAAATTAGAGCAGACAATTACTGAATAGCTCACAGTTTTTTAATTTAAAAACGACGTGGGCTTCGTACATGTGCGAAACGGCGGTGAAGTAAGGCGAGATAAACCAAAATTACAAATTGGCTAGCTCAAGTTCGTACATCAGGGTTCCAAGCCCTACAGTCGCCAAAGATCTCAATACATGTAGTGAAGTAGCGGCAACTAAGGAACCGTAATCTTTCGACGCAATTTGCCGCAAGTGAAGCAGATATGCGACCATTTTTAAATGTACAGATATCAGTATGAAGGGGCCCGCCCAGTCGCAGAGGGGCAAGCCTAAGTAGCTTGCAACCCGGCAAGCCTAATCTTGGTAAATTTGGGGATGTCCCCGTCATTCATAACGCCGTTCCAGAAAAAAAAAAGTTTGGTTTATTATTTACAGCGAATCGCGTCCAGTGGCTACCAAAGGGCTCATTAACAGTTTCTTTAACCAACCACTACTACATTGTATTTGTGGCCCTTTAATACACCCTACAAACAAAGAAAACTAAGCCACATTGCACATAATGTAGGAGTCGAGTTTTGGCTTCGCTATCGATTTCCGACGACCCGTCGGTGAACCAGTCAACCAACGCACTTGGTCGGAGGTTCAGCGAGGCCAAGCTGAACCAAGCTGAGGCGAAGCTGACCAGAGCACGCTGAAAAGAAGTCACTTGACTTCTGAAAAGCTTTCCTATCATTAGAACCATTACGGGAAATCAATAAACCCAAAAACTGTGCCTAAATGCACCTAGAGTGGTTGAAGAACGAGGCCTACAGGCGTTAGACACGAGTATTCTGCGGAAGCAATACCGGAATATTAAATAACAGTTTCAGGGTTCGTTGAATTAGGACCTGTCAACGTTTTTCAGTATAGGTGTACTTTGTGCATATTCAACTGGGGCGAAAACTTGATCAATCGATTTACAGCGTCAAATGTTGAAACCTATCGTTCGGCAGCCTGAAAATGTATTTGAGTTAGACACATGTATATATCCATTAAAATAATTTATATTGTCACTAGATAGGGTTTATGCTCACCAAGGAAGTCCTCAATCCGATTGAACTTCCACCGAGTCTCGTATTGTCTGTATGCCACGCAGTGAAGTCCAGCTGCAGCAAGGCTACTCCTGGTCTCAGCATCTCTCTGCGCTGAATACCCGGATTTGCCCCCGCAGCGATACATCCCCGGGAAAAGGTCTCTGGGGTTCTGAAAGCAAGTGCGCGAAAATTGCATCCGTGTACCAATTTTTCAAGAGCTTTAAGACAGAGAACTTACTGGTGAAGTGGTATTTGTATCATACTAACGCTTGGGAAAGTAAAAATTCGGCCGAAGTGGTGATGGATGTTCACCTAAAGCGCAATGGCTCGAGATAACATCGAAGGAAAAAAAATCACGCATTTACACGAAGTAAATCATGACGAATGGACGAAGCACTGGAGATCGTTATTACCGTAGATCCCCCGTGACATTACCCACTCGCGCATGTAAGTGAGTGACAACGCGTGTGTACAGTATGTATTCCGGGATAGCTTGTTGTCGGCGTTGCCGTTGAACCGCTGCTTCCCGAGCGCTCAACTCCGGGTCCGCTTGGCGTTTCTGCCGTTTTGCCGCTTCCCGAGCTCTCGCCTCCGGGGTAGCTTGTTGTCTGTGTAGACGTTTAGCAGCCGCACGCCGCGCCATACTTTAGTTTTCATCCAAGGCAGAAAGAGAATGTGTTGTCTGTAACGCGCTTATATACGCGTATGCACCGCAGCGCTCTCTCTCTCTCTCTCTTTCTCTAACCTACTGTGAACCTTCTATTTTGTTCTTGTTAACCTTTTGTGAACCTTTTGTTCCCAGATGTTTAGCTTTACACAGTGCTGTGCGTCTCCCCCCCCCTCTCTCTCTATCTCTCTCTCTCTCTCTCTCTAGCCTTTTGTCAACCTTTTATTTCGTTCTTGATAACCTTTTGTGAACCTTCTGTTCACAGATGTTTCGATTTACACGGTGGTGTGCCGTGAGCACGGATGCCGGACGGACGGACGCACAAGCCTCAGCCTTAAGGTGCTTCGGCCGTTAAACGAGCATCTTCGTCTGTCTAATTTGGTAGTGTCTTGAGTGCACCCAAACCAAAAAAAACAAACACAAAGATGCGCACGACTACACACTCATTGTTGCTAAATTGTGCGAGACTGAAGCTGTTTAGTATACAAACCAAGGCACAGCACGTTCAGAGACGCACGCATAGGTGGCTGGCAATGCTGCTAACAGTCGTGTGTTTTCTTGGGCGGTGCTGGTGATTCTTCTCAAACTAGTGATGTCGCTTTCGCCGATTCTGGATCTAGCATACTGCCGTTCTCATGTGTCTAGTACCTACATGCACTGTCTGCAATTGTGGAGCCGCTGCTCTAAGCCGCCACATGCGGATATTTAGTTGGAGAAAGGCATTGCTAGACTTCAGCCTTGAAGGTGTGTGTTGGAGCAGTTGATTGATTGTAGTGTTTAACGCGCCTATGCTAAACAGGCGATGAGGTGCGGCGTAGTGGAGGGCTCCGGACTCAGATGTACCCCAAGGAAGCGTCCTGGGGCCATTGCTTTTTCTTTTATACATAAATGATATAGTAAATGTCATCACCCCTTCTGTACAAATTAGATTATTTGCAGACTATTGTGTTTTGTTCTGGGTAATTAACGCTCTTGATGATCAAAATGAACTTAACTCAAACCTTCATAATATTCATCAGTGGTGCAATGAGTGGGGAATGATCCTTAATGCAGAAAAGAGTGTCTGCATGCGTTTGACACGTAAGAAAGTTCCACTGAATAATATGTACCAGCTTGGCTCTTCAACTCTGAGAGAGGTTACTAGCTACAAATACTTGGGCCTAACTATAACTAATAATTTATCTTGGAATTTGCATGTAGACAACGTATGTTCAGCTGCCTTTCGGAAACTTGGTTTCTTAAGACATAAACTGCGTACCTGTCCTGCTAATGTAAAGCTTCTTAGTTATTATTCTTTTATACGACCTAAACTGGAATACGCCAGCTTTGTATGGGACCCTTACACTAAGCTTAATATTACCAAACTTGAGCGAGTTCAAAGGAAAGCTGTTCGGTTTATATATTCAAAATACTTACCGTCGGATTCACCTTCCGCGCTGATGTCTGCAAACGACATTCAGACCCTTGAATCCCGCAGACGCGAACAACGGCTGGATTTCCTTCAATTATTACTTAATGGTAAACTCGCCATCGATTCATCGCCTTACTTATCTTTTCTATCAACAAGGAACACACGACATTATCATTCCCATTTGCTAACGCCCATTTCTTGCGAGAACCGATGCCTTTATGTATTCATTTTTTCCGCGAACAGTGTCGGACTGGAACAAGTTATGCGAACCTCATTTATTGTAACATATGTATAATGAAGTGTATTGTTTTTGTTTGGCGTACGTTACTACTTGTCAAAGTGTAATGTAGTGTTGTAGAACCAATTGTGTTGTTGCAACGCATAGCGAAGTGTATTGTGGTGTATAAAACGAAACGCATTGTTGATACACAACGAAGTGTATTGTAGCATGTAAACCAAAGTTTCATTTTCGTATGATGTATATCATTACTTTTGTGGTATGCGTGACGTGCCCTTCCTGCTTGGACCCCTTAGGGTCCGCAGTATGTATTAAATAAATAAATAAATAAACCAGGTTGGAATCTCTGAGCTGCACTGCAATCTCGAACTCACGGGAGTTTTTGCTTTTCGCCCCCATCAGAAAAGCGGGCACACCGGCCGGGAATCGAACCAGTGTCTTTGTGCTCAAAACCAGAACGCCATAGCCACTGAGCCAGACGGGTTCTGTTAGATCAGTAGCTGAGAAATAAAACGAGCCAGCCTTTCTAATTCGCTACTACAGTAAGTTTTAAGAATTAAAAAGGGCATCAAATGATCTTCTCTGGTGGAATTGACGTTATGAACCTGGTTAGCTTTCTATCACACAAAGAAAGAAACACAGTGCTGCTGCTTATGATTGCTAGAATGTGTACTCACACGTTATATTACACAATGTGTGAAACGTTCCGCAGTGCAGTGGTTTCCTCAGAGTTTTTAAAATATTTTTCACATCTTAAACAAGTGTTTGGATACCCGATTGTTCAGGAATGTCATATGTGGTAATTTCTATACGACTGGAATGGACAGGATTTCTTCGATAATGACTGGTTAGTTCACAGCAGCTGGCTTTGCAGCTTCGGTAGTTTTGCCTTCCGCACAGTCTTAATAAAGCTCAAAGCTCGAAATGCAGAACAATGGGTCCATTGTTGAGGTTTGCTTAACAAAAAAAAACAGCTTCGAATAGAGCTCCGACTGGGCACCGTCAAGCAGTGCGGAGACGATGCTCATTCAACTTTTCCATGGTGCTCGTGAATTCGAAAAAATGCGAAGTGACATGTATACACGGGCAAGTTTCAGTACTCACGATCATTTGTCTCCACTCCGCCATCCTGTACACAGCATCCCAGACGTCGATGGCGTCACCGCCGGTCAGAGCAGCAATAGCGCAGTCCCCTCCCGGCTTCAACAGCCCAGCTACGTTGCGGTACGCCTTTTCTAGGTCCACGATGTAGTGGAAAGTATAAAAGGAGTATATGCGGTCCGAAGGGCCGTAGCGTTGCAGAATGGGCGTGAAGTCGTCGTACTCCACGTCAAACACGTCATATGCGATGCGGCTGTGAGAGAAGTTGGCTTTGGCGTAGTCCACTGCATGACGACTTCTGTGTAATAAAAACAAGAAAGGGACAAAGCAGGCCTAAATTTCAGTGTTTCGTTTTCGTGACACGTTAATATGTCTTTGTTTGTGATAGCCCCACGGGGATACCAGAAAGAAACACATGCTTCGTTTGATTGATTGATTGATTGATTGATTGTAGGGTTTAACGCGCCGACGCAACGCAGGCGATGAGGCGCGCCGGAGTGAAGGGCTCTGGATTAATTTTGACCACCTGGGGATCTTTAACGTGCGCCGAAATCTGGTACACACGGGCATTGTCGCTTGTCACTTCCATCAGAAAAGCGGCCGCCGCGGCCGGGAATCGAACCGGCGACCTCGTGCTCAGCAGCGCAAGAAACACATGCTTCGTGTGTACATGTGTCGCGCCTACGCACGTGCTCTCAACTGCCGCTACCGAGGACCAGTGACTGCAGCACAGTGACCTCAACCCATATCGTTCCGCATTTGCGCGTGAGCCCTGGTTTTTTAACAACTAGGTCACTCTTTCGCGGTCTGAAATGCTCGTAAGGGCAGACTGCAAAGTCATGCAGAAGAACAGCTTGTTGGGTAGGCATTTTGGAAGGAGGGGTATGAAAACGATTGTTTGATTATAAAAATAGGCAGCTGCGGCCACTGGACCACCCAAACGTGGCTGGGCAGACCTTTTGTCATGCACAGCAACGCATCAGGATGTTATGGGGCGTGACTGATTTGGACATGCAGCATGCGCGCGAACAACTTTCACCGTTAGTACCTTGATGAAGCTCGAGAACAAATAATTCGGAACAATAACAATGGCTGGGCTTCGTTTCGTCAGCATGCAGAAAGCTGAAGCATGGTTAGTTTTTCAAGCTGATTTCCAGATCGATCCACATACGTACACCAAAATCTGCAAAATATTCAACCTCCCTAGAGGACGAATACCTGTGGAAATAGTTTTATGTGATCTAAGTTTTCCAAAACAGTAGTTAAAACTTGAGGTAGCTGTACGAATTTTCACATTGCAAAATGTTGTTTGTAAAAAAACATGTCTTCAACTTAACAGACTGATCAGCATTAGTGGCTTTGGTTTACCCGTCGAATTTGGTACTAATGTACACTAGTGATCATTATCAATGGTGTCTACTAGAGCCTCTGAATGGGTGCTTCAACCGTTGTTGTCCGTATATGAAGTGGAATTGGCAACATGGCCTAACATAACGTTCTTTTACTTGAAGCTTTCTGGAAAGAAAAAGAATATAATTTGTGTTAATTCCGTGCGAATTATCTTCCCCTTGAATTAACAGTCTCTTTCGTATCAATTTTTGTGAAGGGTTAACTTATGCGTTGCAAATAGATGGTGCTGGTATGAGCTGTTTACACTGCTGATTTGGGCGAGCTATCCGATTGGAAGGAGAGAGGGTCTTGGGCCTTTAAATACTGGCCTGTTGCACTAAAAGTATTTGCTGCAGTAATAATCGGAAACGTTAGCTGAAACACATCACACCACACAGCATGTTAATAATTATGTTGATGCTTGATGCCAGGTATTCCCATAGTAGCCTAACTCCTGTCACCATAAATCTGTTTGGTGGACGTGCGTGCCACAGTCGCGAAGTGTATGTAGAATAACAGCGAATCGTTTTTGGTGGTTCTCTAGAAAACTATCCGGTCATGTCGAATCCTTGCTTCACTTTGATAAAGTTATTCCACTTTTTAAGCTTGATGTACATGTACAAATCTTTGAGGAAAAATATGGTGCAAGTTCTACTAGTTGTTGGTTCTCAGTACAAATACTAAACTGATATTAATCATAATAATAACACCCTAAATTCGATAAATGCATAGGTTTAAGGTACCAGTGGAAGATAAATAATGCTTGCCATACTGAAGAACATGAATGGTATCTATAAGTAAAGGCCACTGCAGCCCTGATGATCGCTAATTACCACCTGGTTGTAGGGGTTGTACACTGACGATTATGCTTTCAGATGTATCGAGATACCCGTTTAAACTTGAGGACTAACTTAATGTGTTACAAACGTTCGCCGATTTCTGACCACGGGAGCATATAAAAGAACAGCGTAGGTGCACATACGTTCAAAATAAATGTAAAAAAACTGCTGATCTGTCTAAAATTTGCTTAAAATGTGCGCATAATGCTTCCTTGGTAGCAGTGGCGGAACTAAACTGAGGCACTGCGCGAACTCATGAGCCATAATACTGGGTAATTAACCCACTCAAAACAATAGATAAGGCTGCAACTGTAACCAAAACTTTCCGAATAATGCCGTCACAGTCGTTATCACCTTACCACCGTTATTACACACTAGCGCCATTCACGAAGGAGCAGGGAGAAAAACCTTGACCGAAGCATCCTCTCCAATGCCTCCTGTGTGACGTATCTCGGAAATCCGGTTTGGTAGGCAGCGCCATCTACCCGCTTGCGTAGCGGCTCTATTTCTGGAGTCGTCGGTGCAGTGAAACCTTTACAGTTGCCTTTACTACTAAATGACGTGTGCGTTCACTTTCCCGATGACGTTGGCGGGGTCCTCTGCTCGAGTACACGTGTAAAATGTGAGAAAAAAGAAAACGCTAGAGATTCCCTAGCTTAAAATTGAACTCGGGTTCTCTTCGCAACGAGGCAGGATTCTAACCGATTGCAACACACTGCTACTAGTTAGTTCACCTGTATCCGCCCTGCGGCTTGCGATTGCGTGAAACGCGCTCACAACGCGTAGGATATAAATACGTTGTGCTGTCGGTGCAGGTATTTATTGGAGGTACGGCAGTCATAGCAGATCACGTTTCTAGGGTGGAACTGTATATGACTGCAATGGCAAGATATTTCTTGCTCGCGAACAAAACCAAGTAGCGGGCACGCGCACGTTTCTATAAGAAAAGACTGGGCGGAGATTCCCCTAGATAAATTGAAGGCTCAGCACACCATGGTAAGGCTGATGTTCTTATCTAGTATTACCACCGAGAGTGACTTGCACGAGACATACCATCTGAATCCCAGACGCCACCTTAGGTCCACGGATAGTTAAGACTCCCGTAGCGCTTTGTCACAATGAAGATAAAAAAGAGAACCGAGAAGGCAATGTGATCGACGTGATACTGAGTGGCAGGAGGCCAGAGACTCCATGAGCAGGTTATAAAGTTGTCTTCGTGAATATTTGGAGGCCTTCGTGTGCCTCTGTAACAGAGGCGGCTGCCGCTCGTCTTCGCCGTCTCCCTGTCCTTCCATTAAACCATGGCTTTATTCAAAGATGTGCATTACTCTTTTTTGTTACTTAGCAACGGCTGCTTTTTAAAGGCGAAAACCTTGATTAGGCTTAATAAACGCGAAAGTTAGTCTGCTTGCCCCTTTGCCACCCGAATCAGCCGGCAAAGTCTCTAAACAGGAAGCCCTAAATGCGTTACCAAAAGCGCAAAGACCCCATTATCCTAGTGCAGCTACTGAATGGTACCGAAGAGCCCGCCGCTATGACCGAAAAGAAACAAAGAAAACACATTTGTGATTGTGGAGAATATGAAGCCGGGTCCCAAAGCCGCAGCCTATCTTGTTAACCACTGCTCTATCTTGACACTCTGTCAGAATGGAAGTAGAATCAACGTTATGTTTGCCCATTTTTTGTTAGCAGTTTACATTAGAGAGGTGAGGCTTAAAATGTGTGCTGATTGCGCTCACACGCTTTCTCCTCAGGCATGGCAAACAGTTAAGCTACATTTCGAGCGTCGGCTTCGTGAACTGAGTGCGAGTACATAAGGCATGAAATGTCATGCGTACAGAATGACTACTTGCTAATTGGGTTGCTTATAATTACTCACAGCGACTAAGGTACCTATGATAAACCTCATATTTACAGGGCTTGCCAGATACACGGGACATTCGATTTGAAGATGAATGAAGAGGATTCGGTGCTTGAAAATGCAGAGGAACCAAAATTTTGCGGGATGACCCTTTAACGGGAATAGAAAAAGCAGTACTAGCCCAACGTATTCAAATGCAATATAAACAATGTATAAAAGTACGCCATGAATGTTACCTGTCCAGGGCCACGATGCGAGAGGAATCGGGATGTGAGATGGACAGCAGCTTCTCTTTGGTGAAGTTTCCCGGACCGCAGCCTATGTCGACGTACTGATGCCGGCACATGTTGTTACAGAGCGCCGTGCATATCGGTTCGCGAAGTTGAATACTTCTGAGCGCGCTTAGGTTTTCCTTGTAGATGTATGACTTGAGCCCTTCGTAGGCGTCTTCGTCCATGTGCCAGCTGTCCTTGAGGGTCAATAGACTGTTGTCAAGTTGGATCAAATGCGGCGTGCACATATTGGTTGTCGCAACGGGTGGCTGCCAAAAGATTAGATAAAGGAAAGAAAAGAAAAAAAAGAAAAAGAAAGTTAGAAAGCTGTAAAAAGTTGTTGTTTGTGTTCTATAAAACACGAAAACATATGTTGTAGTGCCCACGCGTAAGACAAAAGTTTTATGTGTCCAGTTAAGATTGTTTCACTTTTTTTGGCACTGGCACACACAGACGCAAAGGAGGTGGGCTCGGGTGCCGTCCTCGTCCTAAACCACAAGGACTGCAAAAATGTAACCGCTTATGCTAGCCATGGTCTGTCATCACCAGACACTACAGAACGTCTGAAAAATAGTGCCGTGACATGACAGGCGCAATTTTTAAATTTCTCCCGCTCGTATAAGGCAGGAGAATACAGGTGGTTGCAGACCATTATGCGCTTTGCTGACTCAACAATTAGGGATCACCTTTGCCATGTAGCGCGATGTAGCTTGCGCTCGGAGGAATTGAATGTCAGAATTACAATGGAACCCCGCTAATACGTCCCCCAGACATACGACAACCCGATTCTTACGACGGATCACCACGGTCCCGGCAAACTTCCCATAGAAACAATACATTAAAAAAAACCCTGATGATGTGACGCTCGGGAGCACGCGGTCCGCTTCACACGAAGGACCCTGGCGCGGATAAACCGGCGTTTTCCCCATATTTCACACCGCTTCGCCGCTCGTTCCGACCTTCTTTATCATGAACCATCGTTTGACGCTGCTTGATGTGCAAAGGTCAGCAGGTGGGCCAGACCCCTTGCTGAACAGACGCAAGCAAGCAGGCGGGTACTCGTGAGCGGGGGTTAACCTGCGACGGCCCCACGCGGCAACAGTACGCCAAGGCGCCAACCGCGAGAAGTCTAAGTACACGTGGCTGGAGGACCATGAATTTGAAGCTTCCGTCGAGCCGCCGACGAACGCGAAAACACATACGACGCAACCACACGGCGATGAACGAACATCCGCTTTCCAAGTTTCTTCGTTTCACAACGCTCTCTGTCTCAAATCACGCTCGTCCACTGCAAGGGGGGAGGCACGTACGAGTTGGCACCGCCATTGTGGGTCACTCGCTGGCCGCCACGGCAAGTCACTGTACCAACTGCAGTAAGACCTTGCTATAATTTTTGCCGCTACACGGTTTATTCGCGAAGTTTGAATCATCCTATCTATTTCGCGTGGCTGGGTTTTGTGGGAAAAGAAAACAGCTATGTATTGGGCACTTTGACCCAATAGCGACGAATGTCGTTTTTTTTTCGTCGCCGCCTTGCACTATTATTCGTTTCGCATGTCCTTGGCAGTTTCACACTCGCCTTTTATCCTCTCTATATGCTTGACCACGACCACGTCGGCCTTATCTTGCGCGCGCGCAAGGCGCCGGGCTGGTGGGCTAGCTGGACGCAATGGCGAGGAGGGAGGCACATCATGTTTTTTTTTAAAAACTTGGGATTTCAGTTAGATGTGAGGCTCGGCAACACGTCAAGGATGGCGGACGCTTACCTGCGACGCCTGTTTTTCGTGCAGATGATCGCCTGGGTGTGTTTCGCACCAGCCTCCTGCACGGAGCCTCACGGTACCGACGGAGGTATGGTCCGGCTGCACCCACGGCCACTACGCCAAACGAACTTGCCGCTACCGCCCTTCACGGATATTCACTCGGATGATGCGCAATGCACCGCCAAACTACCACCTGATCTGCCCCTCTTCGCCCCCTTCCGGATGTCACGTGCGAACCACGTCACCGATTCAACGCCGACACCTCACCGCCCAGATAAAAGCACGAACATCACTCATGGTCACACCAGTGGGCTCGGCAACACGTCAAGGATGGCGGACGCTTACCTGCGACGCCTGTTTTTTGTGCAGGTAACTAACCGTTACTCCATATTCGCCTAACCAACACGGTACTATGCATTGATAGTGTTGCCGAGCCCACGGTATTTGCCTTGTGTCAATACAGCTACTGTTTTCTAAATTTGCTGCTTCTTTCCGGCGATACAGAAGAAAATCCAGGTCCTACTACACGTTCCGCTTCCAATGAAACTCCTGGTGATATCTTGGCCGGTCTCGATGAAATTAGATTAAATCAAGACTCGCTTATGAAAGAAATGAAAGGCATCCAAACTACACTGTCCCAGAATGTTAAAACGTTTGACGATATTAACCAACGGCTTGCTAAAATAGAAAAAGAATGTGCCGCCGTAGGCACACTTCAGGCAGACGTCGAGGTCATTCGTTCAGTTGCTGTCAAAACTTCCGAACAAATATCGGAACTAACCTGCAGTCTTGACGATTCAAACGATCGCGCCCGGCGAAACAACCTTATATTCTATGGACACACTGATTCGGAACGCGAAAACTGGGCCCAGTCCGAGGAACTAATCATAAATCACTGCAAAGATACGCTCAAAGTAACGCTCAACCCACGTGACATTGACCGCGCACATCGACTAGGATCTTTCCAGCCTAACAAAAATAGGCCGATCATTGTGAAGTTCACGCATTTCAAAGATAAAGACTGTATTCTTTCTAACGCAAATAAGCTGAAAAATACTGCGTACAGCATTTCGCAAGATCACTCGCCTAGCACCCGCTTGATACACAAGCAGCTGATTGCTTTTGGCAAAGCCCAGTCCCGACCCTATAAACTTGGATACCGAAAATTAACCATCGATAAGGCCACTTATATTCTTGATCCGACTACGCAAACGGTAGTCCCACGTGCCCCGTAGCTATCTACTAAATTCCGTGCTGAGTCTAATGTAAACTATATTTCGCTCATTTATAGCAACATTAGGAGCTTACTGCCCAAACGCGATGCCTTGCACAACCTAATTCAAGCAAGCGACTGTAACTTGGTTCTGCTAACCGAAACATGGCTTACTGCATCTATCTTGGACTCTGAATTGCTTCCTGCGTTCAACGACTTCGATATTTTCCGTTGCGATAGCAAAAACAAGCGGGGCGGTGGAGTGTTAATCGCCGCTCACCACAGTTTTCAATGCTGCGCTGTCGACATTCCTTCGAGTCTTGAAGTGGTCTTTATTCACTGCAAAGCTGCCGTTCCACCCGTTGTCATTGGCGTCTGCTACCGCCCCCCTGATTCCGATCCTTCTTTCGGTGGCGAGCTTCATGATGCTCTACAACTATTAACATCAGCCTCGGATAACGCCCCTATCCTCCTCCTTGGTGATTTTAACTTCCCCGCGATAACTTGGTCTGACCTAGCATTAGTGATGTCAAAACAGAACACTGAAAGTGACTTCATAGACACTTGCCTTACTTTCAACTTACCTCAAATGATTAGCTTTCCTGCACGAACGACCTTTAATTCATCAAGCTTATTAGATTGATTTCTAACGACCCAACCAGATAAAGTTTCTTCCGTTTCTAGTCCGAGCAGCCTGAGTGATCATGCCGTCATTCATGCCACTTTTCAAGGCAACTTGCCCAATCCAAAAAAAGTAAAAAAGACGATAACCCTATACGACAAAGCAGATTATCAAGGTATGAATGATGAACTAGCTTCCTTTTACGATTGGTTCCTCGTGGATGTTTCCAAACGTTCTGTTGACGAAAACTGGGAGCTCTTCAAAAACAAAATGCAGCAATTAGTAAACATGTACATCCCCACAATTACCATCACAGAACGGCCTACTTCGCCATGGTACAATAATACTTTAAAACGGCTTAGCAACAAAAAGAAAAGACAATTCCGGTCAGCCAAAAAATCAAAGTTCAATCACGCTTGGGAAAAATATTGTGAGACTGAAAAACTTTACGCATCCATGATCTCGGACGCTAAGCGGACGTTCTTCTCGTCAACCCTACCAGACATGCTACGCACAAACCCCAAAAAGTTTTGGAACACTATACACCCAACTCATGCTAAACCCATTTCCTTATTGGATCAAGAAAACATTCCAATCCCAGAGTTCAAGGTCGCCGAAACACTAAACTCTACGTTTTGCTCAGTGTTTACCGATGAACCTGACGATCTATTTCCATGTGTGCCCGATGTATTTCCAAATGTACCGTCCCGTGATTACCCTGCTATGCCCAGTGTCATTTTCGAACAAAATGGCATCACACAAGTCATTGATTCCTTAAAAGTGACGTCATCAGCTGGTATAGACTGTATAAATTCCAAAGTTTTAAAAAATACCAAACATCTCTCTGCTGTCATATTGTCGCACATCTTCCAGCAATCACTGTCATCTGGAGTGGTGCCACGGGACTGGAAGGTTGGCAAGGTCATCCCGATACTCAAGAAAGGTCCGTCATCCTCACCTTCAAACTACCGCCCCATATCACTAACATGCGTGTGCTGTAAAATAATAGAACACATAATTTATTCTCAAACAGTCAAATTCCTCATCTCTGTAAACGTTTTCCATCCCAGTCAGCACGGATTTCAGAAAGGCCTCTCCTGTGACACACAACTAGCGCTATTTATTAACGACATCAGCTCAAGTATCGATCACAATATTCCTGTAGATGCCCTTTTCCTAGATTTCGAAAAGGCTTTCGATAAAGTACCCCATAAACGCCTTTTTTAAAACTTTCTCGTTTAAACATCGACCCAGAAGTTCTAGAATGGATACGAAATTTTTTGTCAAACCGGGAACAGTTCGTTTACTCCAACCAGGTATCATCTACCATGCGTCCCGTCCTTTCAGGTGTACCTCAGGGTACGGTGCTCGGTCCCCTTCTATTTTTAATTTATGTTAACGACTTACCTAGCAATATATCTTCCCAAATCCGTCTATTCGCTGACGATTGCGTGATCTATCGCCCTATTAACTGCCCTAGTGACTCTCCGATCCTTCAAAATGATCTAATAACTATCGAAACGTGCTGCAAAAATTGGCTCATGATTCTGAACATTAAGAAAACATCCGTCATTTCTTTTCATCGCAGGGAATCCCACCCGGCTCCTTCATATATTTTTTCTGGTTGCGAAATATCCCCCGTGAATTCCTACAAATATTTAGGTGTAAACATTACTCCAGATCTTACTTGGTCCTCCCACATAATAAACATTTCTAACGAAGCAAACAAAGTCCTTGAATACCTAAGAAGAAAATTACGACTTGCTCCCCCTTCTGTTAAACTTTTCGCATATCAAACACTAGTCCGTCCGAAACTTGAATACGCTTGCGCCGTCTGGGATCCCCACCAATCTAATCTATCGAAAACATTAGAATCTGTCCAAAATAGAGCATCTAGGTTTATATATTCAGATTACTCGCGCCACTCAAGCGTTACTAACTTAAAGATCAAAGCCCATCTTCCCTACCTTGAACTTCGACGCAAAGCCGCTAGATTAGCTCTTCATAAATTTTTTCACTCACTGTCCGACGCATCTGTTATCATGCCCGCGCATCGCATATCTTGCCGCACGAACCACAACAACCCAGTTTACCCTGCGCATGCCCGTACAACTGCTCACCTTCGGTCATTCTTTGTTCAGACAGCGAAGGATTGGAACGACCTTCCGCCCCACGTCGTGCGCCACTCCAGCCCCATACGTTTCAAAGCGCACATCGAAGAAACCCAGTATGAAATGCCCACCCCTCATGTAACACCCCGCCCTGGGGTTTTTGAGGTATAATAAATAAATAAATAAATAAATAAATAAATAAATAAATAAATAAATAAATAAATAAATAAATAAATAAATAAATAAATAAATAAATAAATAAATAAATAAATAAATAAATAAATAAATAAATAAATAAATAAATAAATAAATAAATAAATAAATAAATAAATAAATAAATAAATAAATAAATAAATAAATAAATAAATAAATAAATAAATAAATAAATAAATAAATAAATAAATAAATAAATAAATAAATAAATAAATAAATAAATAAATAAATAAATAAATAAATAAATAAATAAATAAATAAATAAATAAATAAAAAAAAAATAAATAAATAAATAAATAAATAAAAAAAAATAAATAAATAAATAAATAAATAAATAAATAAATAAATAAATAAATAAATAACGCGCGAACGCGTTAGATGTAGTAGCTTAAATACGTTCTTGACCTACCTGTCGCGTGAGGCTGTCTATCACGCCGGAATTTACCCACACCGTGGTTGTACGACATCCCGGTCATACGACGCTTTCTCACGGTCCCTTGAAAGTCGTATTATCGGGGTTCCATTGTATCTACAAGTCGGGCCTAAGGCTTTCAGATGCCGAATGCCCATAACGCGTGCAAGAAGACTACGGCCACAGGACCCCGAGGAACACAACCCGTTTTTCAGCATCGTGACATAGAGCCCTAGCCACCATGCAGTGTACCGAACCAGACCAGCGCAACACGATTGATTACCTCGATGGGCGCAACGTTACAATTATGAGGGCCTTCAAACGCACCGCCCCTGCATCTCTCTCAAAAATAAGGTGCTAGTCAAGGTAAATGTCGACCCTAAATCGAGAACAAACTACCTTCTCGTCATCCCTCATAGTCTCCGTGATTAAATCTTCGTACAGGCCACTACGACTCATAAATAGGGTTCCTCGGCACAGCATGCACGTTGCAGGAGATCTAGACGACATCCAAGGGACCCCCTACTCACATCCGGCGTCGTCCAGTACGTGCGTACCGGCGGTTACTGGCAGCGAAGGAAAACACCGGTGACTAGACCCATTGGACTCCTGCTGCCCTTTGCCGTACCATCTAGAACCTTCCACCAGATTGGAATGAACCTCCTATGCACATTCCCTACATCACGAGCCAAGTGCTAAGGATTGTCGTAGCCGCAGACTACCGACGCGCTCTGCAGTTGCCGCCGCTCTTCCCAACAGGCTTTCTTAAATGTCTTTAAATTCTCCATCAACCAAGTTAGTCTGCGTCATGGAGCCCCTGGAGCCGTAACACGAACTACGGAACAGCCTTTACTGCAGAACTACTAATGCGGATACTTTTGTGGCACAACACAGATCACCGAACAACCGCGGCGATGCACACTTCAAACAAATAAACGAACCGAGCACCTGAACCACACTATCGCGTATATGCTGTCTGTGTGTGTCTACGTTACACACAAAATGGGGGACGAAATCCTCTTTATGTGTGATTTGCGTACCACCATGACGAACAGAGTAGAACCGTGGGCCTGAAAATTAATATCCAGAAAACTAAAGTAATGACCAATAACCTCGGTACAGCACAGAAGTTTGGGATAGGGGCGAGGTAGTAGAAGTGGTAAGCGGATATATCTACTTAGGCCAACTTGTGACCCCGGATCCCAACCATGAGGCAGACATAATTAGAAGGATCAGAATGGGGTAGAGAGCATACAACAGACATTCTCAGATAATGAATAGCAGCCTACCATTGTCGCTGAAGAAGCAAGTGTATGACAGCTGCATCTTACCGGTACTCACCTACGGGGCAGAAACGTGGAGGCTCACTAAGAGGGTTCAACTTAAATTGAGAACGACTCAGCGGGCAATGGAGCGGAAAATGATAGGTGTAAGATTAAGGGACAAGAAGAGAGCGGAGTGCGTCAGGGAGCAAACTGGTGTTAAAGACATGTTAGTAGAAATTAAGAAGAAGAAATGGACGTGGGCAGGGCATGTAATGCGCAGGCAAGATAACCGTTGGTCATTAGGGGAACAGAGTGGATCCCTAGAGAAGGCAAGCGTAGCAGGGGGCGGCAGAAAGTTCGATGGGCAGATGAGATCAAGAAGTTTGCAGGGACTAATTGGTCACTGTTGGCACAGGACCGGGGTAATTGGAGAATAATGGGAGAGGCCTTTGCCGTGCAGTGGGCGTAGATAGGCTGGTGATGATGATCTGTTAGGAAACTTTGAGATGACTACGTTCGAGCTTGTCTACGGACGACTGCCGATAGCGGTGCTTGAGGTCATGGTGCCAGGCGTTGAATGCGACAACATAAACGCAGATGTCCAAGGATACCGTCAGAGTGCGGATGATATCTGTCAGCTTGCTCGCATGCGCTCAAAAAAAATTAGTAAGCTCTTGTATGCCGCACGGGACACTCTTCGACGACGAGACGCAAAATATAACTCGGAGACATTTTGTGGGTTTGGACGTGTCCAACGACGTGGTCTCAGCGAGAAGCTTCTGTGACGGCATTTTAAACCGTACCATGTTCAACGACGTGTTTAGCAGATCGTCTAAGAGGTTGTTCTTAACGGCGACAAATGGACAGCAGGACGACCGACGCAGGATGATCAGTACTCCTTTAAATTGGGCCCAGATTGGATGTTATGATGCCAACGTAGGCATTAAAAATGCCACTTTTTCTGCTGTATTCTTTTTTTTATTGTACTAGTCTGTCAAGAAATCGCTTCTCTTTTATACAAAACACACCATAATTTATACAAATTTGAGGGAAGTCGCTACCACTATAATACGTCGTGGAGAGCCGGGCAGATAGGGCTCTTTTGTCGAGCTCGAAGCTCCCCAGGAACACAGTTATGCAGCATGTTTTTGATGATTGTGCAAGTAAATGTACAGGCCTACGTCTAGGAATGGTTCCAAAAATATAGAAGGTGAGCTTTTTTTATATTAGCTCCTAAAAGTTGTATTTTTATTTTTTTTTCTTCAAACCTGCGTGTCCATGAAATCGTTACTGTACTTTATAGAATTACAATATTCCGTGTGTTTATTTAGAACTGTAAGGTACACACGTGAGTAAAATATTAAGTGCCAAGTTGAGCACTTTTTGTATAATTCAGCCTCAAAGTTTGAAGAAAATTGCACTGTACAAACGCATTTGAATTTTTTTTCTGATAAATGTATACATTTGAAAAAGTAAAATATTAAAGTTGCAATTTGAGTACTTTTTGGAATATTTAGCCTAAAAGTTTGAACAAAAGTGCACTGTGAGCCGTATTTGACTTTTTATTGCAACAATGTATGCGTTTGACGGCACCAAAACATTTTATATAAATGTACACCAGGCGGAGATTACGCATACCATTTAGGAATTGCTCCTCATAAAATGTTCCGTAGCTAGAGTCACTAAATTGTCCCAGGTGCATCAATATGTAGGTGTCCACGTTGTCGCGTTCCAAATTTTTTAAAAGTGACATCAAATTTTCCCCAGAGAAAATATTGCTGAATCTTGACAATGGAGTAATCACAAAACGATATAAATCTTTTTCAAGCAAATTGAAGTGGTCGACCAGCCACACTTCGTTCGATGTTATCTGCACTAACCCAACTTGGATTTTCTCAGGTCTGCCGCTTTCTTCAGAGAAAGATGGTTAAAAAGTGAAGGTTCCTCCATTCAAAATCAACCAAATCAAACTCCCCAGTCAACCGACCAAAACACCAAAGTCCAAGCTGCCAAAATCCCAGGCTAATGTGCGCTTAAGCTCGGCCAAGGTCCAAAGCCAGCGCCCACGCTACGAACCCATACAAAATGCTGTGCGCCTGGAATGCGTTGATAGGTCATTCCGATAGACGCCCGTTTCAAAATGCGGAGGACCCAAGTTCGAATCCCACTACGGGAAGCATTTCCTTTCCAATTGGCTGCACATGTTACAGGTTCCCGCTTCAGCTAACCCCGCACCCGTCGGGCGTTTTGGTTGGCCCTGGGGTTAGGTTTCCGGTTTCACGGCATAAAGGTCCCGGGTTCGATTTCAGGAACTCCCAAACCACAAGTTCTCTTGAGACAAAAAACTCCCAATGCCTACTCGTCGAATCCTTGCCTCTTTGCCGCTTTCCCTCACTTCGTGGCCTAGCATTTTGCCCCTGTCTACTTCGCTGATGATGGCGGTTATTTGTTAACGATGAGCACGGACATAACTTAAGCTGAAACAGCTTCTCTAATAAATGTGCACACAAAATAACCGTAACGGTGCCTCCCGCTTACGCCAGTATTGGTGCAGCGGGCTTAGCATGGAAAGTAAATCTATGTCGCTCAATGGACAGCTGCCAAAAATGCCCGAGTAGTGAGTGGTGAGGGCAAATAGAGTACGTTAGCACTGATCGCATTCGTTATCAACTGGAAAGTAGCGCAAAGTAGATAAAACGGCACGCATCGTATATCGCAACGTTATGGTATCACAAAGGGTTATAACCAACTAAAAGCGCTATTTAGAGTCTACTTGTAAGCTTCCCAATAGGGTACGTTCAAACTTATGAGGTAAAGCAACTGTTCAAAAATAACAAATATGTATAAAATGAACGTTGCACGTACTCTACAGGGACATAAGTTTTATTGGAAATAGACACTAGGAGGTACTATGTGACCTTTGCATTATTAATTTGGGAGTTTCATTCGCCCCACCTAGAGTCGGGTATGAACTAGCCGCGATGGCGCATTGTCTTAGGCAGTGGTTCTCGAATGGGGTTCAGCGGACCCCAGGGGGCTCGCGAAGCCTCCCTGAAAAATTGCCCCTCCCCCATTGTTTTCGCGATTTTGCCATAACTTGCTTGCAATGCAAAAAGGCGGTGTCGACGCCTTACATGTACGTTAAGTTGCTTCGCGTAGCACGTATTTCCGCATTTCCTTTTTGCAAAAGACGCCACCTTCGAGAAAAAAACACACCGAAAAGGCAGCGTATAGGTGTTTAGAAGACTTCGATTCAAGAGATAAATTCTGTAGCATCATGTCGTGCATTATTATTAACGTCAAGCAGAAAAGGTGGTCATAGGATAAGTGTGCGGGCGACGTATACGCTGAAAGTGCAAATTATGTGACATTATAACACCGAGCAACATAGGCTCCATTGTGGGGTCCGCCATCACTCTTGCAAGCCAGAAAGGGTTCGCCGAGTCATGGCTGAGAACCACTGGTCTAAGGCGTTCGTAGCTGAGCGGAAATGCGGGCTTTCGATCCCGGAAGAAGTGGCTGCTTTTGTGATGGAGGCAAAAAGCGAAAACGCCCCTGTGTCGAGATTTCGCCGCACGTAATTATCTCCGGGTTGTCAAACTTACTCAAGAGCCCTCTCATAACCCACGTGTAGCTGCGGCGCGTTAACCCCCCATAAACTGACTGTTGGGATATGAGATGCGACGCAGTTGAGGAGTACAAAATAATTTATACCAACTCAGTATCTTATAAGGTTAGTGATAACTCGACAGAAAGCAGTTAGTTGGTGTTCGCCTCAATCTAAAAAAAGGCTGTGGACGATATCAGGGGGATATCAGGGCCAAAGGCTAACGAACCATGTTATCTGGCTGTGTTCAGAACTCGAGGCATTGACATTCACAATCCAACCTACCTTGGCGAACTGTCAATACATGGTAAAAATGCGAAAATTTTATCAATTAACACGCCCTTAAAAGTTAAGTCCCCGTCGTGGCGTCATGAACTAACGTTAGCACTGGAAAGAGGAAATGCTGCTTGTTTACCTTATCGTGATGCCAGTCAGTGACTCCAAAAAAAAGTGACCCGAGCGAAAATGAAGTTTTCATTTTATAGTACCTCCGAACTCTAAACTTTTCCATCTGTGTGCAATTTCATATCCTTTCTGACGCGTCGCACTGTTTTTTAGCTGGTTGACATAAAAGTAATATTTTATTCTTCCCGCAGTGCGCACGCAAACGGGTTGAGAGATTTATATTTTATTTGCTCTGTGTTTACTTGCAATCGCGCAGCTGACGGTCGTGCTTAGGTCATCCACGTGGCAAACAGTTGGATTGCCCTTTTTCTTCATTTATCGCTCCGGTCGCATCCACTACGAGGCTGCGTCATGCGAACTGAGTGCCCAGTTTCACGACGTCATCGCAGACTTTATTAGGGGGAAGTTGTATTCTTCACAATGGCGTTTTCGGCACAAGCGTTTACGTTTGATGGCCCTTGCGTTTTGGCACAGGCGTTCATGTTTGATGTCAAGTAAGATTTGGGACCGTAATTGCATACTTTTCTATATGCAGTTATGAAAAACCGACGGCTCCCTACGTCAGAATATTTAGCCTTATATTCTCAGGACTCTGTGTGCTGACCTTCCCCTGCCAGCCGCACTATTTCCGGAAATGTTGCTTCAACGGTGTTACAGCACCGGCGTATTTCGGAATTATTTTTATTTGCATGGAGAAAAAATGGTCGCCATGCTTAGTTTCATTAGCCTATATGGTCGACTGCGGGAAGAAGGCTTCCTGCCCTGCGCCACGGCAGTCCATTCCTCCCAGCCGATCTCCCTTCTTTCGTCCCTCCATTGAGTTAATGGCCTTTTGCTTTACGAAGACTCGCTTTCGCGGGTCCATAAAAAGTGTGCCCCGTAAAAGGTGATCTTAGCTAATTCGAGCGTCGACAGTGAAGTATTTGCTCATTCACCCTTGTTGTTCACCGGATGTCACTTCTCCGATTGTCTGTGATGTGGCAGATTCATCATAATCATCATCATCATCATCATCATCATCCTATCTACGCCCACTGCAAGGCAAACGTCTATCCCAAGGATCTCCAATTCTCCCGGTCCTGTGCTAACTGCGACCAGTTTATCCCAGCAAACCTTTCTATCTCATCTGCCCATCTAACTTTCTGTCCCTCCTGCCCCACTTGCCTTTTCTGGGGATCCGCTCTGTTACCGTTAATGGCCAACGGGTCGTTATCTTGCCGTGACATTGCATGCCCGGCCCACGTTCATTTATTTTTCTGAATTTCTGCTCATGTGTCCTTAATACGCGTTTGTTTCCTGACCCACTCCACTCTTTTTTCGTCCCTTAATTGATGGAATTGCAAAATGAGGCCAACGGTGCTGCCTAATATCGGCGACCATCGCTGGTAACGCCCTCCCTCACCAGACCAGGATTGCCACCTTAGTGTAGCAACGGCCACAACATCTCATGAATACGTCAGTTAACCCTCGCCGTGACAGATTGTTGCGGTCTTAATGATATTTTATGTGGGTGATGTTAACACATAAATCAATCCGTGAAGACTCCGGAGGATAACCGTATGTTCCTGCACGTTGGCATGAGAATGCACTTCGAATGGGCGTGGGTGTCGAGCTGTGGTCGGTTGCGGCCGTACTGTGAAGGAGTCACGAAGGGCGAACACTTCTATGTATGCGGCTTTTGTCCATATCAGTGGAACTTGATATCATTGAGATGGTAGTAACGCCAGAAATAGTGACGCCACAGCGAGCATAAGGGCGTGATAAAGTGTGCTATAAATCGTCTACGCAAACTGCGCCCAAGCACTATTCTCCAACACAAATATTCGTCAGCACGGAACTGCGGCCGCCAAACAGTGAGTCAAGTGAACAGAGTTTTTGTTCACGTCTTGCGTATGGCAAAGTAGACAACGAATTTGCTGTCGTGGAAATGCGCGCTTGCCTATTACAGCCACAAGGAACTGTTGTAAAGATGGCCAATATAACAGGTGAGTACAAACGAGCAAACCGCTCTGCACGGCTGCTGTTCGTTTAGGGCCGCTCGCTTGCCGACCTCAGTAGGGCAGGGCTCAATCTCAGCGTCGACATCGTCAAGCTCTGTTCGCATGCATAACCAGGGGAAATATAGCCCTCTGTGTTTGCTCGGTGCAAGGCACACACTCATGCCTTTTTCCAATGAGGGATGAGGCATGGGCAGTGGGAGTCATTGATGCAGTGCAAAGGAAAATTTATTGAATATATATTTCAGAAACATATGAGGCGTTTTTTTAAATGGGCCAGATGCACCTAACGCGAATTGGAGAAACAAGCGAAGTATTTTACCGGACCTAAATGCAACGCCGTGAAAACTATTATTTGGCATTCTTTACATGTCATCTAGGGGAAGGTTATGGCCACAAGGAATTAAAAATTATTCCGTCCATTTGAGCAATACCAGGATGATAAGTTTTAATTTGTCTCCTGTTGAATTGAAACACTTAAGTTGATGCGGCATTCATATGAAAACTTTATGTTAATTGACTAACATGCATGGAGCCATTGCGTTTTGGTGGAAAAGGCACTAGAATATGCAACAGGGCTTCAAGAACCCTAGAGCTAAATAAGGAGAGCAGGTGATTCCTCTTGGCACCATTAGCAGCTCTTTTCGAAGTTTACCCTAGGAGAATTTTTGGGGGCATGCCATGAGGCACTCATGAATTAGGCAAGCTCTTCATTGCTTTGCCATGAATTCCCAAAACGCTTCACAAGAAGCCTGCTCATGTCCTCTTCTTCACCCTAATGAAGTGCGTCCTACTGTCAGAAGGAAGGGGGGGGGGTAGTTGCCAGTGCTTGTAAGCTGCGGCTTTCAGTTAAGTACCAAAATAGTAAATATGAATGAAAAAATAAATATAACTCGTCGTATTTCGTAGGGACTAGTGAGACTAAGTGAACTCATTGTTTGATATCTCTCAGTTTTATTTCGTTCACTTTTTCTTCCATTCACTTCCCCATTGACATCTTGGGTCAGAAATTTCGCCGATCTCCTAATGGCCGTCTGAATTCATAATAGGCCAGCTCCGAAAAGATAAAGAAAAACTTTCGGAAACACCCACGAAACAGACTAAGCAGTAAAGCCAAAAGCAAACTCCCATTCGGCAAATGGATCTGGCTAATTTTGATCCGTGAAACCGGAGGATCTGCTTATTTTCGATACGAACTAGAATTTCCGTACACGTTTTCAGCACGTCTTCTCAACTATTTTCTGGCTACGCGTTTTTTTAAGGGAAAGTTGTCGAGTTCTTCTTGTCAATTTTATCCGACTCAGTTTCGGTTTCTGGATCTGGCTCATTTCGAAAAAAGAAACACCTCATTTGTCCTGCAGTGGGGACAGATTGGAGGGAGAAAATTGGAATAGTATATGGTTTTTACTGCGTAGATAGGCTGGTGATGATGATGGCGATAATGATTACTTCGTGAGCTGTAGATGACGCATGTCACTGCGAAGACAAAATGCAACAGCGCGCGCCCAGAAGGCTGACTTATGGTAAGCTGCGTTTGAAGGTCCTAGGTACGGCGACGTTGCATCCCTCGAGGTAGTCGGTTATGACGCGTAAGTCGGGGTCGGCACGCTGCTGGGCGGCTAGGTCGCTCTCCGTCACGATACCGAAGGACGCGCTGTCGTCATCGGAGTCTTGTGCTGGTGGGTCGACGGGGGCGCGGGACAGGCAGTCGGCGTTGAAGTGTTTCCTGCCGGATTTATAGACGACTGTACCGTCAAACTCCTACAGGCGCAAGCTCCACCGCCCAAGACGGCCACAGGGGTCCTTCAAATTGGCGAGCCAACACAGCACGTGGTGGTCCGTCACAACCTTGAATGGTCTTCCACCCGCCGCGGTGGCTCAGTGGCTAAGGCGTTGCGCTGCTGAGCACGAGGTCGCGGGTTCGATTCCCGGCGGTTGCGGCCGCTTTTCTGATGGAGGCGAAAAGCAAAAACGCCCGTGTGTACGAGATTTCGGCGCACGTTAAAGATCCCCAGGTGGTCGAAATTAATCTGGAGCCCTCCACTACAGCGCGCCTCATCGCCTGCGTTGCGTCGGCGCGTTAAACCCTACAATCAATCAATGAATGGTCTTCCATACACGTATGGGAGAAATTTTGAAATCGCCCATATAATAGCCAGGCACTCTTTCTCAGAGGCAGAGTAGTTTTTCTCCTCCTTCGACAGACCACGGCTGGCATAGGCGATTACCTTTTCGCACCCGCTTTGTTTTTGGACGAGGATGGCACCCAAACCTATATCACTGGCGTCCGTGTGTATTTCCGTTTCGGCGTTTTCGTCGAAATGAGCGAGCACGGGCGGGCTTTGCAGGTGTTTTTGCAACTCGCAGAATGCTTTTTCTTGGTCGTTTTCCCAGATGAAATGGGTGCTATCTTTCTTCAAGCGCGTGAATGGTTCTGCAATGCGTGCAAAGTTTGCGACGAAGCGCCGGTAGTATGCGCACAATCCGAGAAACCTTCTCACGCCCTTGTCTTTCGGCCTTGGGAAGTTCGCAACGGCTGAAGTTTTTGCTGGGTCATGTAAGACTCCCGTGGCGTTGACGACGTGGCCCAAGAACTTGAGTTCCTCGTACGCAAAACGGCACTTTTCAGGCTTCAGCGTTAACCCCGACGTACGAATGGCCTCAAGTACAGACTCCAAGCTTGCGAGGTGTTCGTCGAAAGTCCGGGCGAATACGACAAAGTCATCGAGGTATTCGAGGCAAGTGTGCCACTTCAGGCCAGCTAGCACAGTGTCCATGACTCTTTGAAACGTTGCTGGCGCCGTGCACAGACCGAAAGGCATCACTTTGAACACGTATAGGCCATCCGGGGTTATAAATGCAGTCTTCTCTCGGTCTTTCTCGTCCACTTCAATTTTTCAGTAGCCGGTCTTCAGATCCATCGATGAGAAGTACTTCGCATGACAGAGGTGGTCGAGGGCGAAGTCGATTCGTGGCAGGGGTACACGTCCTTTTTGGTGAATTTGTTCCCACGGACTTTCGATGGCTGTATTATGTCGTCACTGAGCATGTCGTCGACTTGAGTCCGGATGGCTTCCCGCTCGTGTGAAGAGACGCGGTACGGTGACTGTCGGGTAGGTCGGGCTCCATCTTCGGTTATAATCCGGTGTTTCGCTAGCGGTGTCTGACGTTTTTTGAGTTTGCCGAAAAACACTCGCTGTAGCGACGGAGCAAATCCAGTAATCTGTCCCGAGTTCCTTGCGGCAGCGCCGGGTTCACGTCGAAAGGTTGCGGCGGTTTGGAAGCATCTGCGCGTGCGCATTCAAAGTTAGCGACGCGACCACTTGACTTGCTTCTTGGGTTTCTTTGAGGAACGCAATTACAGCGCCCTTGTTTAGATGCTGGTACTTCTCGGTAAAATTGGTGACCAAAACATGGGATTTGCATTGCTTAAAGCGCGCGATGCCTCTTGCGGCGGAGACACCGTGGTGGAGAAGCAACCTTTGGTCACCCTCTACGATAGCGTCGATGTCAGGAGCAGCATTCTCAATTAGACGGTGATCATCAAGCTTGCGCGGGGTGGCAGGGTGACGTGATCGTCGGCGATCCTTAGAGCAGCACGCTGATCAGGGTTCAGTGGCGGCGTCGTGAGTGATCAGAGGAAAAAAAGTTATGGACTTGGTCTGCAGATCAATTATTGCGCCGTTGTCCGTCAAAAAGTCCATTCCAAGTATTACGTCGCGGAAGCAGTTAGGTAAAATTACGAACGCAGCAGGGTACGTGATGCAGTCTATGGTGACGCGGGATGTGCACGTTCCACTTGGCGTTACGAGATGACCTCCTGCTGTGCGTATATGCGGACCGTCCCATCTTGTAACTTTCTTCCGCTTAGACGCGAACGACCCCCTCATCACCGAGTAGCCGGCTCCCGTGTCGATGAGGGCGACTACGTCAAAGCCGTCGATGGACAACTGGACGTCGGACGCTGCCTTCCTCGAGTTCCGGGTGCGTCGGGGCGTCGCATCTCGGCTTGTGCGTTTTGACGGTCGGGTACTGTGCGTCGTCGTTGTCGTCGTCTCACCGGCAGGTTCGGTCATGTGAAGTACGCGTCGCGCCGTGTGGTTGTCGTCATGTTCAGGAGTCACGTCAGGGTTAGGTCGGGTCGTCGCGATGAGGGCATGTCGTAAGTCACAGTCGTCGGCGAATCGTTGCGTCGTTGGAGGGTTTTCGTTTTTCCGCCGTTGTGCAACTTCACCTCCAGATGTTGCCGCCTTTAGTTTCCCCCGCGTGGGCTGGGGGACCTTCCACGTGCGAAGTCAGCAATGCTACGGTGGTCCGGCGACTGGTACGGGTAGGGCGACGGCGAACGGTTGAAACGGGCTGGTCCACGGCTGGTGTTCGACAGGTATTCTTCAATCTGAGACGGGCGCTGGCCGGGTCGGGGACGTGGTGCGTCAACGGAAAAACCACGAAGTCCGAGTCTCTTGTATGGGCAGCGACGGCAGATGTGGTCGGCCTCTCCGCAGTGGTAGCACAGAGGAAGATTATCCGGGGTTCGCCATACGTCAGTCTGCCTCGGTGTCTGGTTTCGTACTTCAGGGGGTCGGGAGGGAGACAGTGGGCGGCGGTAGGGCTCTTGACGACGTGTTGGAGGAGGGCGGGGTCGATGAACAGCCGCGGAGTACGTCATAGCTTGGGGCTCGCAGTGAACTTCGGATGGCACAGAAGTTCACAAAGCGTTTTGAACTTCTTCCCGGATCACGTCAGTTAGGCAAGCGACTTGAGGTGTCGGCGTAGTCGGGAAAAGTTTCCGCAGCTCCTCTCTCACTACTGCGCGGATGGTCTCGCGTAGGCTATCAGCCGGAATCCGCATGTTGTCGACGTAGTTCGCATTGGCCGCGCCAACGAAGTTCCGGTCATACTACCTAGCATGCATGTCGAGAGCCTTCTCAATCGTGCTGGCTTCGGTCACGAATTCAGCGATGGTTTTGGGCGGGTTGCGGACAAGTCCAGCAAACAGCTCCTCCTTCACACCGCGCATCAAGAAGCGTACCTTCTTTTCTTCCCGAGGATGGCTTGGTGGGCTAGTTGGTGTAGCATCATAAAGGATTGACAGCGCATAAACACGACGGCACAAGGAAGAGGAGACAGGACAAGCGCTGAAAAGGTATCAGCGCTTGTCCTGTCTCCTCTTCCTTGTGCCGTCGTGTTTATGCGCTGTCAACCCTTTATGATTCTTTTCTTCCGTAATTTCGGGGTCTGCGCGGGAAAATAGTTGTTTCATCTCCTCAACGAAGATCACGACCCCTTCGTTGGGGTGTTGTGACAGTTGTGTGCGGGTTTCCAACAAAAGGGCGGCTCGCTCTTTCCGTATGAGAGTGGCGAATGTTTTGAGGAACTCCCTCTTAAAGAGGGTTCAGTCGGTTAGTGAGCTTTCATGGTTTTCAAACCATGTTCGGGCCGTATCTTCTAAATAGAAGAAAACATGGCGGAAAGTCTCTTCGTCATCCCACCTGCTAAATATGCGGACGCGCTCCATTTTCTCCAACCAGTCCTCAGGGTCTTCTTCGGGGGATCCGCGGAACGATGGTGGTTCCCGGAGCTGTTGAAGAATGAGGGCAGGATTGGTAGTGCTGGTCATGGTGCCTGCGTTGATCATAGCGGTGGTGACGACGTCTTCTTTCTTCACTTTATCCGGAAGCAGTCCAAACTCCGGCTCAAGACCTTGCTGTCGGCGGCTGGCACGAGTGATACTTGCTTGTCGGCTTGACGAGGGCGTAGGGTGCATGTACCCTGCACCTCCACGCGATGTCACGTGGCCAAAGACGACGCGGCTGTCTTAGAGGAAAACACGTTTATCGGAGCGAACTTGTGCTCCCCTAACAACTCAAAGAATACAGAGGCGGCGAAGCAGCAGTCAACAAAGTGACGTACGCATGCGAGCTATGGCGAGTCGAATACCCCGGCGTCTGCTCTGCAGGCTTTTTATCTTTCGGCGCGCGTGGTTCTCGAACCGTCGATTCGCATCGAGAACATTGTAGATCCAAGAAGATTATTCCGGCCTGTTTACGTTAGATCGCAATGCTCTCCGTATCAGAACAGATAACACATGCGGCACAGAAAGAAAGAATGGAAAACGCGCTTCCCTTGGCACTGAGATAACTGACCGGCGCAGCCGGGCGGTAAAAGCAAAACATAAATAAACAAACCCAATGAATGGTTCGCGGCAATATATGCATGCAGGCCGATACTATGGTACATATGGGTACAAAAACAAAGGAACACACACTACAACTACAGGATTTCCCGCTCAATATAATCCAAACGCCAGTGAATATAATCCCAGCGCCAGTGAATATAATACAGGTGCCAACCAATATAATTCAGGCGCCAACCAATATAATCCAGGACCCACGCAGTGGAGAAAACATGCCAGCGCTTTTAATTTAGTTGGCAACCACTACAAATCCGGGCGCAGTGTATTTTCATCAAAGTTAGATAAACTAGGTTACATGACCAGTTTAAGCAGATGACCTAAGAACTGCGCAATAAAACAGTCACGTGACTATCCAGCACTCTCGCCTAATTACTATATTGAATTAGGATGGTGTCATGGGTATGAATTACCGCATTTAATTTACTCACTTACTCGAAATTTTCGGGAAAACTGTCTGAACGCCTAACTCTCGAAACCCAATACGGGCCCGAACGTGGGACAGACAGGTGGCGCTGCTGCTGATGATGATGATTAGTGGCTTTCCCTTTGAATCGGGGCGTCGTTTGTCAGCAATCGACTTGCCTGTTTTATTACGTTTACATGCCCTACTCCCAGGTTAACCTATAGATTTGCTTCCTCCCTCCCATTTCGCCCTCTTTTCTGTTTTAAACTCATCGCTCCCACCCCCCTTTTTTCTCCCCTCGCTGTTCTAAATTCTCGTCCGCATGATTACTCCACCTGCGTACCTATCCCTTCCCTGCTTTTCCTCCACCACCACTCCAGTCGCCTCTTCGTCACCTCTATGGCCTTGAAGTTGAGGTTCCCCCTCGGCCCAATTCCCAAAGCCTCCGCCAGCGTCGTTTCCCCCTCACCCCACGGTGGCCGTATCTCTGTGCAGCTCCTGACAATATGTTCTATAGTTTCCCGATCACTGCCGCAGCATGCACACGTTTCATCCTGTTGCCTGTAGCTACCCGTGTATGCCCGGGTTCTCAGGCACCCTGCCCGTGCCTCGAAGAGCAACGCACTGCCTCTCGTATTGCCATAGAATCCCTCCTTCTTAATTTCCCGTTTCTCTGTCCTATAAGTCTCCAGGGTTTTTTTCGCTTCCATTCTCTCTGCCCACTTCGTCGCCTCTGCTGCCTTTACCTGCTTTTTAACTGTTGTGTAAACCCCGCTTTCCCCTACCGACTTTCCGTACCGCTTGGTCAGCTGTCTGGTCCTCCGTCTCCACCGCGTGTCCACGCTCCTCAAATACAGGTACTTAAACACCCTCGCGGCCCATTTTTCGTCCTCCATGTCACGAAGTCGCTCCTCAAACTTTATCTTGCTCTGCGCCTCCCTCGCCTCGAAAGACGACCAGCCCATATCCCCTTGTACCGCTTCATTTGTAGTTTTACTGTGGGCCCCTAGGGCCAATCTGCCTACCGCCCTCTGATTTACTTCCAGGCCCGCTTCGGTCTCTGACTTCATGCAAAGAACCGAATTAGCGAAAGTTAATCCTGGTACCATGACCCCTTTCCAGACTCCCCTTACCACCTCGTATTTGCTCTATCCCCAGAGGGCTCTATGCTTTATTATAGCCGCGTTCCGTCTTCCTTTCGTCTTAAGGTGAGCCTCATGCGCCTGCGTGTAATCTTCGCTGTTGTTCAGTCATACTCCTAAATAGTTATACTCTTTCACCGATGGTATTTCTACTTGCTGCACTGATACTGTTTTGTGCTCCTCGCCGTCATTAAAGACCATGATCCCCGATTTTTCTCTGCTAAAGGATAGCCCTAGGTGCGTCGCTTCTTCACCGCATATATCCATCAAGCCCTGCATACTTATCCGGTTGTCCGCCATCAACATTATGTCGTCTGCATACATTAGTCCCGGAACCCGTTGTTCCGCCACCTGCCCGTTTTTCATGTAGGATAAGTCGACCCCATCGTGCTGACTTCTAGCTTCCTTTCTAACCCCGTCATGTAGATCATGAACAGCAGCGGGGAGAGAGGACATCCTTGCTTCAGACCCTTGTAGGTGTATACAGGCCTATTGTATGTTACCCCCTCCCACACTATTTGCACTTGGTTCTCCCGGTATAGCTCCCTGAGTAAGCTAATGAATTCTGCCCCAACTCCCTCGTCCTCCAGGATACTCCAAAGCCGCTCCCTGTCTACATTATCATAAGCCGCTTTAATGTCCAGAAAGGCTAACCACAGAGGTCGGTTTTGCATTTTCGCCACATCTATGCATTGGCTTACCAGGAATAAGTTGTCGTCTAGTCTTCTGTCCTTTCGAAACCCATTTTGAAGCTCCCCTAATATCCTATTTTCTTCCACCCACTGCTCTAGTTCGAACTTCACTGCCTGCATTGCTAACCTGTACAGCACTGACGTGACGGTTACTGGCCTATACGAGCTTGGGTTTGTCCTGACTCCTTTGCCCTTGTACACTAAGTTCATCCTGCTCATTTGCCACGCGGCTGGTATTGCCTTTTCTTCTATCCTTGTTCTGATGGCTTGCAGTAGCTTTCCCTTGCTCTTTGGTCCTAACTGGTTAATCAACTCCATCGGTATCCCATCCGTGCCTGCCGCGGTATTCTTGGGGACCTTTTCCTCTGCTCTTTTCCATTTCAGCTTGTCCCCATCTATCTCCAGACATTTCGGCCTACCCGCCGCGACATCTCTGTGTCGCTGCGGGGCCTCTTCATCCACCTTACCGAACTTCTCCGTGATGATTTTGTGCAGGTATGCTAATGCTTCCTCTCCCTTGAGCATCTGTACCTGCTCGTTTTCTATAGTACCGCCTTCTGTGGGACTCGTACGTTTCCCTAATGCCTGCACATGGTTCCAAAACCTTTTCGGCGCGTCTCTACCCCTTCCTCGTATTTGCGCTACCCATCGCTCGCTGTCTCCCTTTATTTTCGCCTGCACTAATTGCTGCACTTCCTGTTTCATTTGCTTATACTGCTCCCATTTTAGGTCCACCTCCTCCTGATGTCTCCCCATCCTCTTGGCCTGCCTGTGCTCTCTAGACGCCTGTTTACGCCTCTCTATCGCCGCCTTTGTTTTCTTTGTTCCACCAGCTTTTGGGTGTTTTTTTTCCTCTCCATCGATTGGCCCCCTCTGCCTTGACTATTTTTTCCTGCATAGTCTTGATGAGCCTGTCATATTCCCACTCTTCTCCAGGATTTCTTTCTATGTCAGCCTCAATGCTTTTGGCTATATCCGCAATTTGTTTGCTGTTTAACTTTGTGCGCTGCTCCGGTCGACCCGTTTTTTCACCCTCCAGTTTCCCAAAACTCAGGTTTATGCGCTTGTGGTCACTGCCCAGACTGTGGCCCCCTTCCTCATCTATGGTCATGCCATCCAACCATTCATAAAGTCCCGCTGAAATAAGGCAGTAGTCAATACTCGACTGTCTCCTACCACACTCCCACGTTATTTGACCCGCGGGTGGCGCCGTTCAACAGCGCCACCCGCGGAAGAAAATCGCAAAAATGGTCGGGACATGTCGTGGCGTGTAGGTGTGGAGAACTCCTGTTTCCTTGTTGTTAAAGGGGCAACCTCTCCTTACCGTGATGATGTTAGTCATACGAAACTGACATTTTTTGTCAGACATTAGGTCGGGGCGACGCGCGTTCAGTTTGACAAATTACCTGATATAGGTACCTTATTCATTATTTATTAGTAATTGATTTGGTAAAAAGTCAAATTGATTTAACCAGGGCTTGTGAGGTACCAAATTAAAGGTCTCGATAAGAAAAATCACGTGGAAGAAATCAAAATTGCTTCCTGCTTATAGTCATGCTATAGTAACGTGAGTCATAGATGACGTTAAAAGCCAATGTGATTCCACTAGGGCTTGCGTGGTATCAAATTAAAGGTTTCGATAATTGGAATCATGCGGGACAAATAAAAAATAGCTTCCCGGTTGTAGTCATGAGATAGTAACGTGAGCCCTAGATTGGGTGAAAAGTCAAAGTGTTGGCACAAGGGCTTGTGAGTTATCAAATTAAAGGTCTCCATGAGAGGAATCTCGTACAAAAAAATAAAAATTGCTTCCTGGATATAGTCACAGAAGTAGTCACATGGAAGTAGTCACGGAAGTAGTCACAACACGAAAGTAGTCACGTGATTCACAAATAGGGTTAAAAGTCAATCTGAAGCCACTAGTGCTTATGAGGTATCAAGTTAAAGGTCTCTATAAGGGGAATCATGTGGGACAAATTAAAAATTGCTTGCTGATTACAGTCATGAGTGGTCACGTGATTCACAAATTGGGTTAAAAGTAAATGTGACGCTAGTAGGGCTTGTGAGGCACCAAATTAAAGGTTTCGAATAGGAGAATCACGTGGGACTCATTAAATATTGCTTCCTGGTTATAGTCATGATAACAGTCACGTGACTCACAAATTGGGTAAAAAGTCAAAGTGACGCCACTAGGGCTTGTGAGGAATTAAACAACACGGAAACACGCGTTCTCCACACCTACACGCCAGGTCATGTCCCGAGCATTTTTGCGATTTTATTCTGGTGGTGGCGCTGTTGAACGGCGCCAGCAGCGCCACCTGTCCCACGTTCGGGCCCGTATTGGGTTTGGAGAGTTAGGCATTCTGGTAGTTTCCCCTAAAATTTCGAGCAAGTGAGCCATGTAAGTCCGGTAATTAATGCCCATGACGCCATCCTCGGATTCAGTATAGTAATCAGGCGATAGTGCTGGATAGTCACGTGACTGTTTTATTGCGCAGTTTTTAGGTCGTCTCGTTAACTGGTCACGTAACCTAGTTTATCCAACTTGGCAGAAAATACACTGCGCCCGGATTTGTAGTGGTTACCAACTAAATTACAAAGCGCTGGCATGTTTTCTCCACTGCGTCGGTCCTGGATTATATTGGTTGGCGCCTGGATTATATTAACTGGCGCTGGGATTATATTCACTGGCGCTTGGATTATATTGAGGGGGAAATACTGTAGAAAGAAATTAGAGCAAGACAGCAGACAAAGGCTTGCTACAAAGTACGCTAAACTGCTACGAAAATTACATTATGTGCAAAAATGCCGAGGAGTCGGTTTCGCGGGTCTCGCCAATGTCCGGCAATTGGGAGCGCAAAAGGTTCTCGGTGAAAGGTCTGCTGTGACCCAGAATTCGAGATAATGGCTCAAGGTGCGGGAACAAACTCACCCCTATGTCGACACAGCAGCGGACCCGTGCCGGCACAGGGGTAAGCAGGCTTGTGTAAAGCCATGTCCCGACGGCAGGGCGACAGAGCCCACCTTCTCAGGCAAGTGACGACTTGTGACGAGGGGGTAGCGGCCAGCAGGGCACGTGGCCAACAGTACGCAGGCAGGTACGATGACCACGGTGGCGCTTCTCAGGTGTGGGCCTCGCGGGGCACTCGATGGGTGCCCCGCCGAGGAGCGACCTGCGTGGTGGTCGCCGCTGCTCTGCGTGAGCGAGGCAGCAGCCGGACGACAGTGTTTGAGCCCTGGTGCCCATGAGTCATGGTGCGGTTCCGATGACCCCGCCATATTGTCCGCATCTGGAGAGGGCACCTATGCCGCAACTCGCAACTGGCCGCCAGTCCCGCCCTCGTCAGTGCAGGGTAGCCCGGCCACGTTTGCCTGCTGAAGCCGATGCCCAGGGGGTACATGTCGTTGACCCCCGAGTCAGCACAGCTGATCAGGGCCCGGTCAAGTTCAGGACGCGGGAACCCTTCTCCCATCCGTCAGTGTCTCTGCCCGCGGACTCTTAACCACACTGACGAGGCACAACGTGACGGCGGGCGCACCGGACGAAGCAGAATCCACTCGCGGAATGCACCGTTGGGTTCGCTGAAGCCGGCAGAAGCACACACCACACGCACTCACGAATACCCCCACAACATGCGCGTCACAGTGTTCGTGCCACCGGGGACAAGTTCCTTCGCCACAACGCGTTGCGCCCCAGTCGTAGCGTACGCCCCGCCCGCGTTTTCCAGGAAAACACCACCTCCCGTTGGCATTGAGTATATGGTTCCCCAACGTCTGGCCTGCTCTCCCAACTTCACACAGTTCACGTAACGGCCTCCAAAACATGCTGCTCGCCTGAACACCGGGGCCGTGGATGACCGACGTACGAAACGTTCATAAACAAGCCCATTACTTTTCGAACCCCGCGCGCGAGGAGCAGGGGGATATCCTCGAAGACCGACCGAGCTTCCACCTCCTCAATATCGCTCTCCAGCCAACACCATACGCCTCCGAAAGAGCAACTAAAAAAAAAAAGCTAGCCCTTGTGGCTACTTGGAAGTAAATAAGACGAACCATAGAACATACCTTGTCCTACATGCAAGGAGTAAAGAGCGTTTCTGTACGAAACTAATAACCCAAAAACAAAGACAAAAAAAGACATTGCTTTACATCGTGGAACAAAAAAAATGTAACGCTTAACGCCATCAACAAGGCTAACACGCGAACCATACAGAACTTGTTACTAAGCAAATGCGAATGCGTTCACGCCCCGTATGGTCCAACAGGGTCGACACTACTTCAGCCTGTTCGTTAAAGCGAGCACACAAAACAGTTGCACAGACGAATAGGTACATAATACATCATGCGCCCTCAGAAGGCGTAAATATGAACACGATAATACAAACAACGCCCCGTAATATGAACACTCTTACAAAACAAGCAAAAAGAGAAGACATTTGCTTACAACTTGCTGGCCACACTCTATGGGCTGGGGCGGCCAGGGTGGCAGCGCTGACTGAGACTGAAAGAAGCGAAGTCAGCACGGGCGGGTAAAGTACCTGTCGCTTAGTGTGCTATGATTCCTGAGGGGTCCTCTTCGTGACGTTATATTGATGAGCCGGCCGAGATAAGCCTGGATCAGCGTGCGTGCCTTGTCATCGCCGCTCAAAGCCACGGTGCTCTAGCGCCAAAAAGTCAGCCCGCGACAGCATATCAGTATAGCTCTGCTTGCTTCCCGGCAAAGGTGCCTTCACGTCGCAAGCGACTACCTGCCAAGGACGCACAGTGTCAATTCGTTTCACAATTCCAGGCGGTTTCCCACTGCCCGCCCTCACCGTTTGACAGACATGACAGGATCGGCAACAGCGAAAATGTCTCGCTTCATGCCACGCCACGTCACGGAGCGACCCAGTTTGCAAAAAAACAGCCGCTTAAATTACCGGCCAGTGTTTCATCATGATCGTAGCACAGCAGTGCGCGCCTCAGACTTTGGGGGTTAACATGCCAAACAGGCCAATTGCCTCATCATTAGCGGCTACGTACTTCAGCACGAGTCCTTCACCGTCCAGCAGAAATGAGTCCCCCGGGGCGTCGGCGACACACGATGACTTCAGCCCTCCTCCCGCGCCTGCTAAAAGACAAGTGGCATTTCGGCGCACGCCCGCAGCAGTACAAGCTACGTCTCGGCGTCAAAAAAAAAAAAAAAATCAAATTAAAATCATTGTTATCAGAGACCATCGCAAATCCGGCGACAAAACGGGTCATTCTGCTGGCCGGCTACCAGCTCTTTCCGGCTGAATACAACCGCCGTGCAACGGGGCATTCCCCCTTGTTTCACCTCCAAAACCCATCCACTTCCTGGCGGCACGGAGTCAGCGAGAAGCGCCTGCCCCCTCTCTGCGGGGTGTCCGCGCGGCTTTTCTCAACCCTGGGCTCTCTTTCTCACTCGACGGCTGTGCTAATTTCGCCTGCTTCGCGGGCCCTCGCTTTGGCGTCGCCGGCTAAAGTCACATTTTGACAATGAATGTCGGTGCACTAAGAGGCACGAGATAGTGCGTGAGCTACCACAATCGTTCTCTACCCACAGGGGCCGGCAACAAGCATAAATCTCGCATGCACTACTCCTAGTGGCGGCTGTGGTCTTTCTCCCGGAATACGTACAACGCCGCTCCGGTGGAGCGCGGTCACACCGTCGTACTTCCCGGTGGGGCAGCGTCAACGAGGGGTGCACGCAAATTTGCTTACGGAGAAGCAGTCTCCCCGTCCCCGTGCAGCGACTTCTAGCGGACGGTGGTCCCGTGGCAAAGCGGTGCAAAGCATCAAACTGATTCCGATTGCGCACTCAGCTGAGCTAATTATCGGCCAAAGGCTAATGAGCCAATGACCCCACTATGGGAGCCAGTTTGTGGTCTCCCTACCGCACAATATGCATAACCCCAGCATTGCACAAGGCAGGCACTAATGCACACTGGGAGGAACCACCGTGGGTACGAGCTAACTGAGCACGCTCACGATACTGAAGCGCCGTCGCGCCAACTCAACACCGTCTCTATTAGGCAGTTGGAGTAGGGGCGACAAAGGAATATGCCCAGGGTACGGAGGGAAGACGTTTATTTTACACCAGTGTCCCAGTTACACGATTAACAATACAAATACGCACTTCCCTTGAGGTGAACCGGCGATGGGGCGCCACACGCAAGTGTGCGCGTCGTCGGCGTAGAGCCAGTGGGCTCTTCGGTCAGGGCAAAATCCGGGGTGTGGCGCACGTTGTACACCCGCATCGGCGTGCTGGCCAGATTGGCTCGCAGCAGCGAGGGAGGCGGGGCCCATTCAATCACAGGCGCGTACCGCACGGCGCGATCGTCGAGTGGAAGGTACGGCCTTACTATGTGCAAGGGTAGGGACAAGAGGAGCAGCCTAAGGCACGGGCCGCCAGCGGGAAGGGCTCGTCGGCTTTCGGCGGCGCAACAGAGTTGCAGCCGGCTGGTAAAGAACGCGTCACATAGCTTCGGCCAACCCCTACGGCGTCCTCAAAGCGTCTCCCCGAACCGACCCCCGCGCAGGGCGCGCGTTCGCGTCCCGGTGAGAGGGGGAGTTCGGTAATCGTTCAAACGGGCCAATAAGTTGAGGTTAGGTCCATTACCAGGGGGAGCACCTGCTGCGCGACAGTGTTTTATCGCCGCAACGGTCGCTGCAGCCTTCAGCTCAGGCAGGAGCTTGAGAAGAGTGCTCGGCTCTACACAGTGACATCGAGACGAGCCGGCATTTCGAGGAGAGAGGGAAAAAGCGCCGCGAAACGGCACAAACGTAGCGATCGCGCAATGGCTCGGGCGCCAGGATCCCCACAATATATCCCTAAAAACTTCGAAACATTACGGTGAAGCCAAAGGACACGAAATTATGCCTTTTTTTAATTCTACAAACACACTTCGGCACGGTGTTGCATATATCAACCACTTTCTCTATTACAACACCCATGAAAGGTATGTGGTCGGCCACAGCCATGAGGCCTTGTTGTTCTGCTTTCTAAAAACTAAATTTTTTTGTCGCCTGCAAATATATTCCGAGCACATTGGAATAAGTGGAAATTCACGAGATGACCAACTAGCAGCAACCGCTTATCCAAATTCCACGTGTAGCGCCGTGCCTTTTATCAGAGGTGGTGTTAAAGATTATTTGAACAAACTAAGGACGCACATTACTTACGAAACCAGGTTTATCGATAAATATCGTTCATCGCTGTTATACCAACTGGACCCGTACTTTGCATACCCGCGTGCGTCTCATCTCCCTCGTTCCGTCGACACGTTATTACATCGCCTTCGTCTTGACGTGGCCTACACCAGGAAATGCTTTTATCGTATTCGATTTGCTGATGACACCTACTGTGCTTGTGGACACCAAACTGAAGATGGGCGTCATGTTCTACTTGAGTGCCCTATATCGAAAAAATTAAGGGACAAGCTTAGCCTGCTATCTCGGACACCCCTATCATTGCCGAAACTGTTGGGTCCGTGGGACAATGTATGCAACCAAACGAAAGCCTTCATTGCCTTAAGGAAGTTTTTTCAAGGGACGAAGATGTGCGAACACTATTAAATGCGTGTACATTCCTCTGAATGGGTGTGGAAACAAACAAGGGTGTATGTATATTGGCGAAAGTATCTGTGTCGCATCGTGGATATTTTGTATTGTTTGTAAATAGATGTATATAGGTTTTTTGGGACTATATTCCGCTGCTGTAAGGAATCCTGTGTATATATATGTGTGTGCTTGTGTTCTATACCGAGCAAGTAGTTAGTGAGTGTGCATGTGATCTTTCAGCCGCTGCTGTCGCAATGTACTTAATCTAACCGTGTGGTTCCTTAGGGCAAGTATTCTACCTTTTGTATACTCCAATGCCTGGAGTAGCCAGCTCCTGTTTGGGGTGAAGCTAAACTCTCCAATAAATTATTATTTCTCTGTCTCTCTCATTCCCAAATGGTGACGCCGACGTTCATCGTGAACAGGAAGCAAAAGGCAATTGATTTATTGGATTAAAATAATAAAGACGATAGGCTTTCTTGGGCTACTTAAACCCAGAAATTTTGGTCTGTCTGTCTGTCTCTCTGTCTGTTTGTCTGTCTGTCTGTGACTCGATTCAGCCTCCCGGCCAAAGCAAAGTAGACATTGTGCAATAGTCTTATAGACTCACAGCCAAAGGTAAACGTCTAAGCGCGGTTTATATGTTCATACTTGTCAACTTTGTTGAAAGAGAACAAGACATTACGCAAATATAAGACAGGAAATTAGTACACAAGGGATATTTGCAGTGTTCCTTTATTAAAAAATTAAGGGATGCTTTTTCATTCCAGGAACGTCTACATGCTTGTTACTACTCGAAAATATCGGTGGCATTGTTGGCGCACTCAAATTCAGTGTGTGCGAAGCAGCGAAATATCCTGGAAACTTTTTTGACTACCAGATACTATACGGTCATATGTAATGAGATACCAGGATACCATGAACGACGAAGAAAGAGTAGCACGCGGAGGAACACGGGACGCTGGGAGAAACCAGACCAGCATGAGCTCGGGCTGTCTCTAAGACTACGCCCAGAAACAGCGAGGGCCCCACACATGATGAGCCTCCCGCGCTAGAGCGCTGGTGCACCGACAGGCTCTGCCAGCGCAGCGAGAGCCGCGCCAAAGACACGGGCAACCCATACCTGCCCCATAATCACGTTCCTGAGCGTTGAAGCGCGCTGGCTGGCCTCGTACCCTTCATTGGTGGGCCTCAACGTCGTGTTGCGTCCATCAATTGCTGTCATATTTCAGGCACCACAATTTTGCAACGGGAGTGTGGAGCGATATACCAGATGGTCGGGGGCCACCACTTTTTCCGGTGGACCACCCATTGAGGCTACATCGCGTGGCATCTCTCCCGAATTACCCCTACCGGCAGGTGTAATACTGCACCGAGTAGCCAACCACTCCCGCTGATATGGCAATACCCACCCGGGGTGCAGCTCTGCCGCTACCGGTCAATGCCACCATCACCTTCGATTCACTCCACCTTTATGAAGACGAGCGTTCTACGCGGGACACTAAATATCGGACAATTGATTTCGGCGCACGTTAAATACCTCAAAATTAACCCGGAGCCCTCCACTACGGCGCGCCTCATCGCCCGCGTTGAGTCGCGACGTTAAACCCTGCAATCAATCAAATCATCAAATATCAGACAATTTCTTTTTTCAGAACCGTCACATTTCTCTTCTTTGAGAACTGTTTTCTGCACAAAGTCGTCAACATTCAGCTTCCCTGTTTTAGAGTTGTGTTGTGTGTTTGGCTTCTTTATTTCCAGCCCTAATCGTACAAGTGCTCCACGTCGTATTTTAAGTTTTACCGGCTTTCCTCGGAAACCGCGTTTCCTTTCTTTCTTTGCCTATCTCTAGCGGGAGACTTCTGTAACACGTTCAGCATTAGTGAGATCACGTCATAATATCAGCTGAGCAGACACTTTTACCTGCTTCTACCAGCATCCCTTTGCATATCAGCTTAGTTTTGCTCACCTCCAACATGGCTCCTGAATTCCTTCCGTAGTAAGCACTATTGCTTTCTTAATAACTAGAAAAAAAATGTCCCAGATCTTGTGTCTTGAGTTTTCTGGACTTTTTTTTCATTTTTGGGAGGATGCAGTAGCACTTTGTTTGAAAGTAACGTATTCATATTGAGTGGCTTTATTATTCTGTATATTTTCAAAGTCCTCAGGGAATGCGTCGGCACTAGCAGCTTTACCCGCCGCGGTGGCTCAGTGGGCGTTGCGCTGCTGAGCACGGGGTCGCGGGTTCGATTCCCGGCCGCGGCGGCCGCTTTTCTGATGGAGGCGAAAAGCAAAAACGCCCGTGTGTACGAGATTTCGGCGCACGATAAAGATCCCCCGGTGGTCAAAATTAATCCGGAGCCCTCCACTGCGGCGCACCTCATCGCCTGCGTTGCGTCGGCGCGTTAAATCCCACAATCAATCAATCAATCAATCAATCACTAGCAGCTTTACAGAAGTTCGCATGAGCAGTCGAATTCTTTCATGATATTCACCTGGTTTGAAAAACAAACAATCTGGCACAAGTATTCCTTACTGTATGAGCGTGCTGTGAAACGTTTGTAAAAGTGTTTCTATAACCAAATATTTCTGTCACTGGCTTCTTGCTATGGTAAGGATAGCATTGGAAAAAATTTCTTCCGTCGTTTGTAATAAAGTTATACATTAATGTTGACAAATCTGGATGAGAAATTTAACGTAAGCCGTAAAATAGCTCACACGTTAGTAATAGCGGAAAAATTGTATGCAATCTTGTTCGCTTCTGACGCAATTAGGGAACCGGTTTAAAGCTACCCCCTCTGTAGAAGAGATTGCAAAGAGAAGGGCGGTTGAAGTTGGAAAAGGTCAATAAGTCTTGGAGAGGACGGAATAACAGCTGGTCTCTTGCGGTATTGTTGAGTAATCATTGTAGAACAGCTCAGTGAAGTATTCTCATAAAATATATGTACTTCAAAAGTGCGCCTGGAGTAACAAATCACGAATGCAATTTTAATACACAAAGAAGGTTATACAAAAGCGGTATAACAAAAAAAGGACAGTCTGCCTCAACTACGGTGCCGTGCACCATCAGGTATCATCAGCAAGGCCATGTATCTGGCCTCCTATCAGTATATCACCATCAGAAGTGTTTGGAAGAAGAAAAGAAGATCAAGCGGTTCCGTGCTGAAGACTTCTTTAATCATCGCGCCCTATTCAGCTCAATGATAAGCCCCATACAGCGTTTATAAATTACAGGCCACCGCACGACCCAGGTGACAGCAGCTGTTATCATCATCGCCCAACATTTCGAGTGGGCGTGTCCTAGTCCGAAGACTAGGTACAATCCCAAGCACCGGAGACGCCTAGATACTCGAGATACTAAAGTATATGAGAATATTTAGATGCACCTTGACAGCCTTTTTTGCGTGGTTTAGTGTATTGTATTTTGTAAAGGGCGGAGTGGGGGCTGTCAACAAATTAAATTAAATTTCGGCATTTTGTGGGAAGTACGTGGCCTCTACTGCACTGGAAACGGAATGTCGTCCTTGGCCAATCCACGAAGTTGGGTATGGGACCAGTCCGAAGAACATTCGGAGCTGTACACTTGAATCCAGGAATCCGCTACATATTTTCACGGAAACTGCATAACACAAACTTAAACTGCAGTAAGTATTGTCTACCGAGGGGAATCACAATGCCTTCTCACTTCATTTAACACGTATAAAACTCAAGGGCTCATTGCAATCCGTGTTATCGCCATGGGGCGATCGCCATGAGTTAAACCATCGGGGAGATCAATCGGAGGTACGTACGAAAAAAAGGTCCTAATCCTTCTCTGGTATCATAAAAGCAGCATGGACGCTCGCGATAGGGAAATAGAGTCCGCACTGCTTTGGAATTTAAAGCACGTAAACGTATCTAAGTGCACCACTAGGGGCGTCTTATCGTAAATGTCCAATCTCCTAAAAGGGGCAAAGAAACAGGTAAATTTACATTTCATGTGGTATATTTTGAATCGCACGTGTTTGGTTTTCGTGGGGGCAATTCTCGATGTTTGTACAATACCTGTTTCTGTTCATATTATCCAACCATTGTTACTACTTACATTTGGCTTAAGAATGCACCCGAAAAAAATCGATGACAGCTAAGCACAAAGGTGCAGCGGCGCGTATATAGGCAAGGCAAAAAGCTGTGCATCGAGGCCACTTTTTCAGAGAAATACGACTATACCCACAACATCGGTGTGATCAAAGAACCCGTACGGGTTCCGAAACGTCTCTGTGTTTTTCACCTTGACTTGGTCAGTGACCGCATTTTGTTCTCATCATGATACCTGACCAGACGAACTTTCGTCGAACTCTTGACTAAACATCGGTTAGCCCGCCGTCATTGGCTGTATGCACGATGTTCATGGGCATCAGTTACGAAGTTAATGTTCGCTGGAATTCATGGTGCCAAGGTAGAGCCCTCACTTGTCCGCAGTGGCTCTGAGTTGGAATCCTGGCACCTCCAGGCTGTTGATTTTATTGTTTCACTCGAAAACTATTTTGTGGATTTTTTTTTTCACTCAGTCAATTTGTGATAATTTTCACACTCACTTTTCTTACCTGCAATGCAGTGGTGCGTTCGAGCCCGCTTTCGGAACAGGTTATTTGGAGCACTTCCCTGCACTCCGGAAATTTCTTTCACACGCAATCATTGAATTTAGTTCACTTACCTGCAGTATGTTCAGTGGCTGCTGTGGGGTGGTGCCGTTTAGATCTCTGTCCACACAACGCGCGTAAGAACGCCGTTTATATTTCGGAATATAACGACGTCATACGTATATCCACCCACGTATTTTTGCGCTTTGATGAGAGAACAGTCCAACAGAAAGAGACGAGACTTATTCACTTCGCCAATTAGTAGCAACGGTGACATAGTCCAGTCAATCTTTTTCGCCCCTCGTAGAATTTGATTCGGTCATTCACGTGCCGTACCTACTAGCTGTTTGCATGATATCATAGGTTCTTTGCCATAAAAGCAAATCTAACATGCCGATTTCATGTCACACTAGTCAGCGAAAGGTCAGCCGTGTCTTCCATCAGTTCAACCGTGATTCGTAGAAGAAGGGCAAGCGCCTCTAGCACGTAGAATTGGATTCGGTCATACGCGGCCGTAACTTGCAGCTGTTTGCATGATATCATAGCTTCGTTACCATAAAACCAAGCCAGGCATGCCGATTTCACTTTACACTAGTCAGCGAAAGGTCAGCCGTGTCTTCTATCAGTTAAACCGTGATTTGTAGAAAAAGGGCAAGCGCCTCTAGCACGTAGAATTAGATTCGGTCGTACGCGGCCGTAACGTGCAGCTGTTTACATGGTATCATAGCTTCTTTACCATAAAAGCAAGCCTAGCATGCCGATATCACTTTACACTAGTAAGCGAAAGGTCAGCCGTGTCTTCTATCAGTTCAACCGTCATTTGTAGAACAAGGGTAAGCGCCTCTAGCTAATGAGTATTTGTAACAGCGGTCCCACATGCAGCTGCGCGATAAGCGGATTGGTTCACGATTCATTACTAAAACGTTAGGAAACAAGGCTAAAACTACTCATATCAAGGATGTAGCGCGACCACTCTGTGTTCTCGTCACGTCAGTCTACGTCCTTTTTTGTCGTTGTTTGCTTAGGTTTCCATACACGAACATGCAGAAAAGCCTACAGCTGTGTCCGCTCAGAGTGGCTAGTCGGAACTTTCCTTCCTCGAGCAGATCTGCGGTACTACACCCATATTATAATAAGAGTTAATACAAAATATTACGATACTGCTGAATAGTAAGACTCCGGAGCCACTTGGAATACAAAAACGGAACACCTCTTAGGTGCAGGTGGAATCGATCGCAAGTTCGAGTAATTTTGTAATACAAAAAACGAACATGGCTTGCTCCGCGCCGGAAGGCATGACAAAGCCACTGAGCCACTCTCCACGACATTCCGTATAAGAACTATGACATCTTCTCTTTGTGATTCTTTAATAACAGTACGATTCTAAATTTCGTATGTTGCGTTTTCTATTTCAACTATATTAGGTCCCCGGTTATTGCGATGGCAATAGTGTGGTTAAAGTATATATGGGTGTATAGTGAACAGTAGTTACGTGGTTTTTGTCTATGAACTCTCATCTATAAGTATGTTTTTGCGTTGCATTGTCAGCGTGTATACCTAGGCGGATACTTCACGCTAAATTCTCGTTCGTCATCTTGAAACAGTCATTGGTCTTGAGAAACCGTCATTTACAATTTAATAAATAATATTTTAGAGCCTCTTGGGTTCTGTGCAGCTGATAACACATTTTCGTCGTTTCTAGGAAGGCGGAAATTTAGAATATTGGCAATGCCTCCAGGAATGTTTTTGCTTACCTTATCTGCTCGTTCAAACGAGATATTTACAGACACACAACGTAATGACTTTCACTTGAAACCCATTCTACGTTTGCTTCCTGGAGGCAGATATACCAAGACAACGCATTATTTAAACGAGATCGTGTTATTATTTTGTTTTTTGTGGAAGTTGGCTATTCAGGATAACACAAAGCTGTACGTACATATAGCCTCCGCAGTCCCAACGAATCATCAACAAACGTGGTCGGATAAAGACCTAAAATTCCATTTATTGCCCATGTTGCTGTTACCCGCGTTGTTGTTTGTTGGATCTATTGCCCACCTGCGCGCAAAGAGTTATACGCATCTGCCCATTCAAATACAGTACGAAAGGGCCATAGCGTCACCGGTTCTCCAGGCTGCACTGAAGAAGTCGTGCCTTCATACAAGGTATGAAAGCTTTGACTGTCAGCTACAGAGAGTTTTGTCAGCCACCTACCCGACCTCTATTTTGGTTAGTGTTTCCGAGGCGTTGCTGAGAAAAGCCAAAGGCCAAGCTCGTCAAAAGCTGTCAAACAGCCTGAGGCGAAGCCAGTTGTCCTACCGTATGTGCATAGTGTTACCCACAACCACAAGAAGGTGGCAGAAAGTCACAAAGTGCCTGTGGTGTTCTCCGCTCCAGAAAAGCTTGTTCGCCTGTGCGTGCAAATTTCTGGAAAACCAAATAGGAAAAAAATTCGAAAAGAAGTACGATTTGTGCCCTGTGACGTAGGAGTGGTGTACGAGATACCACTTTCATGCGGGGAGGCCTATATCGGCCAGTGGGGCAGATGTGTCAATGATAGGGCACGCGAGCACAATTGGTCACTAGATAAAAATACGGGCGCGCATTTACCAGCGCATTGTGATCAGTGCAGGCCATTCAGTCCTTGGCCGTCCAAATGCAGACCTTTTTTTGAGAGGAGTAGTTATTTCGCCTTTTTTCACTTTCTTATGGTTGATAACTTTATCATACCAAGCTAGTGAAGCTTGAATGGAATGTGCTATCGAAATTTGAAGTTTTAAGTGCGATGCACTTTATAAGCGACCCCGAACCTTCCACCGTCCGCATTGCTCCTCCTCCTCTCCCCTAGCAACGGCGCGAGGAGCGGAGAGGAGCGTCTGTAGCAACGGCGCAGCGACGTCACACCCCACGTGACCCGCGCGCGCTCCGCCTCCCGCGCCGTGGCTGCGCGCGCCCGCGCCGGCTCCCGCACCGCTCCTCGCGCCATGACGTCACACTCCCACGTGACCGCGCGCTGGCGCCTTTGCGTCTGCTCCCCCTCTCCTCGCGCCGTGACGTCACATGCTCTGCAGCTGGCGCGCCTCTCCCCCCGTTAGGTTTGCACTCACCCTCGGCGCGCGCCTCTCCCCTCGCCTGACAGCTCCCCCTCGCCGGTACTGCGCCTCTCAAGGCGATGACAGAATTACTACGCCGTGTACTCTCGGCGCAAGAAATGCATTCGCACTTCCTCACGATTCCATTCGGGGAGGTGGGGGCAATTTTTTAGGACCATTTTTTTTATCTGGGCGTTGGTACCAGTCGCTGAGCCTTTTAGAAGTGTAACTTGAAACATTTTCCCCGCTTTATAGAAGTGTTTTAAGTAGAAAGCATCAATGTGTTTTGGTGGATTTCTATGGTAAAATTTGTCAACAACAAAATGATTGCTATATTGAAGACAAAAATGTATTGAGGAATTTGTACGAACACCTAATTTGCTCACAAATTCATATTTGTCTTTTAAGTTTTGGTTACAACAAAATAAAAAAAACATATTTGGACATCTGTGCGGGTTACATGCACCAGAAAAACAGCTAGATATCGCAACTGGCAAGCCAAATAATGAATAATGTGGGAAAACACAATTATTTTCTTTGTATTCTTCCAGGGCGCATTTCTCAAGAATCCCGCTTCCGTGAGCGTTTACGGTATTCTACAAACGAATCCCGGAAATTTGAATTTGAATTTGAAGCCCGGAAATTTGAACCAATTTTATCACACACGCCCATTTCCCTAACCAGTACCATGTTCAAACAACTGACGGAGCATGTCATATACAGGCATGTCAAACTGTTTGGAAAAACAGCATCTTTTCAAGTTGTCCGCACGGTTTTCGTACGGGTTATTCCTGCAACACCCAACTGGCCAGTTTTGTTCACGATCTTCACAAATTTATGCATGCTGTTTGGCAGGTCGATGGTGTTTTTCTTATTTCGATAAATCCTTTCACCGCGTTCCTCTCCACAGAATAGTACTAAAACTAGCATAACTTAATCGTTACCCGGACGCCCTTAGATGGATAAAAGCTTTTCTTTCATGTGGTCTCAATTCACCTTGGCTATGAATGTTAATTCTTCCTCTGTACCAGTAATTTCTCGGGTCTCCCAAAGAAGCGTCCTTAGCCCTCTACTCTTCATCGTCTATGTTAATGATTTGGCCAACTCTGCATCTTCCAAACTTTGATTGTATGCAGGTGACTGCGTAATATATAGCGCGATTTCCTCTGATTCCGACCGTTCAACCTTGCAATCTGATGTTGACAAAATTAATCTCTGGTGTTCAACCTGGCTTATGCCACTAAATGCAAACTGCCAAAACTACTTTTGTATTCTTTACTAACGCTATTAACCATATTGCGACTTCTTACTCCTTGAATAATGAGCCACTTGGTTGACGCCATCTTACAAGTGCCTTGGCCTAAACTTTCAACAGGATCTAACATGGCGGCTTCACATCAAACTTTCCCCAGCAAGCGCTGACCGGTCTCTTAGATGGCTAAAACGTAATTTAAAACAGGCTCGATCACATTTAAAAAAGATTGATTTCACCACTGTAATCTATAAAACACTATAACCTTTCAAAACGTTCTGCATCATCTCTCTCAGCTTATTTATCTCAGTGAATCTGTGCTTTACAGCACGGAGATCCGCTCGAATGTCCCTCCGGAGACATCAATAGCCTTCATAGTATCGTCCTTCGTCATGACTAGAGCGAACAATGATCAGTCAAGTACAGTAAAACGCGAAGAACGACAAGGGGAACAAGTGCGTTCGGCAGCTGTGCAAACCACACATAGGAATATTGCAAAAGGGAATGCCTCACCTTTAAAAGCTGATGCAATTGAACCACGCAGTCGATGTGCACCGCTGCTGAAGTGCGGAGAGCTGGCGTGTTGCAGCTCCTTTTCAGTCAGCGTGAACGGCTTGCCGGCCTCTGGTGGGCCCTGATATAGACAGCCTCCTGATTGCAGACCGATTGCAGACAGCCTCCTGATTGCAGACCGATTGCAGACAGCCTCCTGATTGCAGATCGCTGCCTCCTGATTGCAGACCGTTCCAGTCAGTGGAAGCTCTTCGTTTTGTGCGCCCGCAGGTTCCGCTGTGACTGGTCCCCGAGATGAACTGCAAAAGCAGAGGCAATTGAAACACGCAGTCGATGTTCACCGCTGCCGAATTGCCGAACTTCCACAAACAAATTTTTAGAAGTATCGCGTGCTACCTTCACAATTTATCTTATTGTCTAACGAATACCCAACGTTGTATGGTTTAGCTTGTATCTATGGTTTGTCTCTTTGTTGCTGCTAATTACTGGTTACATTGCGTGGTGTTGTATTTTTGTCCGTATTTTTCTATTATGTTGACTTGCCCTCTGCCCCCCCCCCCCTTGTAATACCCTCGTCTAAAGGGCCTTTAGGGGCACTGTAAATAAATAAAAAACTTTATTAATAAATTATTAAATAAATAAATAAATAAATAAATAAATAAATAAATAAATAAATAAATAAATAAATAAATAAATAAATAAATTGTAGTGCGAAAGAGGTACAAATACACCGAAGCCGCCAGTCCAGCCATGCGTCCATGGTTACGTTCGTGGTAACGGCAGCCAACAGTTCTTCGTTTACTATCTCCTACCCTTTCAAGAAGATTGGCCATCGTGCAATAATGACAAGGAAGATGAAAAACCAGTGAACCGGACAGCGATCATCATCAGCGTGGACCGTGAGAAGAGCGGGTGAGAGCCAGCCGTGTGCCCCGCTTGCTTTGAACTGCCTTCGCTGAGCAGCCTGCTGCATTTCCTTCAGAAATAAAGCATCTCAAAAAATAAATAAATAAATAAAAAATAAATAAGTAAATAAATAAATAAATAAATAAATAAAAAATAAATAAATAAATAAATAAATAAAAAGCAGAGCCGTAAATAAAAATATTAAACGCCCAAAATATAAACCACCACATCAACAACCCCATACAGTCTAACACGAACCCGAAATGTAAACGATGTAACCGAATTTGCTAATCATAGCCAAATGTGGCAATACAGAAGTTAAAATTATGTGAAGTGAGGCAAGAAACCTTACTCGTTATTAGACATTAATTAAACTTTTTCGCAGAATCTCCCTCTTTTAAAATTTACACCATTTTCCCGCGAGGGGAACCATGGGGTATATGCGACGCATCGGGGGTTGCCGTTGCGTTTCTGTTATGTTAACGTGTGGATTGCTGTTGTTGTGGGTCCTATTTACGCAGCATGTTCACCCACGATGCGTCGCATCTACCCCATGGTTCCCCTCGCGGGAAGATGGTGTAAATTGTATCGGGGTGGCCGGTGCTTGTTACGGTTGCGCCGACCATCGTGATATCAGGCCTGTTAGTCTCGAAAAAGGTCGACAAAAACGTCCTTTCGATCTTTAGGAAAAACGACATGAATAAAGATACAGCAGATTTATTGAATAGTCACTTTTATCATCACTACGATATTAATTGGACACCTGGCCACGCGGAGATGTTTGGGAACGTTCGGGCCGAAACACTCGCACGTGAATTAAGAACGCGTGCACCGAACGTCTCCCTGGAAAGGTCCGATTGTCGTGACATCACGAACAGTAACCAAAGAGACCTTAAAGTGCACAGAAGGGAATTACATCCGCATCACCCTAACCTAAACTGGCAGCAAACCGTATTACTGACACAAGCTCAGAATAACACTACATGCACCCCAGCTAGACCACATCTTTTCTCTAAATGAAGGGCAGGGGAACCACCAGCTTGCAAACACTGTACTTGATATCCCAATCAGAAACATGTCCTATGGGAAGGTCTGTAAAATCCACCAAGCATTCCTGACTTACGCACAGCGACGCAGCTGCCATATCTCATTGACCCGACCTTGCTGACTGTCGCCTTTACTTTTGAGGAACAGCTAGCTCTAGTGCGGTACATCAAAAACGCATTAGAACTGAGTTCAGCATTCACTGAAGACCTGTCGTCGGGTTTTCTGAACCGCCTTTGGTTCTAAAGAAAGCCTCTCTTTCTCTTTCTCTCTCTCTCTCTGCTGTCGGAGTGAAAGTGTACGATGCTCCAACGAAGTAGCATGGCTGTTGGATGATTCCGCTAAACAGTGCATGGGATGCCTAGCGACGGGAGGGTTTTTCTGCGAGATAAATGAGGGACCACGCACTTGGTTACAGCGAGGTGGGTGGTTGTGGTGATTTATTAACAAAGGAGGGAAGAGAAAAGGCCTGGGGATATTGTTGAACTCAACGGGGAGTTCACCCTCATACGACCCAGTCCAGGGAAGGGGATTGGGGCTTCAAAGGATAGGAAGAGAGAAGGGGGAAGAGAAGAGCGGTAGGAGAGTGGGAGATAGTCTATATCGTGTTCGTTTAGTCCATGACTCGATGGCTACAAACGCAGCGCTAGTCCTGTTGTAACCAGGAAGTTGACTAGGTACTGGAAGACCTCCCGTCGGATGGCGTCCGGTCCCGTGGTGAACAGGAAGTCTTCTAGCTTGTGGCTTGGGGCACCGGGTCGCTGGAGTTCGGCCCGGAGTTGCGCCCTTGCGGTGTCGTGCTGCGGGCAAGAGCACAGCAAGTGCTCTAGCGTCTCGGGCTCTGGGCAGTCTGAGTAGGTGGGGATGCTGGGCGGCCTTGGTGGTGCAAGCGCGCTCCCACGTTGCAGCAATTGAGCCGCAGGCGAAGAAGGAGCGACCGGGCAAGACCCGTGGGGCCTGGCCACTGACTAATCGGGCATCTGGATGCATGGCCTCCACACTCGTGCCAGGATAGTCCTTGCAGCGTCAAATGACACCACATCCAGGGAGGCTGGAACCCCTGCCTGGCGAGCAGCACCTTTGGCCAAGGCGTCTGCAACCTCGTTGCCCGTGATGTTCACGTGTAATGGCAGCCAGTGAAGTCGCAGTGGACACCCCTGCGCTTCCACCGCATGAAGCTTGGCCGCCAGCGACCGCTCAACATAGCCGCTAGAGCTGGCTGGCTGGTCGGCGGCACACAGATGGAGGAGGGCAGACCATGAGTCAGTCAGGATGATGGCCCCCCGGGCCTGGGTGCCCTGCTTGAGAAGAAGATCTGCAGCCAAGTGGAGTGCAGCCAGCTCTGCGTGGGTGGATGAGGCAGGGAAGGGCAGGCTGAACACCTGGCTGGTGCCGAGTTCTAGGGTCTTGCAGGCGGCTCCGGCTCTGCCCATCGACTGTTGTACAGATCCATCCGTGTACACTTGCAGATGTCCGGCAGCGTCGCCCTGCAGCAGGACAGCCACCTCTTGGTGGACGGCCTGGGGTGGAGTCGACCTCTTACTACGGACCCCCGGCAATGTGGTGACAATGCGTAGAGCCGGCCCCGTGCCTGTGGGTGGTGGCTCCAGGCGTGGCCGCTGCGGCAACGCGATGTGGCTCTCGTACGTACTGAGCAGCATGCGCATCCGAGAGTTGGGCCGGCTGCGGTAGCGCTCAAGGAGTGCCACGCCGTCAGGTGTGCCCTGCAGGCGGTGGATGTGGTGGAGACCCACCTGCAGGGCTCTCATCTGGATGGGCCAGAAGCCTGCGTCCGTGTATGGCGCCGCCACCGGAGATGTGCTCGGAAGGCCCAAGCAGAGGCGGATAGCCCGGCGCTGATCCACCTCCAGCTCCTTCCACCGGCGCGGCTTGAGTTGCACTAAAGGCAGAGCATAGAGGACGGCGGACGATGCCATCCCGTGGAACACCTTCAGGGCCACGGTGTGTGTGCAGCCCTGTCCATGCGCCAGCAACCTCCGCACGCCCTGGTGGACCCTCATTGTGCGTTTCCGAAGCGCCTTCACCGCAGGTAGCCAGGACAACTGGCAGTCGACCAGGAGCCCCAGATACTTGGCGCTAGTGCACCACGGAAGGGTCTGACCGTTCAAGGTGAGCGGCGGTGTCGTCTTGCGTGCTCTGTAGCCCCTCGAGTGGAAGATCATGGCCTGCGTTTTCGTCTCGGACAGCTGCAGGCCACGGCTTGTGAGGAAGGCGGCGACTGCCCTCAGCACCCCCTGAAGACACGCCTTCACCTTGGAGAGTAGCCTCATTGGTCCTTGCGCCCAGATGGTGATGTCGTCAGCATAGGCTGCCATCCCCACTGGAAATGCAAGCCCACCTGGGATGCAGTCCGGGAGTGGAGCCAGGATGAGGTTGAAAAGGAATGGGCTGAGCACACTCCCCTGGGGAACCCCCGAGCTCACATCTCTTGGACTGCTCGTTGCTCGGCCCACCCTGACTCGTAGGGTCCGGTTAGTCAGGAACGCCCTCACGTATCTTCGGAGGTGCCCCGAAACGCCCATGCTGTCCAGGGCGTCCAGGATGGCTGTGTGAGGGACGGAGTCGAAGGCCGACTTCATGTCCAGCAGGAGCAAGAAGGCCACCTCCTTGTCGTGGCGGGCCTGCTCCAGCATAGACACCACATCTCCCAGGGAGTCATCCGTGCAGCGGTGGCGCCTGAAGCCGCTTTGCTGCTCCTTGAAGACGCCCCGACGATCAGCAATCCACTGGAGGGGGGCCAGGATCGTGTTCTCCAACAGCTTTCCCGCCGCGGACGTCAGGGAGACCGGCCGGTACGATGCAGGCTCGGTGGGCGGCCTACCGACCTTCAGCATCGGCCTGACTAGGGTCACCCGCCAAGAAGGTGGAAGGCTGCCCTCCCTCCACACCTGGTTAAAGAGCTGTAGCAGCGGCTGCAGCTTGGTGATGTCCAGGTTCCGGAGCATTTGGTATGTCACCCCGTCAATACCAGGGGCGCTTCGCCGCTTGGGGCATCGATCCAGGGCGGCCCGCAGCTCCCAGAGTGTGATGTCACCACTGCAAATGGTCACCAATTGCGGGTCCTGGGGAGCCACCGGAAACACGTGCACCTGGACTTCAGCGGCAGGTAGAGCCGGGGTGAACTGGTTGGCTAGCCGCTCTGCCAAGGCCTCCTCAGTGATGTGCAAGGAAATGGCGGAGGCCAGCAGGGGGTGCCGGTTGGTTACGGAAGGCTGGAGAAGGGCCCGGAAGACTCTCCAAGCTTTGGCCGGATCTCTACGTGACTCCATGGAGGAACAAAGCGACTCCCAGCTCTGCCTCTGCCGCTGCTTGGCTCTCCTCCTGCACTGTGCATCCACCCGTCGGTACGCCGTCCAGTCTTCCGGACGCCTGCTCTGGATGGCCCGCCGTTGCAGCTGGTTGCGCCTGGCCCGGAGTCTCAGGAGCTCCGTGTCCGGTAGTGCCGTGTAGAGGGGTACCTCCCCCCGCAATGTCGCCTTGTTGGCGCTCTGCAGGACAGCTGCCAGGAAATCGGGCTCTGGGTCCTCCAGACGCTCTGCCATCTCCTTGCGGTAGGCGGTCCAGTTGGTAACGGCGTAGATCCTGGTGTCTGCCCGCCTGCGATCGCCCCTGGGGGTGACCAGGATGGGGTAATGGTCAGATATCCCCAGGTTCTGGTGACGGTTTCCCAGGTGTAGGCACACCGCTGGGACACCAGTGTGACGTCAATGTGAGACAGCTGGACCGTGCCCAAGGGACCAGGGCGGGTGAAGCTGGGGCTGCCTGTGTTTGCCACGAGCAGTCCGCAGGCTGTGGTAGCATCGAGTAACTCTCGTCCCCTGCGGGTGTTGCTGGGGCTGCCCCAGGCTGAGTTGTGCGCGTTAAAATCTCCGCACAAGACAACGTCCGGGCCCAGGTGGGCCCGCAGCCGTCCCACTGCTGTGGCATTCCAGGGCCGCGTTGGACGGACGTAGACGCTGGCCACAGTGGTGTCCGTGGACCCCATGCGTGGTAGCAGCACAAATCGGTCCCCACAGTAATGATTGCCATAGCCCTGCCGGACCTTCGGTGGTTGCGGCATGGGTATTCTCAAAGGAATCTTGCAAGGCGCACTGATGTCCCATAGGCTCTTGATGCAACATCCACATTCTGGGTAGGCTTGCCCGTGGCTCCAACTAATAAAATCATGTACTGCTTCTTTGATGGTCATCCCTACCATCGTGGCGATGTCTTGCTGAGGAAACACGTCCAGGCTAGCAAGAGCAGCTACGTTGAAAACACGGCCGAAGTTCGAGGTAACCCCACGCATGTTTCGGCCCTTAAAGCCACGGCAGTGTGGCAGTACATCAGATGCTAAAACCAGGTTCTTGATCTGATTTCGATCAAAAATTCACACGTCCAACCCTGTCCTGTCCCCATCCCAAACACTTGCACTTAGAAGACAACACAGTCTCAGAACGTCTGCAACGTTAATCATACGTTTCTCAGGGCAACTGGGCTCGCGGGCCAAGGATATGCTCGCATTTCTTTGTGGAATCTGTTTCGTCAAAATAACTGTTTAATTGCTCCGCACAGCTGTACTGGGGTAAAAGCGTGTCCATCAAGCAAGATCCCCGCTGTGCGGCAAGGATTAAAACATAGGTCAGCTGGTAATGTCTGCTCCGGTCGGTTTTTCTGGAAGACCATTTGGTAGTGTTTAGGCTAGTCCTCCTGATCTTCGCGATACTTTCCGTAGGAATTGCGAGGTTCTTTTTGGGGAGACCAAACAAGAACCTGTCAGGATGAGACAGCACGTGTATCCCCTTTGTTGCCTCTCCTCTAATCACGCTCTTGCCTGGCCGTGTTTGTATATCCTGAAGCAGCCTAGAGCTGCGCCTGCTTTCTCAGAGATCACGTGCTTAGAGTGCCACGTTATCTGGCAAACTCCACGAGTGTTGTGGTCGAAAGCAATAAGATGAATTCATTTACGGTGACTGACGCTGGTCGAATGGGTTGTCGAGCGAAAGGAAGACGGCTGGTCACCACAGCCTCGTCGTCTTCTCTCATTCACTGCCACTTGTCCAACTAGACAGCACATTTATTTCTGTCTTCGGAAGTATCCGCACGTTTCTCCTAACGGTGGATGGTGGCGACGCGTTATTCGAATTCTTTAATGCATTTTAGCAGCGTCAAAATACGTTGTGAAGTTCTTTCATAATTTTATTCAATAATAAAAATCTCTTGCCGAAACACTACGGTTATGTCATCCAAACCAAAACGGATACACACAATGGGCACAAACAAAAAACCAGCAGCTAAGTGGCTAAGCATCCTCAAAAATGATAAGGAGTTCCAATCAGGAAAATAAGAAAAACCTGAGACGGTTATGGCGCTACCTAATGTGAAACTTGAGATGTGCGCGAAGGGCAGTCTTCGCAGCGACAATGCATAGCTGCTGCTTCGGCACCGCGGACATCTGGATTCTTTCGTCTGTGGTGCTGATCTTCTGTCCCGGCCCCACATCCTTCATCTCTGTAGTGCGTCATCAGCGAACGCACTACTGCGCGCGCTACTGTGGCGTTATATCCTAGCGTGTCGCCGCCATGGAGCACGTCTCCCGCAGCCTATACATACCCCCCTCCCCTCACACGTTTGCCATTCTGTTCTGCTCTGATTTTCTGCTCGCTTTATCTTCGGTTTCCTCTTAGTTATCTCGGTTTCAGTGAGGCCGACCGTAACGAACGAGGCGAAACCCTAGAAGTCACCGCTTAAGAATGGCGCTCTACAACACAGCGTGTGTTTGGCACTTGCAAGGTTCCAGCGCACCGCCAGACCTGGGAGCACAGCGATGGCGTTGCGGCGCATTACACCCATGTCACATCTCTTGACTACCGGTGGTGCGGCACCACTCCTAGCTCCCTCTTTTGTTTTAAACGCAGTTCACTTGGAGGCGGGGATGATATATTTGGCAAACTCCATGAGCTGACTGGTTTTCAGAGGGAGGCCCTAGGCTAGTGGTTGTTACAACCACTGAGACGTGGCACGTGCCGGAACGCCTCACCTCTATGTGTCTCATTCACCCCACGATCGCCTTCCCCGCCGGGCAGCTATCGCTTGCGACTGGACGTCATCCTGCGGGGATGGCGTTCTCGCATCGAGCGGTTGGCGCAGGACGTGGCGTCAATGACCCTGCTATTCATCTCCCTTGCGTAACCTTTTTGTGCATGCCTTCTCCATGTGTTGGGAATTTCATGTTCTTCCCTTGTCTTCGCATGACAATGTCACTTTAAAAGCGGGTGCATCCGACACATGTCAATTATTCCTCGCTTCCGTTTAGTTTTTGGAGCCTCAGCACGTTGACGCATCTATATAGGGTCATTTCCCAGTCCAGTATCGCTCTCACTACATGAATGTGACCATGAACGCTTTTCCAGCACTTTGCTCTTTTGCACTCGCCGTCTCCGGAGCGCTAATGATTGGTCAGCTTGTAGCTCACTATAATTGCGTGAAGCCACTGCGAATGCGTAAAAAAGCTTTTGTGATTGTTTCTACGTGTTTTCAACAATTTAGTCGCCGCATTTCTGGGTTTGTGCGTGAGCGCGAGCGCATGGGCGGGTGTGTGTTTGTAGTTGTGTGTGTTAGTGGGCGTGCGTGTCTGCATGCCCGAATGGTGTTGCAACAATCAGCGCGTGTAAGGAGACAGAAAAATAAGTCTGGCTTGTTTGCGGTCAACCTTCACAGAAAAGGCGCACTTCGCAATCCCCTTTGTTTCGTGGAAAATCGGCAAATTATATTGCCCTGTTTTTGTTCGCGATATAACAAGAATTGTCTTTGCTTGAGCGCGCAAAATAAACCTTTTATAAATATTTACAAGTGTGCACAAGTCACTGGAGGGCCATGGGCCGGGACATTGTTGTCGCCGTGGTATAGAACACATATGGTTGCACGGTCCCCATTCACAACCTTCCCTTAAGCCGTGAACCCTCGGCCGATATGCACCCACGGGTGCCCATTAATTCTTCCAGCATGGACAAGTCCCTAGGTCTCTCCTGGAACTGCATAGTTCAATTTCTCAAACAACAATTCTCCATTTTGTAAAGTTTCGGCTGTGTGAAACGTCCACTTTCTCTTGCTCGCTCTTTCGCCCTCTCCTGGGGCACCCGTCCCGCTTTTCTACCTAAGTGAGGAGGCCCGAAATTCTCCTCAGACAGCTGTCACTAATAGCAGAGTCCTTCAATGCTTTACTGGTCACGAAACTTCGGCGCTCGCTTCATATAGGGACCGCGCGCGCCACTACAGGCGCCACCGCCGCACGAAGGTCATCCAGCCGCCGCGCGTGCGGCGTATTTGCCAGCTCTTGGCGTGCAAACGCTCGCTGCTTTGGGTGTCTGCGCGCTGATTGAGTGTATTTTTTTTCGTAGTAGTTTGCGACGAATAGTCCAGTAATTGTGTTTATCACCTGCGTTCAATGGGGTTTTATTTTTCGAAATAAGTTACCGTAGACTTCGGCCGCGAACGGCAACGGCTTCTGTGTGCTCTGGCACAAGCGTTGCGCCGTCGTGTTTACGGATTTTTAAATCTATATTGCTTCTTTTCTTAAAGCAAAGTTGTAAATACCACACATACGGTAGCTGTGTAGTGACGGACTGCTGCGGGCCTATCAATAATACAATAAAAAACTGAAAGAAACCAAGTACGCGTCGTTCAGACTACGCTTAATGAATCTGTTGATTGCTCTGTAATGCACAGAACGCTAAAAGAGATAGCCCAATAGTATTGTCGTTTCGATGAGTGGGTACATACTTGAGAACATCTAAAAACGCTGCAGAAACGCGAAGGATCAAAACACGAAGAGATATATGTTACTCAATGTGTCTTTCTGCTTCCACGCTTTGCAATCCTTGCAAAAACAGGAAGCGAAAAAAGAACAATGAAACTGATTTTATCACACGCAGCAAAAAAATTCTATGTTACGAAGGGAGACAAAAGAGCGTGGTCCAGCGTACAAAAATTTATTTTTTCGCGCTGCGATGTGCAGCACACGGAGGAAACAGAATATTGCCACGTAGCAAAGAACGACGCAAAGCTTTTCTGAACGCAGCGAGCTAGCGATCTCCTGCACTACAAAAGACTAGAATGAAACACAAAACGTCTAAGAAGCAGTCCGCAGTGTGACGTGAACAGATGAACGTCGATAAAGTGAGTTGCGCGGCGTTTGCTAGGCATGCATTACTCTTGGAACGTTATTAATTTCAGATCCATGGAAATGGGATCGAGAACATTGTCGAAGAAACAAAAAATCAAGTTAGCGACAAGGTGGCACCCTTTCCATATCAAACAATATTGCCCGATGGGACGTACGACAAAAATAGCAAACGGGCGCTCCGGTTGAAACGCCAGATAAGAAACCGGAATCGGCCACGCGCGTTTACAAAACAAACCAAACGAACCCTAAGGGATAATTCGCGGAAATATGAAAAGTAAAAGCACAAGGATGTCCCAAAGCTTTTTTGCACGCGAGCCTGAGCGCAAGGTAATACAAGTTTGCAAACAGGTAATGAAGCACCGCTACAACCTGACTGATATATGACAAAATCCCGGCTTTAAGTTAGCCTTGTACAATTCTAGGCCCACGATAAGGGTACATTGCTTTTTCCATTCTCACACACAGTGCATTTCCACACAGTCGCACACTTATAACCGAAGCTGAAATCTCCCGTTGCTTGCCTTGGAATGGCACCCCTCCATTTCTCACACAGCTGCCCGTCGCTCGGTCAACAGAACAAGGAAACATTTTCTGTGGTATCGTTGTACAAGGAACGACATCCCGGGACGCAACACATGTTCGGCATCGTCGTTGCACTACTTAAGTCGCATCACAAGAGCGCGATATGCACGTTACATTTTTTTCCCGCACAAAACAAACAAAACTCGCCGCGGCTCCTCCGTTCGAGCCATCGCAACGCCGCCCGAGGAGTGACCTCAGTGAGAGGGTGGCGCCACCGCGCGGCGGCCAAAGGCAGCATATGAAGCTCTCCCATTGAGTTACGGAGCAGTTTCGTGACCAGTAGAGCATTGAAGGACTCTGCTAATAGTCAACTGCTGATAAATCAGCCGGCACAGCGTACTGGCAAAATGTCTCTACCTTAGACACAGAAGCAAGCGTACGACAGCGAGAATACGCACCCAGCACCCACTCTGAGGGGACAGGAAATGTTTCCTGTGTGCTACACCCTTCTGCGCAATGCCTGGTTGGCCACAGCTGCAATTGCAGCTGGAGTGACTCTAAATCGTGGTAGTTGCTCTTATTCGTCCACTGTAACCACTTTCTTGAGAATGTTGCGGTAACGGCTTGCGTCGCACGAAGGGGCTCAGGCTCGTCTTGCTCGTCATCGCAAACACATGGTTCCCAAGACATGCAAAAACCATTTCGGCTGCAACTGTGCATATTTTTGACACTTCGCTGAGAAAATGTCTTTTAACAACTCGCCATGTTTTCAACGTGACTACAGTTTTCACAGTGCTGTGGCGCCAGATATAACGTGGGCTCTTCCTCCCACAAGGCTGGGGCGTCCATTCCCCGACGTCATTGGACAGCGCTAAATTTAAACAAGGAAGACCACAACCAGAGACCTTTACTAAACCTTTTGGTATCAAAGTGTCAACGCTTGTAAATAGAAGTAGTTTAAACTAGCGCGGCTGAGCCCGAAGACGCGGGTTCGATTCCCAGCCGCGGCGGCCGCATTTCTTATGGTGGCCAAACGCAAAAACGCTCGTGTGTACGAAATTTCGCCGCACGTGAAAGATTCACCGGTGGTCAAAATTAATCTGGGGCCCTCCACAAGGGCGAGTGTCATCGCCTGCGTTGCGTGGGCGCGTTAAAACCCTACAATCAATCAATCAATCAATCAATCAATCAATCAATCAATCAATCAATCAATCAATCAATCAATCAATCAATCAATCAATCAATCAATCAATCAAAAAAGTTGAAACATAAAATCCAAACAGACAATTATTTCCACATCTTTTATAAGAGGATGCATACAAGAAGCTCAGAAGTTGGACAAAAGCAAAGACAAAATTATCAGATTTTTTTGTTTGAAACAAACGTAGGCTGTGATACAAAATAGTCGAACACTGCTATACCTATAAAATTTGCGTCAGTGCTGTAGCTTCAGTTACTGATCACATTGATCGAGTGTCGAATATAGTGCAGGCGCGTTAAACATTACAATTAATCAATCAATCAATCAAATTTAGTGCAATCATTTTACGATAATGCTTGTTTTGGTAATGCTTGTTTTGTTTTGCTTTGGTAATAGACTCTATGCAAAATGCGCCCCGCCATCTCACGTCGACTCCGGTAACTAGGTCCGCCATTTTGGTACGGTCGTTTGAAACCGAAACCAAGTAGCAAAACATAGAAGGCGGGCATTGACCGCTCTTGGTGATGGACTGCAATGCCGGAGCATTGCTGCGTGCCGCAGTGCACGCAACGAGGAAATACCGGTCCAGATGGAGAAAAGGCGCGTGAAGTTCCACGCTCTTGAACGAACTTTCTGGCGCGAATTATGCCGGCGCGAGCAACCTTTGTGACACGCTGAGCGCGGTGCGCTGGGAGCGAGTATTTGTCATTGGTTCGCTAAGCCCGGGATTTCGTAGTCGCTGTCCGGATGAAAAATACAGCTGCGTTGGAGTTCCGTGGTTCAGCCTTTGTATTATAAATGAAGCCTGAGCGTGCGTCACCTATTTACGACTGACAGCGGCGCTCGAGCGGGGAAACAGTACCACACGTTGTCAAAATTAGGCTTTATTTCTTCACTCGTCCCTGTGGCTCTATGCCCGCTTCATTTCATTGTTATATGGTACAGCTTAGCCCCTACACGAGCCTTTATCTTACCTAGGGCTGTAAACTTTTCTTGCCGCACTACGCCGTCACGGCGCGGTTGAAAATTTCCTCTGTGGCCGGCGCGCACGGTATCGGAGTATGTTGTTAGTTTTTTTTCTATGCATTTTGCCGCGTGTCCTTGCGGAAGCGGCGTACACTGTTTTATGATGATCTGACGTTTGAAAATTCGAGTTTCTGCACTTGGTTCCCGATTTGCCGGGCTGACAGGTTTGTTTACGTCAAGTTAACTTGTTGCCCATTGTCATTTCAGCCGCGATGTATTTACTGTCGAATATTTTGCGTCCAAAATACACACTCACTCCTATAGTTTGTCACATACTGCATGCATGCCTCCGACGTAATGATAGTGGCCATTGATGTAGGTAGCTGAGACAATTTTCAAGTTTTCATCAAAAAAAAAAAAAAACCGGCCAGAGTTGCATCAGTCCGCCACGCATCAACTTGAGTGCTTTTGCTTTTTTTGTATCCACAGTGGAAATCCAAGTAAATGAAAATACTTCGCTGATTTATAGCGCGTGCAGTATAGCAAACTGTGGATATAAATGGAACAAAGGGAAGCATTCGCGCACCCCTGCATGCAGCGGTCTAGTAAACACGACGTTGCCCAGCCTCTGCGTGCTCGCGAGATGACCACGGCGTGATGTGTCTTGAAAGCTTGCTGGTAGCTCATAGGTGACCCTCCAGGTGCCATGCCAGTCCTTGTTTTTGTTACTGTGGGGGATGAGACCAGCACAACTGGGGCAAAAAACCCATAATCAAGGCTACCAAGTTTTCTCCCGAGCGCTTGCACGGCACTTTATTGCTGCTCGCATTGATCCTGCACTCGACGTGCGCCGAACAGACCCATTGGCAAAGGAAGGGAGGGGCAATTCCAGTCAATGGCTTCTCCAGTCAATGTCTTTGACACTCGCTGGCTTGATGCCCTGCTGTCTCAGACGTCCCCACTGTTGTGGCAGTTGTGCACGCAAGCTCCGGTGGCGCCTCTTTAAAACCTTGGGCTTGCAAGAGGACGAGTAGGTGCACAGCTGCCAGGATGTGACTGCATGCTCCACTGCAACCCGCCGAGCACTCGCACGCTGCCTCCACAATCTCCCCACTGTCCGTTTCAGAGGTGAGGCACACAACCTAGGGCCGGCCAATTTTTCTCTGGGAGCGAAAGCAGCTGCTGACCACATGGATGAGGCCCAACCTGCAAGAACAGAGAGAGCAACCGTAAATAGCACTCAGGGAAGAACAGGACTATTCCGCTACAGTTTATGCTAAAGGGACAGAGCAGAAAGCAGTGGCCGCAAGGAACAGACTCAAAATCACCAGATTTTGGGTCTTGCTTAACACTGTTGCAAGGGCAATAATCTACACCTCATACAGCAATGATGTCAAAATTGTTTTTCAAGTTCGAGCGTGCAAGTATCGCTGCATGCTTTGTTAATGTACTTTCAAGAGCACCTCACCGTTGGTAATGATACCAGTACCCGCCTATTCGTGTTCGTCATAATTTAAGCAAGCAATATTATGATTATCTGGAACTCACTTCCAAAACCTTTCGAGATAAACAGGTAAACATTCTGGCTATACCGATGACCCATCGAACTAAAAAAAAAAATTTAGTTCAGTGTGTTCGAGCTAACGAGGTTTTACGGTATTATCTGTTCGGGCACACTCAAAACATGCGCTTTAGAAACTACCACAACCACCCCACTGCCAAAAAAGGACAAGCCAGACGCACAAACCGATTTTTGCGGCAGGACATGCGCAATAAATAATGAAAACACACACAAAAAAGAAAATTCAAAGCGCATGTGCACTTTTGTAGTTGACTTCGCCGCAAAGCACAAATGCTTTGCGGCAAACGCGTGGGCGGACGACCATCACGGGAAACGGCCGCAAGTTTTCCGTAAACATCTTCGCCAAAAATCGTCCCGTAAATTCGATGTGCAGCATTTGAAAAGAGCTAATCCACCCACTAGCGGTACGGTCTGGCGATTGTCGCTTTCCTCTTTCAGGGTTACTGCAACAGGGTCCCCGCTACGCATTTACATGGTAAACAACGGTGAACAAAGTGCTATACAAATGCTCATACCGGTTAACTCGCGTCAAGGAAAAAACAAAGATTTACTTACTGCGAGTCGCACGTGTTTGTCCGCACCGATGAAGGCGAGCAATGCGGCTCGGTGGCTAGGCGGCATGCCCTGCTGCGCTGGGCTCGGATGGGTCTTCGGCGCGGCACCACGAGTGGTGTGAGTCCTCAGACACAGTCGGCAGCGCAGACGAGTCCTTCGTCGACAATCCGTGGTCGGGACCCGGAAAACGCAGTCCAGTTTGAGCCATACCGCGTTACTGTCACCTACTCTTCCACAGTAAACAATACGAGACTTCGCGATCGTCGCCCGTACCAATATGGCGGACGGTCTTGCTTACATCAGTGTTGCTAAATCACCAAGCAATTTCGCATAGGGTCTATTGTTTTGGTAATGCTTGAAAATAATTTTTCAGATGCCTGTACGATGTGAAATGCTTATCTTGCCACTTCTCGCTTTGGTGAATTTCTCCTCTGCTTCAAAACACTATGACAAGCCCCCTCATTTCGTCTTCATTATTACCGACGATCTGTTGAGTCACCAAAAATCGCATCATATTGTCGCGTCCTCGCCAATCGCCCCAAAGCTAAGCTGGTTCCACAGGCACACGCCGGTGTTGCCGCGACGCACGAACTATCGGTTCTACACCCGGCCACCTCTCGCATGATCACCAAATGGACTGGGCCGGAACAAGCGTGACGGAGGTTGGCGAAGACGCTCGGCGCATCGGTTGGGTGTGAGACGCCGAGCAGCGAACAACGTAACTTTTAAAGACGATAGTCTTTCTTGGGCTACTTAAACTCAGAAATCTTGGTCTGTCTGTCTGTCTGTCTGTCTGTCTGTCTACCCGTGATACGTATGTGGCACGGGTTGGGCTTTTATTTTACTTTATAGCCCTTTAGTCTGTCTGTCTGTCTGTCTGTCTATAACTCGGTTCAGCCACTGTCGTGAAGTGAAACCGAAGACGACGGCGACAAACCAGACACGCTCTAAGGGTCGTCAGCGTCTTGCGGGGTAATTCACCCCACACCCCAAACACACGATCCGGCCAATGGGAAGCGGCCAGCCACAGAGGCGGGCTGGAGTAGCGATCTCGAGAACAGCGGAGTCGGAGTGTGGAGCGTGGCCGGGATGCACGGCGGTCGGGCGACCGGAACCATGCCGTGTTCCAACGGGTCTTCCACAACCGCGGCCTCCAGAACTTCTCCTCCGCAAGAAAGTGGGGTGGGTTTGCAATGGTGAAAACAGCGACGCCCCAAGACAGCTGCGTTCGCCACGACTGTGCTACGGGAGCTGGGACCGCGCTCTATCACCGCGGCCTCGACACGTCACCTGGATCTTTCAACGCCGAACCACCACGACTGCGCCCCTGGGACGTGGAGTAGGACAACCCCGTTCCCGCACTGAACCCTTACGGTGTCCCCGCCGTTCTTTCCCGGACTTTGACTGTTTCTGGTTTGTTGAACTTGTTAGCGTTTTCTATACCGCGTTATCGCAGGCTCATACCGGTTAACTTCGGTTCCCCAGTGCTGTTCGGTTCCCCAGTGCTGTTTAGTTTCTCTGTCCATAGTGTGTGTACTTATTTGGTTTTTGGGTAGAACATAAACATAGCCTCGTCGCCAAAGTTTATTCTTCGAGTTACTATTGCCCCCCGAACCTTACAATAATTGGCGTCCGCGACAGGACAAGAATAGTTCGTTTTATATTACCCATAAAACCCACGATGGACACACGGGAGCTCATTGCCATGGGCGAACGCTTGGGCTTGAGTGGCGAGGAATTGAGGCAGTGCGTCCAGGCAGAGCAGAAACACTTGCGGGACGAAAGAGCGCTAGACCGCGAAGAGAAGGAACGCGATCAAAAAACTTTGAGCGATAGGGCCGAGCACGAGCGGGTGAAATCCGAGAAATAGCGGGCGCGTGCGGAAGTCGAAGAACGCAACCTACAGCTACGGGTTCGCTTGGCGGAACTCAATTCAACGCGGAAGAGGAAGACGGGTGTGGAATGCTGCGCTGATAGCTGTCAGGGGTTCGGACCCGAGCACATAGCTTCAGTCATCGACGGGTGACGTCTGCACCTACCGCCAGCCGGTAAGCCACTCAAGCATCGGGAGGGGTCGACCGTGCGTCCACGAGGGCCGCGGTTGCTGCCACAGTGAGGGCCCTGAGCACGGCTCACCACAGGGAACCTCCATGCGTGATCTGGCCCCCAACAATGAAGCCATGCCGCGACTGGCCCGTACGGACGCCGGCACGCCTTAACCGGACTGAATGAGTGACGGGACTACGGACTAGTGAAACTGTAAGCCGTGCGCTGTACTCTTCTGAGTAGTTGAACTTTTGCTTTAGTCTTTACCGCATTGTTAAGCTGTCCTCTTTTTGGTTATACGTGTCTTTGTTCCGTGTGTCTGTCGTGGGTTGACCGGTATTTAAACGCAGTTAACCCGGGTGTTTTTTTTCTATATTTGCTTCGACCAAAACCTGACAGCTGTGTAGCTTGATTACTTTGTTTATGGCGAGGTTTTTATCTCTTTCTATTGAACATACTCTGGAAAAATAGGTTCAGTAAATGTGCGATTTCATTTCATAATCAACTGAGTTCGAGATGAAAACGCAATAAAAAAAGGTTCCAACTACTGCCGTAGGTTTTGCTTCTTAGTTACTCATCTGTTTTACTTAGGATTCAATCTTGGTAAATAGGGTGTGCTCGAGAAAATGACTTATTTGGTAGACCTTCTGCAGTGATTCTAGCTGGCTATTAGAAGAAGCAATTCCTAAGCAATGTTCGATAACTGGTACAGTTCTAAAAAAAATTTCGGGATACCTCCCTCGAATTCGCGACAGGATATAGCCATCGGCGAATAAATTGTTTGCAAAATCTTTGAGTGCCCCATTGTGCCAAAAACGTCCTTTTTGAAATCTAAACAATGGCCGCTGGTGTACCGAGTAAATAAAAACGTTGCTGTGAATAGATGGGGCTGAACTCGGGCATTCGCAGTAGAAGCGGAATGGGCTCCCACTGCCCTATCCCAACACATACTCAGCGGGGGAACAAATTTAAATCAGGGCGTGTCACGCGGCAATGAGCATTCTAACACGTGCGTAGAACAAGTACAATCAGTGGTGCAAAACTCCTCTTCTCTCGAAGCTGTGGCGTGTGCTCGAAGTTTGCCTGCTTAAGTAATTCGCGCCAAAAACGCCGAAATTTAACCGTTAAATGACGCACAAATACGAGGTATACGCCAAAGATTGGTCATAAGCATCGCCAGGCTTTCATCTTGAAACCACGTAAGCAGACTAACCCCCGTATTCTGAATCTTTGCTTCACTCAAAGCGCTTCCTCCACTCGACAGAGTGGAGGATACGGCAACACCTCCACTCGAGGTGTCCACGCATTTCATAAACGTGGTGACGCCGACCCTCCGAGGAAATCCTTCGTTTGGAGGGACCCTCGAGATCGCACTTTCGGAGGAGCAGCGGAAGGCATCTGGGGGCGAGGTTATTGCAAATTTTTAATGAAGAGATGAAATTACGCCTCAAAAATGTAGCGTTACAAGGTTTTTATTTTCTTTTACAGAAATAAACAGGCACGTCAAGCGATATTACTTTCTGTGATTGAGCGGAGCACAAGAACGACACAACTAGAGAACTGTTTCTGGTCTGGCCACACTGCACAATTCTGTTTCGTTTTCGTGTCGGCTGCTATAGTGCATCGGCTGCTCCGCCGATTTCGTCGAGTGCCCCTGTCTCTTGATAAGATTATCATGAGTGTCAACGCCCCCACTCCGGATGCGAGCCACGATTTCGAAGGAAGCGATAGGGAAAATGCGGGTTACTTTGTCGATGTTAGTTGTCGAAAAAGGACGTTTTTGGCACAATGGGGCACTCAAAGATTTTGCAAATAATTTATTCACCGATGGCTATATCCTGTCACGAATTCGAAGGAGGAATCCCGAAATTTTTTTACAACTGTACCGCTTATCAAAAATTGCTTAGGAATTGTTTCTTCTAATAGCCAGCTAGAATCACTGCAGAAGGTCTACCAAATAAGTCATTTTCTTGAGCTAATTCACACCCTATGTACCAAGATTGAATCCTAAGTAAAACAGATGAGTAACTAAGAAGCAAAACCTACGGCAGTAGTTGGAACCTTTTTTATTGCGTTTTCATCTCGAACTCAGTTGATTATGAAATGAAATCGCACCTTTACTGAAACTATTTTTCCAGAGTATCTTCAATAGAAAGAGATAAAAACCTCGCCATAAACAAAGTAATCAAGCTACACAGCTGTCGGGTTTTTGGTCGAAGCGAATAGAGAAACAAAAACACCCGAGATAACTGCGTTTAAATACCGGTCAACTCACGACAGACACACGGAACAAAGACACGTATAACCAAAAAGAGGACAGCTTAACAATGCCGTAAAGACTACAGCAAAAGTTCAACTACTCGGAAGAGTACAGCACACGGCTTACAGTTTCACGACTCCGTAGTCCCGTCGCTGATTCAGTCCGGTTAATGCGTGCCGGCGTCCGTACGGGCCAGTCGCGGCATGGCTTCATTGTTGGAGGCCAGATCACGCATGGAGGTTCCCTGTGGTGAGCCGTTCTCCGGGCCCTCACTGTGGCAGCAACCGCGGCCCTCGTGGACGCACGGTCGACCCCTCCCGATGCTTGAGTGGCTCACCAACTGGCGGTAGGTGCAGGCGTCACCCGTCGATGACTGAAGCTATGTGCTCGGGTCCGAACCCCTGACACATATCAGCGCAGCATTCCACACCCGTCTTGCTCTTCCGCGTTTAATTGAGTTCCGCCAAGCGAACCCGTAGCTGTAGGTTGCGTTCTTCGACTTCCGCACGCGCCCGCTCTTTCTCGGATTTCACCCGCTCGTGCTCGTCCTCTCACTCAAAGTTTTTTGTTCGCGTTCCTTCTCTTCGCGGTCTAGCGCTCTTTCGTCCCGCAAGTGTTGCTGCTCTGCCTGGACCCACTGCCTGAATTCCTCGCCACTCAAGCCCAAGCGTTCGCCCATGGCAATGAGCTCTCGTGTGTCCATCGTGGGTTTTATGGGTAATATAAAACGAACTAGTCCTGTCCTGTCGCGGACGCCAATTATTGTAAGGTTCGGGGGGCAATAGTAACTCGAAGAATAAACTTTGGCAACGAGACTATGTTTGTGTTCTACCCAAAAACCAAATAAGTACACACACTATGGACAGAGAAACTAAACAGCACTGGGGAACCGAAGAATAGAGGGGGCCTGCGATAACGCGGTATAGAAAACGCTAACAAGTTCAACAAACCAGAAACAGTCAAAGTCCGGGAAAGAACGGCGGGGACACCGTAAGGGTTCACTGCGGGAACTGGGTTGTCCTACTTCACGTCCCAGGGGCGCAGTCGTGGTGGTTCGGCGTTGAAACATCCAGGTGACGTGCCGAGGCCGCGGTGATAGAGCGCGGTCCCAGCTCCCGTAGCACAGTCGTGGCGAACGCAGCTGTCTTGGGTCGTCGCTGTCTTTCACCATTGCAAACCCACCCCACTTTCTTGCGGAGGAGAAGTTCTGGAGGCTGCGGTTGTGGAAGACCTGTTGGGACACGGCACGGGTCCGGTCGCCCGACCGCCGTGCATCCCAGTCACGCTCCACACTCCGACTCCTTCGCTGTTCTTCTCGGGATCGCTACTCCAGCCCGCCTCTGTCGCTGGCCGCTTCCCATTGGCCGGCTCGTGTGTGTGGGGTGTGGGGTGAATTACCCTGCAAGATGCTGATGACCCTTAGAGCGTGTCTGGTTTGTCGCCGTCGTCTTCGGTTTCACTTCACGACAGTGGCTGAATCGAGTTATAGGCAGACAGACAGACAGACAGACAGACAGACAGACAGACAGACAGACAGACAGAGTAAAGAGCTATAAAGTAAAATAAAAGCCCAACTCGTACCACATATGTATCACGGGTAGACAGACAGACAGACAGACAGACAGACAGACCAAAATTTCTGAGTTTAAGTAGCCCAAGAAAGACTATCGTCTTTAAAAGTAACGTTGCTCGATGCTCGGCGTCTCACACCCAACCGATGCGCCGAGCGTCTTCGCCAACCTCTGTCACGCTTGTGGCGGCCCAGTCCATTTGGTGATCATGCGAGAGGTGGCCGGGTGAAGAACCGATGGTTCGTGCGTCGCGGCAACACCGGCGTGCGCCTGTGGAACCAGCTTAGCTTTGGGGCGATTGGCGAGGACGCGACAATATGATGCGATTTTTGGTGACTCAACAGATCGTCGGTAATAATGAAGACGAAATGAGGGGGCTTGTCATAGTGTTTTGAAGCAGAGGAGAAATTCACCAAATGGAGAAGTGGCAAGATAAGCATTTGACATAGTACAGGCATCTGAAAAATTATTTTCAAGCGTTACCAAAACAATTACCAATGCAAAACAAAACAAGCATTACCAAAACAAGCATTATCGTAAAATGATTGCACTAAATTTGATTGATTGATTGATTAATTCTGATGTGTAACGCGCCTGCACTATATTCGAAACTCGATCAATGTCATCAGTAACTGAAGATACAGCACTGACGCAAACTTTATAGGTATAGCAGTGTTCGACTATTTTGTATCACAGCCTACGTTTGTTTCAAACAAAAAAATCTAATAATTTTGTCTTTGCTTTTGTCCAACTTCTGAACTTCTTGTATGCATCCTCATAAAAGATGTGGAAATAATTGGCTGTTTGGATTTTATGTTTCAACTCTTTCGATTGATCGATAGATTGATTGATTGATTGATTGATTGATTGATTGATTGATTGATTGATTGATTGATTGATTGATTGTAGGGTTTTACGCGCCCACGCAACGCAGGCGATGAGACTCGCCGTTGTGGAGGGCCCCGGATTAATTTTGACCACCGGTGAATCTTTAACGTGCGGCGAAATTTCGTACACACGAGCGTTTTTGCGTTTGGCCACCATAAGAAATGCGGCCGCCGCGGCCGGGAATCGAACCCGCGTCTTCGGGCTCAGCAGCGCTAGTTTAAACTACTTCTATTTACAAGCGTTGACACTTTGATACCAAAAGGTTTTGTAAAGGTCTCTGGTTGTGGTCTTCCTTGTTTAAATTTAGCGCTGTCCAATGAGGTCGGGGAATGGACGCCCCAGCCTTGTCGGAGGAAGAGCCCCACGTTATATCTGGCGCAACAGCACTGTCAAAACTGTAGTCACGTTGAAAACATGGCGAGTTGTTAAAAGACACATTTTCTCAGCGAAGTGTCAAAAATATGCACAGTTGCAGCCGAAATGGTTTTTGCATGTCTTGGGAACCACGTGTTTGCGATGACGAGCAGGACGAGCCTGAGCCCCTTCGGGCGACGCAAGCCGTTACCACAACATTCTGAAGAAAGTGGTTACAGTGGACGAATAAGAGCAACTACCACGATTTAGAGTCACTCCAGCTGCAATTACAGCTGTGACCAACCAAGCATTGCGCCGAGGGGTATAGCCTACAGGAAACATTTCCTGTCCCCTCAGAGTGGGTGCTGGGTGCGTATTCTCGCTGTCGTACGCTTGCTTCTGTGTCTAAGGTAGAGACATTTTGCCAGTACGCTGTGCCGGCTGAGTTATCAGCAGTTGACTATTAGTGACAGCTGTCTGAGGAGAAGTTCGGGCCTCCTCATTTAGGTAGAAAAGCGGGACGGGTGCCCCAGGAGAGGACGAAAGAGCGAGCAAGAGAAAGTGGACGTTTCACACAGCCGAAACTTTAGAAAATGCAGAATTGTTATTTGAGAAATTGAGCTATGCAGTTCCAGGAGAGACCTAGGGACTTGTCCATGCTGGAAGAATTAATGGGCACCCGTGTGTGCATATAGGCCGAGGGTTCACGGCTTAAGGGAAGCTTGTGAATGGGGACCGTGCAACCATATGTGTTCTATACCACGGCGACCACAATGTCCCGGCCGATGGCCCTCCAGTGACTTGTGCACACTTGTAAATATTTATAAAAGGTTTATTTTGCGCGCTCAGGCAAAGACAATTCTTGTTATATCGCAAACAAAAACAGGGCAGTATAACTGGCCGATTTTCCACGAAACAAAGGGGATTGCGAAGTGCGCCTTTTCTGTGAAGGTTGACCGCAAACAAGCCAGACATATTTTTCTGTCTCTTTACACGCGCTGATTGTTGCAACACCATTCGGGCATGCAGACACGCACGCCCACTAACACACACAACTACAAACACACACCCGCGCATGCGCTCGCGCTCACGCACAAACCCAGAAATGCGGCGACTAGATTGTTGAAAACACGTAGAAACAATCACAAAAGCTTTTTTACGCATTCGCAGTGGCTTCACGCAGTTAGAGTGAGCTACAAGCTGACCAATCATTAGCGCTCCGGAGACGGCGAGTGCAAAAGGGCAAAGTGCTGGAAAAGCGTTCATGGTCACATTCATGTAGTGAGAGCGATACTGGACTGGGAAATGACCCTATATAGATGCGTCAATGTTCTGAGGCTCCAAAAACTAAACAGAAGCGAGGAATAATTGGCATGTGTCGGATGCACCCGCTTTAATAGTGACTTTCTCATGCGAAGACAAGGGAAGAACAGGGAATTCCCAACACATGGAGAAGGCATGCACAAAAAGGTTACGCAAGGGAGTTGAATAGCAGGGTCATTGACGCCACGTCCTGCGCCAACCGCTCGATGCGAGAACGCCATCCCCGCAGGATGACGTCCAGTCGCAAGCGATAGCGGCCCTGCGAGGAAGGCGACCGTGGGGTGAATGAGACACATAGAGGTGAGGCGTTCCGGCACGTGCCACGTCTCAGTGGTTGTAACAACCACTAGCCTAGGGCCTCCCTCTGAAAACCAGTCAGCTCGTGGAGTTTGCTAAATATAGCATCCCCGCCTCAGAGTGAACTGCGTTTAAAACAAGAGAGGGAGCTAGGAGCGGTGCCGCACCACCGGGAGTCAAGAGATGTGACATGGGTGTACGACGCCGCCACGCCATCGCTGCGCTCCCATGTCTGGCGGTGCGCTGGAACCTTGCAAGCGGCAAACACCTGCTGTGTTGTAGAGCGGAGTTTTGAAGCGGCCACTTCTAGGGTTCCACCTCGTCCGTCGCCGTCGGCCTCACTGTAACCGACATAACGAAGAGGACACCGAGGATAAAACGAGGAGGAAAGCGGAGGAGACGAGAATAGTGAAAGTGTGAGGGGGAGGGCGGTATGCTTAGTCTGCGGGAGACGTGTTCCGCGATGATGACGCGCTAGAAGATAACGCAAGAGTAGCGCGCGCAGTGGTGCGTTCGCTGATGAAGCACTGCGGAGACGAAGGAAGTGCGGCCCGTGTAGAGGATCAGCGCCACTGACGACCGAATCCAGATGTGCGCGGTGCCGAAGCAGCAGCTATGCACTGCGCTGCGAAGACTGCTGTTCGCGCGCATCTCAAGTTTCATATTAGGTAGCACCATAATCGTCTCAGGTTTTTTTCTTTTCCTGATTGGAACTCCTTATCATTTTCGACGACGCTTAGCCGCTTAGCTGCTCGTGTCCCGTTTGTGCCCATTGTGTGTATCCGTTTTGGTTTGGATGACATAACCGTAGTGTTTTGGCAAGAGATTTTTATTATTGCATAAAATTATGAAAGAACTTTACAACGTTTTTTGACGCCGCTAAAATGCTTTGAGGAATTTAGAATAACACGTCGCCACCATCAACCGTTAGGAGAAAGATGCGGATACTTGCGAAGACAGAAATAAGTGTGCTGTCTAGTTTGACAAGTGGCAGTGAATAAGAGAAGACGGCGAGGCTGTGGCGACCAGCCGTCTTCCTTGCGCTCGACAACCCATTCGACCAGCGCCAGTCACCGTAAGTGAATTCATCTTATTGCTTTCGACCATAACACTCGTGGAGTTTGCCAGATAACGTCGCGCTCTAAAGACGTGATCTCTGAGAGAGCAGGCGCACCTCTAGGCTGTTTCAGGATATACAAACAGGGCCAGTTAAGAGCGTGATTACAGAGCGACAACAAAGGTGATAGACGTGCTGTCTCATCCTGACAGGTTTCTGATTGGTCTCCCCAAAAAGAACCTCGCATTTTTTCTACGGAAAGTCTCGCGAAGATCAGGAAAACCAGACTAAATGCTACCAAAGGGTCTTCCAGGAAAACCGACCTGACCAGACAATACAAGCTGACCTATGTTTTTTTCCTTGCCGCACAGCGGTGATCTTGCTCGAAGGACACGCTTTTACCCCAGTACAGCTGTGCGGAGCAATTAAAGAGTTATTTTGGCGAAACAGATTCTACAAAAAAATGCGAGCAGACCCTTGGCCCGCGAGCAAGTGGCCCATAGGAACGTATGATTAACGTTGCAGACGTTCTGAGACTGCATTGTCTTCTAAATGCAAGTGTGTGGGATGGGAACAGGACAGAGTTGGAGTTGCGAATTTTTGATGGAAATCAAATCAAGAACCTGGTTTTAGCAGATGATGTACTGCTACACTGGTATGGCCTCAACATGCGTGGGGTTATCCCGAACTTCGGCAGTGTTTTCAACGTAGCTGCTCTTGCTAGCTTGGACGTGCTTTCTCAGAAAGACATCGCCACGATGGTAGGGATGACCATCAAAGAAGCACTACATAATTTTATTAGTGAGAGCCACGGGCAAGCCCACCCAGAATGTGGATGCTGCATCAAGAGCCTATGGGACATCAGCGCGCCTTGCAAGATTACTTTGAGAATACCCATGCCACAACCACGGAAGGTCCGGCAGGGCTATGGCAACAATTACTGTGGGGACCGATTTGTCTTGCTACCTCGCGGTCACCAAGTGCGTGGTCCCTCATTGATCTCACTGAAAAACTGTTCCCTTTGCTAGGCATCCCATGCACTGTTTAGCGGAATCATCCGACAGCCATGTTACTTCGTTGGAGCATCGTACTGAAAGCCCAGCATTCACTTCCGACAGCAGAAAGAGAGAGAGAGAAGGAGAGAGAAGCTTTCTTTAGAACCAAAGGCGGTTCAGAAAACCCGACGACAGGTCTTCAGTGAATGCTGAACTCAGTTCTAATGCGTTTTTGATGTACCGCACTACAGCTAGCTGTTCCTCAAAACTGGAGGGGAGAGTCACCAAGGTTGGGTCAATGAGATATGGCAGCTGCGTCGCTGTGCGTAATTCAAGAATGCTTGCTGGATTGTACGGACCCTCCAAAAGGCCATGTTTCTGATTGGGATATCAACCACAGTGTTTTCAAGCCGGCGGTTCTCCTGCCCTTCATTTAGAGAAAAGATGTCGTCTAGCTGGGGTGCATGTAGAGTTAGTCTGAGCTTGTCTCAGTAATACTGTTTGCTGCCAGTTTAGGTTAGGGTGATGCGGATGTAATTCTCCTGTGTTCAGTTTAAGGTCTCTTAGTGTATTGTTCGTGATGTCACGACAATCGGACCTTTCCAGGAAGAAGTTCGGTGCTCAGATTCCTAATTCACGTGCAAGTGTTTCTGCCCGAACGTTGGCAAACATCTCCGCGTGGCCAGGTGTCCAAATAACATCGTAGTGATGATAAATGTGTATATTCAATAGATCTGCTGTATCTTTATTCATGTCGTTCAGTATAGTTTGCCTGCGTGCTTTTTGAGAGTGTGCAGAAATCGTCACCGGAAGTTCTGTACTATGGGCCTATGCGGTGTGAAGGTGTGGTGGCATCTAAGGGCTCTGACGAAGGCGTGGAGCTCAACGCTTGCTGTGTTGATATTTGCGCTACTTTTATGAATGCTAGCTACTGGTGGATGAAGGTCTCTGTCCAGCAATGCGATGCTGAGCTTGCCACTGCTGGAACTAATACTACATAATATATTGTTTCGCTTGTTCGACATCTTTTCACAAGTTTCTGTAAAAAATTCTCTGCCGTCTTCTGTCCTCATTACTTTCGGGATCCATATTTCTGTGTAAAGGGGACATTTCAGCGGTTGTCGAGTTTGGCTCTTGAGAAATGGGCCCTTGATTTCCTGTGGCTTGTTTCGACGTGCGAGGTCGAAATTGGTGCTGGTGAGGATATTCTTGCCTTGCTCTTTGACTGCGGACTTTGAACTTGGTTTACTAAATGAAGTGAAACGTTCTCACCAATAGTATTGTTAGTAGCTGTCCTGAATAGGTCCCCGTTGCTAGTCGAGATTGGTACTCCTAAAAAAACCTTGGTAGCTCTAGCTTAATTTTCTTTTGCTTGCGATGGGTTTAAGTACGAAAGGTGATATCTAAACCTGGAAATTATCAAGGCATCCTTCAGCATGAGGGCTTCTTTCTCCTTCAATCTAGAAGTACGGTTGGTGATTCTTTTCATCATCGGAATGATGTTAGTGGCTTGCTTCAAAATTTGCTGAATTGTTGTATAAGACTCACCGTCGTTCTGGCAGCGAAGTCCCAAGACCTTTATTTCCGCTCTTTGTGGGATGTGAATTTCCCTTAAGATCACATTACTTTTTCTTGGCAGTTTTGTTTGGTATGCTTAGTTACGAAAAGAACCTCCTATTTGGCAGGGGAGCAATGGAGGCCTGTTCTTTTAGCCTCCCATTCAATTGTATTTAGGGCTACTAGCAGCGTGCTTTCATTGTGCCCCCAGAACCATTAGTTATCCATACCGTAATGATACCTGTGTATAAGGTGTACTTTATGTCTGGCATTTTATCCAGTTTTCTGACGACTTCAACCTTCGCTGGCTTAAAAAGCATGGGTGACAGTACCGATCCCTGTGGGGTAACTCTGCTTGGGTGCTTTATTTTCCGATGTGTGCGATCCAAGGAAAATCCCTAGGGTGCAGTCTTTTAAACATTTCTCACGTAGTTACAGATACAGTCCTCGCAGTCAGTTTTTTCTAGCTCCTCAAGGATACCATCACGTATGACAGTGTCGAATACTCGGGTTGAATCGACTGCTGAGATGGCTTTATTTTGAGATGCGCTTGGATTATTGATCCCGTATTCTTCAATGTAAAGCAGGGCGTCTTGGGTTGAAATGTATTATCTGAAGCCAATAATATGGAACCGGAACCACGTCTTCTCATGTAAATATCGTACTAACCGTTTTAAGATGATGCGTTCTGGTAACTTGCGTTGACATAATGTTGGAAAGATGTAAATATCGTACTAACCGTTTTAAGATGATGCGTTCTGGTAACTTGCTTTGACATAATGTTGGAAAGATGGGTATCAGATTTCCAATCTCTATCGGTTTTCCAGGTTTAGGAATGATGGTAACGTGAGTTTCCTCCCACTCCTGCGGCTATGTTCCACTTTCCCAAGTGTTATTCTTTACCTGCCGGAGATACTCACAATCTCATTAGTTTAGATTGCTAAAATTGCCGTCGCCAACTTGATCTGGCCCCGGAGTTGCGTGCCTGTTAGCTTCAGCTATGGCTTCAGTAAGCTCTGCCCTGGTGATTGAGAGGTTACGGTAGCCCGGGTTGTTGGTCGTGCCTTTGCAGGCTTTGTAGGCCGGAGAGTCTCCTTTGGGAAGGTAGACATTTGCTAGTTCATCTAGCAGGTCCTCTACCTTGTTATAGTAAGCTGCCAAAATGTCTACACGCTTGTTGAGTTCTGTTTTGGACTTCCCCGGTTGTATCAAATACCGCATTAAAGGCGAGGCTTTTTTCATGTGAAGGTTGCCGTTTAGTTGGTTGCATATACTGTACCAATTGTTTCTTGTGAGTTGAGATGCGTATGTTTGGAGTTCTACACTTATGTTTGCTATTCGTTTTTCGAGCTCCCTGTTCAGTTTGCTTCTTTTCCAAGTCTTGGTTAATACTCGCCTGGCTTGCAATAGTTGCAAAAGATAGGAGTCTATGTCGGGGTAATTATCTGAAGCTTGTGCACTTTTGGAGCACGACAGTACATCTTGTAATATTCTTGCATTCTATTCTGCTAGGGTGGGGCTTTGTAATGTTATCGGTCTTTTACGAAAGTTATCCCAATTCGTGATGTAGACCTTTTTATTTCTATTAATAAATTTGGATATGGCAATTTCTGTGTGTTTAATCGTGTGACCGCTAGTGCGAGTTTCCGCTTTCGTATGCCTTTATTAGTATCAAATCTGGGCTTGTGTCCTTCTGAGCAGAGTTTTAGCGATGCAAAGTTTACCCTGTGTACCAAAGATTCCAGCGCCTTACCTTTGAGATCACACTTCTCGTAACCCCAGGCTCTGTGTTTTGCGTTTAAATCCCCTGCCACCAGGCACGTTGAACGTCGTGCTGGTCTTTGAGAAAATAGTTGCAAAATGGCATCCTTCCGCCTTCGGAAAGCTGTTTACGTTGGTGATGTATATTTTATGTTCATCCTGTGCCTTACTTCTAATTAAAGCCGCTACTTACGTGGTCAAAGAATGCGTATCGGTGTCTGCGTTTGCAGCTATTAAACGTTTAGCTAGATGATGTCTGAATAAAGTGGCAATTTGTTTGCAGGGATGTTATGGTTCATAAGTTGTGTATCTAGGAATTGTTGGCATACGTCCTGTCTTTTGGAGTAGAGCAATATCAGGTTTGACGTGTGTCATCTGAATGTGTTGGGTAAGGGGACCTTTCTTTTTACAGAAACCTCTACAAGTCCACTACCAGGTATTGCGGCAGCCCGTGTATGTGTTCTTATTTGCGCTATTCATCGTTGTTGACATTACCTGAGGTTGCAGGGTATGGTCTGAGGCGGCAGCTACCCGCTCTCTTTATAGATGATAGTTCTCCCTCTAGCTGGTCTATGCGTGTCACTAGAGACTCAACCTGTTTGGTTAGCCTCTAGACTGTATCAATGAGAGCAACGAGATGTTCCGTTACCGAGGGTGAAGCGGGGGTGGAGGAGGGAGGGTTAGTTAGGTCCATGGTTTCAAAATCATGTCGAAAGTTTTTTCGCTTTCATGCCTAATCTTGACGAATTCTTCAGCTAGTGATAGAGCCGTTTTTTGTGTGAGTTTCGACTTTTTAGGGAGGGATTCTCGTCTGCTTCTCCGTTGTCTTTATACTCCTATCGGCGTTTCCATCGGTTTGCGGTAGGGTTGGGAAATGTTCCGCGTCCATGGTATTGTCTGTGCTTACCTCCTCAGACGTAACAGAGTACTCATTATAGCTTTTTGATTTGTATGTAATTGCGAACTGCGGAATAGGTCTTCTCGAAAACTAATTGAAGCTCTGTGTTGCTGTTGTATATCCCATCGATCCAACCTGTTCTGACTCACCTGGGAATTTTTCTTGGAATCCGGGGTTCTGCTGTCAACGCGGGCCTTATTCTTGGTCTTGGTTTCGCCGCGCCCATGGTAGAAATGACCCGGTTTTGCTTCGAATACGGTCCCGGCTTGTGTGGTGGTTGCTGAAAACAACGCTGCTTCGGCTCTGGCTTCAACCTCGGATCACTTCGGCTACTGCCCTGTCGCCGAGAGTAATCTTCGTCCACGCGATACAGGCGGAGTTGATCCACGTTGTTCTGGGCGGAGAAAGGTTGACTTGTGGCATCACCGACGACACGCACTCGCTTGCGCTCCTTGTGGTTCGACCATTTGCGGCTCTCGTTTTTGTAGACGCTTGAGGTAAGCAGCCAGAGAGACCACTTTATTGGCCTTTATTCTTACGGAACATTTAGGACTGTCCGCGGGGTGGTCCTGTCCACAGTTTGCACATTATTGATTGCAGGAATAGTCTTTTTCTGGGGAGTCAAGTCGGATGGCGCAGTGGTTGCACGTTTGCGTTCTTGCATGATGGGGAAACGTCTGCTCGATGCCCTATGGCGAGGCATGTTTTGCAAAGCAGCGCCTTAGGCCGGTGCGGCGAGCAGTAATATGCGGTTTGTAGTGCAATACTTTCCGTTGAATATAGGCACCTTCAAACGTAATGATGGCTGTCTCAGACATTCACATCATTCTCCCACGAATTATGTTTGTACCGTCTGCTTTCAGGCTGCCTAATGGTGCTTCCGGTGGTTGCACTGCAGTCACGTTGTGAATTACCCCTTGCACGAGCCTTCCCGAGACAACGTGTACACAACAACAGCACATTCTTCGCCCTGCACCTTTACGCTTTGCAGTTTTTCAAGTTTGGCTGCAGCGCTAAACTTACTGGTCTTGATAACTGCGATGTTCTTCTGGGCTTGGAGCTCCACAGATGTGGCGTTGTATTCTGCGTCTGTGAGTTGCGGCGCAAGTCTCAGCGCTATGGTGACGGAGATCGGTTTTGTGCGATTCAACACGAACCCCTGTTGTGCGCACGAGGCAAGCGTTGTTTGTAAACTTGGCGGCGCCTTTTTTCTGTTAACGTCCAATCATCCATCGCCTCGATATACGTATCTTGTGGCCACACTGAAATGAGCGCTGTAGCAGCCTCACTACAGGCCGAGAGGGATGGCGACGAACCGGCAGCAGCATGCCGGCAAATAGAACGTCGCTGGGCTCAGAGGTTAGGCTTAGGGAGCCCGCTTAGTTTGGCTTGCACACCGGCCACAAAACGTCCGAGAAATCGCACTTACTAAGATCGTTCGAGGGGTTTCTAGGGACGAAAAATTCGCCCGTGACACTAGTTTCGGGCGACGAATGGCGATTTCAACGCACAAAGAAACATTTTTTGATGATGATGATTCTGACTGTGGGGTATAACGCGCCGACGCAACGCAGGCGATGAGGGGCGCCGTAGTGGAGGGCTCCGGATTAATTTTGACCACCGGGGGATCTTTTTATCGTGCGCCGAAATCTCGTACACACGGGCGTTTTTGCTTTTCGCCTCCATCAGAAAAGCGGCCGCCGCGGCCGCGAATCGAATCCGCGACCTCGTGCTCAGCAGCGCAACGCCTTAGCCACTGAGCCACCGCGGCGGGTAAAGAAACACTTTCACCTGAGCGATGCGAAGGCACGTGTTCTGTCGTGCCCCTTCACGTGGGATTTCCTCTCCGACTGCAGAGCCAAGCCGCCATCGACTCTGAACGACATCAAGAGCCCCAATGTGTTTGAGCTGCGATATCCGTGGCCGTATATTTTGATTTTGTTTGGCCTTTTTGAGCCGGCTCCTCCATTTGGAATTCTGCACTGGCGCCGTTTTTGCCATTGAGCAGGTATTTGTAATAACCCAAATGCTTCCATTCTCATCGAGCCTATTTCACACGTATCAGCGTTAATCGACACCTTCCGTAGAGTTACGACGTCTTTTTTTTGTTGAACTCAGAGTTTGAAATACCTTCGCACAAGGTCCAAGTTACAATGTCCACTTTACCTGGCGCAGAAACCATGCAACGCATGGGTAGATAGTTCTTTTTACACAGACGTATACACATATTCGCCACCTACATTTTACCCCCGCTGTTACATTCATGGACGTACGTCACTCAGAAAATCAACCTGTAAAAAATGCGCATACACTTCCTTCAACAAGTGGTTCTGAGCTCCCTGGCAAAAGTTCAGGCTTAGAATTGCTTTTCTTTCGGAGAAGGAAGTTTTGTGAAAGTTTAACCCAGGCATTGGCCCTGCTTGCACACGTCCACATTTATCACAGCTGGTTTGTCTTCGGTTCTGCTATTCATGACGCTGCTGCACTTTATATGAACTTTATTTTTTCTGGGTGCTATTCGGCATAACAGCCTACTCCCATGTGGGCCAAATAAGGCCCGTTCTGTGCACTGCAAAACTTGGATTTATATATCAACTTATGACCCTACGCAATGTGTCCTGTCCTGTACAAATATGGTATCCTGTTTTGTTCATCTACGAAGGCAGGTTGTCACAAGTAGAAACGGAAACAATAGAGTTTATGGTGAAACGAATATTTGAGGGTAGGTTTGCAGAATCTAGTGTTTTTTATAGGGTATATTCTATCAACTAAAGAGACACTTCAAAACAGTAGGGGAAGGGAACTATACGTTGGCAGCGGCTTCTATGATGGATTTCTTGAGAAAGAGAGTATAAAAACCGCGTTCACTGTCGCGACATATCGCTAAAGCGCGATTTGTCTGACAACACTCAAAAGTAATTATTGCTTTATCTGTACGCGGTGTTACAAAAACACAAGTGAAAACTTCAAACGCAATGTGTTTTACCTTAAATGGCATCAGGGATATCTTTTATGGGGGTTACGTCTTAGCTCTAAGATAACAGCTTACCTCTTCACTGTAGTAAGAAATGTTCACGAAAATGTTCGGAATATTTGCGACAGGCAACGACCCTTTGTATGGGAGCACTAAGGTTTTGTCTGCACGTGGAGTAGGTTGTCGTGAGAGGTTAATTCACCACACCCCTGCAGTTCTTTCACCAAAGTTGGGGGCAGACGGCGCACCTACTTTCTTTTTGTCATTTCCGTTTATACAAATAATGCACTCCATAGAATTTCCGGCTAACAGCTGGAATTAACCTAACCCTTCCATTCTCCGGCTGAGATAGAAAATACTACAGTCGTATTGGTACCATGTCAAGCAATATTTAAAAAAAATATTACAATGTTTTTTTGTGTACATATAGATATTGTATATTACCTTATATTCCATGAAATATAATTCTATCGCCTCTTGATCTTTAACGAGAATATGTCGCCAGCTTTCGCTGAGGAAAACGTTCACCATCTCACTATATTGACAAAGGGCGACGACAACTGAAACGCAAGAATTCTTGTTGACACAGAACTAGTGCTCACAAGACCGCCCCCCTTGATGGGCGCTGAAAGGATTTGTAAACATCTCCATTATTAGCGTACATTGTAGTCTGGAGTCTGTAGGCCATGTTTTGACCACCCTCTCTGCGTTTATGCGACTTTATTTAGTACAAAATCAATGCGAAACTGCTTTCGCCTTCTCTGCATCCTCTTTGCCAATTTCATATGACGTTTCGTTTGTCGTCAAAACAAGATGGCTTGACTTGACCACGCTACTGCACGGTTCACCGACACATGGACAGAATCAGTTGGTCAGCGTTGAGTCAACCGGCGGTCGGCGGGTCATTGCAATTCTTTCGCTGAGTTGAACCTAAGCCACGGCATGTTTGTGCGAAAAAGAATGTTCTTTAGTTCGTTAGTTTGTAGACTGCATTAAGTTACAAGTCCAAGTTGCTCCACACAACTGCACATGCTAGTAGAAAAATCTAAGGCCCATTGAAGGCGGGAGAAGAGTCAGCGAGGTTATTATAGGTACTAAGGAATTAAAATCAACTGAAACTTTCATCGTAAAGCGGAAAACCATGGTGCAGGAAGCACTTTTGGCGCTGGCTTAACTAGCACAGCGGGCAGCAGCACGACGAGACATCTGCGAGCGCTTTTTCGTCTAAGGAATGCAGTCAAAATCGCGAAGCAGCACCTCGATACAATTGCTGTTACGTGCAGTACCCTGCGGTTTATTAATCTCCAGACACGGCTGAAATCGTCACACGACCTTAGTAAAGCAGACAAAAATATCGGAGCCTACGTTTGGGTGCAACTGTGTCGTGATGTAGCAAGACCCGTGCGTATGCAGGTGAAAGCTGATTGCAACCAAGTACTGTCACATGTTCAAAGAAAATTGCAGAAATACTGTTGCAGAAAATTTTGCCACACGGGAACCAAACTTCGATGATCCTTTCAAAAGCCGCTTGCGATTGGCAACGCTTTCTCGGAACGAGAAAGACACGCCGTAGTGTACGCCCCTCCAGGGTGATGTCCAATGATATCACGTCCAATCTAATTGAGGAAGCTCATACTTATAGCAACAATATTGGAGTGAAGGTAGTTACACCAACAAAAAAAAGCACATCGGTGCAATCGTAGATTTTGTGGGGATCCTGACGCCCAGGCCATTGCGCGATCACTGGGTTTGTGCCATTACGCGGCGCTTTTCCCCTCTCCCCTCCGATATTCCGGCTCGTCTTGGCGCCACTGTGTAGAGCCGAGCCGTCTCTCAAACTCTTGCGTGAGGTGAAGCCTGCAGAGACCGTTGCGGCGATAAAACACTGTCACGCAGCGGGCGCTCCGCCCTAGTAGCGGAGCTAACCTCACCTCATTGGTCCGTTTGAATGATGCCCGAACCCGACTCTCACCGAGGACGCGAACGCGCGCCCTGCGCGGGGGTCCGTTCGGGGAGACGCTTCCAGGACGCCGAAGGCGTTGGCCGAAGGTATGTGACGCTTTCTTTACCAGCCGGCTGCAACTCTGTGGCGCCGGCGAAAGCCCACCAGCCCTTCCGGCTGCGGCCCGTGCCTAAGGCTGCTCCTGTCGCCCCTACGCTCGCATATAGTAAGGCCGTACCTACCACTCGACGATCACGCCGTGCGGTACGCGCCTGTGAGCGAATGGGCCCCGTCTCCCTCGCTGCAGCGAGCCGATCTGGCCAGCACGGCGATGCGCGCGCGCACAACGTGCGCGCACCTCGGAATTTGCCCTGACCTAAGAGCCCACTGGCTCTGCGCCGACGAAACGTGCGCACTTGCGCGTGGCGCCTTATCGCCCCTTTCACCTAACGGGAAGTACGTACCTGTGCTGTAAATTATGTAATTGGGAGTGTAAAATATGTGACTAGAACGTTAGTATAAAATAAACGTCTTCCCTCCGTACCCTGGGCATATTCCTTTGTCGCCCCTTTCTCCACCTGCCCAACAGAGGCGGTGTTAAGTTGGCGCGACGGCGTTTCAGTATCGTGAGCGTGCTGAAATAGCTCGAACCCGCGGTGGTTCCTCGCAGTGTGCATGAATGCCTGCCTTGTGCAAAGCCAGCGTTATGCATATTGTGAGGTAGAGAGACCACAAACTGGCGCCCAACGTGGGGCCATTGGCTCATTAGCCTTTGGCCGCTAATTAAGCTGAGTACGCAACCGGAATCAGTCTTAACGCTTACCCGCTAGCGGTAGCTGCTACGGGGACGAGGCGACTGCCCCTCCGTACGCGAGTGTGCGTGCACCCCTCGTTAACGCAGCCCCACGGGGCAGTGCGACGGTGCAACCGCGCCCCATTGGAGCGGCCTAATACGTATTCCGGGAGAAAGGCCACAGCCGCCACTCGGAGTAGTGCACGCGAGATATATGCTTGTTGCCGTCCCCTGAGAGTAGAGCACGAACATGGTAGTTGAGGCGCTATCTCGTGCTTCGTAATCCATCGAGATTTATTGTCCAAGTGTGACTTTAGCCGGCGGCGCAAAAGCGTGTGCCCGTAAAGGAGGCGAAATTGACAGCCGTTGAGGGGAGGAAGAGGACCCAGAGTTGAGAAAGGACGCGCGGACACCCCGCAGAGAGGGGCAGGCGCTTTTCGTGAACTCCATGCCGCGGGAAAGCGGACGGGCCTCGGCTGTAAAATCAGGGGGAAGCGATGCCCGTTGCAAGGCGGTTGTATTGAGCCGAAAAGAGCTAGTAGCCGGATAGCAGAATGACCCGTTTTGTCGCCGGATTTGCGACGGTCTCTGGGAGAAACTTTTTTTTAATTTGATTTTTTTTAGACGCCGAGACGTAGCTTGTCCTGCTGCGGGCGTGCGCCGAGATGCTACTTGTCTTGTAGCAGGCGCGGGAGGGGGGCTGAAGTCAGCGTGTGTCGCCAACGCCCCGGGGGACTCATTTCTGCTGGACGGTGAAGGACTCGTGCTTAACTACGTAGCCACCGATGATGAGGCAATTGAACCATTCAATGTGGTAACCCCCTAAGTCTCAGTTGCGCACTGCTGCGCTAAGCTCATGACGAACCATTCGCCGGGCATTTAGGCGGCTCCAAAGTTCTGGTAAACTGAGTCGCTCCGTGACCTGGCCCGGGAAGAGGCGAGACATTTTCGCTGTTGCCGATCCTGCCATGTCTGTCAAACGGCGAGGGCGCCTGTGGGAAGCCGCCTGGAATTGTGAAGCCATTTGACAGTATGCGTCCTTGGCAGGTAGTCGCTTGCGACTTGAAGGGACCTTTGCCCAGAAGCAAGCAGAGCTTTACTTACGTGGTGTCACGGGCTGACCATTTGGCGCTAGAGCACAGTGGCTCTGCGCGGTGATAACAAGGCACCCACGCTTATCCAGGCTTCTCTCGGCCAGCTCATCAATTTAACGTCGTGAAGAGGTCCCCTCAGTAATCATAGCACACTAAAGGGCAGGTACTTTCGCCGCCCGTGCTGACTTCACTTCTTTCAGTCTCAGTCAGCGCGGCCGCCCTTTCCGCCCCAGCCCATTGTGTGTGGTCAGTTTCCGCTACCCTTCAGCAAGTTGTAAGCAAATGTTTCTCTTTCTGTTCGGTTTGTAAAAGTGTGCATGTTGCGGGGCGTTGTTTGCATTACCGTGTTCCATTTTATGCCTGCTGAGGGCGAATGGTGTATTTAGTACCCATTTGTTTGGGTGATTATTTTGTGTTCTCGCTTTAGCGTACGGCAGGATAGAGTTGTGTTGACCATTTGTATATAGCGTGTAGCGTGAAGGCATTTTCTTTTTTTGCTTTTTTTACATGGTTCTGTATGGTCCGAGTGTTTGGCCTTGCTGAAGGCGTTAAGTGTTACCTTTTTTTTTCACGATGTAAAGTAGTGTCTCTTTTATGCGTTTTTTTTAGTTATTTGTTTGAGTACAGGAACCCTCCTTAGTCTGTACATGTAGGACGAAGTATGTACTATGGTTCTTTTTATTTACTTCTACGTAGCGAGAAAGGCTAGAATTTCTTTTGGAGTTGCTCCTTCGGGGCGTACGGTGTTGGCTGGAGAGCGAGGGGGAGAGGAAGTGGAAGCTCGGTCGGTCTTCGAGGACATCCCCCTGCTCCTCGCGCCCGGGGTTCGAGAAGTAATGGGCTTGTTTTGAAAGGGTCCGATTTCGGCCGTCCGCTGCCCCGGTGTTCGGGGCGAGCAGCGCGTACTGGAGGCCGTTGCGTGAACTGTGTGCAGTTGGGAGAGCAAGCCAGACTTTGGGGGACCATATACTCAATGCCAACCGCTTATGGTCAAAAGATCCAAAGAGTCAAAAGGTTCAAAGAGTCAAAAGATCCAATAATCACGTGACAGCCGAGTCAAAAGATCCAACGGGTCAAAAGGTCCAATGTGGGTCAAAAGGTCCAAAGAGTCGGAAGATCCAACGAGTCAAAAGGTCCAAAGCGAGTCAAAGATCCAACGAGTCAGGAAATCCAAGGGGTCAAAAGGTCCAATAATTCCGAAACCGCGTCAGAAGGTCCGACGAATTATGAGAGCCTTCGGAGCCATGGCTAGGGTGTGCAATTTATAGACTGCGTCATTTTATTGTATTTTTAGTGTTATTTTCGCTCCCATACTTGAACTTTCACTTCTAAATGTAGAAGATATGCACTTGGCGCGCCGAATGAAGCTGTGGCTAATTTGAACGTTATGAACAACACCATTCATCAAGCTTGTTTTTATTTCTGATTATTTTCTCAGGTTGTTCTCGTTTCTCGCTCCTCTGTCATTTGATACTATTACATGAGAATATTTTGGTAGTTATTGCTTATGTAGAATGTGAGCTTCAGCGATGTCGAGGAGCCACGACCACATGTCGCTCATGTTCGGCTACGCTGCGCTGACTTGCATGATTGCTGCTGAAAATATTCCGGACAAATGTTCTTGCATCTCGTTTATCAAAGTCAATATCCATCAAATAAATGACCCTTATGTGGCTCATGATTACACCCACAAAAATCAAGAGTTCGAATAGCCGTGCTACATTGCTACCCTTTGGGAAGCTGGTTACTAGGTTTCCAGGCGACCTGAGTTGAAGTACGTCATGATAACCTGAAGCCGCTAGTTGCAGTCCGCGTGTCTCTTTTTTTACAGTCTCGATAGTGTAGTGCCAACCCCTGCTTGTGTGGCTTCGCTTCCATTTTCCATTTTGTGCAGCTAGAGAGCTACAGGCGGTGTGGAGCTGATGCTGACATTGGTCTCGGATAAGAACAAAGCCACGGCCAAAGTATGGCCAGTATGCTTTGAGGAAGAACGCCGAAAATCACAAATGACCTCTTCTTTCTGCAAATTAAAGCTATGTATGTTCCAGAAAGCATTAACAATGCCTTTGGGCATTTCAAACCACAAACACACTAAACACACCGATTTCCTGGAAATGGGGGTGACACCGTCCGGTGAGGCAGAGAAGGTGCCCTTGGTAACGCATCCGTAATAAGGCATTATGCGCGTTGTGTTACCAGCAAACAGAAGAGCACATGGATGCAAAATGCGAAAAAATTACAAGTTGTTTGTGATTGAGTTAGAAAGCGACTGGTTCCTATCCCCTAGCGAAGGCGATCAATTACGCAGCTGTTGTGTTTTCCTAGAAAACGCGGGCCGGACATACGCTAGGAGTGGGGCGCACCGCGTGGTGGCGAGGGAACTTGGCCCCGGTGGCACGAACACTGTGACCCGCATGTTGTGCGGGTATTCGTGAGTGCGTGTGGTGTGTGCTTCTGCCGGCTTCAGCGAACCCCAAGGTGCCTTCCGCGAGTGGTTTTTGCTTCGCCCGGTGCGCCCGCCGTCACGTGGTGTCTCGTCGGTGTGGTGGAGGGTCCGCAGGTGCCCGCTTCTTGAACTCTGCGATTCGTGAACTGGACCGGGCCCTGGACAGCTGCGCTGATTCGGGGGACCAACAATATGTACCCCCCCTGTGCACCGCCTGCGGCAGGCGAACGTAGCCGGGCTGCCCTGCGCCGACGAGAACGGGACTGGCGGCCAGTTGCGAGCTGCGGAAGAGGTGCCCTCTCCAGATGTGGACAATGTGGTGCCATATCGGAACTGCACCATGCGTCATCGGCACCACGGCTGTCGTCCGGCAGCTGCCTCGCTCGCGCTGGGCGGCAGCCACCACCAGCGACGGGTCATCGCTCTTTGGCGGGGCACTCATCGGGTGCCACGCGAGGTCTACACCTGAGCAGCGCCCTCGCGGTCATCATACCTGCCGGCTGGCTGCTCAGGCCGCATTTCCTCTTGGCTGGTACTCCCCTTCACGGAGCTGCTGTCTCGACGCTACGGTGAGGTCGTTCCGGCACTGGCGCCCACCATCTTCCTTTCTTGACTTGACCCCAACGGACGTTTCCCCTAAAAAACTTTCGTGCTCCCAACCGCAGAACTTTGCACAAGCCCCGCGCAACCGCGTCTCCTGAATTTGTAGAAATATTTTCGTAGCTCAGAGTAGTTTGTAGCATGCCTGTGTCTTCTCTTTTGCCCTAATTCTTTATTGTCGTAGTGCCTGTTTCTCTTTTTTTTGTAATCCTATGTAGCATAGTATCGTCCTGCCTGTATATATTATTACCATTATTGTTATTATTATAGTGTCGCGTTCATTGTAATTGTATATTTCAATAGTTTCATTTGGTGCATGCACGTGGAACCAATTACTATGTATTATGTATCTGTGTCGCGTGTAGTTTCCTGTGTGTATCATTCGTGCTGGAGGGGGGGTAGTGTTGGTAGTGTAGTTTGTAAATATTTTGTATGGGCTGGGGACTGGGACTGCCCTGTGCATGCATACTTTTCTACTCTTCGCCGTCTTTTGCATGCCTGGGCGATGGCCGGTCAACTCTTCTCAGACCGGCGAGGGCATTTGAGGAGTGTGGAGTGTGGGGATCCTGACGCCCAGGCCATTGCGCGATCACTGGGTTTGTGCCATTACGCGGCGCTTTTCCCCTCTCCCCTCCGATATTCCGGCTCGTCTTGGCGCCACTGTGTAGAGCCGAGCCGTCTCTCAAACTCTTGCGTGAGGTGAAGCCTGCAGAGACCGTTGCGGCGATAAAACACTGTCACGCAGCGGGCGCTCCGCCCTAGTAGCGGAGCTAACCTCACCTCATTGGTCCGTTTGAATGATGCCCGAACCCAACTCTCGCCGAGGATGCGAACGCGCGCCCTGCGCGGGGGTCCGTTCGGGGAGACGCTTCCAGGACGCCGAAGGCGTTGGCCGAAGGTATGTGACGCTTTCTTTACCAGCCGGCTGCAACTCGGTTGCGCCGGCGAAAGCCCACCAGCCCTTCCGGCTGCGGCCCGTGCCTAAGGCTGCTCCTGTTGCCCCTACGCTTGCATATAGTAAGGCCGTACCTACCACTCGACGATCACGCCGTGCGGTACGCGCCTGTGAGTGAATGGGCCCCGTCTCCCTCGCTGCAGCGAGCCGATCTGGCCAGCACGGCGATGCGCGCGCGCACAACGTGCGCGCACCTCGGAATTTGCCCTGACCGAAGAGCCCCCTGGCTTTGCGCCGACGACGCGCACACTTGTGCGTGGCGCCCAATCGCCCCTTTCACCTAACGGGAAGTACGTACCTGTACTGTAAATTATGTAATCGGGACTGTAAAATATGTGACTAGAATGTTAGTATAAAATAAACGTCTTCCCTCCGTACCCTGGGCATATTCCTTTGTCGCCCCTTTCTCCACCTGCCCAACAGAGGCGGTGTTAAGTTGGCGCGACGGCGTTTCAGTATCGTGAGCGTGCTCAAATAGCTCGAACCCGCAGTGGTTCCTCGCAGTGTGCATGAATGCCTGCCTTGTGCAAAGCTAACGTTATGCATATTGTGAGGTAGAGAGACCACAACTTAAACCTCCGCGACGGTCGCGAAGGTTGCGTACAGCTTCGCTACCTTCAAGTCTTATGCATTAGTGTGAGCTTCCTTCATTCTTTACCCGATATATCTTCTAGGAAGTAGAAACTTTTAGTTCACACTAATGTCCTAGTTGGCTTTGCGACAGCAAACCGAAACAAACAGCTTCATTATAAAAGACAAGGATCGAGGTGATGAAAAACCACGTCAGCGAAATATGCTCCAAGCATGCTTTCCCTGCAACCCAAAAGTGAAAAATAACTGTGCGTTACTTTTAGTCACGAAAGAAACTTTCGGCAATATTCAATACAAAACACAAATCAAAGAGGACTCATCACCATCATCAGCCTATCTACGCCCACTGCAGAGCAAAGGCCTTTCCTATAGATTTCCAATCATCCTGGTCCTGTGCTAACTGCGACCAATTTATCCCAGCGAACTTCTTGATCTCATCTGCCCATCTAACTTTCTGCCGCCCCCTGCCACGCTTGCCTTGTCTAGGGATCCACTTTGTTATCCTTAATGACCAACAGTTATCTTGCCTACACACTACATGCCCTGCCCACACCCATGTCTTCTTAATTTCTACTAAAATGTCCTTAACACGTGCTTGTTCCCTGACCCACTCCGCTCTCTTCTTGTCCCTTAGTGTTACATCTATCCTCTTCCGTTCCATTGCTCACCGAACCATCCTGAATGTAAGTTGAACCCTGTCAGTGAGCATCCCGTAGGTGAG